>NC_086444.1:874867938-875592938 GCF_028390025.1 Pseudophryne corroboree | reverse complement strand
CCTGACGGTGTCTGAGACGCCTGGACCGATACTAATTTGTCCGCCGGCTGTCTCATGTCGTCAACCGGCTTGCAGCGTGTTGACATTATCACGTAATTCCATAAGTAAGCCATCCATTCTGGTGTCGACTCCCTAGAGAGTGACATCACCATTACAGGCAATTTTCTCCGTCTCCTCACCAACATTTTCCTCATACATGTCGACACACACGTACCGACCTACAGCACACACATACAGGGAATGCTCTGATAGAGGACAGGACCCACTAGCCCTTTGGGGAGACAGAGGGAGAGTTTGCCAGCACACACCAAAAGCGCCATAATGTATATAACAACCCTAGAAGGTGTTGTTTCTATATATGGGCTCTTAATATATAATTATATCGCCAATTTATGCCCCCCTTCTCTTTAACCCTGTTTCTGTAGTGCAGGGGAGAGTGGGAGCCTTCCTCACCAGCGGAGCTGGTCAGGAAAATGGCGCTGAGTGCTGAGGAGAATAAGCTCCGCCCCTTTCACGGCGGGCTTTTCTCCCGGTTATTAGGAAAACTGGCCTGGGTTAAATACATACATATAGCCTTAATGGCTATATGTGATGTATTTATTTGCCTCTAAGGTAATCTATATTGCTGCCCAGGGCGCCCCCAGCAGCGCCCTGCACCCTCCGTGACCGAGATCAGTGAGCCGTGTAGCAACAATGGCGCACAGCTGCAGTGCTGTGCGCTACCTTCATGAAGACTGAGGAGTCTTCTGCCGCCTGTTTCCGGACCTCCGTTCTGCCGTTCTTCAGCGTCTGTAAGGGGGATCGGCGGCGCGGCTCCGGGACGAACCCCAGGCTGACCTGTGTTCCGACTCCCTCTGGAGCTCAGTGTCCAGTAGCCTAAGACTTCAATCCTCCTGCACGCAGGTGAGTTGCAAGTCTCTCCCCTAAGTCCCTCGTTGCAGTGATCCTGTCGCCAGCAGGAATCACTGATTAGAAACCTAAAAAAAAACTTTTCTAAACAGCTCTTTAAGAGAGCCACCTAGATTGCACCCTCTCGGACGGGCACAAAAACCTAACTGAGGCTTGGAGGAGGGTCATAGGGGGAGGAGCCAGTACACACCATGTGACCTCAAAGCTTTTTTAGATGTGCCCTGTCTCCTGCGGAGCCCGCTATTCCCCATGGTCCTGACGGAGTCCCCAGCATCCACTAGGACGTTAGAGAAATATGTTTACCCAGTAGCGCTGTTGTACATATATATATATATATGTAAAAGAAGAATGGAGGGCGCAGGTGTGAGTAAAATATTACAATTCCATTTATTGCACAATAAAGCTCACATACATCTTAGCTTCTGTAACTCCGCATGATCAACCGTCTAGCCGCAGGCGTCTAGGGATCTCTCCGTCTCGTATTGGTTCAGGACGGCACACCGCAAGAGCTGTTAGACGCGGCCCGTCTAACACACCAGGACCAGACTTTTCGACGTTCACACGTCTAGCGCTCCACAAGCCACACCCAACGCGTTTCGTCAATGGACTTCGTCAGGGGGTGTGGCTATGATCTATCATGAGGTTACTTTATACCTCCCAACACACCTGTGTTACGTTTATCAATCAAATGCTGTTACATAGTTAACATAGTATAAACACACACATTTACATAAAACACCACTGCAAGTGATGATATCTTATTAGATTACCAATAAAACAAACAATTAAAAGACCACAATACACGTATCATTTCACAATAATAGCTTAAAAAAAAAAAATATATATATATATATATATATATATATTTATTTCTATCTACAATTCTTCATACTCATAAAATACAATAATCTTAATCAGCATGGGAACAAATTAATTAAATTTATCATTAAAAATCTCACCACAATTTTACTACTATATCCATAGTGGCTATTATAGCTATTCACCCTTTGCTGCACTAGAGGGCGTGTACCTGATGGGTAGCCGGTGTGTAGTTAATGATATCGTGTAGGATACTGGCCCACCTATTAAGGTAAAAATCATGATGCGATTGGTTCAAGGAGCTATTTTAATTGTCATTTTCTTATGGTGGATAAATAATTGAGTAGTCTCTTTTACAGGTACTATATGAGTGTTTGGTAGAAAAGTCGGAAGTGGTGAATGGCTATAATAGCCACTATGGATATAGTAGTAAAATTGTGGTGAGATCTTTAATGATAAATTTAATTAATTTGTTCCCATGCTGATTAAGATTATTGTATTTTATGAGTATGAAGAATTGTAGATAGAAATATATATATATATATATATATATATATATATATTTTTTTTTTTTTTTTAAGCTATTATTGTGAAATGATACGTGTATTGTGGTCTATTAATTGTTTGTTTTATTGGTAATCTAATGAGATATCATCACTTGCAGTGGTGTTTTATGTAAATGTGTGTGTTTATACTATGTTAACTATGTAACAGCATTTGATTGATAAACGTAACACAGGTGTGTTGGGAGGTATAAAGCAACCTCATGATAGATCATAGCCACACCCCCTGACGAAGTCCATTGACGAAACGCGTTGGGCGTGGCTTGTGGAGCGCTAGACGTGTGAACGTCCGAAAGTCTGGTCCTGGTGTGTTAGACGGGCCGCGTCTGACAGCTCTTGCGGTGTGCCGTCCTGAACCAATACGAGACGGAGAGATCCCTAGACGTCTGCGGCTAGACGGTTGATCATGCGGAGTCACAGAAGCTAAGATGTATGTGAGCTTTATTGTGCAATAAATGGAATTGTAATATTTTACTCACACCTGCGCCCTCCATTCTTCTTTTACTTGCATGTACATTGGATCCAGTGGTTCTGGTCCCAAAGCGGAGGAAGCGGCAGTAAACATCTTTAGAATATTCAGTGATATATCGTCTCGGACTGCTAATTACTGATTGACACTGAACTTAAGGTGGACTTGGATGCGCAGCTTCTCTTGTATTGTTATATATATATATATGCGCCAAATGATGTGCCCCCCCCCCCCTTCTTCAAAACCCTCCTTCACCGTGGAATAAGCAGGGGAGAGTCCGGGGAGCTTCCTCTCAGCGCTGTGCTGTGGAGAAAATGGTGCTGGTGAGTGCTGAGGGAGAAGCCCCGCCCCCTCGGCGGCGGGCTTCTGTCCCGCTCAAATATACTAAAAACTGGCGGGGGCTCTTTATATATACAGTGCCCAGCTGTGTATATATATATATATATATATATATATATATTTTTTTTTTTTTTTTGCCAAAGAGAAGTTTATATACTGCCCAGGGCGCCCCCCCTGCGCCCTGCACCCTTACAGTGACTGCCGTGTGTGAGGTGTATGGGAGCAATGGCGCACAGCTTCACCGCTGTACGTTACCTCAGTGAAGATCATGAAGTCTTCGGCCGCCTCTGAAGTCTTCTTTTCTTCTCATGCTCACCCGGCTTCTACCTTCCGGCTCTGTGAGGAGGACGGCGGCGCGGCTCTGGGACGGACGGCGAGGGTGAGACCTGCGTATTGATCCCTCTGGAGCTAATGGTGTCCAGTAGCCTAAGAAGCAGAGCCTTGAAACTCACAGAAGTAGGTCTGCTTCTCTCTCCTCAGTCCCACGATGCAGGGAGTCTGTTGCCAGCAGGCTCCCTGAAAATAAAAACCTAACAAAATACTTTCTTTCAGGAAACTCAGGAGAGCTCCCTGTAATGCACCCAGTCTCCTCTGGGCATAGTAGTAAACTGAGGTCTGGAGGAGGGGCATAGAGGGAGGAGCCAGTGCACACCCATACCTAAAGTCTTTCTTAAAGTGCCCATGTCTCCTGCGGAGCCCGTCTATCCCCATGGTCCTTACGGAGTCCCCAGCATCCTCTAGGACGTAAGAGAAAAATAAAATAAAAATCTGTATAGTATTTTGTGGACAGTGAAGATTACATTTACCTTCCCTCATCATATTTGGCTCCTCATGCTGGTTATACACATGCTGATATATTATTTGTATAGCCGACGAACTACACAATCAGCTGCTTAATCAACTAGTGTGCACAGCTGATATGTCTGTCAACAACGTCATTAACAGACATATCACGTCAGCTGTGCAGCACAGCAGATGCCGGTATATCTTGCCGGCTATGTACGGGTGACCCACCGGGCAAAAGAAGCGCCAGCAATGATGTCACTACCAGTTCCTGTGGCCAGGCGTGTTGGGCGGTGGATTGGTAAATGCAAGAAAGTTTGTGCATAAACCTTATGAATCATTAGACCGGGCAGACGATACATCAGCCAAGTGTGTACCCAAATAAAAACTTTGTAAGAATGATCATTTATACCAATTTAATGGTTCCTGGTTGGATAATCAGAGCCATGACCAATTTGGGATGTTAACAGCTATTTGAATAATAGGGACGCATTTTAGAAAACAAACCTTAACACACATTTATTCCCACACACTAGAGTGCAAGGGCCTAACGGTGCCACCGCACACCCAGGGCTGTCTATAGGAAGGGACAGGACGCACACGTGTCTGGGAGCTCAGCGGGTAGGGGGGCCCTGCTTAACCTAATGACACTTGAGCCTAACAGGGATCTAGTGCAGCCGTAACGGCTCATATTGCACTGTGGACCTGCTCAGCATGTAGACATCACCCAGTCACAGAGGGAGGAGGTGGCTTCATGGTACAGGGATTGGGGGTTGCTTTGTGTTTGAGCCGCTGCTTGGGACAGTAACAGTGATTGGAGCTCATCAGATAACTTTGGCATGTACTCTGGGGCGTGTATAGTGTGCACACAGGCATGTCGCTACTGGGCATTTCTATATCTGCTAAAGAGGTGGGACTTTGATTAATTAGATTTAGAAAGTAGCATTTTTTAAACTGCTCCCAAGAAGAAATGGGTCTTTGATAGGAAACTTGGCATGTCTGTTCTTCTGTAACATTTGTTTTATGTTGTGGTGCCAACGGCATTCCCATACCATTTTTACTGATATGGTACCGCTGTTGGAACTACTTATTGGCACCATCATATGTCTGATCAGATGTCAGATTTTGGGTCATGGATGTCCTCCAATGATGTTGTACGGATGTAATTCTGTCACAATGGACAGAGCAGCTTGCATGGGCGAACTGGACTACATAGCTTGCCGTAGCCTCGGACACGGAGTGACGGAAAGCGGTGCTTTGTGCCTGTGAATCAGTTCGCCCTACATTACATATAAGTGCTACATGTTGCACATTCATACATGTTGCGCTAAAAAAATTTAAGTAAGGGTCTTGGCTGCAAACATAATTATTAATCCTTTGTTTTTATTTTTTATGAATATCAATGTACAATTAGGTTGTAAAATTTTTCAAACTCCTCTCTCAGGGAAAGGCGGGTGGGGTAGAATCAAAATTTGCTGGGATCACAGAATTCTATGGGTGGCCCTGAGTGTACACCTTTATCAAATGGAAAAATCATATACAATGCCCAAAAATTTACTAAAAAAATGAAGCCGCATAAAGGAGATCCAAGAATAGAATAATTAGACTTCCGCATGCAATAGAGTAGATGGTTAGTTTTTACTTTCAGAGTTTCTGATGTACAACTTCAAGACACTGTAGTTTGTGAATTTTATTTGTTGTAGGGAAAAGGATTGCTACGCATGGTGGTTTTAGGTAGCAAGCCTGCCAATTCTTTAATAAAGGCAGGGTCATAGGTAAATGTCATGGGGGGGAGGGGGGGGAGGGAGGGGGGGGGGGGGTAGTTCCCAGTTCCCTCCACCGGCTACATCTACAATGTGTACATCTGCGATGTGTAGCTACTGGGGCCGGAAGTTGGTAAATATGGCAAAAACGCCTTTGGGGGTTGTGGCTGCTGTGCTGGCGGGAATGGAGGGATCGCAGCAAGTATCAGAGATATCTGCTTCGGTCCCTCAGTGATACATTTGGGGGATACTAAATATTTGTGGAATAAGCCGCAAATATTTTTGATAAATGGGTCCTAGAACCTGGTTGGTAGCTTACCATGATCATTGGGCCTGCACATGCCTGAAGGGAAGTCGATCAGTTTGCTAGCTGTCGGGATCACGGCGGTCAGGATACTGACACTGGAATCCCATCAATACCCACAGCCGGAATGCCGGCTCACCATTGTGCGCAGCTTTGGGGCTTTGTAGCGCTTGCCCCGCTACCGTCTTTCTGGCGGGCAGGATGCCGCTGTCAGGATACTGATGGAGTCCTTGCAGGCAGGGGCTTCACTGGGGTCAGTGACACCCGGTGTGCTGGAAAGCCCCTGCCACCCGCAGGTGGGATGCTATCTTGGAAGGACAGGCTGAAGGGCTGGATGCCTGCACTATATAGGACTGCTGCTGGATATGGGACTTAATTCTCCCTCCTGCTACCTCTCACAGACTAGGGAGCTGATTTAATGCTGGACTCTGCCTGTATCATCTACTATCAGCAAACAATATCTAGAGCTTTCTACATTGCATGCCTATGGAGATGCTGTATGTGTGTTGCTGCTGAGACCCTGCAGTGTGGCTGCGTACTGTGCCTCCTACAGTACTGCCCTTTACCTCTCTAAACAGTCTTACTTCAAGAACCTCATGTTCTACCAGTTCTCAAGTCCCCAGCATCTCTTCACCACTATCAATTCCCGAGTCTGCCCGCCCCCTCCTCTCTTTCCCTCCTCATTCTCTACTTTGACTATGCCACCTATTTCACATCTAAAATTGACTTAATATGTAAATTTTCACATCCCACCAGAGCCTCAGCACCTCATTCACTTTCGGAGCCTAACCCTTCCCATCCATCTGTCATGACTGTGGTTTTTGTGAACCCGGCGTTTATGTGAAGTCCGTGCGGGTAACTGGAGGACTAGAATAACTCGGCAGAGGGAGCCGTATCCTGACCACTGGATCACTAGAGACTTAGGGCCTAATTCAGACCTGATTGTAGCCCAGCAAAATTTGCAGGGCTACGATCAGGCACACTGACGTGGGGGGACGCCCAGCACAGGGCTAGTCTGCCCCACATGTCAGGCCCGCCCCCCCCCCCCCCCCCCCGCAGAAGTGCAAAAGCATCGCACAGCGGCGATGCATTAGCTCCCGGCCAGCGCAGCTTTTGCGTGCTGGCTGGTAGCTACTTATCGCTGCCCGGGTCGCATCGGCTGTGTGTGACGTCACGCAGCCGCTGCGCCCTTCTCCCCACACTGTCCAGCCACGCCTGCATTGGCCGGACGGTGTCCACAAAACAGTGGCCAGGTGCCGCCCCCTCCCGCCCAGTGACCGCCTCTGCCTGTCAATCAGGCAGAGGCGATCGCTAGGCAAAGACAGCCGTTGGCTGTCAGCCATGCACCAGCGCAGTGCGGCCCTGGCACATGCGCACTTCTGACCTGGTCGCTGCGCTGCGATAAATGGCAGCGAGCGATCAGGTCAGAATGACCCCCTTGGTGTTGATAGCAGGATGGTGAATGTATTGGTGAGAGTGAACTGGATTGTCGAAGTCAAAAATATTACATAAAAAGAACATACAAACTACACACATATAAGTCGCTATACTTGCAAATATGTGCAGCGAGCACAGCAATATATGGTAACACACGCATTTACACGGACATGCCACAGAGATGGATTCGACACTTATTTCATACAGTACATAATTATAATAATATCACGCGCCAGACATCATGATGATTTAAAATTATATATAATGAAGTAATGTCATGTATGTGTATTATTTGAACGAAACAAGATAGACCTGTCATATTTACTATTAAAGCAACCAGATTAATGTGTAGATTAATTTGATACTTGTTATTAAGTTATAGGACATTGCAACAAATAGTTATGATTACATGTATGAAAGCTAAAATCACTTTTATTAGAACAATAGATATTCCAAACAGGTAGTGGACAGGAAACTCAGGCCAGCCTTTTGGATGTCTTCAAGGCTGAACCTGATTAGCATATACAAAGAGACTAGTGACTCATCATGAGTCCCCTCCCCCAAACTAGATAACACATTGTTGATCACACAGGAAGGCAGTTCCCGTTTTGGTCTCAGAGGAAGATGGAGTCCCAGCATTACTTTACAGAGAGAGAGAGACATAAGCATTGAGGGAATGGTATTGTATAGCTGGCATGTAACTGTATGTAACTGTATGTATTAACTGCTTACTGTGTGAGTTGTAATCATGTAATTATAGGTATACTGTACATTGTAATATATATTGAATCCATATCCTTTTAACAACAAATATATACATCAATGAGCTTTGGAACTCAGATAATGTGTGGGTGTATTGATTTCTCTTATGGGATGCAGTGTTTTGCCATGTACAGCGCACTTTTATCGTATATGGTAATAAGATGCGCCTGGCGTCTGCAATATATATTGGAGTTGGCATTTTAAATATTTGTGAGAAAACAATTTAGCATTCACAGATGAGGGCTCTTACGGGATATCATGGTCTTAATGATGCACTGTACATTATAAACGCGACGCTGTGGTCGATCAGCTTGTGATGGACGCATCCTGACGCTCAGAAAATCATATCCGTGTGTATTGTTGTGGTATCAGTAAGCCAATGATATGAAATTTCAAGGGACAATGCATTTCTCATAATATTTAAGATGCTAAAATGTATTTTTATTGTTGCAAAACAAAGTTCAAATAAGTCATATTGTGTTTGATTCAGATTGGATTGCTTATCTGTTAAGTAGGGTTAAAAGTACATTTAAAAGTTGCTGCATAGCCTTGATATAGTTTTTTTTTTTAACTCAGGCCTAAAATAACTTCTGGTGTTTGTATGGTGTGTGATTTCTTTGGGACAAAGGAAGCCGCATGGTCTGTCCTCCATTTTGGACTAGTCACATGGCCTGTCCACCATTTTGTGTAACCCTCATGGATGTGGAAGGGGGAGGAGCAGTGGCCATTTTAGGAAGGTCATTTCCTAAATGGCTGATTTTCACTCTGCTCAGAATAAATAAGAATTTACTTACCGATAACTCTATTTCTCGTAGTCCGTAGTGGATGCTGGGGACTCCGTCAGGACCATGGGGAATAGCGGCTCCGCAGGAGACAGGGCACAAAAGTAAAAGCTTTAGGATCAGGTGGTGTGCACTGGCTCCTCCCCCTATGACCCTCCTCCAAGCCTCAGTTAGGATACTGTGCCCGGACGAGCGTACACAATAAGGAAGGATTTTGAATCCCGGGTAAGACTCATACCAGCCACACCAATCACACTGTACAACCTGTGATCTGAACCCAGTTAACAGCATGATAACAGCGGAGCCTCTGAAAGGATGGCTCACAACAATAATAACCCGATTTTTGTAACAATAACTATGTACAAGTATTGCAGACAATCCGCACTTGGGATGGGCGCCCAGCATCCACTACGGACTACGAGAAATAGAATTATCGGTAAGTAAATTCTTATTTTCTCTGACGTCCTAAGTGGATGCTGGGGACTCCGTCAGGACCATGGGGATTATACCAAAGCTCCCAAACGGGCGGGAGAGTGCGGATGACTCTGCAGCACCGAGTGAGAGAACTCCAGGTCCTCCTCAGCCAGGGTGTGCCCCTGACCAAGTAGCAGCTCGGCAAAGTTGCAAAGCCGAGACCCCTCGGGCAGCCGCCCAAGATGAGCCCACCTTCCTTGTGGAATGGGCATTTACATATTTTGGCTGTGGCAGGCCTGCCACAGAATGTGCAAGCTGAATTGTACTACACATCCAACTAGCAATCGTCTGCTTAGAAGCAAGAGCACCCAGTTTGTTGGGTGCATACAGGATAACAGCAAGTCAGTTTTCCTGACTCCAGCCGTCCTGGAAACCTATATTTTCAGGGCCCTGACAACATCTAGCAACCTGGAGTCCTCCAAGTCCCTAGTAGCCGCAGGTACCACAATAAGCTGGTTCAGGTGAAACGCTGACACCACCTTAGGGAGAAACTGGGGACGAATCCGCAGCTCTGCCCTGTCCGAATGGACAATCAGATATGGGCTTTTGTGAGACAAAGCCGCCAATTCTGACACTCGCCTGGCCGAGGCCAGGGCCAACATCATGGTCACTTTCCATGTGAGATATTTCAAATCCACAGATTTGAGCGGTTTAAACCAATGTGATTTGAGGAATCCCAGAACTACGTTGAGATCCCACAGTGCCACTGGAGGCACAAAAGGGGGTTGTATATGCAGTACTCCCTTGACAAACTTCTGGACTTCAGGAACTGAAGCCAATTCTTTCTGGAAGAAAATCGACAGGGCCGAAATTTGAACCTTAATGGACCCCAATTTGAGGCCCATAGACACTCCTGTTTGCAGGAAATGCAGGAATCGACCGAGTTGAAATTTCTTCGTGGGGCCTTCCTAGCCTCACACCACGCAACATATTTTCGCCACATGTGGTGATAATGTTGTGCGGTCACCTCCTTCCTGGCTTTGACCAGGGTAGGAATGACCTCTTCCGGAATGCCTTTTTCCCTTAGGATCCGGCGTTCAACCGCCATGCCGTCAAACGCAGCCGCGGTAAGTCTTGGAACAGACATGGTACTTGCTGAAGCAAGTCCCTTCTTAGCGGCAGAGGCCATGAGTCCTCTGTGAGCATCTCTTGAAGTTCCAGGTACCAAGTCCTTCTTGGCCAATCCGGAGCCACGAGTATAGTTCTTACTCCTCTACGTCTTATAATTCTCAGCACCTTAGGTATGAGAAGCAGAGGAGGGAACACATACACCGACTGGTACACCCACGGTGTTACCAGAACGTCCACAGCTATTGCCTGAGGGTCTCTTGACCTGGCGCAATACCTGTCCAGTTTTTTGTTCAGGCGGGACGCCATCATGTCCACCTTTGGTCTTTCCCAACGGTTCACAATCATGTGGAAGACTTCCCGATGAAGTCCCCACTCTCCCGGGTGGAGGTCGTGCTGAGGAAGTCTGCTTCCCAGTTGTCCACTCCCGGTATGAACACTGCTGACAGTGCTATCACATGATTTTCCGCCCAGCGAAGAATCCTTGCAGTTTCTGCCATTGTCCTCCTGCTTCTTGTGCCGCCCTGTCTATTTACGTGGGCGACTGCCGTGATGTTGTCCCACTGGATCAATACCGGCTGACCTTGAAGCAGAGGTCTTGCTAAGCTTAGAGCATTGTAAATTGCTCTTAGCTCCAGTATATTTATGTGGAGAGAAGTCTCCAGACTTGATCACACTCCCTGGAAATTTTTTCCTTGTGTGACTGCTCCCCAGCCTTTCAGGCTGGCATCCGTGGTCACCAGGACCCAGTCCTGAATGCCGAATCTGTGGCCCTTTAGTAGATGAGCACTCTGCAGCCACCACAGAAGAGACACCCTTGTCCTTGGAGACAGGGTTATCCGCTGATGCATCTGAAGATGCGATCCGGACCATTTTTCCAGCAGATCCCACTGAAAAGTTCTTGCGTGAAATCTGCCGAATGGAATCGCTTCGTAAGAAGCCACCATTTTTCCCAGGACCCTTGTGCAATGATGCACTGACACTTTTCCTGGTTTTAGGAGGTTCCTGACTAGCTCGGATAACTCCCTGGCTTTCTCCTCCGGGAGAAACACCTTTTTCTGGACTGTGTCCAGAATCATCCCTAGGAACAGCAGACGTGTCGTCGGAGACAGCTGCGATTTTGGAATATTTAGAATCCACCCGTGCTGTCGTAGAACTACTTGAGATAGTGCTACTCCGACCTCCAACTGTTCTCTGGACCTTGCCCTTATCAGGAGATCGTCCAAGTAAGGGATAATTAAGACGCCTTTTCTTTGAAGAAGAATCATCATTTCGGCCATTACCTTGGTACAGACCCGGGGTGCCGTGGACAATCCAAACGGCAGCGTCTGAAACTGATAGTGACAGTTTTGTACCACGAACCTGAGGTACCCTTGGTGAGAAGGGCAAATTGGGACATGGAGGTAAGCATCCTTGATGTCCAGGGACACCATATAGTCCCCTTCTTCCTGGTTCGCTATCACTGCTCTGAGTGACTCCATCTTGATTTGAACCTTTGTATGTAAGTGTTCAAATATTTCAGATTTAGAATAGGTCTCACCGAGCCGTCTGGCTTCAGTACCACAATATAGTGTGGAATAATACCCATTTCCTTGTTGTAGGAGGGGTACTTTGATTATCACCTGCTGGGAATACAGCTTGTGAATTGTTTCCAATACTGCCTCCCTGTCGGAGGGAGACGTTGGTAAAGCAAACTTCAGGAACCTGCGAGGGGGAGACGTCTCGAATTTCCAATCTGTACCCCTGGGATACTACTTGTAGGATCCAGGGGTCCACTTGCGAGTGAGCCCACTGCGTGCTGAAACTCTTGAGACGACCCCCCACCGCACCTGTTTGTACGGCCCCAGCGTCATGCTGAGGACTTGGCAGAAGCGGTGGAAGGCTTCTGTTCCTGGGAATGGGCTGCCTGCTGCAGTCTTCTTCCCTTACCTCTATCCCTGGGCAGATATGACTGGCCTTTTGCCCGCTTGCCCTTATGGGGACGAAAGGACTGAGGCTGAAAAGACGATGTCTTTTTCTGCTGAGATGTGACTTGGGGTAAAAAAGGTGGATTTTCCAGCTGTTGCCGTGGCCACCAGGTCTGATGGACCGACCCCAAATAACTCCTCCCCTTTATACGGCAATACTTCCATGTGCCGTTTGGAATCTGCATCACCTGACCACTGTCGTGTCCATAAACATCTTCTGGCAGATATGGACATCGCACTTACTCTTGATGCCAGAGTGCAAATATCCCTCTGTGCATCTCGCATATATAGAAATGCATCCTTTAAATGCTCTATAGTCAATAAAATACTGTCCCTGTCAAGGGTATCAATATTTCCAGTCAGGGAATCCGACCAAGCCACCCCAGCGCTGCCCATCTAGGCTGAGGCGATCGCTGGTCGCAGTATAACACCAGTATGTGTGTATATACTTTTTAGGATATTTTCCAGCCTCCTATCAGCTGGCTCCTTGAGGGCGGCCGTATCTGGAGACGGTAACGCCACTTGTTTGATAAGCGTGTGAGCGCCTTATCCACCCTAAGGGGTGTTTCCCAACGCGCCATAACTTCTGGCGGGAAAAGGTATACCGCCAATAATTTTCTATCGGGGGAAACCCACGCATCATCACACACTTCATTTAATTTATCTGATTCAGGAAAAACCACATGTAGTTTTTTCACACTCCACATAATACCCTTTTTTGTGGTACTTGTAGTATCAGAATTATGTAACATCTCCTTCATTGCCCTTAACAAGTAACGTGTGGCCCTAAAGGAAAATACGTTTGTTTCTTCACCGTCGACACTGGAGTCAGTGTCCGTGTCTGTGTCTGTGTCGACCGACTGAGGTAAAATGACGTTTTAACGCCCCTGACGGTGTTTGAGACGCCTGGACAGGTACTAATTGGTTTGCCGGCCGTCTCGTCGTCAACCGACCTTGCAGCGTGTTGACATTATCACGTAATTCCTTAAATAAGCCATCCATTCCGGTGTCGACTCCCTAGAGAGTGACATCACCATTACAGGCAATTGCTCCGCCTCCTCACCAACATCGTCCTCATACATGTCGACACACACGTACCGACACACAGCACACACACAGGGAATGCTCTGATAGAGGACAGGACCCCACTAGCCCTTTGGGGAGACAGAGGGAGAGTTTGCCAGCACACACCAAAAACGCTATAATTTTACAGGGACAACCTTTATATAAGTGTTTTTCCCTTATAGCATTTTAATATATATAGTCATATCGCCAAATAAGTGCCCCCCCTCTCTGTTTTAACCCTGTTTCTGTAGCGCAGTGCAGGGGAGAGCCTGGGAGCCTTCCCACCAGCATTTCTGTGAGGGAAAATGGCGCTGTGTGCTGAGGAGAATAGGCCCCGCCCCCTTTTCGGCGGGCTTCTTCTCCCGTTTTTCTGAGACCTGGCAGGGGTTAAATACATCCATATAGCCCCCAGGGGCTATATGTGATGTATTTTTAGCCAGAATAAGGTACTATCATTGCTGCCCAGGGCGCACCCCCCAGCGCCCTGCACCCTCAGTGACCGCTGCTATGAAGTGTGCTGACAACAATGGCGCACAGCTGCAGTGCTGTGCGCTACCTTATGAAGACTGAAAAGTCTTCTGCCGCCGGTTTCTGGACCTCTTCACTTTTCGGCATCTGCAAGGGGGTCGGCGGCGCGGCTCCGGGACGAACCCCAGGGTGAGACCTGTGTTCCGACTCCCTCTGGAGCTAATGGTGTCCAGTAGCCTAAGATGCCAATCCATCCTGCACGCAGGTGAGTTCACTTCTCTCCCCTAAGTCCCTCGATGCAGTGAGCCTGTTGCCAGCAGGACTCACTGAAAATAAAAAAAACCTAACAAAACTTTTACTCTAAGCAGCTCTTTAGGAGAGCCACCTAGATTGCACCCTTCTCGGCCGGGCACAAAAATCTAACTGAGGCTTGGAGGAGGGTCATAGGGGGAGGAGCCAGTGCACACCACCTGATCCTAAAGCTTTTACTTTTGTGCCCTGTCTCCTGCGGAGCCACTATTCCCCATGGTCCTGACGGAGTCCCCAGCATCCACTTAGGACGTCAGAGAAATCAGCTTTACTTGGTCACATCAAGCACCATTTATGAGTTACCAATGCATTTATTTAACCCATGCCATAGTCAATTACAAATAGCGAGTTAATAGTGAGATGAATACTTGATGTAAGAATTACACACAGATATAAACAAAGTTGTTTTTTTTTCTTTTTCCTCCAGGATTCAGTAAAATCTGCTTGCTAGTTTAGGATAGCCATTGAAATGTTAATTAACCTGTCCCACTACCCTCTTGAACAGGCATATGAACCTCTGTTGATATGCAAATTAGAGACTTTGAAGGAAATTCATTCATTCAGTATGTGTGTACTGTGTGGAGGTTCTATGAGAGTCAAGTGGGATATATATATATATATATATATATTATATATAATATTATTATAATTATTATGTGTATATTTATATCAGTATGTTCTGCAAGATAGCTATCCAATCTGAATCATATCATTTAAATTATTGATTATTGCTAGAGTCATTATAGATCTGTGTGAAATAGGATACATTTGTTGCTATATAGGTAAATTTGAAATAACCGTATTTTAAGGAAGTAAGCGTAAATACACAAACGCAGGTCTGCATAAAAGTGTCACGATCCGGGTATCTGGACGCCATTTCTTACCCATCAGATGCCTCCTAAGGCTGGCTCAGCGCTCCAGGACCGGATCCCATCTGTTATCCTAATGTTCACATTCCTGCATCCTCTCCTGTCTCTCTGAGACGCTGTCACAGTAACGCCTTATTACATCTGGCATGGCGTCTCCCGCGGCCTCCGCCGCCGTCCCTGAGCTTCTGCATGCAGAGTGTCAGAGTGGCGATTACGTCAGCCGCGGCCTCCGCTGTGTCCGCGTGGTTGGATGTGCACTTGTCAGCCTGGCGTCTCCTGTCTCCAGTGGCCGGCGCCGCCATTACTGTTTTCATTACCACATGGATTACAAACCAAACTTCCCTCCAAGTGTCTGCATGGGCGCAGCCATCTTGGATTCTGTCAGCTGATCATTTCCTCCAATCTGTTGTCAGTATTGTTAATCTGCATAATTGCCTAGCCAATCCCTTCCTTGCTGCAGGTATAAATACACTGTGCCTGAGCAAGGAAGGCGTCAGTGCTTTGGTTGTCAAACCTAGTTCCTGTTTGTCTCTCTCCTGTGATTGTCTTCCAGGTTCCAGCTCCTGTCTCAAGACTTCCACCATAGAGACCCGCACCAGCATTCCACCTGCGGTGTAGCCTGACTCTCCAATCCATTGTGGATTCATCTGTTTCCAGCTACAACATTACCTGCTTCCAGCTCAGCTTCCAGCAGAGTACAGCTTCCCTTAAAGGGCCGGTGTCCTTTCTACACTTTACCACTCTCCACCGGTATTATTATTTCTCCGCTCTCAAGTTCTACATTTCAGTTCATATTTCATCGCTCCCAAGTTCATTTATTATTTAACTGGTTCCAGCCAGTATCCACTCCGTGCTAACAACAGTCTGGTTCCAGCCAGTATCCACAGCAGCTGTTTTACCTTCAGCAACCCAGCTTTTCCTGGAACACCAGCTGGCACAATCCTGGGTTATCTCCATTGCTACAGTCGTGCCTGGTAAGGACTTTCCATCTAGAAGATCATAAGAACTATCTCACACTACCAGTGCCCTGTGGCTCCTGCCATCCTGTAGTTACCAGGAACTGTATTTATTATTTGCTGACTTTTACGTTTTCTTTTACTGCTGCTGTGTTGCGGAGTTGTCATAATAAACATCATTGACTTTTATCCAAGTTGTCGTGGTCACGCCTTCGGGCAGTTATTATTCATGTTACTTACATGTCCAGGGGTCCGATACAACCTCCCAGGTTCCGGTACATCTCAGCCCCTACAACTGAGGCTGCCTCCCGTCAGCTCAGGCCCTCAGTTGTGACAGTAAGCACTGACCTTATGAATCCAGCCGGAGACCAGGATCAAGCGGCCAGGCCGATGCAAGAACTGGCAGCCCGACTAGAACATCAGGAGGCTGCACAGGGCCACATCATCCGCTGTCTCCAGGATCTCTCTACTCGGCTGAATGGGATTCAGACAACTCTCCGTGGATCAGGCGCATCTGGTGCGTCAACCACAGTGACTCCAGCTATAACCCCACCCACCTTACCCATTTCTGCTCCACGTCTTCATCTTCCAACGCCAGCAAAATTTGACGGATCTCCAAGATTCTGCAGGGGATTTCTCAACCAGTGTGAGATTCAGTTTGAGCTACAACCTGGCAATTTTCCCAGTGACCGTACAAAAATTGCCTACATTATCTCTCTTCTCAGTGGCTCCGCCCTTGACTGGGCATCACCGTTATGGGAGAGGTCCGACACCCTGCTATCTTTTTACACTGCATTCGTGTCAACATTCAGGCGCATCTTCGACGAGCCAGGCCGGGTAACCTCAGCTTCATCCGAGATTCTCCGTTTACGCCAGGGGTCACGTACTGTAGGACAATATCTGATACAGTTCCAGATCCTGGCATCCGAACTGGCATGGAACGACGAGGCCCTGTATGCTGCATTCTGGCATGGCTTATCTGAGCTTATTAAAGATGAGTTAGCTACCAGAGACTTACCTTCTAAGTTAGATGAGCTAATCTCACTCTGCACGAAAGTTGATTTACGTTTCAGAGAGAGAGCAACTGAGCGTGGAAGATCATCTGCTCCAAAATCTTCTGCTCCTCCTCCTCGTCAACTGTCACCATCTAAAGATGAGCCCATGCAAATTGGCCGTTCCCGTTTAACTCCTGCTGAGCGCCGAAGACGTCTCTCTGAGTCTCTTTGTCTTTACTGTGCAGCTCCGTCTCACACCATCAATGCCTGTCCCGAACGTCCGGGAAAACTCCAAACCCTAGCTCGCCCAGGAGAGGGCCGGCTAGGAGTAATGATCTCCTCTCCATCTCCTCATGATTGTAATCTCCCAGTCTCGCTTCAAGTTGCTCAACGTTATCGGAACGTCATTGCTCTCCTTGATTCCGGAGCAGCTGGGAACTTTATTACTGAAGCCTATGTTAAACGGTGGTCCCTACCCACCGAGAGACTTCCTTCCTCCTTTTCCTTAACTGCCGTGGATGGCAGTAAAATTTTTGATACTGTTATTGCTCTAAGGACTCTACCAGTTCGTCTGAGAGTGGGAGTTCTTCATTCCGAACTTATTTCACTTTTAGTGATTCCAAGAGCCACACATCCTGTGGTCCTGGGCCTTCCATGGCTCCGTCTTCACAATCCTACAATTGATTGGACGACTACGCAAATCCTGGCATGGGGTTCCTCCTGTGCAGAGACATGTTTGTTTAAAGTATTGCCTGTCTGTTCTTCCTCCCCCAGGTCGTCTGATGTTCCACCTCCTCCATATCAAGATTTCACGGATGTGTTCAGTAAAGCTTCTGCTGATATCCTTCCTCCTCATAGAGAATGGGACTGCCCGATTGATCTCGTTCCAGGGAAGGTTCCACCTCGAGGCCGAACTTATCCGTTGTCTCTGCCTGAGACGCATTCTATGGAGGAATACATTAAAGAGAACCTAGCAAAGGGGTTCATTCGACCTTCTTCTTCCCCAGCCGGCGCAGGCTTCTTTTTTGTAAAAAAGAAAGATGGTGGTCTGCGGCCGTGCATCGACTACAGAGGTTTGAACGACATTACCATCAAGAACCGTTATCCTTTACCCCTGATTACTGAGCTCTTTGACAGAGTTAGCGGAGCTACCATCTTTACAAAGCTGGACTTGCGAGGTGCATACAATCTCATCCGGATCCGTGAGGGTGACGAGTGGAAGACCGCCTTTAACACCCGTGACGGACATTATGAGTACCTCGTCATGCCCTTCGGATTGAGCAATGCTCCAGCTGTCTTCCAGCATTTTGTCAATGAGATTTTCAGAGACATTCTATACCGTCATGTCGTGGTCTATCTAGACGATATCCTCATTTTTGCCAACGATTTAGAGGAACATCGTTTTTGGGTTAAAGAGGTTCTGTCCCGTCTCCGTGTCAATCATCTCTATTGCAAATTAGAAAAATGCGTCTTTGAAGTCAAGTCCATTCCGTTTCTAGGGTACATTGTGTCCGGTTCCGGACTAGAGATGGATCCTGAGAAACTACAAGCAATTCAGAATTGGCCGGTACCCTTAACCCTCAAAGGGGTCCAGAGGTTCTTAGGGTTCGCCAATTATTACCGAAAGTTTATACGAGACTTTTCCACCATTGTGGCGCCTATTACTGCTTTCACCAAGAAGGGTGCTAACCCGTCCAAGTGGTCTGAAGAAGCCATGCAAGCTTTTCATCTTTTAAAACAGAGGTTCATCTCTGCGCCTGTCCTGAAACAGCCTGACATCGACTCTCCTTTCATCCTAGAGGTGGATGCCTCCTCCGTTGGAGTAGGAGCGGTGTTATCTCAGAGGGCTAAAGATGGCCATTTACATCCTTGCAGTTTCTTCTCCCGGAAGTTCTCCCCAGCTGAGCGCAACTATGCCATTGGCGACCAGGAGTTGCTAGCCATCAAGCTCGCTCTAGAAGAGTGGAGGTATCTGTTGGAGGGAGCTTCTCATTTAATCACCATACTTACAGACCACAAGAACCTTTTATACCTGAAGGGCGCACAATGTCTCAACCCTCGTCAGGCCAGATGGGCACTTTTCTTTTCCAGGTTCGACTTTAAACTCCAGTTCTGTCCGGGCTCTCAGAATCGCAAGGCCGATGCCCTTTCCCGCTCATGGGAGCAAGAAAATGAGTCAGAGTCTTCAGACAAGCATCCTATTATAAATCCGTTGGCATTCTCCACGGTAGGGATGGACTCTACGCCCCCATCAGGGAAAAGTTTTGTGAAGCCGATGCTAAGGAAGAAGCTCATGCATTGGGCCCATGCTTCCCGTTTTGCCGGACATACAGGTATCCAAAAAACCCTGGAGTTTATCTCTAGGTCCTATTGGTGGCCAACTCTGAAAAAGGACGTCTTGGAGTTTATTGCATCTTGCCCAAAGTGTGCCCAACATAAAGTATCCCGCCAGTCGCCTGCGGGGCAACTGGTTCCACTATCCGTTCCCCGTCGACCATGGACCCACTTGTCGATGGATTTCATTACAGACTTACCCTTGTGCAACAAGTTCAATACCATCTGGGTGGTAGTTGACCGGTTCACCAAGATGGCACACTTCATTCCTCTCACCGGTCTTCCGTCAGCTTCCAAGTTGGCTCAAGTATTCATACAAGAGATCTTCCGACTCCACGGTCTTCCTGAAGAAATTATCTCAGATCGAGGAGTTCAATTCACAGCCAAATTCTGGCGAAGTTTATGTCAAGTCCTCCAAGTCAAGCTAAAGTTTTCCACGGCTTACCATCCTCAGACCAATGGTCAAACCGAGAGGGTGAATCAGGACTTGGAGGCCTTCCTCCGCATCTATGTGTCCTCCTCTCAAGATGACTGGGTTCAATTACTTCCCTGGGCCGAGTTCTGTCATAACAACCAGTATCATTCTTCATCTGCTTCAACACCATTCTTCACTAACTTTGGATTCCACCCTAAAGTTCCTGAGTTCCAACCGCTTCCAGCAACTTCTGTTCCCGCAGTGGATATCACCTTGCATCAGTTTGCCAATATCTGGAAGAGCGTACGATCAGCTCTGCTCAAGGCATCGTTCAGGTACAAGAAGTTTGCGGATAAGAAGCGTCGAGCAGTTCCTGCTCTCAAGGTGGGTGATCGGGTATGGTTATCCACGAAGAATTTGAGGTTAAGAGTTCCCAGTATGAAGTTTGCACCTCGCTATATCGGTCCTTTCAAGATTGAACAAGTCATCAATCCTGTTGCTTACAGACTCCAGTTGCCTCCCTTCTTAAAAATACCCAGGACATTCCATGTTTCCCTGTTGAAACCGCTGATCTTGAATCGGTTTCATTCCTCACTTCCTCCAACTCCGAAAGTCCAAACTCAACGAGGCGTTGAGTATGAAGTGGCCTAGATCCTGGACTCACGTCACCGTTACGGTCAACTACAATATCTTATTGACTGGAAGGGTTATGGTCCTGAGGAACGTTCATGGACCAATGCTTCTGATGTCCATGCTCCTGCCTTGGTCCGGAGATTCCATTCCAAGTTTCCTCAAAAGCCAAAGAAGTGTCCTGGGGCCACTCCTAAAGGGGGGGGTGCTGTCACGATCCGGGTATCTGGACGCCATTTCTTACCCATCAGATGCCTCCTAAGGCTGGCTCAGCGCTCCAGGACCGGATCCCATCTGTTATCCTAATGTTCACATTCCTGCATCCTCTCCTGTCTCTCTGAGACGCTGTCACAGTAACGCCTTATTACATCTGGCATGGCGTCTCCCGCGGCCTCCGCCGCCGTCCCTGAGCTTCTGCATGCAGAGTGTCAGAGTGGCGATTACGTCAGCCGCGGCCTCCGCTGTGTCCGCGTGGTTGGATGTGCACTTGTCAGCCTGGCGTCTCCTGTCTCCAGTGGCCGGCGCCGCCATTACTGTTTTCATTACCACATGGATTACAAACCAAACTTCCCTCCAAGTGTCTGCATGGGCGCAGCCATCTTGGATTCTGTCAGCTGATCATTTCCTCCAATCTGTTGTCAGTATTGTTAATCTGCATAATTGCCTAGCCAATCCCTTCCTTGCTGCAGGTATAAATACACTGTGCCTGAGCAAGGAAGGCGTCAGTGCTTTGGTTGTCAAACCTAGTTCCTGTTTGTCTCTCTCCTGTGATTGTCTTCCAGGTTCCAGCTCCTGTCTCAAGACTTCCACCATAGAGACCCGCACCAGCATTCCACCTGCGGTGTAGCCTGACTCTCCAATCCATTGTGGATTCATCTGTTTCCAGCTACAACATTACCTGCTTCCAGCTCAGCTTCCAGCAGAGTACAGCTTCCCTTAAAGGGCCGGTGTCCTTTCTACACTTTACCACTCTCCACCGGTATTATTATTTCTCCGCTCTCAAGTTCTACATTTCAGTTCATATTTTATCGCTCCCAAGTTCATTTATTATTTAACTGGTTCCAGCCAGTATCCACTCCGTGCTAACAACAGTCTGGTTCCAGCCAGTATCCACAGCAGCTGTTTTACCTTCAGCAACCCAGCTTTTCCTGGAACACCAGCTGGCACAATCCTGGGTTATCTCCATTGCTACAGTCGTGCCTGGTAAGGACTTTCCATCTAGAAGATCATAAGAACTATCTCACACTACCAGTGCCCTGTGGCTCCTGCCATCCTGTAGTACCCAGGAACTGTATTTATTATTTGCTGACTTTTACGTTTTCTTTTACTGCTGCTGTGTTGCGGAGTTGTCATAATAAACATCATTGACTTTTATCCAAGTTGTCGTGGTCACGCCTTCGGGCAGTTATTATTCATGTTACTTACATGTCCAGGGGTCTGATACAACCTCCCAGGTTCCGGTACATCTCAGCCCCTACAACAGAGGCTGCCTCCCGTCAGCTCAGGCCCTCAGTTGTGACAAAAAGTTCATACAGAACAAGTTGTGTCTAGTGGGCAATAGTAATTAGTATTGTTCACATTTATAGAGCTGTGTCATTTGTTTTATTGCGGACGCAGGGTTTTGTACATGTGTCTCGGACAAAGTAAAGGACTGCGCACGCAACGTAAGAGACACGCACGGTCGCGTGTTTACGCAAAGTGCGTAAGAATGCGGGCGCTGAGTACAAATTATACAATATTGTCGTTTAGTTCAAAGGTGGGATAGTAAACATTTAATACAATAGCACATAACTATCAGATTTCAAAAGCAGGTTACTCTAAATTTTGTTTAAACTGTATTGCCTCTGGGGTAAAGCTGCCTATCTGAATGAATTAAAATTTTCTGTACAGAAAAACCAAAGTGTATTTGAGTGAGCGAACGTAGGAGTGAGTGGATATTCGAACCCAGGGAATTCGGGATCCCGTCGTGTGGTACACCGAGTGAGTGGAGGCTTGGTGGCATGAGGCGCGTTAGTATAAGGTTTAATACGTAAGTCGTGAGGAGACTTACACAGGAGCATGGTAGGGAATTGTGAATTGTGTTGTGACCCATATAGTTTTGATACGCTCCGGCTGAGGTTTCGCAGCTTGTGATTCGATTCCAGTGGTCGTACGGCAGATAAGTAACAAGTACCTATATGCTGTGCGATTGGACCGCGCGTTTGTGGGTGCGATATATAGCACAACCTGATATCCTTTTTACGAGCTTTTGCGTAAAATCGCTGTATCATTAGCGCTGTATAGGGCATACGCAAGCGTGATTTGTGTATAATAAAGCGCATAGGGAGTTTTCGCTGGTCTCTCTCAGGAAAATCTCCAACGACAGATACTTTACTGGAAAGGGTAAGTTATTCCTAAAAACTTCCAGTAAATATAGGTCAATAGGGGCCCTAAGTTGGGTACATTGCCTTCGCTATCGACAGTGTATGTTAGTACTGGCCAACGTGGGCGTGAGCGGGTGAAGAGCGCTCGGAGAACTTTCACCGTCACCTTATATTGAGTATTTTGGTGTTTGTGGGAAAAGGCCCACAATTATGGGAGCCAGTTGCTCAAGTAAGGGACGTTTAACCAGGGTTCAGGTTGAAGAGCCGCGGCCCAGGGGGTCAGCGAAGTTTAAAGGAAAAAGTATTATGTGTGGGAAATATGGTCCACACGCTGAAGACTTTTTGTCTGAATGGGAATGTATGACTGACAAAGATAGGGTACCATTCCCTAGGGTGGGAAGCTTTGAACCAGAGGTATTGCAGAACTTAAGCAGTAAAATATGTCTTCTTAAATCCCAAAAACAAAGGGTCAGACATACAAACTGTTTAAACCTGTGGCAGCAAGAGGGGTTGGTGAGTTTGATCCTAAGGTATTGCAGGTGGTATGTCTAACCAAAGTCATATAAGACAAGAATGGAAATATAAGAACTGTTTGAACTTGTAGCAACAATAAACAAGTAGGGAAAAAAAAAAAAGAGAATGCAAGTACACCGCCATATGTATATGTGAAAGCAGTTACGGCCAGCATACAAACTATAGAAAATAATAAAAATATGAAAAATATGACTGTAACCTATATATGTACTAATGAATGTTGAAGTTTTATTTAGGAGGAGAAGGTGACCTGATCGTTTTCAGCCATTTCTCATGCACCCAGAGGAGTATCCAACCGGTAAAAGAAGAGCAGTAGCCTGTGGGGGAAGTGGCTGAGACCAGTGGAACAGGTAAGTATGGTATCATTCGTGTACATATATAGTAAAACCCCCAAAAAAATAAAAATAAAAAAAATCAAGAAAGTAACGTCAGAAATGGAGAAAAATCTGTCCGCACCAGTATTTGCCAGTAGGAAAGCGGAGAGAGACAAGGTAACCCCCGGGTATTTCTTTCAGTTACCATATAAGAAGTATTCATTCCTAGTAATGCCACTAGTAAAGATGAGCTCGGAAATGTTTGTTGGACCTTGTACAGACCCTTAATACGGGATCAGAAGGATTGAATAAAATACTTCGCATGACCTAGAAGCTTGTTAAACCTTTTTTTTGTTTTTGTCTCTTGCAGTAATAGAAAACTCTCCATCTGGATAAGACCACTGGTAAACACTAATTTGGCAAATGGGAGGTGGCTGTCCCTGTGCAAATGGATGGGCTCAATAAGGCATTGAGTGTCAGGGTGCAGACTTCTTTGCAAAATTGTAAAGGGGTCACAGTAGCTAATCTTAGATAGTGTGCTATTGAACATCACAAGAATAGTGCTAGGCGCAGAAAACAACAGGTGGAGAGGTTGAGGTCGGTAAGTATACTGGCACATACAGGAAAGACCCATCAGTCCAAACCCCAGATCCCTAATGGTCAATAATATGTTACACTTGTAGGAAGGAAGGGCATTTTGCAGAGATTGTAGGAGTAGTAGGACACATAGTCCATATAGATCCCCTAGACAGAAAACACAAGCGCCATTATTAAACACATAGATGGGACCAAGTGACATATAGTAAGGAATCATAAGCCATATAGAAAACACAGATTCGGCTAATGGGAAGAACAAAATAAATGCAACATTGCCCTTTGACAAAACTTGAAGACTAATGTCGCATTCTACTGTTCTAGATGCATGTCCATCACAGGTAGAGGAAATGATCTCACAGATACCGGGTTCCCTATGAACTTAGGATGGACAGGACACTGGATTGATGGCTGGAATAGTCCCAGTAGAGATAAGACACACAGAATTTTTTTTTTTAGGGGTATAGACCAAGTAGAGAATCACTTCCCCGTAGTGCCCAATCCAGTTGTCAAATTTGTATAAAATCTTCTTCACCTCTACAAACTCATCTGTCACCAACCTCTATTCTGTTTCTCTACAGTTTCCTCTTCATCTTTTGCGTTCACACAGGGTGGTACAATACATGGACCCAATTACAGTTCAAACTCCACATGCATAGGTCCTTCAGAGTTCTGCCCGAACCCAGTATATCTCAACAGCACGATGACACCAGTATTACTGCAGTGTGCCTTGTCATGCACAAAGGGTGGAGAATGGGAATACTGGTGAAGGGAAATTTTCTATAGACACTGATATGCCTGTTGGTGAATGGCAAACCTGACATTTTCTTTTTCATTTTCTTCTTATTTCTCTCCTCTAGAGATGTTTTTCTTTTTCTTTTTTTTAGTTATGCTCATGGTACTCTACATTGCAAACACACGATAGTTAAATTAATATACAAAAAAAAATTGTGTTCCCTACAGGAAAAGGCAGTCTGGAGGACAAAGGGGTATGGCCAGGAGTCCTCAGGACTGTGGGCAGGTGGACACGGTAAGCCAGTAGCCCCCAGAGCATACCTTCCAAGTCTAGCTGAGGTGGCACACGGTCTGACTCATCTAGGCAAAGAGGGTAGGTGCAGGCTGATGAGAGTCTACTGGTGTGCGCCAGGATTCAATTCTCATGCAGGTAAGAGAGCAATGACCTGTCTTGCTTGCTTGAGGAAGAATATTGGTAAAGCAATACCAACAGAGCCATCCCATATCCCTCCTGCAGACGGATCTATTCAGGAAATACAAATCGACTTCGTACAGTTAACACCCTTTAGGAATTATTGTTATGTATTGGTGCGCACTGATGTTTTCTCAAACTGGGTAGAGGCATTTCCTGCCGCCACGGACACTGCTGTGTTTACCGCAAAGGAAAATTGCGCAGAAACTTGTGTGTAGATAATGGTACCCCTAGAATTAGGAGCAAAGCTTGAAATTGTACTATTGTGATCATAGATACTGCCACTAGTATTATGTAGCTTCGGAACCACTCCCAGATCTTCACTCAACAAATCACCCTCTTCGAAATTTGTTTTTGTTTTTGGTATTTGTGTTTTTTGGGTTGTTTTTGGAAGACAACCTCATGTCATGATTGATCCGCACAATGATCAGAAATACACCAATGAGGTGACAGTGCAGTACCTTATTGAGATGAGCCAGCATTTGAGAATTTGACAAAAGAACTTGAAACTGTTGATTGTAGGTATGCCAAATACTAACTGTCTTGATTGTGAACCAAGAGACTGTGTGATTGTTCTTACGCTCAGGTTGCCTAATAGACAGGTGGGAAGGACCATACCAAGTTTTGTTGACAGCACTAAAGGTTGCCGAAAGAGAGACTTGGGTCCACTCGTCCCACTGCAAGAAGGTCGCTGACCCGGAGAGAACTCGTGACAAAGTAGTTTATTGCTCACATTCATCGAGTTTGTGTAGTTTGGTAACTGTGTGTTCGAAGTGAACTGTGTGTTCCAAGTGAACTGTGTGTTCAAAGAGCAAGGTGGAGAGCAAAGTGAACTGTGTGTTCCAAGTGAACTGTGTGTTCAAAGAGCAAGGCAAAGAGAACCTCGTATCACTAGAGACTCTGTTCCGTGAAGACTGAGAGGCGGCACTGTTGAACACTACCTGAGCGTACTAAAGGATTGCAGAAAGACCAGTCATTGTAATTGATTTGTTATGAACAAGAGTTGTTTTGTTCTATTTCTCTTTTCTCTCTTTCCCGCTGACAAACATTTTCGTTCAGGATATTCTATTTTTGCGAGTTTTTTTTTATCAGGAGTTGAGTGTGGGACTGGGACTGGTTCTGGAGGAAGGAGTGATTACCTTATAGGATCCCAGGATTAGCCGATCTGTTTGTTAAAGTCAGAGAAAAATCAAAGTTCTAGTAGTTATGGAGCTCAGAGGTAATCAGGAACAATCAGACAATGGCTATTCACACATTACAGATAAGGAGCTCATTAATATATGTGGAAGAAAGGTTTATGAGTGGCTCTCACCGAACTCCAAAGGTTTATTTAGGAAGGACACTACTTATAACCCTTGTTCAATGATTAAACAGATTTAGCATACGTTCCAGAAATGGAAACAATGTTCAGAAAATTATAGGAATATGTAGATCATGAAAATTTTATATGTCACTGTCACGATTTGTTTGTGTCTTCTTCATCTACCCAGCAGAACCTCAATCGAATCCAAACATCAGTGTACAAAAACGTAGGTACATGTATGTGTGAAATGTTCGTCGCAAATCAGACATTATAGGCCAAAGCACTGTCCCAGCATACTCTATTGGTTGAATGTTGTCCCACACCCAACCAGTGGTCCCGTGACCGTCGAGTGCATATAGAGGATGTCTCGTCCTCCTTCCTGTCTTCCCCAAATATAGTCAAGTGTCTGATTTGCGAAATGCATACATACTTGTGTCTAGGTCACCGATTATTGTATGAAATATTTTTTTCTTATGTTAAAAGGGTGGACTGTCGAAGTCAAAAATATTACATAAAAAGAACATACAAACTACACACATATAAGTCGCTATACTTGCAAATATGCGCAGCAAGCACAGCAATATATGGTAACACACGCATTTACACGGACATGCCACAGAGATGGATTAGACACTTATTTCATACAGTACATAATTATAATAATATCACGCGCCAGACATCATGATGATTTAAAATTATATATAATGAAGTAATGTCATGTATGTGTATTATTTGAATAAAACAAGATAGACCTGTCATATTTACTATTAAAGCAACCAGATTAATGTGTAGATTAATTTGATACTTGTTATTAAGTTATAGGACATTGCAACAAATAGTTATGATTACATGTATGAAAGCTAAAATCACTTTTATTAGAACAATAGATATTCCAAACAGGTAGTGGACAGGAAACTCAGGCTGGATGTCTTCAAGGCTGAACCTGATTAGCATATACAAAGAGACTAGTGACTCATCATGAGTCCCCTCCCCCAAACTAGATAACACATTGCTGATCACACAGGAAGGCAGTTCCTGTTTTGGTCTCAGAGGAAGATGGAGTCCCAGCATTACTTTACAGAGAGAGAGACATAAGCATTGAGGGAATGGTATTGTATCGCTGGCATGTAACTGTAACTGTATGTAACTGTATGTATTAACTGCTTACTGTGTGAGTTGTAATCATGTAATTATAGGTATACTGTACATTGTAATATATATTGAATCCATATCCTTTTAATAACAAATATATACATCAATGAGCTATGGAATAATAATAATGTGTGGGTGTATTGATTTCTCTTATGGGATGCAGTTTTGCGATGTACAGCGCACTTTTATCGTATATGGTAATAAGATGCGCCTGGCGTCTGCAATATATATTGGAGTTGGCATTTTAAATATTTGTGAGAAAACAATTTAGCATTCACAGGATATACTGTCACAGGAGTAGGTGTTTGTGTACTCAAGGTTACTATGAAACAGGTTCTCTGAGTTACGCAGATCTGGGGGAAGAGCTGAAGACGTTGAACTGGACTGGTTACTGGTAAGACTGGAACTGGACTGGTTAATGGTGAGACTGAGAACTGGGCTGGTTACCGGTGAGACTGAGAACTGCACTGTGAACTGGGCTGGGTACCGGTATAACTGGAAACACAACTGTATGTAGAACAAGGACTGTGGCTGTGACTTTAAGATGAGGCTGAAAAATACTGCAGCTGGTCTTTAAGACGAGACTGAAGAATACTGCGGCTGTGGCTTTAAAGACAAGACTGAAAAATACTGCAGCTGTCTCTTTAAGAGGAGACTGATGAATATTGCGGCTGTGGCTTGAAGACAAGACTAAAGAATACTGCGGCTGTGTCTTTAAGACGGGACTGAAGAATACTGCGGCTGTGGCTTTAAGATGTGATTGAAGAATACTGCGGCTGTGTCTTTAAGACGAGACCGAATAATACTGCGGCTGTGGCTTTAAGAGGAGACTGAAAAATACTGCAGCTGTGTCTTTAAGACGAGACTGATTAATACTGCTGCTGCGTCTTTAAGACGAGACTGATTCTGGATATAACTGGTAACACAACTGTAATCCAGACTGGGTAGTGAAAGAGCAGAGTTTTACAGGAACCAAAGTAAAAGTGTTACCTTTTAGGGAGCTCAGCTACGAAGCTCACACAGAGCTGTGTGACACAAGGAACTGGCCCCCTCTGTAACACAGGTCTCTTTACTTATACTTTCTGGTCCTTGGTGATTTATTAACAGAGTCATGTGATTCAGAGAGTCTCAGGCTGGCACAGGATTGGATAGCTCCAGGTCAGGTGATTAGACCCTGTCATGTCAGTACTCCAGGTTAGGCTCTGATGTGGAGTGAGGCCTAGCAGACCGGAAAAACACTGAAGCCTAAACTCCTAAAATAAACAGAGGATGCTGGCTTTTAGGCCCAAACACCAAAGCGCTGAGCACAGTAGAGAATGTATCTGGTGGCCACTGGAGTCAGAGAGGCATATAGTATAATGACAACAATGATTGCTGTGCAGGCACAGCAAAGAGAGACTTGCTGAATTCAATGTTCACACAGAAGGTTAATCAACACTGGTAGAGCTCGTTCCCTCTCAGCACTCAGGAAACTCATGTTACTGGCAAGCTATTTATCCCAGTGAGCAGAAAAGACACAGGATCCAGGACAGATGGCAGAGGTCTAGCTGCGAAGGCAGGCGAATACCCGCCATGTTTTTGGCTGCAGCGGATGCTCACTGTCTACCCCACTTGTGTCATACCTGTCTGCCCCTCCCCTTTAGAATGTAAGCTGTCATGAGCAGGACCCTCTTCCCTCATGTGCTTTGTCTTCCCTTGCTTATATTATCATCTACTCCCTACAACGGCACCTATCCTTTGGTTTCTGCCACCCTGCTGCCTACTTGAGTGTTATGACCACTGATGCAGCAATGTTTATAAACCATGTATTCATCTTGCATTGTCTTCTACAGCAAGTCAGTGTTTTCTAGTTTTGCTCATTAATTTTCGCACTTTGGGCCTGATTTATTACCATTTACAAATGTGAGATTGCATGCAGTGAGCGATTATTGGCAGACTGCGCATGCCCAATGCATTTGAAGGACAAAATGCGATCGCCTTGTGTTTGCAGCCTAATTGTAAAGTGAACGCATTTTGATTGACAGGAAGTGACCGTTTGTGGGTGGTAAAATAGCGTTTGTGGGGAGTGGTTGGGAAAACACAGACGTGTCATGGTCGTTTTCGGGGCGTCATCTGTGATCACTGCATTCAAAAACATGGCGCCCAAAAAAAAAAAAAACATGGCGCCCAGTGCGACTGCAATTTTATTGATTTGAGTATGCTGGGGTCAGCCGCAAATGTCGATGGTGTCCTTTTTTTGCGTATGCATTGGAAATCTGCTAATGCCTATGCAGATTTGTGAATGCATCATTGGGTGTCTTTTATCCTTTCTGGGCGTCTCTTCACATGCAAATTTTAGCATTAGCAGATTTGTATTGCCGATGGTCCTGTTGGTTGCTTGGCAACCGGGGCTCTTGGTGGCCTCAGTGTTTCCCAGTACGCTGTGCACTGACAAGCAGCCGCACAACTGTGGCTGCTGATTACTGCGGGGGGCATTCCGTCTGGCTAGCTTGTACCAAGGTTAGTTCAGTTGGTGCAGGAGGGGTCCAGTGGGAATTATGATGTAGTGTCAAAATATTATGTAATGTATACTGCAGATGAACTGTGCAGTGGTTTGTGAAAGGTTAAACATATGGATCAAGATTATGCACTGATAAAGGAATGCCCCCAAAATGATGTAATTAAAGCTTGGTAGCTTAGGATAATAACTTTCTACAAACACAAAGGGGGTCCAGTTGCCCGGAAGCCCTCCTTCTCTTAGCCAGTGGGCCAAATTATGGGCCTGATTCAGGTTTGTTAGCAAAGCAAAAAAGCACACTAATGGGCAACACCATGTTGCACTGCAAGTTGGGCAAATGTAACATGTACAAGAGATATAGGGCCTAATTTAGACCTGGTAGCTGCAGCGGCAGCGTACGCATGTTGAAGCCCAGTGAAGTATGCTCACGCACAGCAGCTGCACTGCGCATGTTCACACAGTAAGATGTGACGGCATCTCACTTGTGCGATCGCCTCTGCCTGATTGATGGGCAGAGGCGATCGTGGGGCGTGTTGGCGGCGAGTTTGGGGGGAGTGGTCCAGACAACGCAGTCATGTTCCGGACTGTTTGAGGTGCGGGCCGTGGTGTGAAACACTGTCCTATACCATACACACCATTTATAGTGTTAATTTATTAAATTTTTTGCATTAGATTAAAGGAACTCTGTATATCAAGGCAATGAATAAACAGAAATACATATAAATATACATGCAAGTCTGAACACCCACAGGGATACATTGCATGAGTATAATCACTGTGTATCAGTCAGGATGAGTACACATAGGGGGTCATTCAGATTGGATCGCAGCAGTGATCGCAGTCTAAAGCCCATTGGGGAGTGCGTCCACGCAGCGGACCACCCCGTGAAGCCCAGTGAGATGCAAAAGCATCTCAGGGCTGTGATTGCCTCTGCCTGATTGACAGGCAGAGGCAGTCGCGGGGCGTGCCAACGGCGTTAGAACGCCGTTGGTGGGGTGCGGTCTGGACAACGCAGGCTTGTCCGGACCGTTGCGGGGGCGAGCCATGGAAACTGCGTGACATCACACGCAGCCCCTGCGACTGCTAAGCTGCGTAGGCAGGGAGCTACTCGCCAGGTGCAAAAGCATCGCCGTTGTGCGATGCTTTTGCGCCCATGCGGGGGGGAAAGCCACAGGGCCTGACATGCGGGGCGGGATAGCCCTGTGCTTGGCATTCCCCAACTGTCCCGATTTTGGCGGGACAGTCCCGTTTTTCACGGCCTGTCCCGCTGTCCCACCCGCGGGTCGCAATGTCCTGTGGGTGGGGGGGCAGTTGGGATAAATTCCCCGTCACTCGCTGCTCTATGTCACTCACTGCGTCTATTCCTGGCAGAGAGGGACAGGGGGCATGGCCAGTAGCTCTCGCAACGCTATTAATAATGACGAAAACGGGGCGTGGCTTGCGATCGCGGCACTTGCCCCCTTTTTGATAGGCCACGCCCATAAATTCGGGTGCGCGCCTTCGGCGCGCGATTATGTCCCTTCTTCACTACAGCAAAAGTTGGGAGGTATAGTAGATGCTCTAAATTTTGCAGATCTACGATCAGATCTGAATTACCCCCATAATGTCTTACTTAAGGTAAAATATATACTTTGAAATAAAGAGTGAAAAGGAAAGAAAAAAGATAAAGACCAGGAAGAAAATAGAAAGTATAAAAAAGATAAGGGAGGGAACATAGAAAGGGATAGGGGGAAGGGAACACCACCAGGGTTTTCAGTAAGCAGCTGGCTAAGCTTAAGCAACTTGTTCAACAGGGAGGGTTAAGGTGTGCCAGCAAGGGATTTGTATCTCAGAGTCCCAAAATTCTATCCACGGAAGCCAGATCAATGAATAGTTCTCAAATTAATCAGGAGAGGACATTATGATGTCATCCATTGATCTATACAATTCAAATCTGTGATTTTTTTGTAAGCCAATAAAGGCGAGGTATGTAGATTTAGCAGCCAGAATCCAGGCCCATCTGGCACTCCTGTTGCCAGGATTTCACGTGCAATTGAAATTACATCATTCCAGAATGTTCGCAGAGCCAGACAAGTCCGCCATATATGAAGAGGGGACCCCACATCTGTATCACATCTACATCACCCTGCATGTACCACGGAGTACATCCCGGATAAGGTGGACGGGCACTGATACCAACGGGACATAACTTTAAAATGAGTCTCAAGGTCTTATAAATGTACTGTTCTACTTCAAATCAATATAACTGATGTATGTGATGTGATGGAATGCTTTAATAAAAAGTTTAAATAAAAAAAAAAAAAAAAAAAGAGTCTTAGGTGTAAGTACATTAGTGGAGCTGCTCCAAGAGTTTTCAAAGATAGACCTCCATTCAGGGGTGCTGATATTCCTCAGAACAACACAAATTTGAAGTGGCGCTTAATTATGCACAAATAACACCTATATAGTAATATATAATAAAAAAAATTAATTTAAACAATGGCACAATCATATGAAACAGGTGCACAAATAAATATACATATAAATATTATGCATTAATAAAAACACATAAAAAGCCATCAACTGTATATAGAAAGTGCTCATACGAGAAAAAGAGAAGGCACTATGGGGGTCATTTCGAGTTGATCGCTAACTGCCGTTGTTCGCTGCGTAGGGATCAGTAAAAAAACCAGCTAATCTGCGCATGCGTATGCACTGCAATGCGCACACACATCGTATGGGTACGAAGTCCATTCTGGTTTTGCACTGGTTCTAGCGACGATTCCAATCGCACAGCCGAATGCAAGGAGATTGATAGAAAGAGGGTGTTTATAGGTGTCAACTGACCGTTTTCTGGGAGTGTTTGGAAAAACGCAGGCGTGGCTGGGCGGGTATCTGACGTCATTACCGTGTCACTCGTTGCAGCAATCATCGCAAAGGATAAGTAACTACAGGGCTGGTCTTGTTTTGCACAAAATGTGTTTGCAGGCGCTCTGCTGCACAGGCGTTCGCACTCCTGCAAAGCGAAAATACACTCCCCTGTGGGCGGCGACTATGCATTTACACGGCTGCTAAAAACTGCTAGCGAGCGAACAACTCAAAATGACTCCGTACGCACTCAGGTAACTAGAAATGGTGAGTATTCTTGATAATTACCAGTCCAATGGAATGCCTGTGGAGACTCTGATAAATTCACAGTCAGTCTTTACACAGGCATAGCTGAGAAATAAAATGGCAACGATGTGGAAATATTGTAGCCGCTCCACTCGGATATTATCAGCCTGTGGATACTCACACCAATAGTTTAAGAGGCTAATAAAACCTCAGTAGGCTGCCTGCTAAACCTCTGCGTTCAACCCCATAGTATGCAGATGGAAATGTTTGGGGAAACGGGGCAGGAGTTAACTTGCTCCACTGCCCAGCGTATGTGCCAATGATGTGTGCAGGCACTGGCAATCCCCTGCACTGGACCTGCTGCTAGTGGATCTTTCACAAGGATACAGCCACAATAAAATGAGCAGTAAGCTGGAGGATTGTTTTCAATATTGCTGAGCAATTATGCAGTCTGAATAAAAAGCAGTTAGTTACCAATGGTGACTGATGAGTGCAGATTCTAAAGTCCTCAATGACCGATTAGTGCAGATTCTAAGGTCCTCGACACATTTCCCTGTACAACAGGGTGGCTTTACTAAAAGGCAAGAACCCTTATATAATTGGCCAATCCTCAGAATGCCTGCCTGGGACCACAATTGAAATGTCTGTCTCGAGATCCCAGGGGATCAGAAATCAGGATTATCGAGTAACGGGGCTAAAGGTGAAAAAGCCAATAAAACATATACGCTTTGTTCCTGAGACGTTTACAAACCAGAAGAGTAGGGCCTATGGTTGGATGTGAAATGCCAGGCAAGCGTGAAAGCCAAGGTAATGTGGCCAATGAGGAATGTAGAATGTTTCCCCCAATAGCCACACATTGCTTTGTCAAACTAGGGCTAGACCATTCATAAATTCTGCCAAGCATAATAGCATCATAATAGATTCCAAAATAGGGGAGCTGGAGACCCCCCCCCCCCCCCCCAAATGTCTTCTCCTGAACAAAACATCATGTTTAAATCGGGTGGTTCTACCACCCCACACAAAGTTTCGGATCAAACGGTCCACAAACCAACTGCGGGGAATAAGTACCGGTAATGTTTGCACTCGATATAGTATGCAAGTAAGGATATTTATTTTTAGGACATTCACCCTCCCAATCCATTAAATGCCCCTGCTGGACCAAGAGGTAAGCTAATTGTCTGCTAGCTGCAAGTGCAGAAGTAAAGTTGAGTGAGTGCAATGTGAAGAGATCTCTAGGAAGGTTCACACCTAGGTATTCAAGATGTGTGGGGTGCCATTTAAAGGGAAATGTCTATTGTAGGCCAGTTAGAGAGTCAGGAGGAACAGTAAGATTACGAGCTACTGATTTAGAATAAATCATTTTAAAGAAAGACAATTCTCCAAAGGTCTGAAATTCTTTCATCAGATTAGGAAATGATAACGACAGATTGGTAATGATAGCCAAAAGATCAGTGAAAAGGGCCAATTTGTATTCTGAATCTGCTATACACAGACTGTGATGTTGGAGTTAGCCTGTATGGCTCTTGCCAGAGCTTCCATGCATAAGACAAAAATCATTGGGAATAGAGGACATCCCTGGTGTGTTTCGTTCAAAATCTAAACAGGATCCGAGAAATTGCCATTAACTTTGACTCTTGCCGAGGGATGCCTGTACAATGCTAGAAACCAGTGCATAGATGTTGGATTCAGACCTATGTGAACCAGTAGGCCTTTTACAAATGCCCAGATGATTTGGTCGAAGGCCTTTTCAGCATCCGTCAAAAGAGTATCGCAGGTGTGGATGATTGGGAGGCCTCAAGTTAATAATTTTAGCAGTGTTGTCACGAGCCTCGCAGCCCAGCACCTAGCCCACCTGGTAGGTATGGATGAGAACTGGTAATAATAACAACTTAAGCCTATTGGCAATAAGCTCTGCAAAGAGTTTTAGATCTACAAGTGGTGCAGATACGCTCCCTCAGTGCCAGATACACATTGCCCCAGTGCAAGATACACATTGCCCCAGGGGGCCAGATACACATTGCCCCAGGGGGCCAGATACACATTGCTCCAGAGTGCCAGATACACATTTCCCCCCAGTGTCAGATACACATTGCCCCACAGTGTCAGATACACATTACCCCAGAGTGCCAGATACACATTGCCCCACAGTGTCAGATACACATTGCCCCACAGTGTCAGATACACATTTCCCCCCCAATGTCAGACCACATTGCCCCACAGTGTCAGATACACATTGCCTCACAGTGTCAGATACACATTGCCTCACAGTGTCAGATACACATTGCCCCACAGTGCCAGATACACATTGCCCCACAGTGCCAGATACACATTGCCCCAGAGTGCCCCCCCCCCGCTACTCACCGCTGCCTCTGTTGTTTCTGCTATGTGAGGGTAGGAGAGCGCAGCACAGCACCTCTCCTGCCCCTTAATGCTCGTGAAGTCCGGTCTCCGATGGTGGGTATCTCAAATGAGGCACCGGTTCATTAGCTAATCTGAGCCTTATTGAGATTCACCCCCACCGCAGCCAGAGACCGGATGTCACAGAGCATTGAGGGCAGGAGAGGCGCTGTGCTCTCCTCCCCACACACAGCAGCGGGCTGCAGGTATGATGGACGGCCCGACGGTACTGCATAACGGCTGTGAATTTCTTACCGGTACGCCGTACCGCCCCGTACCGCCATACTTGCAGCACTGGATCTACATTTAGTAGGGAAATGGGTCTATAGCTATGACAACATGACAGGTCCTTCCCTTTCTTAGGAATGATAGTGATATGGGCATCTAAAGACTGGACAGAAAAGTGGTGCTTATCGTTGATTGCATTAAAAGCTTGAAGCATCAAGGGCATTAGGGAGTCACCAAAAGTTTTATAATAGGAAATCCGTCTGGACCGGGACTCTTTCCTGATGGGGAAGCTTTAATAGCCTCAGTTAGTTCATCCTGAGAGAAAGGTCTATCCAGCTCAGATGCCTCTTCCTTAGATAGTTTCGGAAAATCAATACCGTTAAGATAAGATTTGAGCATCTCAGGAGAGCCTTGAGTAACATTCCCAAAAGAACCCCCTGCCAAGTTGTAGAGCCCGGAATAATAGGAATGGAAAGCCTTCACTATATCAGAGGTTAATTGGGATTTTTGTCCTGTATCATCCCCTATGGATTGTATATGCATGGAAGCTCATTGTGCATGTTACGCCTTAGCCAACATTTTACTTGGTTGTAGTGTTCATTATTAACACTGTATTCCATACACTATCCAGTGTATGAAAAGAACCAACATGTACATACAATATATGTCCAGGGTCACTATTAGGTACTTTTACTGGTCCCCTCAGCTCCTGCACTTGCTCCAGTGTTCCGCAGAGCAGGAGATTGTTGATTACATTTGTAAACCTCCCTCTAGAAATCCTGCGTTTGCCCCTGTACTGTCTCCAGAATTATCTGGAAGAGGTACTTGATATGAACTTCCTTGCTGACTCTTTATGGGATCAGATCATTATTAATAGTGTGACACAACAGAATGTCATTTAAGATGCTATTAATTTTGCCAGAAAGCAAATTAATAAAAAGTCAAAATACAAGACAAGCAAAACATAGATTAGCAAATACAATTTGCTGAAAAATGGAGGAGTTAGTCCAAACAAATGATACATGCAAAATATTTAGATCAGGGAAAAGTGAGCAAGCATAAGCAGGGTTGCCAAGACATTTGGTGGGCCAAGGTGCAGGTGTGGTCACACAGAGGCATGGCTCACACCTAAATTAAGGCTTTGGGTGGCCCAGAGCACTTAAAATGAGGGGACTCTAAAGAGTATCATTTGGCAGGCGGGGGTCGAGTCCTTTGTTGCGCACACAAAAAGGGGAATTGGCACATGTCATGTAACACTGGAGGACGTGCACATTGCTTTCCCATGTGCTTGCCTGTCCCCAGCCTTGTGCACACAGCAGCTCAGGGTTCCCTCCCTATCTTTCCTCCAGCCCACGGGACACTGCAGCCCGCAGGTGGTACGGTACCCAAAAAGAAGGGTTGTTTCGCCAATATTAGGATAGTTGGGGGTTAAGATAAAGATAAATACTTTATTTGTTATTGATCAAACTAAAATGTGTACAGAACAATGAAATTACATACTGTACATACCTTCTGTCACACATTTTGACACATACGGACAGTGACAAATACACAAACTTATAGGTACACACACAGTCACAAAATAGTTACATAGTTAATGAGGTTGAAAAAAGGCAATTTGCCCATCAAGTTCAACCTGTATTATGATTCTTACCCTACTCTATTTAGCTAATGCATACTATAATGCCCCAGCTGAAATTATGTTTTAAGAATAATTAACAACTATAATTAGTGCTCTCCCTAAAATATAATTATTTGATGCTATATCCTTGGATATATTTTTCAGTTAGAAATTAATCTAAACCATTTTTAAATGTATTTACCGAGTCCATCATTACTACCTTCTCTGGCAGAGAGTTCCAAATCCTTATGGTCCTTACTATGAAGAACCCATTCCTACATTGGGTACAACATTTTCTCTCCTCTAACCTCAGAGGGTGATCGCGTGTCCTGTGCAGTGTTCTCTCAATAAACAAATCTCAAACAAAGTTGCATACATATACACAGCTACACACATACACAGCTACACACATACATAGTCACACACATATACACACATTCATAGACACACACACACACACACACACACACACACACACACACACACACACACACATATAATATATACTGTATATTATATGTATATCTCATACATAGAATCACACACATATACACATACATACTGTATGTATATATATATATATATATATATATATATATAGAGTCACACACATACTGTATATACAATTTCAGCCTACTCCTTGTGCACTAGCACGAACCGGAATCACTGAGACGCCCATTTTCTGTGCCCCAGTACACAGTAGCAGTGCACTACCGGTGCTTCCAGACAGTTCACCATTGGTGCACCATAACGCTCTGCATCGACACTGGAACCAACCCTATGGCAGGTGTATCTGAACATGGCCTCTTTGGAAGCAGCTCTGCTTCTGAGAATGCAGGCCATTTGCAGTGACATGCCCGACACGGGCATAAGTTCATCCCAGTCGCCCGGAGGCAAGTTGGAGTTTGGTGCCCCCCCCTTTAAAATAAAATGGAAAACAAATATGGTGGGTGTGTGTTGGTTTACATAAACACATATGATTTACATAATTATATAGAAAGCGCTCTCAGCCAGTCTACAGGGACTGGAGCCTGCAGTGTGTTGGCAGGGCTCCAGCTACAGTACTTTGTGATTCAGCCCTCTGCAACATGCAGAATCAGCATCCACCGGCGGGTCCCATCTCAAAGTCCAGCAGCTGCAGTCGCTTACTGCAGTGCAGGCTGATCGGTACCAGGCAGTAGCTGTCCTGTACCCTATTGTAGGTTTTAGCAGGGCTCCTGGGACAGCGCCACTTAACTCTGTAGCAGCAGTGGGTGCACCTCAGAGCTCCATTGGAAGAGCAGTGGTCACACTTAGATCCTGCTGTGAACCACATAGGTGCTGCTGTACATGCAGGTGCCCCTTCAGGGCTTGAAGCCTGGAGGCAGGTGCCTCCATTGCCTCTGGGAGTTATACCTCTGATGCCTGCGGCACTCCCGTACCATGGCATTTTGGCATTCCCTTCAGGCCACCTCCTAGATACTGCCCAGAAACTCCCACCATTTGCCTCTCTGGTTCTGATAGCAGCTCTCCCATATACAAAAGTACACATGTGCCATAGGGGTTTCCAGGATATTTTGCACATGCGTGTGGCATGGTGTGTGGTTTAGGTACATCTCTAAATCAGCCCATAGTGTCCATCCTCCCTCTAACCTTACAGGTTGGATAGTCATCATTCCACTGGGGACTCTGCAGCTGCTCCTTCCCTCCTTACTTCCATGCTGCTGACACTGACTTTAGAGGACTGTGTAGCGTCTGCTTGGATTCCATGCTCACTTTAGAGTGATTTCCAGCATCTCCTCCAGCTCATAGTGCAGTGTGTTAGAACTCTGTTCTGTTTTGCTGGGTTTCCTGTTTGTTATGTTTCCCCACCAACAGGGGTCACAAGGTCTCCTGATATGTGAGCTGCAGTTATGGATCTGACCAAAAGTGCTACTCTTTTGACTTAGTTCTCTTGCCATGTGTCAGGTGATTGATTACTCCTTACCAGCATGGATTACAACTGGCACCTGACCATTTAGTCTGCCTGATCCCAACTTTCAGTGCTGGGGCATCAATATTTCCTGCTGTTACTGGACTTGTGTTCCTGTTGGCTCCTGTGATCTGCCTACTCAGTAACAGTTCTGCTCTGCAGCTATAATCAATGGCCAGGAGGCCTGTGAGAAATGTGGGGCTGAGGCATATGCCCCCTGTGATCCTCTTAATCCAGCTCTGTGTTCTTTGGTCCCTGTAAAGTACCGGCCCCAAGCACATTTTACCTGTGAGCCCTCTCCTCCTAGCATCATTAGGCATAAAGTAAATTAAAAAAATCAAAGAAGCAAGGGACAAAACTGTTAATTTACCATGTATACAGGAACTGGAACAAGGTAAAATAAGGATTATGCTCTTTCCAAGAAAACAAAACACAACAATGATCTGGCAGGGAGTATCAAACTCAATCAGATTATATAGTGTCCTTCATCACAAGACCATCTGCAGTGGTGTTAAAATTGCTTTAATTCCTGACCTACTTGAATGCACACCATGGTAACTGCTGCAGAAAAACCACATAATCCTAACAGCTGTTTATTCTATGTGAGATTCTAGGGATCATCACTTAACTACTTAGCTGACAAGGATTGTTTTCAAAAGTGATCTCAAATTTTTTAGCTTTTTTTAAATCTAACATAGGGGGTCATTCTGAGTTGATCGCACGTAGCAACTTTTTGCTGCTTGTGTGATCAACCTGACGCCGCCTATGGGGGAGTGTATTTTAGCATAGCAGGGCTGCGATCGCTTGTGTAGCCCTGCTATGCTAAAAAAGTTTCCTGCAAAACAAGACCAGGGTCAGACCTACTTACCCTGTGCGACGGATCCAGCGACGAAGGTCCCGGGATTGACGTCAGACATCCGCCCTCCAAATTCCTGGACACGCCTGCATTTGGATCTCCACGCCCAGAAAACGGTGAGTAGACGTCCCGGACGCCTTTTCACTGTCAGTCTTCTTGCGATCGCGCTAGCCATCACTTTCTTTTTTGTTCTAGCCGCTGCCCGGCAACGACACGCGTGCGCATTGCGCCCACCGCGCATGCGCAGTTCCAACCCGTTCGCACCGCAGCGAAGAACCGATGCGTGCGAACGGGTCAGAATGACCCCCATAGTCATAAACATTTTTACAAACATTTAAATAATGTCTAGTGATGCCGAGCAACTCCCAGTGTTTATATATGCATTTATGTCATCACGCTTAGACTACTGCAATGCTTCTACCTTTGTCTCCCAGCAAAAGAATTGTACCACTTGCAGATGGTGCAAAATGCAGCTGCCAGACTGTTAATCAACCAGTCCCATTCCAGTCACATAACACCCATTCTCTACTTCCGTCACTGGCTACCTGTAAAATGGTAAATCATTTTCAAGTTTGGTTTACTGACTTTCAAAGCCCTTCATGGCCAGGGCCTAAGGTACCTGAAGCAGCTTCTGATTCCTTACTGTCCCACTCGGTTACTGCAATCTGTAAATGAAGGACTTCCAACAGTACCTAGAATCTCCCTGAATTAATCTGGGGGTTGAGCTTTCAGCTTTGTGGCTCCGACTCTATGAAACTCTCTTCCCAGCACAGTTCATAAAGTCCCCACTCTAGAATTCTTCAAAAAGAGACTCAAAACTTATTTGTTTACTCAAGCATTTCACTAATATCCACTATTAAGCTTCTTTTGTATTTTGTGCTGTAAAGGCAAATGTAAAGCACTTTGAGTCCTATTAGGAGAAAAGTGCTAGATAAATACCAATATATATTTATTAAAGTGCAGGTTTTTAGAAGTGGAGATGTTGCCAATAGCAACCAATCAGATTCCACATATCATTTATCTAGCACCTTCAAGAAGATAATAGCTGGAATATGATTGGTTACTATGGGCAACATCTCCACTTCTTAAATCCTGCACTTTAGTAAATATACCTCTTACTTTGTAGAACGCCCAAGTGGCAATATACTCCATTTTGGCATGAATTACTCCATCCTTCCTGTGACTGTTGACCTCTACCTGCAGCCCTAACTCAACCCCTGGCAATTACCTCCCCACCACCCCTCATATGGAGGCATGATCTCTGCATTCGGAAAGCAGAGCTCAGTGGATAACTTCAGTTCCCCTCTTTGCAAAAATTTTAACTTTACAACTGGGTGCATGTGCTCCAGAGTGGTGGTGATATGGGCAGTCAAAGACCGTTACGTTACTGACAGGGAGCTGAAGTAGAAGGAGGCGAAAAGGACTCCTCTGAAAATGCCAGGGGTGGAGCAGTAGACAAGATCGCTTGGGATGTGGCGGTGTCAGCGAAAGCCCAGCTTGCATCCCATGTGACCACCCTAGGTAAGTGGTTAAGGTTGAGCATATCGCTATGCAGATACACGTCACCAATCAAGAAAGAAAAATACTTGTGCTTTCACATAGAAATTATATTTTTTTCTGATTTCAACAATGTACTAACATACTGTCTAAGCAGACTCATGCCAAGGGGTAGCAAAACAAAACAAAGCAAGTGAATCAGAATTTGGATAAACCATGTTGCAACGCAAAAGGTGCAAATATATTTTTGTTGTCATGCAGGGTAAACACTGACTACTTTTGCATACCTCCCAACTGTCCCGCTTTCAGAGGGACAATCCCGCTATTCGGACCCTTTCCCGCTGTCCCACCCGCGGGCAGCGGTGTCCCGCGGGCGGGGGGGGGGGGGGCAGTTGGGAGAGCCTTTAATCACCCACTGCTCTGCAGAGCAGCCGGTGATCACTGAAAACATGCTGTGCGCATGAGCACGGCATGCATTCAGTGCTAGGAGAGGAGCAGGGGCTGCCCAGCTGCTCGGGGAGCGCTGGGCACGCCCCCAAAAGGCAGGAAAATGCCCCCTTTGGTGAGGCCACGCCCACTCGGGTGAGGTCATGCCCCCTTTTCGGATCGGCGCGCGGCTACGCCGTGCAAGAGTCCCGACTTTATCAAGCCGAAAGTTGGGAGGTATGCTTTTGTATGTAGCCCACAAATGCTGCACAACTTTATTTCACACTGTAGTTTAGATTTGAATTTGGACACACCCCAACCAGATCTAATTCTCCCTGCACGTTTTGGGTCCGTCTCAGTGGCTGTGTTTGCATGATGCCATGACAGCTGGATTTTTCTACCTTATGCTAATGCGAGATTCCATAGGTGGGTGAAGCAGCTTCAAGTGGGAAGACACTCCACCCACTGTTTTTACACCTACAGACACTACTGCAGTCATAAGTAGCAGCACTTGCACCATGCTATGTGCAAGAGATCCGTCTGCACCAAGGACGTGCGGTGAGGTAAATTGGTCAGGAGGCATTTGCTAGTACCAGAGCCAGATTTACACACAATATATGAGCCAAGGGGTGCACGTGGGCATTATATACAGGTGCAGTCATGGCCGGATTAACAATGGGGCGGCTGGAGCTGCAGCTCCAGGCCCCCCCATTGAAAATAGGCCCACAGGAGTGACAGCAGTGACAGGAAAAATCTCTTTCCTGTCACAGACTGCCAGCGGCCATCTTCTCTCCCGTACATCTCCTCCTCCGGTTCCAGCACTTACCTAAGATCTGTGCAGACAGTGTGGTAGCCGCCCCTCCCCTTCAGTCTCTCATTCACTCAGGGCCCTGAGCCTGTCACTCACAGGCCCAAGCTCCGCCCCCAGGCTTTACGGGGTGCTGCTGCTGATGCAGGAAGCCTGGTAAGCTTCATGGCTTCTTGTCTAGTGGAATCAATAGTGTGTGTGTACTGTATGTGTGGTGTGTGTGTCTACTGCATGTGTGTATACTGTATGTGTTGTGTGTATACTGTGTGTGTGTGTGTGTGTGTGTGTGTGTGTGTGTGTGTGTGTACTGTACAGTATGTGAATGTAGTGCATGTGTGCTGAATGTGTGTATACTATATGTGTGTGTACTGTGTGTATATATATATGTGTGTGTGTGTGTGTGTGTGTGTGTGTGTGTGTGTGTGTGTGTGTGTGTGTGTGTGTACTTTGTGGGGGTGTACTGTGTGTTTGTATATGTGGGGGTGGTGGGTGGGTGTACTTTATGTGTGTGTAGTATGCACTTGTGAGTGTACTGTATGTGGTGGTGTGGGTGTGTTATATATATATATATCTATATACACACACACACACACAAACACTGTTCCCCCGTTGCTAGGGGAAACAAACAGCGGCACGCCAAAGGTTTGATGAAAAAAGTAAAAACTGTTTTTAAATAATTTGCAAAAAATGCACCACTGACGTTTCAGGGCTCACACGCCCCTTATTCAAGGTGATATACAACAAGCTTACCTTAAGAAGCTTACCTTAAGTAGGCAGGAATTTCCGCCACCAGTGCACGGTGAGTCGAGCGCCACGTCTCCGTCCGCCGGCTATGACATGATCACCTCCGCATCGTCCGTTGCCTAGCGACGGGGTACAGCCAGGGACGCCGCGGTCTGACTAATCTCCCATAGAGTGCTTGAAACCCAGAAAGTGTGTATTTACTTTTTATACCACAGTGGGAGTCTCAACACTGGCCTAATACACACTTTCTGGGTTTCAAGCACTCTATGGGAGACGGAGTAGTCAGACCGCGGCGTCCCCGGCTGTACCCCGTCGCTAGGCAATGGACGGCGTGGAGGTGATCACGTCATAGCCGACGGACGGAGATGCGGCGCTCGACTCACCGTGCACTGGTGGCGGGAATTGCTGCCTACTTAAGGTAAGCTTCTCAATATAGTCTTGTATGCCACCCTGAAGAAGGGGCGTGTGAGCCCTGAAATGTCGGTGGTGCGTTTTTTGCAAATGATTTAAATACAGTTTTGACTTTTTTCATTAAGCCTCTGGAGTGCCACTGTTTGTTTCCCCTAGCAACGGGGGAACAGTGTTTGTGTATATCATTCATACTGAGGGCACCGGGGCAGATATATATATGGTCGATGTGAATGAACTAGCACTCTTTGCTGGAATCCTTATACGCAGGGTGCCATCAGTGAGCAGTTAATGTGTAATGTGTCGAATAAACTGCAGCACTCCAAGTAGATATAGAAAATCTTTAGTGAAAAAGTAGCATTACATCTGAGTCATGTGGCTTACGTTTCGGTGCCACTCAAGCACCTTTCTCAAAGCAGACAAAAAGATGTCTGCTCTGGAGTGGGGCTGTCGCTTCCCTACTCACGATGTATAAGAACCAGGCGGCACTCAATGGACTTGGTGAAAAAATAGTGCTTTAGTGTGACAAAAATGCAATTAGGGCATAGCTTGCCAACGATTCAGCGCTGCACAGGGCGCTTTTTTCAAGGCTCTATGCTATAGAACAGACAGCATAGAGCCTTGAAAAAAGCACCCTGCATGGACCCCACATGGTCCCGTCCGGCGTGGAGTGTTATCATGACAACACGCGCACTGGGGGGGGGAGGGACGTCATCGGCCGGGAACTCAGGAAGCGGTCCCGGAAGTCTCCTGGAGCAGATGTTGCAGGGAGGATGCCTTTTCACTGACGGGCTTCTCACCTTTATAGGTAGGCACCTTTTTCTTAATTTTGTTCACATCACGCCCATTTACACAGACCACTCCCCCACACCACTGGTCATGCCCCCACATCATTAGTCACACCCCCAGCAGCAGCGCATAATAGGCCCTTTTGAAATTTCATCTCCAGGCCCATTTGGACCTTAATCTGGCACTGGGTGCAGTAGTATAAACTCCTGAAAATTTGTTGAGTTTTGATTAGAGATGTACAGAACTGCCTCACCTGCCATAGACTTTTTATTCCAGAGTTTTGACTATAAAAATGATAAGAATAATAGAAAGAAAATATTTTTAACATATTCTTTGTATTTTTCATACACTTTATGCAGTCAAAGCTCTGGTGCAAACGTTAGTATGACAGGAAGGCTCTGCCTCACCTGCCTCACCCCACCACACGTCACTGGTCTTCACCACCAGCACTGCAACATGGTTTTGCCACTGTTTTTCCCTGCTTTGCACCCAACTCATAATCAGCCCCTGTAACTGCAAGATGTCATTGCATCCAGCAAAGATGGACCTATGTCTCTATGGGGGCGATTTGATTGTTTTTACCAAGGCTATTTCTTTTGTGTCACCAATCGAGCAATTTAATTGTTGTTCCGATCGGGTGCAATTAGTAGCAAGTGGACACATTTCAGTTGGCAGCCCCCGGAGGTAGTGAGCTGAAATGTGCGCAGCACAGCGATCAGGCTAAAAATCGGCATTTCTGTGCATGCGTATGGCCCGCAATGTGCAGGCGCGTCGTACGGGTACAATGAGCATCGTGGGTTTGCACACAGTGTAACGAACGTTCCAGTCGCACGGCCGAACGCAGGAAGATTGACATGAAGTGAGCATTTCTGGGTGTCAACTGACCGTTTTCAGGGAGTGCTTAGAAAAACGCAGGCGTTGCTGGGCGTTCGCTGGGCAGGTGTGTGACGTCAAAAGCCGTCCCTCCGTCATTAGATTTAATGCACACGAAGAGTAACTACAGGGCTGGTCTTGTTTTGCACAAAATTTTTTTGCAGACGCTCTGCTGCACAAGCATTCGCACTTCTGCAAAGCAAAAATACACTCCCCAGTGGGCGGCGACAATGCGTTTGCACGGCTGCTAAAAACTGCTAGCGAGCGATCAACTCGGAATGACCCCCATAGAGCAGTGGTGTCAAACTCATGGCCCCTACCACATCATTTTGCGGCCCGTGAGCAGGGGTCCTATTGTGGCCCATTGGCAGGTCGAAATGGTCCCCGGCGTTCTGCCTCCATCCGCTTACGGTGCCATTGCCCCGCTGCTTGCACTGCCCATTGGCACCCATGCAGTGGTGGGCCTACCATTGCACATACAAGCAGTAGACATACAGTACCAGGACATTCAGGGTCCAGTAGTGCCACAGCTTCACAGGAGCACATAGAAAAACTGTCACACAACGTCCCATACAATAGGGACTTTCTCTCTGGAGGCATCTTCCCCTTCTCACCAGGGAACCTCACTGCTTGTGCAGCAACCCCCCTCACTATGGGGACACATATCTGGGGGCTCTACCAAAACAAGGCATCATCTTAATGGGGGTATCCTAAATATGTCACGTGACCTCTGGTCACTCATTCACTACTTAGGGTTTTGTCCTGTGTGGCTATCTATTAGCATGCTTGATTCACAGGGGCAGCACTCCTCTGGTAGTATGGGGGATTGTCATAGTGTTTTCTATAATGTGGCTTCTTATAGGGAGAACTTTATTATACAGGGGCTTAGCCTCTCTTGATATGGGAAAACCCGCAGTGGACGCCTTTTTTTTATAGGGGAATCCCCTCCTCTTTTAATAAGTGAGAGGTGACTTCAAGGGGGGCCCTTTCTGAATGGGACAGCCCCTCTTAAAACATGCTGTTTTTGTCAAATAGCCCCCCCCCCCCGAATGCTCGGGCTACCTGGGAGCTGTACACAGATCGGGCACCCCACATATTTAAGCGGTGTATTAGTAAAGCAAGTCACTCAATTTTCATTGATAAGTACACTGCTGGGAGCTCCTGGCAGCAAGGGTTGCTGAGAGCTGTAGTTTTTTTCCAGTTTGATTGTTGTAGTGCCGTGCACCATTGGCGTTTCTATAATGGGTGCAGTGTGTGCGGCCCACACTGCACCCGTACATTTTACTTACTCCTTTGGAGTCCCACGACGGTGGCACTGCTGTGCGGCCACAAATCACTCGGAAAATGGCCGTTGCAGCCCTTTCTGAGTGATTTGCGCATGCGCACTGAAGGTGACCCAGGGAACAAGGCGCAGCCGCCATGTTCCCGGAGACCTGCGCATGCGCAGTAGACTTTGGCACAATGCCAGAATCTACTGCTGCCGGCGAGGAGGGGGCCCGCGACGGAGGCTGCACACGAGTCCTCTCTTCTCTTAGAATGCCGCTGCCGTGCACGCTGGTGTTTCACTCCCCAGACCACCAGTCCCCTACTGAATCCTTTATGGCATCCCTTTATAGCAGAGCAAGCAGATTGCATATAAGCAACGAGATCTACTTTTGTCCCTCTCTCTCTGTATAATAATCTCTCTATGGACTGATTCGGCTGCAGCCCTTAGAAGCTGGCTAAGGCTGCCCAAAGGCAGAGAATGACTTCCTACAGGAAGCCAGCTCTCTGCTAATTGCAGCTCGGTCAGTCAGTCCCAGAGAGAGGAAACACCTTCCAATAGGATTGCCTGTAGTGTCTCTGACTAGCAGGTAGGACTTCCAATAGCATACCTCCCAACATCTGTGTCAGTCGAGGAGGGACATCAACGCGTGCAGGAGGCGTGCGTCTGAAATTGGGGGTGTGGTCTCGCAGCAAGGGCATGGCCTCATGGTAAGGGGCGTGGCCTAATGACAAGCGCCACTATCGAAAGCTACGTCCCCATTTTAGTTACTATGTGGGCATGAATGCGCTCAGTGAGCTGCTGGCATGCCCCGTTCCTCTAATTTGGGGAATAGACACTGTGTGCATGCGCACAGCGTCTATTCCCCAATGCTCTGATCAGAGCAGCAAGAGACAGGGGGGAATCTCCCAATTGCTCCCCCACCCACCATGGGACGCTGCGGTCCGAGGGTGGGACAGCAGGACAGACCATGAAAAATGGGACTGTAACACCAAAATCAGGACAATTGGGAGGTATGCAATAGGAAGTCACTGCCAGTTACAGTGAAGCCTGTGCAGTCTCAAGGATTGCATCTGGCTTCACAGACTCCGTGCTGAGGTTGTGGATTTTACCTGGGGGGGCTGCAGTCCCATAGGCAAAACCCGACACTGATATCAAGATAAGTCCAGTCTACAATGGCTGCATATGCACCAGTTCATTTCAAACGTATATACTGGGGCTGACTCTGTGTGCGCAGCTAGCACAATTTACGACTGTGCGAAGATTCAGAGCAGAGTGGATCTTTCTCTTAGGATAAATTTAATAGAAGCTAGCTCACAGGGGATGCATTGTTGTCCGGCTCCCTTATGTATTTGAAAATTCCGTTCAGAATGTTATGTACAATTACATTGGTGGAATTCCCAGTAGGCACATGAGGCACATGCATAGAGGTGGCAATTGCTGTGGGCGTCACACCAGGCTAATGAAGTCAGGTGATTTTTTTTTTTTTTTTTTTAATCTTATCATTACGTGTAATTTTTTTACATTTTGCAACCTACCAGAGTGGGACAATGGGCAGCACATTGTGGTCCAAGAGGTTGTAGTAGGGTGAGGTTGGGGCTGCTTTGGCAGTCTTGAGACATCCGGACTGGCCCTGAAAATGAAGGGAGCAATGACGTGAGGGGTTAGGGGGGGGAGACAATAATGTAGCTAGGGGTGTGTTAGGGTCTCCTGCTCTGTGCTGCCACGTCGTCATGGCAACCGGGAGACAAGTGCTAGCGGAGTAACCTGAGCGTAGCTGATACTCCTGTTCGGGTCTTTTGCTGTGCAGTGGTTACAGGCTCTGTGCACGGCAGGGGATCCGGTGCTGGTTTTTGTGCTCACAGTCTGTGAGGTCTGAGTGGGGCGTGGGCAGCACCTGCTATATAAACCCTCTTCTCAGGTTAGGCAGATGCTGCTGAATCTTTGTTGGTTAGTCAGTTCCTGAAAGCTATCTAGTACTGTGTAAACTTTGTATTTGTTTGTTGCTTACTGCAAATAGGCCTTGGGATTTGGTATTACACTCTGCCAATCCAGACCTAGCAGTAAGACTGGAGTCAGTCGTTTAACCTGCTGGGGTTCTTTTGCTACTCTGTGAACCTAGCAAGTTTGCGGCTGTATTCTCAGACTTGCCTGCCAAAATCCTTTCTCACTGTGCAAGGTGTTCAGGTGTCAGTTTAGTGGCAGTAAGCTGAACCAGTGCACTGCAAGTGAGGACTAGGATTGTGGAGACTCTCCTTGTGTCTATTATTCCATCTCTGACCAAGGAGTTTACTGCCACACCCGTTGGTAACCCTTTAGGGTTTTGCTGTTGCCCTTAGCAACAGCATTTCGGGTTCTCTACGTATTAAATCACTACATCTTGCTTCTTTCCATCTGAGCATTCCTAATATTAGGGAGACACCCAGTTTCTTAGCCTTTGGGCTTCTCTGTTCACTTTGTGTTTATTTTGTTACCCTATCACCTTCTGTGTATGTAATGTCATATTCCCCAGTCTGTCTGTGAGATCATTTGTTTTGCATCCCTCACCGTTCAGACACCAGTACATTCCAGCTGGCACTGGTGTGCATAACATATTCAGCAGCCTAATACTCCTGTTGAAATTTTGTGGGAATATGGAGCATACCCCTCAAAATACTTTGCAACAGGTGGTCGATCAGGTGCAGGTCCTGACTCGACAATTTAATGATTTGTCCATTAAAATGCACACCTCGCAGGCCGCTGGCGGAGCTCCCGCAGCAGCAGTACCTTCAGGGGTTAAGGAGCCGAAAGTAAATCTCCTCTTTTTCTGGAGATCGCTCGCAGTTCTTTTGTTTCAAGGAGAGCTGCAAGCTATATTTCCAGCTTAGGCCTCAGTCTTCTGGGTCGGAGATTCAGCGGGTGGGCATAGTGATTTCCTTGCTACAAGGAGACGGGCATATGGGTTGCAGCCTGACTGTCCGTCGCTTAAAAGTGTTGATGCTTTTTTTACGGCACTGGGCATGTTGTATGATGACCCTGACAAGACAGCCTCAGCCGAGGCTCAGATTTCGATCCGTAAGCAGGGGCGAAGGCCAGTTGAGGTTTATTGTACGGAGTTTCGGAGGTTGGCCCATGATACCCAGTGGAATGACCCAGCCCTGAGACACCAGTACCGAAGAGGTCTTTCTAACCAGTTAAAAGACCAACTGGTACAATATCCCTTGCCTGATAGCTTGGATCAGCTCATGCAGTTATCCATTCGGGTGGATAGACGGCTGAGAGAGCGCAGGCTTGAAAGGGAGACCGAGGTTTCCTTCTTTCCCAAGGGAACCTCAGACTCTGAGGAATTTTCCGATGCAGATTGGGGCTACCCGCCTCTCCTCGCGTGAGAAGACGCGGAGGAGACAGCAGGGGTTATGTTTGTACTGTGGGAATAAAGGTCATGTGGTAGTATCATGCCCAGAAAAGCCGGAAAACTTCAGGGCCTGAGGGTGATGGCAAATATCCTGTCAGGCCAGAAGTCAGAATTTCCCAAGAAGACTTTTATCATTCCGGTGACCTTGAAGATCCTCGGTCAAACTGTCAAGACTGAGGCCTTTGTGGACAGTGGGGCCGACGGGGTTTTTATGGACCGCCAATTCGCCCTGAAACACTCTGTTCCCTTAGTACCCTTGGCATCGGAAATTGAGATTTGTGGGTTAAACGGGGAACCATTATCCCAGGGTAAAATTACCTCTTGCACTAGCCAGATTTCTTTGTCTATTGGAGCCACACACTCTGAAAAATTGTCCTTTTATGTGACTGTCTGTACTTTTGCCCCATTAGTGTTGGGGTTACCCTGGTTAAGGGCCCACAATCCTCAATTTGACTGGGTCTCTGGGGAGATTCTTAGTTGGGGTACTGATTGTTTCAGCAGTTGCTTGAGCCTTCCAGTCAGGCTTTCGCAGCTAAGTTTGCCAGGATTGCCATGATGTTATGCAGATTTTGCGGACGTGTTCTCCAAAAGAGTTGCAGAGGTACTACCTCCCCATTGCCCCTATGACTGTGCCATTGATTTGTTGCCGAATGCTAAGCTTCCCAAGAGCAGGTTGTACTCCCTGTCACGTCCTGAGACTCAGGCTATGGCAGAGTACATTCAGGAGAACTTGGCTAAGGGATTTATCAGACCTTCACAGTCTCCAGTTGGGTCGGGGTTCTTCTTCGTGGGTAAAAAGGACGGTTCGTTGCGACCCTGCATCGACTTCAGGGAATTGAACCGTATCACGATTAAAAACTCATACCCACTGCCTCTCATTTCGGTCTTGTTTGACCAGCTTCGTACTGCCACCATTTTTTCTAAGATTGACCTACGCGGTGCGTACAATCTAATCCGAATAAGAGAGGGGGATGAATGGAAGACTGCCTTTAATACCCACTCAGGGCATTATGAATATTTGGTGATGCCTTTTGGGCTCTGTAATGCCCCGGCAGTCTTCCAGGACTTCATGAACGATGTGCTCAGGGAATATTTGGATAGATTCTTAGTTGTATACTTAGATGACATCCTAATCTTCTCCCATTCCCTGGAGGAACATCGGAAGCATGTACGCTTAGTCCTCCAGAAACTCAGAGACCACCGGCTTGGGGCGAAGCTGGAGAAGTGCGAATTTGAAGTTCAGCAAATCGCATTTCTAGGATATATTATCTCCCCAGAAGGTTTCCAAATGGAGGGTTCCAAGGTACAGGCAGTCCTGGATTGGGTGCAGCCCACTAGTTTGAAGGCGCTTCAGCGTATTCTGGGCTTTGCGAATTTTTATAGACGATTTATCGCTGGATTTTCGTCTATAGTGGCGCCTTTGGTGGCACTCACTAAGAAAGGGGCGGATGTTGCTCACTGGTTGTCAGGTTCGGTCTGGTTTGTGTCCCCGGAGGGGGCGCTAGTGGGTCAGTGGAGGTAGGATGGAAGAAGTGAGGATACTGGATTGGATTCCTGCGCATGTGCGCAATGTTGATTATTAAGCAGAAAGATAAAACAATATGGCAGCAGGAATACTTGGAGAAATAAACAATAATAAATGCAATGGGTATGATGCAGCGTGGAAGCTGAGAGTCTATGACAAAACAGTGAGAGTCTATGGCAATACAGTGAGAGTCTATGGCAATATGCTGGTATGGGAACCAGAGATGATAAACACGTGGAGCCAGCAGAGGTGATGATAATGGTAGCAAACCTGGTAGCAGATGAAGAAGACTTGATGCAGGGTTCACAGTGCTATTGGAAAGCACAGGCAGCTTGCAAGCTGATTCACAGGTGAGGTGATGAGCTGCACCTGGAGATGGAGTCTCTACAGCTGAGGCTGAAGCACACTGTGTTGGAGATTGGTGTGAAGCCTGTAAATGAATGCAGGAATTGCTGATGCTTGTAGTTCCACGGAGCTGTAGTAGGATAACCAGGAACACGGAGTAACAAGCAGGTAACCAGGAACACGGGGATCTGGAGACTGGAACACAGGAACTTACACACTGAATGCAGCAGGAGAGCTGGAGTGGTTGCTGGAACTTGTAGTTCCACAGGAACACAGGAACTTGCACACTGAATGTCGCAGGAGAGCTGGAGGGGTTACTGGAACTTGTAGTTCCACAGGAACACAGGAACAACTGGAACAACTGGGAACTGGAACAGCTGGGACCTGTAGTTCCACAGGTCTAATACACAAGGAAATCTCTGTAGACAGAGGATTGCAAACAGGAGCCGCCTGTTCACGGGATGTGACGTGTTGTCCAAGGCGATGTGAGAGAGCCACAAACTGGAAGTTATACCACCTGCCCAGCAGTGATTGGACACAAACTGCAGGCGGAGATACTAGCTGGATTGGGTGTCCAGATCAGCTGTGAGTTAGTTGAAGCACTATGTACTCCAGGCTGCAGAGGACTGAAAACGAGAACTGGAACAGAACTGAACTGCTGGAACCTGTAGTTCCACAGCAGTGATGTGATGGAAAATGCAGATTCCTGACACTGGTCTTGTGAGGCCAAAGCGGCTTTTGCCCGTCTCAAAAGGGCATTTGTCTCGGCCAAGGTGCTGCGACACTCAGATCCAGAGCGTCCTTTTGTGGTGGAGGTGGATGCCTCTGAGATGGGTATTGGGGCAGTGCCCTGTGCTTACTTTTCCTGTAAATTTTCGCCTGCCGAGATGAATTATGACGTGGGTAACCGGGAATTGTTGGCTATTAAGGATGCACTCGAGGAGTGGAGACACTGGCTTGAGGGGGCTAAGTTTGTGGTCTCAATTCTCACCGACCATAAGAATTTGGCATATTTAGAGTCAGCAAAGCGCCTCAATGCCAGGCAGGCACGATGGGCTTTGTTTTTTGCTCGCTTTAATTTTTTGATAACATATCGCCCTGGGTCAAAAAACATCAAGGCTGATGCGCTCTCGCGGAGTTTTGCTCCAATCCAGGAGACCACCGAGGAGCCATTGCCCATTGTGTCCCCATCATGTATTAAAGTGGGCATTACCCAGGACCTCTTGTCATTAGTCCTTAGAGCACAGGAGCAGGCTCCTCCAGACCTTCCGGTAGGTCTTTTGTTTGTGCCTCCTAGGTTAAGACAGCGAGTGTTCCTGGAATTCCATGCCAAGAAGTCGGCAGGTCACCCGGGTATTGCCAGAACTCGGGAGTTGCTATCTAGGGCGGTGTGGTGGCCCTCGGTGGCTAGGGATGTGGATCAGTGGGTTCGGGCATGTGACATCTGTGCCCGAAATAAGACTCCTAGAGGGGTTCCTGTTGGCCCATTACATCCACTCTCTATTCCATCTAAGCCATGGACCCACATTTCAATGGATTTTGTGGTGGACTTGCCCAAATCCTCGGGGATGACAGCCATCTGGGTTGTCGTTGACAGATTTTCGAAGATGGCGCACTTCGTTCCATTGGTTGGGCTGCCATCGGCCAGACGTCTGTCTGAATTATTTATGCTGCATGTTGTGCGCCTTCACGGGTTGCCACTTGATGTGGTCTCTGACCGCGGATCCCAGTTTGTGGCCAAATTCTGGAGGGCATTTTGTTCCGATCTCCAGATTTCTGTCAGCTTGTCGTCAGGCTACCATCTGCAGTCTAATGGGCAGACTGAAAGGGTGAACCAGTCCTTGGAGCAGTTCCTCAGGTGTTATGTCTCCAAGTGTCAGACTGACTGGGTTGCTCATCTGTCCATGGCGGAGTTTGCCTATAACAACGCGTCTCACTCTGCTACAGGGATCTCTCCCTTCCTTTGTGTGTATGGGCATCATCCTAAGGCCAATTCTTTTGACCCCCTGGACTCCACGCCTGGTGGTTCCTCTGTGGTTTCGGTCCTTAGAGGTATTTGGAGGAAAGTGAAGACAGCCCTTGTGTCTGTGTCATTAGTGACCAAAAGGGTTTTTGATAAGCGGAAAAAACCCTGCAGCTTCAAATTAGGGGACTTCGTCTGGTTGTCTACCAAGAATTTGAAGTTGAGACAGCCATCTCATAAGTTAGGCCCCCGGTTCATCGGTCCTTATAAGATCACTAGGGTTATCAATCCGGTGGCATTTCAGTTAGATCTACCCCGTTCTTTGGGTATCAATAAAACATTTCATTGTTCCCTTTTAAAACGGGCGATTAGTAATCCTTCTTCCAGTGGAAGACCTTCCCCTCTTCTGATACGTGGCCAGAGGGAGTTTGTTGTTGAAAGGATTCTTGACTCCAAGATGGTTCGGGGTCGGCTGTCATTTTTGGTGCACTGGAAGGGGTATGGCCCGGAGGAGCGGTCGTGGGTGCGCAGTTGTGATCTTCATGCCCCCAGACGATTACGCTCTTTCTTCTCACAGTTCCCCGATAAACCCGGTGGTAGGGGTTCTTTGACCCCTCGTCAGAGGGGGGGTACTGTTAGGGTCTCCTGCTCTGTGCTGCCACGTCGTCATGGCAACCGGGAGACAAGTGCTAGCGGAGTAACCTGAGCGTAGCTGATACTCCGGTTCGGGTCTTTTGCTGTGCAGTGGTTACAGGCTCTGTGCACGGCAGGGGATCCGGTGCTGGTTTTTTGCTCACAGTCTGTGAGGTCTGAGTGGGGCGTGGACAGCACCTGCTATATAAACCCTCTTCTCAGGTTAGGCAGATGCTGCTGAATCTTTGTTGGTTAGTCAGTTCCTGAAAGCTAGCTAGTACTGTGTAAACTTTGTATTTGTTTGTTGCTTACTGCAAATAGGCCTTGGGATTTGGTATTACACTCTGCCAATCCAGACCTAGCAGTAAGACTGGAGTCAGTCGTTTAACCTGCTGGGGTTCTTTTGCTACTCTGTGAACCTAGCAAGTTTGCGGCTGTATTCTCAGACTTGCCTGCCAAAATCCTTTCTCACTGTGCAAGGTGTTCAGGTGTCAGTTTAGTGGCAGTAAGCTGAACCAGTGCACTGCAAGTGAGGACTAGGATTGTGGAGACTCTCCTTGTGTCTATTATTCCATCTCTGACCAAGGAGTTTACTGCCACACCCGTTGGTAACCCTTTAGGGTTTTGCTGTTGCCCTTAGCAACAGCATTTCGGGTTCTCTACGTATTAAATCACTACATCTTGCTTCTTTCCATCTGAGCATTCCTAATATTAGGGAGACACCCAGTTTCTTAGCCTTTGGGGTTCTCTGTTCACTTTGTGTTTATTTTGTTACCCTATCACCTTCTGTGTATGTAATGTCATATTCCCCAGTCTGTCTGTGAGTTCATTTGTTTTGCATCCCTCACCGTTCAGACACCAGTACATTCCAGCTGGCACTGGTGTGCATAACAGGATGGCCTGATCCCTAAATCCGGCCCTGTACAAGTAGGGTGTTGTTACATCAGAAGTGTGTATGATGTGGGCACTGTCTCTTAAAGATACAATTTTCATAGATCAGTAATTGAGTACTTTAACCAATTACGTTGACCTTTCCGGTGTGCTATAGGTTTGCATACTTCTTGTGAAGCAAGTACAATTAATAATGACCTAACAGCACATTCTACAATCAGTAATGCTGTTCTCTATTGTGAAGTGCATGTAGAATTTTAGAGAACAATACATTTTACACTTTTTTCTCTTGTTAGTAACTGGACTAATGTAATGTATGTATGTATATATTATTATTATTATTATTATTATTATTATTATTATTATTAATAACAAAGCCAGATGCATATTGTGGCACTAAAATGTTAAATATATTTTTTTATATTATGTGCTTGGAGTGATAGCAATGAAATGCAGCTGTTGTAGTCTTCCCCTTTTGTTAACTTGTGGAACACAGTGTAAGGAGAAAATAAATGTATATTTCTCTGACGTCCTAGTGGATGCTGGGGACTCCGTAAGGACCATGGGGAATAGCGGCTCCGCAGGAGACTGGGCACAGCTAAGAAAGATTTAGGACTACCTGGTGTGCACTGGCTCCTCCCACTATGACCGGCCTCCAGACTTCAGTTAGAATCCTGTGCCCGGCTGAGCTGGATGCACACTAGGGGCTCTCCTGAGCTCCTAGAGAGACAGTATATTTTAGGTTTTTTATTTTACAGTGAGATCTGCTGGCAACAGACTCACTGCAGTTAGGGACTAAGGGGAGAAGAAGCGAACCTACCTAACTGGTGGTAGCTTGGGCTTCTTAGGCTACTGGACACCATTAGCTCCAGAGGGATCGACCGCATGGAACCGGCCATTGGTGTTCGGTCCCGGAGCCGCGCCGCCGGCCCCCTTACAGAGCCAGAAGCAAGAAGAATCCGGAAAATCGGCGGCAGAAGTCATCAGTCTTCACCAAGGTAGCGCACAGCACTGCAGCTGTGCGCCATTGCTCCTCATACACACTTCACACTCCGGTCACTGAGGGTGCAGGGCGCTGGGGGGGGGGGGGGGGGGCGCCCTGAGAAGCAATAAATACACCTTGGCTGGCAAATATATCACAATATATAGCCCCGGAGGCTATATATGTGATAAATACCCCTGCCAGAATCCATAAAAAAGCGGGAGAAAAGTCCGCGAAAAAGGGGCGGAGCTATCTCCCTCAGCACACTGGCGCCATTTTCTCTTCACAGTGCAGCTGGAAGACAGCTCCCCAGGCTCTCCCCTGTAGTTTTCAGGCTCAAAGGGTTAAAAAGAGAGGGGGGGCACTAAATTTAGGCGCAATATTGTTTATACAAGCAGCTATTGGGGGAAAAATCACTCAGTTACAGTGTTAATCCCTGCATTATATAGTGCTCTGGTGTGTGCTGGCATACTCTCTCTCTGTCTCCCCGAAGGACTTTGTGGGGTCCTGTCCTCAGTCAGAGCATTCCCTGTGTGTGTGCTGTGTGTCGGTACGGCTGTGTCGACATGTGGGATGAGGAAGGTTACGTGGAGGTGGAGCAGAGGCCGATGAATGGGATGTCGCCCCCTGTGGGGCCGACACCAGAGTGGATGGATAGGTGGAAGGTATTAACCGACAATGTCAACTCCTTACATAAAAGGCTGGATGACGTAACAGCTGTGGGACAGCCGGCTTCTCAGCCCGCGCCTGCCCAGGCGTCTTAAAGGCCATCAGGGGCTCAAAAAAGCGCCTGTTACCTCAGATGGCATACACAGATGTCGACACGGAGTCTGACTCCAGTGTCGACGAGGTTGAGACATATACACAATCCACTAGGAACATCCGTTACATGATCTCGGCAATGAAAAATGTGTTACGCATTTCTGACATGAACCCAAGTACCACATAAAAGGGGTTTTATTTTTGGGGAGAAAAAGCAGCCAGTGTTTTGTTCCCCCATCAGATGAATGAATGAAGTGTGTAAAGTAGCATGGGTTCCCCCGATAAGAAACTGGTAATTTCTAAAAAGTTACTGATGGCGTACCCTTTCCCGCCAGAGGATAGGTCACGTTGGGAGATATCCCTTAGGGTGGATAAGGCGCTCACACGTTTGTCAAAAAAGGTGGCACTGCCGTCTTAGGATACGGCCACCTTGAAGGAGCCTGCTGATAAAAAGCAGGAGGCTATCCTGAAGTCTGTATATACACACTCAGGTTGTATACTGAGACCTGCAATTGCCTCAGCATAAATAGTGCTGCTGCAGCGTGGTCTGATACCCAGTCAGATAATATTAATACTCTAAGACAGGGATAATAGTTTGCTAACATAGAGCATATTAAAGACGTCGTCTTAGATATAAAGGATGCACAAAGGGATATTTGCCGGCTGGCATCCAGAATTAATGCAATGTCCATTCTGCCAGGAGGGTATTAGAAACCCGGCAGTGGACAGGTGATGCTGCCTATAAAAGGCACATGGAGATTCTGCTTTATAAGGGTGAGGAATTGTTTGGGGATGGTCTCTGAGACCTCGTATCCACAGCAACAGCTGGGAAGAAAATTTTTTACCTCAGGTTTCCTCACAGCCTAAGAAAGCACTGTATTTTCAGGTACAGTCCTTTCGGCTTCAGAAAAGCAAGCGGGTCAAAGGCGCTTCCTTTCTGCACAGAGACAAGGGAAGAAGGAAAAAGCTGCACCAGCAGCCAGTTCCCAGGATCAAAAATCTTCCCCCGCTTCCTCTGAGTCCACCGCATGACGTTGGGGCTCCACAGGTGGAGACAGGTGCGGTAGGGGCGCGTCTCGGGAACTTCAGGGACCAGTGGGCTTGCCCACAGGTGGATCCCTAGGTTCTGCAAATAGTATCACAGGGATACAGGCTGGAGTTCGAGGCGACTCCCCCTCGCCGTTACCTCACATCAGCCTTGCCTGCTGCCCTCGGAGAAAGGTAGTACTGGCGGCAGTTCACAAGCTGTACTTCCAGCAGGTGAAATCAAGGTACCCCTACTTCAACAAGGCCGGGGTTACTATTCCAAAATGTTGTGGTACCGAAACCAGACGGTTCGGTGAGACCCATTCTAAAATTGAAAGCCTTGAACACTTATATACGAAGGTTCAAGTTCAAAATGGAATCGCTCAGGGCGATTATTGCAAGCCTGGAGAATTTCATGGTATCACTGGACATCAAGGATGCTTACCTGCATGTCCCTATTTACCCTCTTCACCAGGAGTACCTCAAAATTGTGGTACAGGATTGTCATTACCAATTCCAGACGTTGCCGTTGGTCTGTCCCCGGCACAGAGGTATTTACCAAGGTAATGGCCGAAATAATTATCCCGTACTTGGACGATCTCCTTATAAAGGCGAGGTCCAGGGAGCAGTTGTTCGGCGGAGTAGCACTATCTCGGGAAGTGCTACAACAGCACGGCTGGATTCTGAATATTCCAAAGTCGCAGCTGGTTCCTACGACGCGTCTACTGTTCCTGGGTATGGTTCTGGACACAGAACAGGATAAAATGGGTTTCTCCCGGAGGAGAAGTCCAAGGAGTTGTCGTCTCTAGACAGAGACCTCCTAATACGTATACAGGTGTCGGTGCATCAATGCACGCGAGCCCTGGGAAGGATGGTAGCTTCTTACGAAGAAATTCCATTCGCCAGGTCCCATGCAAGGATTTTCCAGTGGGATCTGTTGGACAAGTGGTCCGGGTCGCATCTTCAGATGCATCGGCGGATAACCCTGTCTACAAGGGCCAGGGTGTCGTTGTTGTGGTGGCTGCAGAGTGCTCATCTTCTAGGGGGCCGCAGATTTGGCATACAGGACTGGGTCCTGGTGACCATGGATGCCAGCCTTCGAGGCTGGGGGGCAGTCACACAGGGAAGAAACTTCCAAGGCTATGGAAAAGTCAGGAGACTTCCCTACACATAAATATTCTGGAACTAAGGGCCATTTACAATGCCCTAAGTCAGGCTAGACCCTGCTTCAACACGGCCGGTGCTGATCCAGTCAGACAACATCACGGCGGTCGCTCATGTAAACCGACAGGGCGGCACAAGAAGCAGGATGGCGATGGCAGAAGCCACAAGGATTCTCCGATGGGTGGAAAATCATGTGTTAGCACTGTCAGCAGTGTTCATTCCGGGAGTGGACAACTGAGAAGCAGACTTCCTCAGCAGGCACGACCTCCACCCGGGAGAGTGGGGACTTCATCCAGAAGTCTTCCAACTGATTGTAAACCGTTGGGAAAAGCCACAGGTGGACATGATGGCGTCCCGCTTAAACAAAACAGAGGACCCATGGCCTCTGCCGCTCAGACAGGACCTGCTGCTGCAAGGGCCCTGTCTGTTCCAAGACTTACCGCGGCTGCGTTTAGCGGCATGGCGGTTGAACACCGGATCCTAAAAGAAAAGGGTATTACGGAGGAAGTCATTCCTACGCTTATTAAAGCTAGAAAAGATGTAACCGTACAACATTATCACCGCATATGGCGAAAATATGTTGCGTGGTGTGAGGCCAGGTGTCACGATCCAGGTAATTCCTTATCAGTATTTACCTTCCAAATATCTCCTGAGACTGTCCCAGTGTTCCAAGCCTGGATTCCATCTGCACTGTCTGTGTGCAGGACGCTGCATCTCATTGTCTCTAATCTCCTTACTGTGGTTCTGGCAGCATCAGGGTTAAGTTTCACATGCAAGTTACAAACAATCTTTCCCTCCAAAAGCTAACATGGGCGCAGCCATGTTTTCCTAATCACATGATACCTTTCAGCCTATCAGCTGCACTCTGCTCTCAGCCTGATTACCCAGCAGCTGCACTCTGGTCTCTGGTTAATCAGCCAGCCAATCCCTGTTTCCCAGCTGGTATAAATATCTTGTTCCTGGGGTGGAAAGATGTCAGTGCTTCAATTGTCTACAGTGATTCCAGTGTGCAGTTCTTCCATGGACTTTCTCTGCAGTACAGCCTGACTCTGCAGTGTCTACATTGCTCCCTGTGACTGGCAGTTACCTGAGACCGGCTTCCAGCTTCTAGCTTCCAGCGGTGCTCTGCCCTGCCAGTAACCATCGGTGTTCCGCCATCGATCCCCAGTCACCATCGGTGTTCCACCATCGATCCCCAGTCTCCATCGGTGTTCCACCATCGATCCCAAGTTTCCATCGGTGTTCCGCCATCGATCCCAAGTCTCCATCGGTGTTCCGCCATCGATCCCAAGTCTCCATCGGTGCTCCGCCATCGATCCCAAGTCTCCATCGGTGCTCCGCCATCGATCCCAAGTCTCCATCGGTGCTCCGCCATCGATCCCAAGTCTCCATCGGTGCTCCGCCATCGATTCCCAAGTCTCCATCGGTGCTCCGCCATCGATCCCAAGTCTCCATCGGTGCTCCGCCATCGATCCCAAGTATTTCTCTGAACTGTGATTCCTGTTACCGGTACCAAGTCATCCGTATTCCTCTGAACTGTGTTTAATAAACCTTTGAACTTTCCTTCGTTGTCTTGGTCACGCCTTCGGGCATTTGTTCTAAAGGTTCCCTGCTTGTCTAAGAACCCTGTACTGCCTCCCAGGTACACATATACCTCAGCCCCTACAACTGAGGCTTCCCCCTGGTCAGCACCAGCCATCAGTTGTGACAGTAAGCACTGACCTAATGGATTCGGCCGGAGACCAGGTCCAAGCGACCAGGCCGATGCAAGAACTTGCAGCCTGCCTTGAACGTCAGGAGACTGCACAGGGCCATGTGATCCGCTGTCTCCAGGACCTCTCCTCTCGGCTGGATGGAATACAAGTAACCCTCCGTGGTTCAGGGGCGTCCAGTGTGCCGACTGCAGTACCTTTGGTGGTATCCCCACCCACCATTCCTGTTTCTGCTCCTTGTCTCCATTTACCGACACCTGCCAAGTTTGATGGGTCCCCAAAAGCCTGTCGGGGTTTCCTAAAGCAGTGTGAGATATATTTCGAGTTACAACCTGGCAGTTTCCCAACTGACCGCACCAAGGTTGCTTACATCAGCTCCCTCCTCAGTGGCTCCGCCCTCGATTGGGTATCACCTCTATGGGAGAAGTCTGATGCCCTGCTCTCTTCATATGCAGACTTCGTGGCAACCTTCAGGTGCATCTTTGACGAACCAGGTCGTGTGACCTCTGCCTCCTCTGATATCCTCAGGCTACGTCAGGGGACACGAACAGTCGGTAAATATCTGGTACAGTACCAGATCCTAGCGTCCGAACTTTCCTGGAATGATGACGCTCTTTACTCAGCCCAAGATGGGGCGTCTGTGTCTACAGCCCAAGAAGGGGCGTCTGTATCTACAGCCCAAGAAGGGGCGTCTGTATCTACAGCCCAAGAAGGGGCGTCTGTGTCTACAGCCCAAGAAGGGGCGTCTGTGTCTACAACCCCAGGAGGGGTATCCAATGTTCAAGCTCTAGTAGGGGCATATGAGTCTTCTCAAAAAGGAGTTTCTGATCTGTCAACCCCAGGAGGGGTGCTGGAGAAAACAACCCTGAGAGAGGTGTCTGATTCGTCAACCCCAGGAGGGGTCACCAAAGTTTCAGCCCCAAGGGAAGTATCCAGAGCCAAGTTCCCAGATGGAAATTTTTGTGCTACAGATGCAGTTATGAACTCCTGTTTGCCGTCTTCAGAGAGCACCACCCTGTTGGCATCCAGCATGGACCATGTCCAGGATGGTCTAACTGAACACTCAGATACCACTCATTCCGGTTCTAACCGGATTCAGACTCCTTAAGTTCTAGCTGATTCGAATGTCAATCCAAAGACTCCTCCGGTCCCAGCCGGTTCAAGCTTTTCTGGACCCAATCCGGTTCCATCCGTAGGTCCAAAGACTCCTTTAGTTCCAGCTGATTCAACGGTCTCCAAACTCAATCCTGTCCTATCCGTCGGCCCAAAGTCTCCGCCGGTCTCAGCCGGTTCAAGTTTGTCTGGACTCAATCTGGTCTCGTCCATAGGTCCAGTACAGTCTCATCTGGTTCCAGCCAGTTCAAGTTCATCAGGATTCAATCTAGATCCTTCCGTTTGTCCAGGTAAAGAATTTATAAGAAGTGTCCTGGGGCCACTCCTAAAGGAGGGGGTGCTGTCACGATCCAGGTAATTCCTTATCAGTATTTACCTTCCAAATGTCTCCTGAGACTGTCCCAGTGTTCCAAGCCTGGATTCCATCTGCACTGTCTGTGTGCAGGACGCTGCATCTCATTGTCTCTAATCTCCTTACTGTGATTCTGGCAGCATCAGGGTTAAGTTTCACATGCAAGTTACAAACAATCTTTCCCTCCAAAAGCTAACATGGGCGCAGCCATGTTTTCCTAATCACATGATACCTTTCAGCCTATCAGCTGCACTCTGCTCTCAGCCTGATTACCCAGCAGCTGCACTCTGGTCTCTGGTTAATCAGCCAGCCAATCCCTGTTTCCCAGCTGGTATAAATATCTTGTTCCTGGGGTGGAAAGATGTCAGTGCTTCAATTGTCTACAGTGATTCCAGTGTGCAGTTCTTCCATGGACTTTCTCTGCAGTACAGCCTGACTCTGCAGTGTCTACATTGCTCCCTGTGACTGGCAGTTACCTGAGACCGGCTTCCAGCTTCTAGCTTCCAGCGGTGCTCTGCCCTGCCAGTAACCATCGGTGTTCTGCCATCGATCCCCAGTCACCATCGGTGTTCCGCCATCGATCCCCAGTCTCCATCGGTGTTCCACCATCGATCCCAAGTTTCCATCGGTGTTCCGCCATCGATCCCAAGTCTCCATCGGTGTTCCGCCATCGATCCCAAGTCTCCATCGGTGCTCCGCCATCGATCCCAAGTCTCCATCGGTGCTCCGCCATCGATCCCAAGTCTCCATCGGTGCTCCGCCATCGATCCCAAGTCTCCATCGGTGCTCCGCCATCGATCCCAAGTCTCCATCGGTGCTCCGCCATCGATTCCCAAGTCTCCATCGGTGCTCCGCCATCGATCCCAAGTCTCCATCGGTGCTCCGCCATCGATCCCAAGTATTTCTCTGAACTGTGATTCCTGTTACCGGTACCAAGGCATCCGTATTCCTCTGAACTGTGTTTAATAAACCTTTGAACTTTCCTTCGTTGTCTTGGTCACGCCTTCGGGCATTTGTTCTAAAGGTTCCCTGCTTGTCTAAGAACCCTGTACTGCCTCCCAGGTACACATATACCTCAGCCCCTACAACTGAGGCTTCCCCCTGGTCAGCACCAGCCATCAGTTGTGACACCAGGAAGGCCCCAACGGAGGAATTTCAGCTAGGTCGATTTCTGCACTTCCTACAGTCAGGGGTGACTATTGGCCTAAAACTGGGTTCCATCAAGGTCCAGATTTCGGCTCTGTCGATTTTCTTCCAAAAAGAACTGGCTTTACTGCCTGAAGTTCAGACATTTGTCAAGGGAGTGCTGCATATTCAGCCTCCTTTTGTGCCTCCAGTGGCACCGTGGGACCTCAACGTGGTGTTGGGTTTCCTAAAGTCACATTGGTTTGAGCCACTCAAAACCGTGGATTTAAATTATCTCACGTGGAAAGTGGTCATGCTTTTGGCCTTGGCTTCGGCAAGGCGTGTGTCAGAATTGGCGGCTTTGTCATGAAAAAGCCCCTATTTGATTTTCCATATGGATAGGGCAGAATTGAGGACTCGTCCCCAGTTTCTTCCTAAGGTGGTATCAGCTTTTCACTTGAACCAACCTATCGTGGTGCCTGCGGCTACTAGGGACTTGGAGGACTCCAAGTTACTGGACGTAGTCAGGGCCTTGAAAATTTATGTTTCCAGGACGGCTGGAGTCAGGAAGACTGACTCGCTATTTATCCTGTATGCACCAAACAAGATGGGTGCTCCTGCTTCAAAGCAGACTATTGCTCGCTGGATTTGTAGCACAATTCAGCTTGCGCATTTGGTGGCTGGCCTGCCGCAGCCTAAATCTGTAAAAGCCCATTCCACGAGGAAAGGGGCTCTTCTTGGGCGGCTGCCCGAGGGGTCTCGGCTTTACAACTTTGCCGAGCTGCTACTTGGTCAGGGGCAAACACGTTTGCAAAATTCTACAAATTTGATACCCTGGCTGAGGAGGACCTTGAGTTCTCTCATTCGGTGCTGCAGAGTCATCCGCACTCTCCCGCCCGTTTGGGAGCTTTGGTATAATCCCCATGGTCCTTACGGAGTCCCCAGCATCCACTAGGACGTCAGAGAAAAATAAGAATTTACTCACCGGTAATTCTATTTCTCATAGTCCGTAGTGGATGCTGGGGACTCCGTAAGGACCATGGGGATTAGCGGCTCCGCAGGAGACTGGGCACAACTATAAAGAAAGCTTTTAGACTACTGGTGTGCACTGGCTCCTCCCACTAAGACCCTCCTCCAGACCTCAGTTAGGATACTGTGCCCGGAAGAGCTGACACAAGTAGGAAGGATTTTGAATCCCGGGTAAGACTCATACCAGCCACACCAATCACACCGTATAACTCGTGATACAATACCCAGTTAACAGCATGATAACAACTGAGTCTCTCAATAGATGGCTCAACAATAACCCTTTAGTTAAGCAATAACTATATACAAGTATTGCAGACAATCCGCACTTGGGATGGGCGCCCAGCATCCACTACGGACTATGAGAAATAGAATTACCGGTGAGTAAATTCTTACTTTCTCTAACGTCCTAAGTGGATGCTGGGGACTCCGTAAGGACCATGGGGATTATACCAAAGCTCCCAAACGGGCGGGAGAGTGCGGATGACTCTGCAGCACCGAATGAGAGAACTCAAGGTCCTCCTCAGCCAGGGTATCAAATTTGTAGAATTTAGCAAACGTGTTTGCCCCTGACCAAGTAGCAGCTCGGCAAAGTTGAAGAGCCGAGACCCCTCGGGCAGCCGCCCAAGAAGAGCCCACTTTCCTCGTGGAATGGGCTTTTACTGATTTAGGATGCGGCAGTCCAGCCGCAGAATGTGCAAGCTGAATCGTACTACAGATCCAGCGAGCAATAGTCTGCTTAGAAGCAGGTGCACCCAACTTGTTGGGCGCATACAGGATAAAAAGCGAGTCAGTCTTCCTGACTCCAGCTGTCCTGGAAACATAATTTTTTAGGGCCCTGACTACATCCAACAACTTGGAAGCCTCCAAGTCATTCGTAGCCGCAGGCACCACGATAGGTTGGTTCAGATGAAAAGCTGATACCACTTTGGGGAGAAACTGGGGACGAGTCCTCAATTCTGCCCTATCCATATGGAAAATCAGATAAGGGCTTTTACATGACAAAGCCGCCAATTCTGAAACACGCCTGGCCGAAGCCAAGGCCAACAACATGACCACTTTCCACGTGAGATATTTTAAATCCACGGTTTTCAGTGGCTCAAACCAATGTGACTTTAGGAAATCCAACACCACGTTTAGATCCCAAGGTGCCACTGGAGGCACAAAAGGGGGCTGAATATGCAGCACTCCCTTAACAAAAGTCTGAACTTCAGGTAGTGAAGCCAATTCTCTCTGGAAGAAAATCGATAGAGCCGAAATCTGGACCTTAATGGAACCCAATTTAAGGCCCATAGTCACCACTGACTGTAGGAAGTGCAGGAACCGGCCCAGCTGAAATTCTTCCGTTGGGGCCTTCCTGGCCTCACACCACGCAACATATTTTCGCCATATGCGGTGATAATGGTTCGCGGTTACTTCTTTCCTAGCTTTTATCAGCGTAGGAATGACTTCCTCTGGAATGCCCTTTTGCTTCAGGATCCGGTGTTCAACCGCCATGCCGTCAAACGCAGCCGCGGTAAGTCTTGGAACAGACAGGGCCCCTGCTGCAGCAGGTCCTGTCTGAGCGGTAGAGGCCATGGGTCCTCTGACATAATTTCTTGAAGTTCCGGATACCACGCTCTTCTTGGCCAATCCGGAACAATAAGTATAGTTCTTACTCCTCTTCTCCTTATTATCCTCAGTACCTTTGGTATGAGAGGAAGAGGAGGGAACACATAAACCGATCGGTACACCCACGGTGTTACCAGAGCGTCCACAGCTATCGCCTGCGGGTCTCTTGACCTGGCGCAATATTTTTCTAGCTTTTTGTTTAGGCGGGACGCCATCATGTCCACCTGTGGTTTTTCCCACTGGTTTACAATCATTTGAAAGACTTCTGGATGAAGTCCCCACTCTCCCGGGTGGAGGTCGTACCTGCTGAGGAAGTCTGCTTCCCAGTTGTCCACTCCCGGAATGAACACTGCTGACAGTGCTAGCACGTGATTTTCCGCCCATCGGAGAATCCTTGTGGCTTCTGCCATTGCCGTCCTGCTTCTTGTGCCGCCCTGACGATTTACATGGGCGACTGCCGTGATGTTGTCTGACTGGATCAGTACCGGCTGGTTTTGAAGCAGGGGTTTTGCCTGACTTAGGGCATTGTAAATGGCCCTTAGTTCCAGAATATTTATGTGCAGGGAAGTCTCCTGACTTGACCATAGTCCTTGGAAGTTTCTTCCCTGTGTGACTGCTCCCCAGCCTCGAAGGCTGGCATCCGTGGTCACCAGGACCCAGTCCTGTATGCCGAATCTGCGGCCCTCTTGAAGATGAGCACTCTGCAGCCACCACAGCAGAGACACCCTTGTCCTTGGAGACAGGGTTATCAGACGATGCATCTGAAGATGCGATCCGGACCACTTGTCCAACAGGTCCCACTGAAAGGTTCTTGCATGAAACCTGCCGAATGGAATCGCTTCGTAGGAAGCTACCATTTTTCCCAGGATCCGCGTGCAGTGATGCACCGACACCTGTTTTGGTTTTAGGAGGCCTCTGACTAGAGATGACAGCTCCTTGGCCTTCTCCTCCGGGAGAAACACTTTTCTCTGTTCTGTGTCCAGAACCATCCCTAGGAACAGCAGGCGTGTCGTAGGGACCAGCTGTGACTTTGGAATGTTTAGAATCCAGCCGTGCTGTTGTAGCACTTCCCGAGATAGTGCTACCCCTACCAACAACTGCTCTCTGGACCTCGCCTTTATCAGGAGATCGTCCAAGTACGGGATAATTAAAACCCCCTTCCTTCGAAGGAGTAGCATCATTTCCGCCATTACCTTGGTAAAGACCCTCGGAGCCGTGGAGAGACCGAACGGCAACGTCTGGAATTGGTAATGACAATCTTGTACCACAAACCGGAGGTACTCCTGGTGAGGATGGTAAATGGGGACATGTAGGTAAGCATCCTTGATGTCCAGCGATACCATGTAATCTCCCTCGTCCAGGCTTGCAATAACCGCCCTGAGCGATTCCATCTTGAACTTGAATTTTTTGATATATGTGTTCAAGGATTTCAAATTTGAAATGGGTCTCACCGAACCGTCCGGTTTCGGTACCACAAACATTGTGGAATAGTAACCCCTTCCTTGTTGAAGTAGGGGCACCTTTACTATCACTTGTTGTGAATACAGCTTTTGAATTGCCTGTAACACTGCCTCCCTGCCTGAGGGAGTGGTTGGCAAGGCAGATTTGAGGAAACGGCGGGGGGGAGACGTCTCGAATTCCAGTTTGTACCCCTGAGATACTATTTGAAGGATCCAGGGATCCACCCGTGAGCGAGCCCACTGATTGCTGAAATGCTTGAGACGGGCCCCCACCGTACCTGGCTCTGCCTGTGGAGCCCCAGCGTCATGCTGTGGACTTAGAAGAAGCGGGGGAGGACTTTTGCTCCTGGGAACTGGCTGTATGCTGCAGCTTTTTCCCTCTACCTCTGCCTCTGGGCAGAAAGGACGCGCCTTTAACCCGCTTGCCCCTATTGGGCCGAAAGGACTGTACCTGATAATACGGTGCTTTCTTTGGTTGTGAGGGAACATGGGGCAAAAATGTAGACTTCCCAGCTGTTGCTGTGGAAACGAGGTCCGAGAGACCATCCCCGAACAATTTCTCACCCTTATAAGGCAGAACTTCCATGTGTCGTTTGGAATCTGCATCACCTGTCCACTGCCGAGTCCATAACCCTCTCCTGGCAGAAATGGACATTGCACTAATTTTGGATGCCAGCCGGCAAATATCCCTCTGTGCATCCCTCGTATAAAAGTGCGTCTTTTATATGCTCTACGTTCAGCAAAATAGTGTCCCTGTCTAGGGTATCTATATTTTCTGACAGGGAATCTGACCACGCAGCAGCAGCGCTGCACATCCAGGCTGAAGCTATAGCCGGTCTCAGTATCACACCTGTGTGTGTATATATAGATTTCAGGATAGCCTCCTGCTTTCTATCAGCAGATTCCTTCAGGGCGGCCGTATCCGGAGACGGTAGTGCCACCTTCTTTGACAAGCGTTTGAGCGCTTTATCCACCCTAGGGGATGTTTCCCAGCGTGACCTATCCTCTGGCGGGAAAGGGTACGCCATTAGTAATCTCTTAGAAATTACCATCTTTTTATCAGGGGAAGCCCACGCTTCTTCACACACTTCATTTAACTCTTCAGATGGAGGAAAAGTTACTGGTAGTTTTTTCTCTCCAAACATTATACTCTTTTTTGTGGTACCGGGGGTAACATCAGAAATGTGCAACACATTTTTCATTGCCTCAATCATGTAACGTGTGGCCCTACTGGAAGTTACATTAGTCTCTTCGTCGTCGACACTGGAATCAGTACCTGTGTCGACATCTGTGTCAACCATCTGAGGTAGCGGGCGTTTTAGAGCCCCTGATGGTTTTTGAGACGCCTGGGCAGACACAGGCTGAGAAGCCGGCTGTCCCACATTAGGTATGTCGTCAAACCTTTTATGTAAGGAGTCGACACTATCACGTAATTCCTTCCACAGCACCATCCACTCAGGTGTCGACCCCGCAGGGGGTGACATCACATTTACAGGCATCTGCTCCGCCTCCACATAAGCCTCCTCATCAAACATGTCGACACAGCCGTACTGACACACCGCAAACACACAGGGAATGCTCTGACAGAGGACAGGACCCCACAAAGCCCTTTGGGGAGACAGAGAGAGAGTATGCCAGCACACACCAGAGCGCTATATAACACTGGGATCCCACTATCAATGAGTGTTTTCCCTATAGCTGCTTTTTTTATATATATTACATATATATATATATATATATATATATATAGTTGCATCAAATAAGCGGCACTCACCAGGCTTGTTGATCTCAAAGAAAAATGTCCTTTATTGGTTTCCTACGTTTCGGGGACGATACCCCTTCGTCAGGGACAGCTTGTATACTTACAGTTCACAAAACACATATTTATATACCTATACCAATTAACAATAAGTGGCCACAATGGTACTCACCCGTCCGGCGTGGTCCGCATGCTGCACGGCGCCCGCGTCTGAAATCAGTGTCGCGGGATCCGTGACGTCATTGCGCCGCACCGGCTGGGGAAGCATCCCGGTCGCTTAGCGACCATACACCGCTATAGCACCAATGATATAATAAACAAATACATACGATAATGAAAAATAAATACATACAATAATGAAAAGCAGATATTAAAAAATGAATGAATGATTAAAATTACATAAAATATGCTTTGACCCATAAACAAGTAGAAAATGTCGGAGTGCCTGGATCATACAATTATATTCCTAGGCACTACTCTAAACTATATTAATTGGATGCCTTCTAGCAGCTATGGATAAATAGGGCTATAAGAAACATTGTAATCCCAGTGTCTCATTTAGACCTCTTGGGGATATAGTGTCTAATGTATGTATCCACCAACATTCTTTTTGTAATAATAACTTTGCCCTATTACCTCCCCGTATTTTGAAAGGGATATGATCAATTATGATTGCTCGGATACTAGCTACACTGTGTTTTTCTTTCGCACAGTGTCTGGCTACTGGCTGCTCGCTTGTCCCAGTCTCCAGTGCATGTCTGATTGATGTTCTATGCTGTGCCATGCGTTCTTTAAATTGTCGCTGGGTTTTACCTATATATGCCAACCCACATGGGCAGGTTAGCATATATATAACGTACATAGTACTGCACGTCACCGCATGTCTGATAGTATATCTTTTGCTTGTATGCGGATGCCCAAATGTACTGCCAGCTAGGAGTGCTCTGCAAGTTACACATCCTAGGCACTTGTAGCATCCATTTTTTCTACTCAAAAAATGCTCTGGACGTTTTTTACCCATGCCTGTGATGTCTAGTTTAACCAAACGGTCTCTAAGGTTTCTTCCCCTGGTATAACTGGGCATTAATCTCGATTTATCTAATAAAGGTAAATCTGCATCAGTATTAACCATCGGCCACCATTTTTTGGCCTTGTCAGCCAACACTGTGCTTTTCGCGGTATATGGTGTAACCCACGGAATGACATTAGTTTCATCCTTAGAAGTTTTGTCTAAATATTGTAGAGTTTGTTCACGGGGAATGCTTAACACTTTCTGTTTAGTTTGTTTTAATGTTCTTATGTCATACCCACGAGCTACAAATTTGTCTACCATAGTATCGAGTGTTGATTCCACTGCTGATACTTCAGATGTAATTCTCCTAGCTCTTAGGAGTTGAGAGTATGGGAGACTATTTCTTAAAGGGAGTGGGTGAAAACTATCATTTCTAAGGACAGTGTTTCTGTCCGTTTCCTTAGTGTACAGGGATGTGCATAATTTCTGATCGACTATGGTTATGTTAACATCCAAAAAATGTATTTTATTATTACTGATTTCATATGTAAATTTTACTGTACTCTCTGTACTGTTGTGACTATCCAGTAATAATTTTAGTGAGTCACTAAAATTATTACTGGATAGTCACAACAGTACAGAGAGTACAGTAAAATTTACATATGAAATCAGTAATAATAAAATACATTTTTTGGATGTTAACATAACCATAGTTGATCAGAAATTATGCACATCCCTGTACACTAAGGAAACGGACAGAAACACTGTCCTTAGAAATGATAGTTTTCACCCACTCCCTTTAAGAAATAGTCTCCCATACTCTCAACTCCTAAGAGCTAGGAGAATTACATCTGAAGTATCAGCAGTGGAATCAACACTCGATACTATGGTAGACAAATTTGTAGCTCGTGGGTATGACATAAGAACATTAAAACAAACTAAACAGAAAGTGTTAAGCATTCCCCGTGAACAAACTCTACAATATTTAGACAAAACTTCTAAGGATGAAACTAATGTCATTCCGTGGGTTACACCATATACCGCGAAAAGCACAGTGTTGGCTGACAAGGCCAAAAAATGGTGGCCGATGGTTAATACTGATGCAGATTTACCTTTATTAGATAAATCGAGATTAATGCCCAGTTATACCAGGGGAAGAAACCTTAGAGACCGTTTGGTTAAACTAGACATCACAGGCATGGGTAAAAAACGTCCAGAGCATTTTTTGAGTAGAAAAAATGGATGCTACAAGTGCCTAGGATGTGTAACTTGCAGAGCACTCCTAGCTGGCAGTACATTTGGGCATCCGCATACAAGCAAAAGATATACTATCAGACATGCGGTGACGTGCAGTACTATGTACGTTATATATATGCTAACCTGCCCATGTGGGTTGGCATATATAGGTAAAACCCAGCGACAATTTAAAGAACGCATGGCACAGCATAGAACATCAATCAGACATGCACTGGAGACTGGGACAAGCGAGCAGCCAGTAGCCAGACACTGTGCGAAAGAAAAACACAGTGTAGCTAGCATCCGAGCAATCATAATTGATCATATCCCTTTCAAAATACGGGGAGGTAATAGGGCAAAGTTATTATTACAAAAAGAATGTTGGTGGATACATACATTAGACACTATATCCCCAAGAGGTCTAAATGAGACACTGGGATTACAATGTTTCTTATAGCCCTATTTATCCATAGCTGCTAGAAGGCATCCAATTAATATAGTTTAGAGTAGTGCCTAGGAATATAATTGTATGATCCAGGCACTCCGACATTTTCTACTTGTTTATGGGTCAAAGCATATTTTATGTAATTTTAATCATTCATTCATTTTTTAATATCTGTTTTTCATTATTGTATGTATTTATTTTTCATTATCGTATGTATTTGTTTATTATATCATTGGTGCTATAGCGGTGTATGGTCGCTAAGCGACCGGGATGCTTCCCCAGCCGGTGCGGCGCAATGACGTCACGGATCCCGCGACACTGATTTCAGACGCGGGCGCCGTGCAGCATGCGGACCACGCCGGACGGGTGAGTACCATTGTGGCCACTTATTGTTAATTGGTATAGGTATATAAATATGTGTTTTGTGAACTGTAAGTATACAAGCTGTCCCTGACGAAGGGGTATCGTCCCCGAAACGTAGGAAACCAATAAAGGACATTTTTCTTTGAGATCAACAAGCCTGGTGAGTGCCGCTTATTTGATGCAACTACTAATAGCCTAAGGGCTTAAGAGGGCACCGCAGCAAGAACAGACATATAACCCAAGGAGTGCCGGATAACTGGATCATATATATATATATATATATATATATATATATCTACACTGCGCCTAAATTTAGTGCCCCCCCTCTCTTTTTTACCCTTCTGTAGTATTCTCAGACTGCAGGGGAGAGCCAGGGAGCTTCCTTCCAGCGGAACTGTGAGGGAAAAATGGCGCAGGTGTGCTGAGGGAGAAGCCCCGCCCCCTTTTCGGCGGACTTTCTCCCGCTTTTTCTGTGATACTGGAAGGGGTAATTTTACATCTATATAGCCTCTGGGACTATATATGATGTATATTTTGCCAGCCAAGGTGTTATTTATTGCCCTCAGGGCGCCCCCCCCCCAGCGCCCTGCACCCATCAGTGACCGAAGTATGAGGTGTACATGAGAAGCAATGGCGCACAGCTGCAGTGCTGTTCGCTACCTTGGTGAAGACTGAAGTCTTCTGCCGCCGATTTTCCGGACCTCTTCGTGCTTCTGGCTCTGTAAGGGGGACGGCGGCGCGGCTCCGGGAACGAACACCAAGGTCGGGTCCTGCGGTCGATCCCTCTGGAGCTAATGGTGTCCAGTAGCCTAAGAAGCCCAAACTATCACCTGTTAGGTAGGTTCGCTTCTTCTCTCCTTAGTCCCTCGCTGCAGTGAGTCTGTTGCCAGCAGATCTCACTGAAAATAAAAAACCTAAATATACTTTCTTTCTAGGTGCTCAGGAGAGCCCCTAGTGTGCATCCAGCTCGGCCGGGCACAAGAATCTAACTGAGGTCTGGAGGAGGGTCTTAGTGGGAGGAGCCAGTGCACACCAGTAGTCTAAAAGCTTTCTTTATAGTTGTGCCCAGTCTCCTGCGGAGCCGCTAATCCCCATGGTCCTTATGGAGTCCCCAGCATCCACTTAGGACGTTAGAGAAATAAGATTTTACTCACCGGTAAATCTATTTCTCGTAGTCCGTAGTGGATGCTGGGCGCCCGTCCCAAGTGCGGACTGTCTGCAATACTTGTATATAGTTATTGTTAACTACAAGGGTTATTGTTGAGCCATCCTTTGAGAGGCTCTGTTGTGTTCATACTGTTAACTGGGTATATTATCACGAGTTATACGGTGTGATTGGTGTGGCTGGTATGAGTCTTACCCGGGATTCAAAATCCTTCCTTATTGTGTCAGCTCTTCCGGGCACAGTATCCTTACTGAAGTCTGGAGGAGTGTCATAGTGGGAGGAGCCAGTGCACACCAGGTAGTCCTAAATCTTTCTTAGCTGTGCCCAGTCTCCTGCGGAGCCGCTATTCCCCATGGTCCTTACGGAGTCCCCAGCATCCACTACGGACTACGAGAAATAGATTTACCGGTGAGTAAAATCTTATTTTTATTGTGTGCTCGCTTGGTGTGACTTCTCGGTGCAGATCTGTGGAGAACAGGGATGTTTGGGATATTAGGCCAGTGTCCGACTACTTATCGTACAGTTGGGGGGAGCTTTCTCCTACACTAAAACATTGGGGGGAGCTTCCCACTACGCTACAACAATTGGTTGGGAAAAATCAAACTTTTTGCTTTTCCCAACTAGTCGGAAAAAACTTTTTGGACGTTTTTCAGTGTATGGGAGCAAATGAGTAATTCTCGTTTGCGCCCACACACTGCCAGATTATCATTCCAACCAGCCAACTAGTTGGCACGATATCTTCCTGATGTATTCATGGGTTGGCTCAGTGAGCTAGTGGGAATACGGTTTATTGCCAGCAATAGTGGTGAATTATAAACAAACATACAGCTTCTCTATTATCACATCTCAATCTTCAATTTCTTTGACACAGTAGCCGTAAAGCTTAAAAAGTAATAAATGCAAACAGACACATATTTCCCAGCTACAACGCAATTTAAGCACAATCAGCTGGAGAAGGTAGTCTGCAATTAAACACTGAGATTGCAGCCAATGAGCAGCATCTCGTTAATTCTTCTGATTGTCACCATTATCAGCAAGTACTTTGTTGCATTGGCAGAGCACCTGCAAGAATTACATATCCTGACAGACAAACATGCATCTGTGTCCAGATCTGACAAAGCTGGCCATACACCTAATTAGATTATCTGTTCAACAAGCGAAATAGTTGGCTGGTTGGAACAAAAATCTGGTAAAGTATGGGAGCAAATAACAAACAACCATATACTCTCAAACACTGGGAAACAGACAAAAACAATTTAAATTTGTTAAATCTGTTTTATGTAACCAACTTGTCTGAATGACAGTTTTTGTCCGTTTTCCAATGTTTAGGTCGGAGTATATGGTTGTTTGTCATTTGCTCCCATATATTACCAGATTTTTGCCCCAACCAGCCAATTAGTTGGATGGAGAATCTTAAAAGTGTATGGCCAGCATTAGATACCCATTCTTGCCTCTCTAATAAAGGAGCTGTAAGTGAAAGATGCAGCCAAATCTGCATATGGATAAAAACGTAAGTCTTTCTTCTGTTTATAGGTGGTATGGAAATATGTATTTTATGTAATAAAAAAGTTGTATATAATATATCCACCTCAAAAGCCCCAGATTGCTTATCTATAATCTACACAGTCCTGGATGCACTGTCTAAACTAGCTACTTTGTTTATTTTATTTTTAGCTTAGCTAAGAAACATTTACTTTGTTCTGTGTTATCTGGCAACTAGGGAGAAAGACGACAATGTACCTCTATGCTCAAACAAGGCTAATAGAATGAATCAATGAATGAAGGCAGTTTGTCCTGTGATAAATAAAGTTCGATGAATTTGCTGGTTACAAAGTAAGAATGTATTATTACATCTGTTAAAATGTGTCCCGTATTCATGGCTTTATTTGGACAGGTAAAACCCTTATGAGAAGAGGTCTAGCTATAGCACTGTGCTTCGAAAAAATGGCTCCGTGCTGGAGACCAAAGAGCAGTAACATTCCAATGCCGCGAAAAGCCTGATGTTGTCAGACTCTACCAAGAAATAAAACGAGGGGGAGGTTAGGTTTGCCAAATGCTATCGCAGGAGCATGTATGAGACATTAGGCGCCGTACAGATGGTGCAGCAGCCGGCATTGTTATAGTACTGTGCTGCAAGGCACGGAGACATGTGACGGGAATGAGCAGCGTGTGAGCAGCAGAGCGTGTGGCGCCCCCTGGGCCGGTTATAGTGGCCGCACCCGGAGCAGGGGGTGGGGAAAGGAAAGCGGCGTCGGCGCGGAAACATGGCGGTGAGTAGTGCAGCGGCGCGATGCTGGGGCTGACACCTGTCTTTCGCGATATCCCTGCAGATAGGCGATGTGCAGAGGATGAAGTTAAACGCTGCGGGTGCAGGTTAGGGCGCTGTGTGTAGGGTGGGGGGGATCGGGCTAGCAGGGAACACCGTGCGGTGCAGCGGCATGCTGAGGTGGCTGAGCTGCCAAATGAATGTGTGCCACAAGGGCTTCATTGCATGATGTGTAGTGCTGTTATATGCACAGGAGAAGTAACAAGGGGGTGTGGGAAGGTAATGGCCAAGGATGCATCTGACAGATAAGGGTATTTCTCTATCGTCCTAGTGGATGCTGGGGTTCCTGAAAGGACCATGGGGAATAGCGGCTCCGCAGGAGACAGGGCACAAAAAGTAAAGCTTTAGGATCAGGTGGTGTGCACTGGCTCCTCCCCCTATGACCCTCCTCCAAGCCTCAGTTAGATTTTTGTGCCCGGCTGAGAAGGGTGCAATCTAGGTGGCTCTCCTCTAAAGAGCTGCTTAGAAAAGTTTAGCTTAGGTTTTTTATTTTACAGTGAGTCCTGCTGGCAACAGGATCACTGCAACGAGGGACTTAGGGGAGAAGAAGTGAACTCACCTGCGTGCAGGATGGATTGGCTTCTTGGCTACTGGACATTAGCTCCAGAGGGACGATCACAGGTACAGCCTGGATGGTCACCGGAGCCTCGCCGCCGGCCCCCTTGCAGATGCTGAAACGAGAAGAGGTCCAGAATCGGCGGCAGAAGACTCCTCAGTCTTCTTAAGGTAGCGCACAGCACTGCAGCTGTGCGCCATTTTCCTCTCAGCACACTTCACACGGCAGTCACTGAGGGTGCAGGGCGCTGGGAGGGGGGCGCCCTGGGAGGCAAATGAAAACCTTTTTTGGCTAAAAATACCTCACATATAGCCTCCGGGGGCTATATGGAGATATTTAACCCCTGCCAGAATCCGTTAAGAGCGGGAGACGAGGCCGCCGAAAAAGGGGCGGGGCCTATCTCCTCAGCACACAGCGCCATTTTCCCTCACAGAAAGGCTGGAGGGAAGGCTCCCAGGCTCTCCCCTGCACTGCACTACAGAAACAGGGTTAAAACAGAGAGGGGGGGCACTAATTTGGCGTTAGAAATATATAAAAAAGATGCTATAAGGGAAAACACTTATATAAGGTTGTCCCTATATAATTATAGCGTTTTTGGTGTGTGCTGGCAAACTCTCCCTCTGTCTCTCCAAAGGGCTAGTAGGTCCTGTCCTCTATCAGAGCATTCCCTGTGTGTGTGCTGTGTGTCGGTACGTGTGTGTCGACATGTATGAGGACGATGTTGGTGAGGAGGCGGAGCAATTGCCTGTAATGGTGATGTCACTCTCTAGGGAGTCGACACCGGAATGGATGGCTTATTTAGGGAATTACGTGATAATGTCAACACGCGCCAAGGTCGGTTGACGACATGAGACGGCCGACAAACAATTAGTACCGGTCCAGACGTCTCAAAAACACCGTCAGGGGTTTTAAAACACCCGTTTACTTTAGTCGGTCGACACAGACACAGACAGGGACACTGAATCCAGTGTCGACGGTGAATAAACAAACGTATTCCTTATTAGGGCCACACGTTAAGGGCAATGAAGGAGGTGTTACATATTTCTGATACTACAAGTACCACAAAAGAGGGTATTATGTGGGATGTGAAAAAACTACCGTAGTTTTTCCTGAATCAGATAAATTAAATGAAGTGTGTGATGATGCGTGGGTTCCCCCCGATAGAAAATATGGGCGGTATACCCTTTCCCGCCAGAAGTTAGGGCGCGTTGGGAAACACCCCTTAGGGTGGATAAGGCGCTCACACGCTTATCAGAACAAGTGGCGGTACCGTCTATAGATAGGGCCGTCCTCAAGGAGCCAGCTGACAGGAGGCTGGAAAAATATCATAAAAAGTATATACACACATACTGGTGTTATACTGCGACCAGCGATCGCCTCAGCCTGGATGTGCAGAGCTGGGGTGGCTTGGTCGGATTCCCTGACTAAAAATATTGATACCCTTGACAGGGACAGTATTTTATGGACTATAGAGCATTTAAAGGATGTATTTCTATATATGCGAGATGCACAGAGGGATATTTGCACTCTGGCATCAAGAGTAAGTGCGATGTCCATATCTGCCAGAAGATGTTTATGGACACGACAGTGGTCAGGTGATGCAGATTCCAAACGGCACAAAGGTGTATTGCCGTATAAAGGAAGAGGAGTTATTTGGGGTCGGTCCATCGGACCTGGTGGCCACGGCAACTGCTGGAAAATCCACCGTTTTTACCCTAAGTCACATCTCTGCAGAAAAAGACACCGTCTTTTCAGCTTCAGTCCTTTCGTCCCTATAAGAGTCATATCTGCCCAGGGATAGAGGAAAGGGAAGAAGACTGCAGCAGGCAGCCCATTCCCGGGAACAGAAGCGTTCCACCGCTTCTGACAAGCTCTCAGCATGACGCTGAGACCGTACAGGACCCCTGGATCCTACAAGTAGTATCCCAGGGGTACAGTTTGGAATGTCGAGACGTTTCCCCTGCGCAGGCTCCTGAAGTCTGCTTTACCAAGGTCTCCCTCCGACAAGGAGGCAGTATGGGAAAAAATTCACGAGCTGTATTCCCAGCAGGTGATAATTAAATTACCTCTCCTACAACAAGAAAAGGGGGTATTATTCCACACTATATTGTGGTACTGAAGCCAGAAGGCTAGGTGAGACCTATTCTAAATCTAAAAAAATTTGAACACTTACAAAGGTTCAAATCAAGATGGAGTCACTCAGAGCAGTGATAACGAACCGGGAAGAAGGGGACTATCTGGTGTCCCGAGACATCAGGGATGCTTACCTCCATGTCCCAAATTTGCCCTTATCACTAAGGGTACCTCAGGTTCGTGGTACAGAACTGTCACTATCAGTTTCAGACGCTGCCGTTTGGATTGTCTACGGCACCCCGGGTCTTTACCAAGGTAATGGCCGAAATGATGGTTCTTCTTCGAAGAAAAGGCGTCTTAATTATCCCTTACTTGGACGATCTCCTGATAAGGGCAAAGTCCAGGGAACAGTTGGAGGTCGGAGTAGCACTATCTCGGATACTGTTACAACAGCAGGGGTGGATTTTAAATATTCCAAAATCGCAGCTGATCCCGACAACAAGTCTCCAGTGCTTACGGATGATTCTGGACACAGTCCAGAAAAAGGTGTTTCTCCCGGAAGAGAAAGCCAGGGAGTTATCCGAGCTAGTCAGGAACCTCCTAAAATCAGTGCATCATTGCACAAGGGCCATGGTAAAAAAATGGTGACTTCCTTCGAAGCAATTCCAGTCGGCAGATTTCATGCAAGAACTTTTCAGTGGGATCTGCTGGACAAATGGTCCGGATCGCATCTTCAGATGCATCAGCGGATAACCCTATATCCAAGGACAAGGGTGTCTCTCCTGTGGTGGTTACAGAGTGCTCATCTTCTAGAGGGCCGCAGATTCGGCATTCAGTTTTGGATGTTGGTGACCACGGAGGCCAGCCCGAGAGGCTGGGGAGCAGTCACACAAGGAAAAAATTTCCAGGGAGTGTGATCAAGTCTGGAGATTTTTCTCCACATAAATATAGCTAAGGGTAAATTTATAATGCTCTAAGCTTAGCAAGACCTCTGCTTCAAGGTCAGCCGGTATTGATCCAGTGGGATAAAACATCACGGCAGTCGCCCACGTAAATAGACAGGGCGGCACAAGAAGCAGGAGGGCAGTGGCAAAAACTGCAAGGACTTTTCGCTGGGCGGAAAATCATGTGATAGCACTGTCAGCAGTGTTTCATTCCGGGAATGGAAACTGGGAAGCAGACTTCCTCAGTAGGCACGACCTCCACCCGGCAGAGTGGGAACTTCATGGGGAAGTTTTCCACATAATTGTAAACCGTTGGGAATTACCAAAGGTGGACATGATGGCGTCCCGTCTGAACAAAAAACGGGACAGGTATTGCGCCAGGTTAAGAGACCCTCAGGCAATAGCTGTGGACGTTCTGGTAACACCGTGGGTGTACCAGTCGGTGTATGTGTTCCATCCTCTGCTTTTCATACCTAAGGTACTGAGAATTATAAGACGTAGAGGAGTAAGAACTATACTCATGGCTCCGGATTGGCCAAGAAGGACTTGGTACCCGGAACTTCAAGAGATGCTCACAGAGGACTTATGGCCTCTGCCGCTAAGAAGGGACTTGTTTCAGCAAGTACCATGTCTGTTCCAAGACTTACCGCAGCTGCGTTTGACGGCATGGCGGTGGAACGCCGGATCCTAAGGGAAAAGGCATTCAGGAAGAGGTCATTCCTACCCTGGTAAAAGCCAGAAAGGAGGTGACCGCACAACATTATCACCACATGTGGCGAAAATATGTTGCGTGGTGTGAGGCCAGGAAGGCCCCACGAAGAAATTTCAACTAGGTCGATTCCTGCATTTCTTGCAAACAGGAGTGTCTATGGGCCTCAAATTGGGGTCCATTAAGGTTCAAATTTCGGCCCTGTCGATTTTTCTTCCAGAAAGAATTGGCTTCAGTTCCTGAAGTCCAGAAGTTTGTTAAGGGAGTATTGCATATACAACCCCCTTTTGTGCCTCCAGTGGCACTGTGGGATCTCAACGTAGTTCTGGGATTCCTCAAAACACATTGGTTTAAAACCAGTCAAATCTGTGGATTTGAAGCATCTCACATGAAAAGTGAACATGCTCTTGGACCTGGCCTGGACCAGGCGAGTGTCAAATTGGTGGTTTTTTTCTCAAAAAAGCCCATATCTGTTTGTCCATTCGGACAGGGCAGAGCTGCGGACTCGTCCCCAGTTCTCTCCCTAAGGTGGTGTCAGTGTTTCACCTGAACCAGCTTATTGTGGTGTCTTGCGCCTACTAGGGACTTGGAGGACTCCAAGTTGCTAGATGTGGTCAGGGCCCTGAAAATATAGGTTCCAGGACGGCTGGAGTCAGGAAAACTGACTTGCTGTTATCCTGTATGCACCCAACAAACTGGGTGCTCTTGCTTTTAAGCAGACTTTTGCTAGTTGGATGTGTAATACAATTCAGCTTGCACATTCTGTGGCAGGCCTGCCACAGCCAAAATATGTAAATGCCCATTCCACAAGGAAGGTGGGCTCATCTTGGGCGGCTGCCCGAGGGGTCTCGGCTTTACAACTTTGCCGAGCGGCTATTTAGTCAGGGGCAAACACGTTTGTAAAATCCTACAAATTTGATACCCTGGCTAAGGAGGACCTGGAGTTCTCTCATTCGGTGCTACAGAGTCATCCGCACTCTCCCGCCCGTTTGGGAGCTTTGGTATAATCCCCATGGTCCTTTCAGGAACCCCAGCATCCACTAGGACGATAGAGAAAATAAGAATTTACTTACCGATAATTCTATTTCTCGGAGTCCGTAGTGGATGCTGGGCGCCCATCCCAAGTGCGGATTATCTGCATTACTTGTACATAGTTACAAAAATCGGGTTATTATTGTTGTGAGCCATCTTTTCAGAGGCTCCGCTGTTATCATACTGTTAACTGGGTTCAGATCACAGGTTGTACAGTGTGATTGGTGTGGCTGGTATGAGTCTTACCCGGGATTCATAAATCCTTCCTTATTGTGTACGCTCGTCCGGGCACAGTACCTAACTGAGGCTTGGAGGAGGGTCATAGGGGGAGGAGCCAGTGCACACCACCTGATCCTAAAGCTTTACTTTTTGTGCCCTGTCTCCTGCGGAGCCGCTATTCCCCATGGTCCTTTCAGGAACCCCAGCATCCACTATGGACTCCGAGAAATAGAATTATCGGTAAGTAAATTCTTATTTTTTGTTGTTATTATTCTCGTTTATGTGGCGCCACAAGGGTTCCGCAGCACTTAGCGAAGTACACACAAATTAGTAAAACAATGGCTAAAGGCACGGTATGATTTATAAACACTATGGCCATTTTCGTATGAAATGTCAAATCGTTTAAAAACTGTGAAAATGCAGAAAGATCTGAGGAGGTGGACTTATGGTAGCATGGATATGCCCAACACCCTGCCCCCACCTTCGCTCGCCACTGCCGGCATAAGCAAGTGTGTATAAACTTGCAGATACCAGCACCCCGCCGGGTTCGGTCGCTCGCAATGTGTCGTTTGGGCACATCTCGTACTGGTGTGGTGACCTTTACAGTACAAGACCATGTAGGACAAGTATTTATTAACAGTATCTTATATAACGCAGCAAGTTCCTGGGTAATGAAAAAAAAATTAAAGTCATAGAGGTAGGAAGGCCCTGCTTACAATCTATAGGAAAATAGTACCTTTCCTTGTGTATACATGCCTATCTATTGCATAGTTGTCCGCCAGATTGCAAAGGTTCTTGGTGGGCCGTATGATCTGGTCATACAGCAATGATGAACCGGGGTCCAGAGGAAGGATGAGAAGACGTGAGGATATGTGTGGACTGTGCGCAGGGATTCAATTTGATAGGAAGGCTTATGAAAGTTATGTGGGCGGTTCTGGAATTTGATACTCTTGCCTGAAGAGGTGAGTTTTCAGGGAATGCTTGTAGGTTTGGGGACTAGAGCAGAGTCTTATTACAAGTAAGCGGTATATTAATATTGCTGCATGAGGGACAGGACACTGAAACATCAGGGTGGCAGAAACTGAAGGCTAGGTGCCATTGTATGGAGTATAAAATAGTGCAAGAGAGGAAAAGCACATGAGCAGGGAGGGCCCTGCTCATGAGAGCTTACATTCTGAAGGGTAGGGGCAGACAGATGGGCTAGAAGTGAGCATGGAACAGAGGGGATTGGGTTTGAAATGCCCGGGGTTGGCATAGCATCCCGTAAGTATTTTACTCCTCCCGTCCCCTAACCCTCTGGGGTTGTTGGCTATGGCTAACTTGGGCTTGTAAGAGAGGGGAGTGGACACAGGGGATGCAGTCAATATACTGACAGCTGTCTGGATCCCTGTGTTCAGGAGACCAATGCCGGAATCTCGTCAGCCGGCATTTTACTGATAGACAGAATCCCGACACCCACCTGCTATTCCCACTCGGTTGGTGGGTCCACACTACCAACCGACTGGGGATAGAACCTGTGACAAGTGAAGCGAGCCACAGGGCCCGATGCGTGGCAAGTGCAGCAAGGATATGGTATGTATCCCAGCCATAGTATGCTTGGAAAGGAAGATGAGCCTGGGCAGCAGCATTGAAGATAGATTGGAGTGGAGAGAGGAGTTTGTAAGGGAGGCCAGATAGGAGATTACAGTAGTCCATTCAGGAGATGACCAGTGAGTGGATGGGTCTTGGTAGCATTCAGGGGGAGAGAGGGTCTGATTATGGAACTATTTTTGAGATGGAAATGGCAGGACTGAGGGGGTCATTCAGACCTGATCACAGCTGCTGCATTCGTGGGGTCTGCACACTGGCTGCCGTGTGCGTGCGTGACCTTACACAGTGTGATTGACAGCGGTGGCGTTGGGGGGAGCGAATATGGCCGGAAGGGGGCAGGTGCGTTTTTGTGAGACGGCTGCATGACATCACATGTAGCCGCTCCAATTAAAAAAAATGGTGGTGGACCACCTGACGCTTGCGCTGCCAGTGGTCAACCTTAATTCGATGTATCCACAAAGTATATGCAGACACATCGGGGAGCGGCCCGTCACACATGCTGGGTGGCCCCCAACATGTGCGGAGGTGATCTGCGTCAATCTCTGAATAAGGTCCTGAGAGAGCTACTGAATGTGTAGTTTGAAGAAGACGAAGGAATCAAGAATAACTCCAAGATGATGTACGTGAGGGCTAGAGGAGATCAGCTCAGTCTGAAGGTGGGTACACACTTAGCGATATAGTGAACTACATCGCTCGTTTTCCCCCTCCTGAATGGTATAGTTTACTATATCGCCCAGTGTGTATGCTGATGACAACGAGCGATGCGTGGCCCCGCAGGTCATTAACGACCCTCTGTCTCAGCCTTGCAAAGCAGCATGCTCCGGCCGGCTGCGTCATGACCTCACTGTGCAATATCATGAGTGTGTACGCCTGCTGTCTGGCAGTCTAGCCAGGTAGGGGAAACACTAGGCAATTTCGCTCACCGAGCCCATCGCCTAGTGTGTACCCACCTCTAGACATGCTAAATTTAAGAAAGCGCAGGGACATCCAACAAGAAGAGATTAGAGGGGTGGGGGAAAGGACAAGGAATTGTGTAGGAGAGGAGTACTTGGATAAAAATCTATCTCCATCTTTCAAGTATGTATAGCATTATATTTAAATCCTTGTGATGAAAGTGTGTATAAGGTCAGGGTTAGAACATAGGTTTTCAGATGACAATAATTACCATGGGAGCCCATTATTTGAAAGATATGACTTGATGCGACATCGTCTGCGATGGAACCCCGACATTGGCAAGTGCATACACGCTTGCCGGTGCATACACACTTGCAGATGTCGGCTACGACGTGTGCACACACTATACAATATCGCAACTAACCAGCCGGATTGTATGCGATATTGCATAGTGTGTACGCACCCTTAGTGACCGGTTGATTAAGATCGCGCACGTTAAGTGTCCTCTTTATTGGCTCCTGTAGTATTTTTTTTTTGCATATTAAAGGGTCGCATCATTTGAAAGAGGAGGTTGTCTTTCAAATAGTGGCGTACCTGACATTTTTAAAGCCAGGATAGGGTAAATTTTCCTCCATCCCTGGACATTACAATCATTTGTGTAGGAGGTGTGTTCCCTGACTATCACCAGAGAATAACTTCTAGGGTCACATAATTTAAAAAAGGGGATTCTCCTGTTTCTAAAAGAGGATACCACTGAGTTTGAGGTGTTAATGTCGATATTATCTTAGACCGTAAAGCTATACCTCTAAATACACTTTTACCGTGGAGCCGCTAGACTGAATACACGTGCTACGCACTTTGTACGCTATTTGCGTACAGAGTCCCGCACGTGGTACGTACTTGGTGTATCCACGCCGCGCTGAGTGTACAGAGTACACACAGCGTGCGCACACACAATTGATAACCTTTAAACCTTGATAGTGATACAATGCAATGATATGATTACACTTTAAACCCTTAGCAGCAAAGTACTGCAATGATGTTATACCTTAAACCTTAAGTAGCGCTGACGGTATAAAGTACCCGCAGTGCGTTCACCTTATCAAGACTTATAAACCTTATACAGATAAATATACTTTAAAACCCTTGCAGGAAAGTGAAGACACAACACCGATTTGTAGTTGAAACCACAGGGTTCTAAGGCCACCGTGGATTATTCCAAAAGGTAAAACAGTACAAATCATACACTACAGGCTAACAAGATAAATCTAAACAGAATAATGGCTACAGAGAATGTACATACGTGAGAATGTTCGTAAGCGCAACCCGGCCGGTCCTCCGCTCGTCACATAGATAGCGTTCAGAGTCTTCTGACCAGCCAGGCAACAATGGGCTTTTTATACACAACTTACATACACAATACAATGGTCACTGTAATCGCATTGTCCATTGGACACAGAGATGTCTTTTCATTACAGTAGAGGTCATAGGTTGATTTGAAAAGATGGGCGATGTCTTTCCCCAACTGCTCTGGTGGGTGGTATCCACTGGATTCCCGCCGCATACATAATATACAGTTAATATCTATATTCTACTTTTGCACATAACTATACACAGGAACATGCGATCTTTCTCTAACCAACACCGGAATGTTACTCTTAAAATACCCTACAGCTGGATACTAGACATCACCTTCCAACCTTTATCTGACCCTTCCTATCATGCAAAGGCGAATCCCTTAGTCCTGGAACTGTTTAAACTATTAATACTCGCTGATGTGGTGCAGGGGAGCTATGGGTACAAAATGCACTATTTTGGTTAAATATGTAATGTTCTAATAACCCTCTATGCGCTCACAAACTCCACCGTAAATGCGCATACCACGCGCTAAGGCGCATGGCCGTGGGAAGCTACTTTACGCAAATTGCGTATATGTGCACGCACGGTAGACTGAGTGCACGCGCAGCGGGCATGTGCATGGGGTTAGTACAGGGTATATGCATTACAATATTTTTCGACTTTGACAGTCCACCATTTGGCAGTCAACAATAACTGCCACTATCTAAACATTAAACAGGAAAAATATACAATACAATATCTACAAATGGTTGGATAAAAATATACAATACATTATCCATAAATGGTTGGATGGTAGGCGGAGAGGTGTAGGCGGGAAATGTATGACCTAGTGGGATAGTAAAAGCATGTATGTATGAAATCCATGTCTGAGGGGCATGTATCATCGTGCCGTATATGTTCTAGATAAGCTTCGAGGTATTGCGAAGTATACATTAAATCCTTCTCATCCCGTATTAAGGGTCTGTAAGTGGGCCAACAAACACTACCGAGCTCTTTTCGGCTTCTTGTTCCAACAAATGGGGTGCACATTTAGTTGATGATACATGGAGGGGGAACACATGTGAATGCTAATATGTGGATTTCACCTGTCGACTATGTGTGTCACTACCTGAAGGTTATAGAGATGAGGATAAGATACAAATGTACAATACATTCACATAACATTTTCGTAATCATTCTTGGGTGTTGATTGAAGTCTTCTCCGGATGGGTGTATTTTTTGCTGAGGGAAAACAAAGGAGAAACGGGTGAAAGAAACGGACCGTGGAATCACGTTTTATCACAACATTGTCTCTATTGATGGGTCATAAATTAAATCGGTTGCTGTGCCAATGCCCCTGCTCCTCAAACTCATCACTTTGGTACCGTGCTTGCGCCGCGTTAAAATTCGAACACACCTAAATATCAAACCAATCATTATGACAACTCCCAGGATACAAAGGAGAAACTTTCCTACACTCACGATAATATTTTGAGTCCATTCTCCTAAACCTGAGAACCAATTGCGTGGGTTCAACCATGAGACCCAGCCGGTCAGTTCATTACTCACAGCAGTAAGGGTAAGGTTGTGTCTCCTCCGGAACTCCCACTTCAATTGCAAGATATCGTCCATCTTTTGATCTATGACCTCGGTTGGGTCATCAGTGCTGTTTGTAATGTACGTGCATAGTGTTCACTCTAGGAGTGAAAAGGGGCAGGGCGCCGGACTCAGGGGGGCACATGTGCGCGCGCGGCGTCCGAAATGGGGGCGCGGTCACGCAAATTAGGGGGCGTGGTCACGCCTCCGTCATTTTAGGGGGCGGTGCGGCCCACAGACGCTACTATAGAGAGTGTCTGTGGCCGCCGACGTCACTGTTGGGGGCGTGCCCAGCACCTCCGTCGGTGCTGGGCTTCCCCCAGCCCTCTCCCAATGCGTGAATGGATGCCGCGCGCATGCGCACGGCATCTATACACGCCGGGAGGGCAGGGAGCGGGCGGCTGTTCTAGCAGGGCGCCGCAAAAGGGGCAGGGCGGGTTTTGCCTGTTAAAAAACGGGCAGGGCGCGGCGCCCTGCTAAAACAGCCTAGAGTGAACACTACGCAGCACTTCACACCATACCGAGTTGCCAAGGTGACACAGTACCCGCCTGTCACCGCTGTGATATAATTGAGGACCATCCTGTGCTGGATCAGTTCCGTTTTGTAAGCTTGCAACTCCCTCCCTGTATACCTGAAGGTGTCATCCTACATCTCGGTGATATTATCTATTAGGTACGCTAGCGCGTGGATATACCTATAATTTATAATTCCTCTGGCGGTACAGTTGATGTCTAACGCAAGTAGGAATTGAATCCCGGTGGATTCGTGGATCAAATCAGAGGCTGCGTGCTCTGTCCTATCTATAAGGTGTCTCTTAACGATGTGTTCGTAGTGAGTATGAGTGTAAGGAGCTTGAGCATTGCGGTGAACGTCTTTCATCTTATTATGGGTTATGGTCATAACTTCTGGCAACACTCTTCCAATGTAACAACACAATCCCTCTGAGTTTGGGGCAAGCCACTTATACGCCTTCCTCCCGCATATGAAATATGCATCATCGGGGAGGACATATGGGACAGAATATGACAATACCATATTGCAAACCTTCCAAGTGAAAAATCCTATCCATAACTCATCTGTTCGGTACACGTATCAGGCTGTATGATATGCGCACAGTACCCTGGTGATACTTCTCCAACCTGCATGGTCCTACTTCCTAGAGTATACCTATACCGAAAATACCTTCCACCGTCGGCTATTTGGCGTATAAGTTCAGAGTCTACGGGTATTCTGTCGGCTCTGTGTGAAAATGCCATGGTTTGGTTATTCCATGTCACTTCCCAATTTCCCGGCTTTCGGGAATTGGAAATGTTGAAACATACTAAGGATCTATCCACATGATATTGGTGGAGCTTCAAACTAGGGGGCCTAGAAATATTAAATTTCTTGTCCACCGGTCTCCCACCCCGTAATTCAAGTACCTCATCTATTGTTAAAGGATACGGTACTAGTCCTGACTTGCTCTGACCTTGAGGTACTTGTGAGCACACCCAGCATTCTGTTTTGGTTTAAAACCTTACCCACTAATGAGTGATAATCACTCAATGGATGACGGTCCATGTTGATATTAAGCTTGGACTGACATCTCTGGATGCACCCGTCCTCCACTATGTTTTCACAGTTTCTACAAATACAATTTTCCTCAGCTAATAACCCTTCACAGTGCCTCCTAGTTTCTTGACTACCAGATCGTTTTCTGATACTCGCCTTTGCTCGGTGGATGTGTTGCTCTTGGAATTCTACAAATCCGTCCTTGTCATCAGAACCCATTCCAGATCCTTTCTCGACCTCTCTGGTACTCTCACCGAAACAGACTGCTCTGGTCAACAACAGGGTCAACAGGAAAACCCGGAATGCAGTCTCTTGGGGTAAGTCCATCTTGTTAAGGGGAGAGAAAAGGGGGAGGAAAGGAGGGTAGTGGGAGGTGGAGTAAATAATAAAAAGGAAAAAGAAATTTGGTGCGACAACCGCCTCTGGTCTTGTAGTTGTCACGGCACCCAAGCACGGAGAACAGTCCTGCCTCTCAACCTTCCCGGAACAGGTACTCCAGTGATACGATTTCCTCTACACTCTGCTCTTTGTCACGGGCTCTCTCTGGGTCAGCGACCTTCTTACAGTGGGACGAGTGAACCCAAGTCTCTTTCTCGGCAACCTTTAATGCTGTCGTGCTGGTTAGTAGGACTTGGTACGGTCCTTCCCACCTGTCAATGAGGCAACCTGAGCGTAGAAAATTTCGAATCATTACATAATCCCCAGGTTCAATGTCATGACAATTACTGTTTGGTAGGTCAGGAATCACCAGCTTTAGATTTCTGTTTTGATTCATCAACTGCTGGCTCATCTTAACCATATTTCTCTAACATCCTAGTGGATGCTGGGGACTCCGTAAGGACCATGGGGAATAGACGGGCTCCGCAGGAGACTGGGCACTCTAAAGAAAGATTTAGTACTACCTGGTGTGCACTGGCTCCTCCCTCTATGCCCCTCCTCCAGACCTCAGTTAGAATCTGTACCTGGCCAGAGCTCGGTGCTTTTAGTGAGCTCTCCTGAGCTTGCTAATAAGAAAGTATTTTAGTTAGGTTTTTTATTTTCAGAGAGCTTCTGCTGGCAACAGACTCTCTGCTACGAGGGACTGAGGGGAGAGAAGCAAACCTACTAACTGCGGCTAGGTTGCGCTTCTTAGGCTACTGGACACCATTAGCTCCAGAGGGTTCGAACACAGGATCTTAACCTTGGTCGTCCGTTCCCGGAGCCGCGCCGCCGTCCCCCTCGCAGAGCCAGAAGACAGAAGCCGGCGGAAGCAAGAAGACATCGAAATCGGCGGCAGAAGACTCCTGTCTTCACATGAGGTAGCGCACTGCAGCATTGCGCCCACACTACCCACACACTCCGGTCACTGTAGGGCGCAGGGGGGGGGGGGGGCGCGCCCTGGGCAGCAATTAGGATACCTCTTGGCAAAAAGACACATATATACAGCTGGGCACTGTATATATGTACGAGCCGCCGCCGTTCTATTTACACAGACCCGGGACAGAAGCCCGCCGCTGAGGGGGCGGGGCCTTCTTCCTCCGCACTAACCGGCGCCATTTTCTCTCCACAGCTCCGCTGAGAGGAAGCTCCCCAGGCTCTCCCCTACAGTATCAAGGTAGAAAAAGGGTAAAAAGAGAGGGGGGGCACATAAATTTAGGCGCAAATTATCATAAACAGCAGCTACTGGGTAAACACTAAGTTACTGTGTAATCCCTAGGTTATATAGCGCTGGGATGTGTGCTGGCATACTCTCTCTCTCTCTCGGTCTCCCCAAAAGGCCTTGTGGGGTCCTGTCCTCAATTAGAGCATTCCCTGTGTGTGTGCGGTGTTGGTACGTTTGTGTCGACATGTTTGAGGAGGATGGTTACGTGGAGGCAGAACAAGGGCAAGTGAATGTGGTGGCGCCGACACCTGCTTGGATGGATATGTGGAAGGTGTTAAATGATAACGTAAGCTCCTTGCATAAAAGGTTGGATAATCAGTCAGGGTCTCAACCCATGTCTGATTCTACAGCTCAGGGGCTGTCAGGGTCTCAAAAGCGCCCACTATCCCAGTTGGTTGACACAGATGTCGACACGGATTCTGACTCCAGTGTCGATGACGATGATGCAAAGTTGCAGCCTAAAATGACTAAAGCCATCCGATACATGATTATAGCAATGAAGGATGTATTGCACATATCGGAGGAAAACCCTGTCCCTGACAAGAGGGTTTATATGTTTGGGGAGAAAAAGCAAGAGGTGACTTTTCCCCCTTCACATGAATTAAATGAGTTATGTGAAAAAGCGTGGGATTCCCCTGATAGGAAAGTACTGGTTTCCAAAAGATTACTTATGGCGTATCCTTTCCCACCAACGGATAGGTTACGCTGGGAATCCTCCCCTAGGGTAGACAAAGCGTTGACACGCTTATCTAAGAAGGTGGCCCTGCCGTCACAGGATACGGCCGCCCTTAAGGATCCTGCGGATAGGAAGCAGGAAGGTATTCTGAAGTCTGTTTATACACATTCTGGTACTCTTCTGAGGACAGCAATTGCTTTGGCCTGGATGTGTAGTGCTGTAGCCGCATGGACAGATACTCTGTCTGAGGAGATAGATACCCTGGACAGGGAGACTGTTACTGACCCTAGGGCATATCAAAGACGCTGTCCTATATATGCGGGATGCCCAGAGGGACATTTGCCTGCTGGGCTCTAGAATAAACGCAATGTCGATTTCTGCCAGAAGGGTCCTATGGACTCGGCAATGGACAGGTGATGCCGACTCTAAAAAACACATGGAGGTGTTAACTTATAAGGGTGAGGAATTGTTTGGGGACGGTCTCTCGGACCTAGTTTCTACAGCTACGGCTGGGAAGTCAAATTTCTTGCCATATATTCCCTCACAGCCAAAGAAAGCACCGTATTACCAAATGCAGTCCTTTTCGTTCACAAAAAAGCAAGAAAGTCAGAGGTGCATCCTTTCTTGCCAGAGGCAGGGGTAGAGGAAAAAAGCTGCACCATACAGCTAGTTCCCAGGAACAGAAGTCCTCCCCGGCTTCCACTAAATCCACCGCATGACGCTGGGGCTCCACAGCCGGAGCCAGGAGCGGTGGGGGCGCGTCTCCGAAATTTCAGCCACTAGTGGGTTCGTTCACGGGTGGATCCTTGGGCTATACAAATTGTCTCAGGGATACAAGCTGGAATTCGAGGTGATGCCCCCTCACCGTTACCTAAAGTCGGCCTTGCCAGCTTCCCCCATGGAAAGGGAGGTAGTGTTGGCAGCAATTCACAAGCTATATCTCCAGCAGGTGGTAGTGAAGGTTCCCCTCCTTCAACAGGGAAGGGGTTACTATTCCACTATGTTTGTGGTACCGAAACCGGACGGTTCGGTCAGACCCATTTTGAATTTAAAATCCCTGAACATATATCTGAAGAAATTCAAGTTCAAGATGGAATCGCTCAGAGCGGTCATTGCAAGCCTGGAGGAAGGGGATTTTATGGTGTCTCTGGACATCAAGGATGCGTACTTGCATGTCCCCATTTATACACCTTACCAGGAGTACCTCAGGTTTGTGGTACAGGACTGTCATTACCAATTCCAGACATTGCCGTTTGGCCTGTCCACGGCACGGAGAATATTTACCAAGGTGATGGCGGAAATGATGGTGCTCCTTCGGAAGCAAGGGGTTACAATTATCCCACACTTGGACGATCTCCTCATAAAGGCGAGGTCCAGGGAGCGGTTGCTGATCAGCGTAGCACACTCTCAGGAGGTGTTGCGACAGCACGGCTGGATTCTGAATATTCCAAAGTCGCAGCTGATTCCTACGACGCGTCTGCCCTTCCTGGGCATGATTTTGGACACAAGCCAGAAAAAGGTGTTTCTCCCGGAGGAAAAGGCTCAGGAGCTCGTGACTCTGGTCAGAGACCTCCTAAAACCAAAACAGGTGTCGGTGCATCACTGCACGCGAGTCCTGGGAAAGATGGTGGCGTCATACGAAGCCATTCCCTTCGGCAGGTTCCATGCGAGGATCTTTCAGTGGGATCTGTTGGACAAGTGGTCCGGATCGCATCTTCAGATGCATCGGCTGATCATCCTGTCCCCCAGGGCCAGGGTGTCTCTTCTGTGGTGGCTGCAGAGTGCTCACCTCCTCGAGGGCCGCAGGTTCGGCATACAGGACTGGGTCCTGGTGACCACGGATGCAAGCCTCCGAGGATGGGGGGCAGTCACTCAGGGAAGAAATTTCCAGGGGCTGTGGTCAAGTCAGGAGACTTGTCTGCACTTCAATATCCTGGAACTAAGGGCCGTATACAACGCCCTGAGTCAAGCGGTGCCTCTGCTTCGAAACCAACCAGTGATGATTCAGTCAGACAACATCACTGCAGTGGCCCATGTAAACCGCCAGGGTGGCACAAGAAGCAGGGTGGCAATGGCAGAAGCCACCAGGATTCTTCGTTGGGCGGAGAATCGCGTACTAGCACTGTCAGCAGTGTTCATTCCGGGAGTGGACAACTGGGAAGCAGACTTCCTCAGCAGGCACGACCTCCACCCGGGAGAGTGGGGACTTCATCAAGAAGTCTTCACGCAGATTGCAAATCGATGGGAACTGCCACAGGTGGACATGATGGCGTCCCGTCTCAACAAAAAGCTAAAAAGGTATTGCGCCAGGTCAAGAGACCCTCAGGCGATAGCTGTGGGTGTTCCAGTCGGTCTATGTGTTTCCTCCTCTTCCTCTCATACCAAAGGTGCTGAGAATTGTGAGAACAATACTCATTGTTCCGGATTGGCCAAGAAGGACTTGGAATTGCAAGAAATGCTCACAGAGGACCCATGGCCTCTGCCTCTCAGACAGGACCTGTTGCAACAAGGGCCCTGTCTGTTTCAAGACTTACCGCGGCTGCGTTTGACGGCATGGCGGTTGAGCGCCGGATCCTAGCGGAAAAAGGCATTCCGGATGAAGTTATTCCTACGCTGATAAAGGCTAGGAAGGACGTGACAGCAAAGCATTATCACCGTATATGGCGAAAATATGTTGCCTGGTGTGAGGCCAGGAAGGCCCCTACAGAGGAGTTCCAGCTGGGCCGGTTCCTGCACTTCCTACAGTCTGGAGTGACTATGGGCCTGAAGTTGGGGTCCATAAAGGTCCAGATTTCGGCCCTATCCATTTTCTTTCAAAAGGAACTGGCTTCTCTTCCTGAAGTTCAGACGTTTGTTAAGGGAGTGCTGCATATTCAGCCCCCTTTTGTGGCACCTTGGAATCTCAACGTGGTGTTGGGTTTCCTGAAATCCCACTGGTTTGAGCCACTTAAGACCGTGGAGCTAAAGTATCTCACGTGGAAGGTGGTCATGCTATTAGCCTTAGCTTCGGCTAGGCGTGTGTCAGAATTGGCGGCTTTGTCATGTAAAAGCCCTTATCTGGTTTTCCATATGGACAGGGCAGAATTACGGACTCGTCCGCAATTTCTGCCGAAGGTGGTGTCATCTTTTCATTTGAACCAACCTATTGTGGTGCCTGCGGCTACTCGTGACTTGGAGGATTCCAAGTTGCTTGATGTAGTATGGGCTTTGAAGATCTACGTAGCCAGGACGGCTGGAGTCAGGAAGACTAACTCGCTGTTTATCCTGTATGCATCCAACAAGCTGGGTGCTCCTGCTTCAAAGCAAACCATTGCTCGCTGGATCTGTAGCACGATTCAGCAGGCTCATTCTGCGGCTGGTTTGCCGCATCCAAAATCAGTAAAAGCCCATTCCACAAGGAAAGTGGGCTCTTCTTGGGCGGCTGCCCGAGGGGTATCGGTATTACAGCTTTGCCGAGCAGCTACTTGGTCGGGTTCAAACACATTTGCAAAGTTCTATAAGTTTGATACCCTGGCTGAGGAGGACCTTGTGTTTGCCCATTCGGTGCTGCAGAGTCATCCGCACTCTCCCGCCCGTTTGGGAGCTTTGGTATAATCCCCATGGTCCTTACGGAGTCCCCAGCATCCACTAGGACGTTGGAGAAAATAAGATTTTACTCACCGGTAAATCTATTTCTCGCAGTCCGTAGTGGATGCTGGGCGCCCGTCCCAAGTGCGGACTTTCTGCAATACGTGTATATAGTTATTGCTTAATAAAAGGGTTATGTTATGTTGGCATCTGTTGGTTGATGCTCTGTTGTTGTTCATACTGTTAACTGGGTAAGTTTATCATGAGTTATTTGGTGTGGCTGGTATGAGTCTTACCCTGGATTCCAAAATCCTTTCCTTGTAATGTCAGCTCTTCCGGGCACAGTTTCCTTAACTGAGGTCTGGAGGAGGGGCATAGAGGGAGGAGCCAGTGCACACCAGGTAGTACTAAATCTTTCTTTAGAGTGCCCAGTCTCCTGCGGAGCCCGTCTATTCCCCGTGGTCCTTACGGAGTACCCAGCATCCACTACGGACTACGAGAAATAGATTTACCGGTGAGTAAAATCTTATTATTTTACAGTCACCTCCATTATTGCATTTCAAATCATCCTGGGGGTCAATCATTACATGGGGGTGTCGACCAAAAAGAATCTCAAAGGGTGATAGGTTAAGGGGGGACCTGGGAGTGGTTCTGATGCTGTACAATACAAGTGGCAAAGCTTCTGGCCACAACAATCCAGTTTCAGCCATCACTTTGCTCAACTTGTTCTTAATAGTGCTGTTTACTCTTTCCACTTTCGCACTCGCCTGTGGGCGGTACGGAGTATGCAGCTTACTATTAATTCCCATCAGTTTGCACATAACCTGAAAGACTTCACCTGTAAAATGGGTACCCCTATCGCTTTCAATTATCCTAGGGATACCATATCTGCACACAAATTACTGCACTATTTTCTTTGCAGTAAACGTAGCGGTATTTGTGGCAGCGGGGAACGCTTCTACCCAATTTGAAAACACGTCAATACAAACTAACACATTTTAAATTTCTGCAGGGTGGCAACTGTATGAAATCAATTTGTATTACCTGGAAAGGGCCGTCTGTTGGTGGGATATGGGATGGTTCTGTTGGTATTGACTTTCCAATATTCTTCCTCAAGCAGATAAGACATGTCATTGCTCTCTTACCCGCATGAGAAGAGAATCCTGGTGCGCACCAGTAGGCTCTCACCAGCTTACACATGCCTTTTTTGCCCAGATGAGTCAGACCGTGTGCCGCCTCAGCTAAGCTTGGAAGATATGCTCTAGGGGCTACTGGCTTACCTTGTCCATCTGTCCAGAGTCCTGAGGACTCCTGGCCATATCCTTTTGACCTCCAGACTGCCTTTTCCTGTGGAGAACACAAATTTTGCATTTCACTTAATTTTTGTGTGTTGACGGTATTGAATACCATCAGTTGTGTGATATCTGTCTGTATGGGGGTGCTGGCTGCTGATTTAGCAGCTTCGTCTGCCCGGCTGTTACCAAGTGACACTGGGTCTTGACTGTAAGTGTGGGCTTTGCACTTGATAACAGCCACTCTGTCAGGTTTCTGTATCGCTGTTAGAAGCCTATTTATATGGGATGCATGCGCTACAGGTGTGCCAGCTGCCGTCATGAAATTTCTGAGGCGCCATAGGGCCCCGAAATCATGCAGTACTCCAAAGGCATACCTAGAATCTGTATATATATTGGCTGACTTACCCGTAGCCAATTCACACGCTCTGGTTAGGGCGACCAGCTCAGCAACTTGTGCTGAGTGCGGTGGGCCCAGGGGTTCAGCTTCTATGATACCTTTGTCATCTACGACTGCGTATCCAGTACACAAGTCTCCCGAGTCCGTCTGTCTGTGGCAACTACTGTCAGTGTAAAAAGTTAAATCTACGCCTTCCAGTGGGTTGTCACTAATGTCGGGTCTAAGTTTGGTTCAGATATTCCATACAATCATGTGTGTCAGTGTCTGTACTAAATCTTCCTTCACCATCACTCTCATCCTCCACCCTTTGTGCCTGTCCAGGCACACCTGGGAGATAAGCTGCAGGATTTAGTGCGCTGCATCTCCTTATGGTGATGTTTACAGGGGCCATTAGTGCTAATTCCCACCTTGTAAACCGTGCTGATGAGACATGTCTGGTTTGGGCAGAGTTCAGTATGGCTGACACTGCATGAGGTGTATGGATGGTCAGGTTGTGTCCCAACACTACGTCTTCGCTTTTACTCACTAGCAAAGCTATCGCTGCAACACTTCGCAAGCATGTGGGGAGAGACCGTGCTACGGTGTCCAACTGTGCACTGTAGTAAGCTACCGGCCTGCTGGCATCACCATGTCTCTGGGTTAGGACACCTGCCGCACACCCAGCACTTTCCGTACCGTACAACTCAAAGGGTTTCCCATAATCTGGCATGCCTAATGCAGGTGCCTGTGATAGGCATTGTTTAAGTCTTTCAAATGCCAGTTCGGACTCATCTGTGTGAGAGATCCGATCTGGTTTGTTCGAGGAGACCATTTCCTGCAAAGGTAAAGCCAGTATGGAGAATCCTGGGATCCAGTTTCGGCAGTACCCACACATTCTAAGGAAAGTGCGGATCTGCTGCTGGGTTTGTGGTAGTCATGCCGCGAATCGCCTGTATTCTATCAGCGGTGAGATGTCTAAGTCCTTGTGTCAAGCAATGTCCCAAATATTTTACCTTGGTCTGGCACAACTGTAACTTATCCTTTGAAACCTTGTGTCCCGTATTAGAAAGGTGAAACAGAAGCTGTTTCGTGTCTTTCAAGGACGACTCGAGTGAATCTGAACACAGCAGTAAGTCATCTACATACTGTATTAATACTGATCCGCTCTCGGGTTGAAAGGATTGTAAACAGTCATACAAAGCCTGGGAGAAAATACTTGGGCTGTCAATGAAACCTTGGGGTAGGCGAGTACAGGTGTACTGTACTCCCCTGTATGTAAATGCAAACAAATATTGGCTGTCAGGGTGCAGAGGGACCGAAAAGAAAGCAGAACAGAGGTCAATGACAGTGAAAAATTTCGCAGTAAGGGGAATTTGCATGAGGATTACAGCTGGATTTGGCACTACAGGGAATTGGCTCTCAACTATCTTGTTTATCCCCCGTAGATCCTGCACTAGCCTGTAACCCCTCCCCCCCCACTCTTTTTCACAGGGAAGATGGGACTATTGGCAGTGCTAGACGTCCTAACTAGGATGCCCTGTTGTAGCAAGCGCTCTATGAGTGGGTACACTCCTAATTCCACCTCTGGCTTCAGAGGATACTGTGGGATTTGTGGAGCTAATCTACCATCTTTTACTTGCACACCTACAGGAGCTACATTTGCCATCAATCCAGTGTCTTGTCCATCTTTGGTCCAGAGGGATTCCGGTATCTGGGAGATCATTTCCTCTACCTTGGATGGACACCTGTCTATAACAGCAGAGTGTGACATTAACCTTTGTGGGGTGTCTAACATATCCTGCACTTCCTGAACATGATTCTCAGGTATATCTAAGAAGACACCCTCAGGAGTACAATATATGACACCTCATCTTACACAATAAATCTCTCCCAAGTAGATTAGTCGGAGCCGATGCAGCTAGCAAAAAGGAGTGCTTGGTCTGCAAAGGCCATATCGTAATCTCCGCTGGTCTACTTAAAGGGTAGTGTTGCACTACTCCTGTTACCCCCATTGCTGAAATTGTTTTACCCGTGGTTTTCATACCTACCGTTGAATTTAACACTGACCTGGCTGCCCCTGTATCTACAAGGAAAGGTAGTGATCTACCAGCTACATCAACTGTAACCTCTGGTTCATTTCCAAGGCTAGCAATCAACTTTACTGGCTGCAAACTACAGGTGTGGCCTAACCCCTATTGTATGTTGTGACCCTCCTGCAGCGCGCTGGCAGCTACAATATGTGAGGGGGGTAGCTGAGAATTTCCAGAGGTCTGCCAGTCCCTCCTAGGTGGGTACCTCCTTTGTGCTGATGTTGATGTGCTGATGTTGTCAGGGCTTTTATACTTGCTGTCATCAGCTTATCCCCCTGTGACTCCCTGTGATTAATGATGTTCTGATCGTGCTCGATAGCGGACTCTCTTAATGCAGCCACCGAGATACCTCTCCAGTTAGGTTGAGTGGTTTGTACCCTTGTTCTCAACGTTTCTTTTAAGCCTTCCATTAATACGGACACCGCTACCTCTCTATGATGTACATTTTCCTTAATGTCCTCGACCCCAGTGTATCTAGCCATTTCCTGCAGTGCTCGATGGAAATATTCAGAAGCAGTTTCACCTTCCTTTTGTCTTATGGAAAAGATTTTATTCCACTTGACAACAGTAGGGAAATATACTCCTAACTGCAGATTGATCTGTCGTACATTCTCCTGAGTGTATTCATCAGTGAGAGGTACTTCTGCGTCTAATTTACAATCGGCAATGAATTTCACAGGGTCAGTATTGGAGGGCAAACATGCCCGTAGCACTATCCGCCAATCTTTGTTTGTGGGTTCGGTGGCGTTACCTAATTCTCTGATAAACCTCTGACATGCGGCTAGATCCTTTCTGGGATCGGGAAATTCAGACATAATTGTTCTCAATTCTGTCCGGGACCAAGGACAATGCATAGCAATGTTCCTGACTGGAGTGATTCCCTGAGCGTCAGTCTTCCCATTGGGGACTGCGATCACCCTGACAGGATTTAGTTCAATTACATCATTCTGAGTTGCTTCTACAATGTGAGGTGCAATTGTCTCTGCATAATGTACTGTACCGTACTTACCTGTGGACACGACCTCACCTGTCCCTCCGCTAGGGGCCTTTGCTACTGTTCTTACTGGTTGGGCCGTGCCCACTTGTGTGTCTTGTATGGTGGCTGCTAGAGAGAGTGCCGATATCGTGCTGGGCTCATCTTCTTGGTCGCAGTCCTGAGGGAAGTTTAAGATGGGATACAACTTGCACGGGTTAGCATTAATACATTTATCAAGTTCACTCTTATCATATATTAGTATGCCATTGTCTGTAGCCACTTTCTCCCCTGTAATATACGGTGGTGGTGGTTGCGTTGCAATCAGTTTCCTGCTAGGTTTGGGACTGGCTGCGTGAGCTAGTTCCCTCTGCATATCACCCTCTTGTTGCCATAAATGTAAACAGTTTGAGTGTCTGATCCTTTGTTTTCGGGATTTTAACAGACATATCCTAATCCTTAAATTCTGCAACACCTCTGGATTAAAACTGCCTACCTTAGGGAATGGTTCCCTATCTTCTGCAGTCATACATTCCCATTCATTGCATAAAACCTCTGCGTGTGATCCATATTTCTCACACATTATGTACCTCGCCGACCCCTTGGGCTGCGGAATATCAACCTGAACCCTGGTTGATCGTCCCTTACTTGAGCAACTGGCCCCCATCTTTTGCAGGTATTGCCTTCTCAGCTAATTCCTACAAAAAACCAAAATACTCAAAATAAGGCAACGGTGAAAGTTCAACGAGTGCTCTCACCCACTCACGCCCACGTTGGCCAATACACCTAAACACTGTCGTCAGTGCCGGTACATACCCAACCTAGGGCCCCTGTGTAACCTCTATTTACTGAAAGTATATGGGAGTGACTTACCCTTCCCAGTAAATATTGGTCGTTGGAGATTTCCTGAGTGACCAGCGAAAACTCCCTTAAAACAAAAAAAGTTACACAAATCACGTTTGCGTGTGTTACACCTAGCGCTTATGATCCCGCGATTTTACGCAAAACTCGTAAAAGGGTATCACGGTGAGCTAAGTATTGCACCCACGAACGCGCGGTCCAATCGCACAGCGTATAGGTAACTGTTACTTATCCGCCGTACGACCAATGGAATCGTTTTTCAGGCTGCGAAACCTCAGCTGGAGTGTATCTGAACGGGCCTATATGGGTTCTACGCCAACCACCTGGGCTGCGCTCTCTCTCCGCTGACCTCTTAGGCCGCGGTATTCAGAGCTTCGCTTGACTTTGTCAGCGGTTTTCTGACTTCGCTGACCTCTTGGTCTGCTGTTCTCTATACCTTCGCTCCTTTGTACTTTAATCAATGGTGGCGTGAGAGTGGCTTGCTCACGTTAACAAGTGTCCACTCACCTGGTGTGGTCTCCTACGGGATCCCGAATTCCCTGGGTCCACAAAACCTTTATTGTTTGCACACTCACGTTCGTTCACTCATATACACTTCGGTTTTTCTGTACAGAAAATTAACTTTCATTCAGATAAAACAGCCTTAATTCCAGAGGTAATACAGTAAAAAAGGTTTTTAAACTAAATATTGGAAACTGATCAATTTGTGCTATTATCGCGTGGCTACCGTCTCGCGCCTAAACTAAAACAATGCTATTGTGTGATTTGTACTTGGCGGCCGTACCTTTTACGCACGTTGCGTGAACACGCCACGTGTGTATGCCTTTACGTTGCGTACGCAGTCCCGTACTTTGTCCGAGACACGTGTACAAAGGCCGTACGTCCGCAGTACTACAAATCCCACACTTCTATAAATGTAAGCGATAATTGACTATAATCGCTCACTTAACACACCACACAGTTTCTACTGTATAAACCTTTACAACTAGGCCAGGCTGCGTGTGCGTCTTATACTTACTCCCTTAAATATTAACTCTATATTTTAACTAAATAGCAACAAATTTTCTCAGTACAGGTCACAATGAATCTAGTAATCAATGGTTATGGCAATAATGCGAGCAGATATGCAGAGTACAAAATACAGGTGTATGCGTGTGTTGTGTGCGCATTTGGCGCCAGACAGAAATTTACAGACTTTAAACTAGTTTTGCGTTCTTACCTTACGGATCCCTCCAGCATCCCTACAAACCATGCAGGGCAGACGCTTATCTAATCAGCACTAGTGTATCCACCGACCAAGAGAAGGCTTACGGGGGATACGCCCTTTGCTGATAAAGTCTGCGTAAACCTACTAGGCTGCGGGTATGAGGAAGAACCGGACGAGCTCCCAATTGATAATGTCGATATTATCTTAGACCGTAAAGCTATACCTCTAAATACACTTTTACAGTGGAGCCGCTATGGCCGCTAGACTGAATACACGTGCTACGCACTTTGTACGCTATTTGCGTACAGAGTCCCGCACGTGGTACGTACTTGGTGTACCCACGCCGCGCTGAGTGTACAGAGTACACACAGCGTGCGCACACACAATTGATAACCTTTAAACCTTGATAGTGATACAATGCAATGATATGATTACACTTTAAACCCTTAGCAGCAAAGTACGGCAACGATGTTATACCTTAAACCTTAAGTAGCGCTGACGGTATAAAGTACCCGCAGTGCGTTCACCTTTTCAAGACTTATAAACCTTATACAGATAAATATACTTTAAAACCCTTGCAGGAAAGTGAAGACACAACACCGATTTGTAGTTGAAACCACAGGGTTCTAAGGCCACCGTGGATTATTCCAAAAGGTAAAACAGTACAAATCATACACTACAGGCTAACAAGATAAATCTAAACAGAATAATGGCTACAGAGAATGTACATACGTGAGAATGTTCGCAAGCGCAACCCGGCCGGTCCTCCGCTCGTCACATAGATAGCGTTCAGAGTCTTCTGACGAGCCAGGCAACAATGGGCTTTTTATACACAACTTACATACACAATACAATGGTCACTGTAATCGCATTGTCCATTGGACACAGAGATGTGTCTTTTCATTACAGGAGAGGTCATAGGTTGATTTGAAAAGATGGGCGATGTCTTTCCCCAACTGCTCTGGTGGGTGGTATCCACTGGATTCCCGCCGCATACATTATATACAGTAAATACAGTTAATATCTATATTCTACTTTTGCACATAACTATACGCAGGAACATGCGATCTTTCTCTAACCAACACCGGAATGTTACTCTTAAAATACCTTACAGCTGGATACTAGACATCACCTTCCAACCTTTTATCTGACCCTTCCTATCATGCAAAGGCGAATCCCTTAGTCCTGGAACTGTTTAAACTATTAATACTCGCTGATGTGGTGCAGGGGAGCTATGGGTACAAAATGCACTTTTGGTTAAATATGTAATGTTCTAATAACCCTCTACGCGCTGACAAACTCCACCGTAAATGCGCATACCACGCGCTAAGGCGCATGGCCGTGGGAAGCTACTTTACGCAAATTGCGGATATGTGCACGCACGGCAGACTGAGTGCACGCTCAGCGGGCATGTGCATGGGGTTAGTACAGGGTATATGCATTACAATATTTTTCGACTTTGACAGAGGTTACCTGAACGAGTGACGGCTCTTTTAATGCCCACACCTATTTCCTGGCTTGTTAAAATGTCATACCTTTCCCTGCCCTCCTGTAAGGGGTGGACTTTAACGACTTAACTGACTATATCTTTTGCAAAAACCCACTCCAGAAATTGTCAGGTTTTTTTTATGAGTGAGTTAGGTGAGGAACATGAATTTAACCCTATCCCAATTGATATTAGTAAAAAAAAAAGAAGAAAAAATATTTTTTTTACTTTGAAAAAAATATCCCCCCCCCAAAACATCGAAACATCGATCGGGAACATCACGCCCGTCGGACCATCGCGGCTTTCATTTTGAAAGCCGGGACAGCCTCCAGGTATACGGGGTGGGTGGGGGGTCTGGGGGTGGCTTGGGAGGGTTAATTTACACTCCCCAGTGGCTGCCATTGTCTGCAGCCGCTGGAGGGGGGGGGGGGGGGGGAGGGGATCCTGCCGTGCTGACCGATCAGCAATCAGTAGGGGAGGGTGCGGGGAGGCAGAGGGACCTTCCGGTCCCTCTGACAGCAGCAGCGGAGGGAAGTTTCCCTCCACTGATGCTGCTAACACTCTCTGACTGGTCTTATCCTGTGCGACCAGGTCAGATAGAGCGCTTGCAGGCATGGTCGCATCTGATGCAACCATGCCAGGCAAGTGGTTAAGGCAAGTGCCCCCACCCCTTTTGAATCCCATTTGTCCTTAGCAGCAAATAGGTAAAAGAACACCTATGGCAATATTGTAGTTTATTTGGACTATTTTCCTAATAGTTGAATGTGTTAATAGTGTAACTTTCCTTGTTCACCTTGTACTAATTGTACTAGTGATGTGTTAGGCTTTTTTTTTTCTTTTTCTTGTTTCTTTTTTATTTAAGTGTTTCACTTAACCCTTCCTCAGAGTCGAGGCAGGTTGTTGTTGTTTTTTATTTTTTTATTTCACATTTACCAATAACTTGAATAATACTGCTTTCACTGAGCCTGTTAGTTCTTGACACACACACCCTTTTGTACCCTGTTAAAGTGTTAATTTTTCCTCCGCTCAAGGATAAGGAAAAGAAGAAAAAGGAAAGCATTCTTGACCTATCCAAATACATTGACAAGACTATTCGAGTGAAGTTCCAGGGTGGGAGAGAAGGTATTTTTACTTATTGCCTTCAGATTAGATGCAACATTTGCAAAAATATTTCAGTTCAGTTAAATGTTGTGGTGTGTGTGTGTGTGTGTGTGTGTGTGTGTGTTTTTTTTTTTTTAAATACATTTTCTTTTACGTCCTAGAGGATGCTGGGGACTCCAAAAAGACCATGGGGTATAGACGGGATCCGCAGGAAACATGGGCACACTATAAGACTTTGGGTGTGAATTGGCTCCTCCCTCTATGCCCCTCCTCCAGACCTCAGTTAGATTCTGTGCCCAGAGAGACTGGACACATACTAGGGGAGCTCTCCTGAGTGTCTCTGAAAAGACTTTGTTAGGTTTTTTATTTTCAGGGAGACCTGCTGGCTACAGGCTCCCTGCTTTGTGGGAGTGAGGGGAGAGAAGCAGACCTACTTCTTCTGAGTTAAAGGCTCTGCTTCTTAGGCTACTGGACACCATTAGCTCCAGAGGGTTCGATCACTTGGTGCGCCTAGCTGCTTGTTCCCGGAGCCGCGCCGTCAACCCCCTCACAGAAGCCAGAAGAAAGAAGCCGGGTGAGTATATAGAAGAAAGAAGACTTCAGTGACTGCAGAAGGCTTCAGTAACGAGGTCCAGCGGTCGCGCTGCGCCCCATGCTCCCACACATACTTCCAACGGCACTTACAGGGCCCTAGGCACTAAATTTAAAATTGAGCGGAACTACAGCGCGCCGAGGTGGGGGAGTGGCTTAGCCCTCACAACTTCCCAGCACCATTTTCTCTTTTCACAGACTTGCAGAGACTCTGGCCCGGACCTCCACTCTCCTGATCAAGTACGGGGAGCAAAATTTGGTGCTATTTTAACCGCGCACACATCATATATTATTTTTCAGTATTATATGGGTGCTGGGGTGTGAGCTGGTATACTCCCTCTGTTTTTCTAACAGGCTTCCCTGTGGGTCTGTCCCCTATAGCCAGTGTGAGTGGATGTGTGTCGGTACGGTGTGTCGACATGTCTGAGGCTGAGTGCTCCTCCCCGGAGGAAGTTATTGGGGGCACAGAGAAGGATTTGGGAGTGAGTCTGTCGGCACCGCCGACTGCTGATTGGGTGAATATGTTGATTACATTGAATGCAAATGTGGCGTTATTGTCTAAAAGGCTGGATAAATCTGATTCTCAGACACAAACGTGGAGAAAATCCATGGAGGACGCCTTGTCCCAGGTACAGGTCCCTTCAGGGTCACAAAAGCGTTCATTTACCCAAATAGCTGATTGGGATACCGACACGGACTCTGACTCCAGTGTCGACTATAGTGAGGCCAGTTTACATCCAAAATTGGTTGAGTATTCAGTACATGATTGTGGCTATTAAAGATGTTTTACATATTTCTGAAGTGCCTGCTGTTCCTGATACAAGGGTTTGTTTGTATAAGGGAAAGAAGCCTGAGGTGACGTTTCCCCCCTCTCATGAACTGAACGCTCTTTGTGAAAAGGCTTGGGAATCGCCTGATAAAAGGTGGCAGATTCCCAAGAGAATTTTTATGGCATATCCTTTCCCCTCTGACGACAGGGAAAAGTGGGAGTCCTCTCCCAATGTGGACAAAGCTCTGTCACGGCTGTCCAAGAAGGTGGCGCTTCCGTCTCCCGACACTGCTGCCCTCAAGGATCCTGCGGATCGTAAGCAGGAAACAACAAAGGCCATTTATGTCACTAAGGGTGCACTCCTCAGACCGGCCGTGGCGTCGGCATGGGTGAGTATTGCTAAGTGGGCTGATAATTTGTAAAATATTGATACCCTGGACAGGACAGTATATTATTGACTATAGAGCATTTAAAGGATGCATTTCTATATATGCGAGATGCACAGAGGGATATTTGCACTCTGGCATCAAGAGTAAGTGCGCTGTCCATTTCTGCCAGAAGAGGGTTATGGACGCGACAGTGGTCAGGTGATGCGGATTCCAAACGGCATATGGAAGTATTGCCGTATAAAGGGGAGGAGTTATTTGGGGTCGGTCTATCGGACCTGGTGGCCACGGCAACGGCTGGGAAATCCACCTTTTTACCCCAGGTCACCTCTCAGCAGAAAAAGACACCGTCTTTTCAGGCTCAGTCCTTTCGTCCCCATAAGGGCAAGCGGGCAAAAGGCCACTCATTTCTGCCCCGGGGCAGAGGAAGGGGAAAAAGGTCTGCCTGCTGTGCAGGCTCTCCCAGGACCAGAAAGCACTCCCCCGCCTTCTGCCAAGTCCACCGCATGACGCTGGGGCCTCCTATGAGGACTCCGGTGCCGGTGGGGGGCCGTCTCAGACTCTTCAGTCAGGTCTGGTTTCACTCGGGCCTAGATCCTTGGGTGTTAGACATAGTGTCCCAAGGGTACAAACTGGAGTTTCAGGAGGTGCCCCCCCCACACCGATTTTTCAAATCAACCATGCCAGTTTCTATCCCAGAAAGGGAAGTAGTGAGTTCTGTGATACAAAAGCTGTGTCAACAGTGTCATTTTCCCGGTACCCCCATCCCAACGGGGAGAAGGGTTTTATTCGAGCCTCTTTGCCGTACCAAAGCCGGACGGCTCGGTCAGACCGATCCTAAACCTAAAATCCCTCAATCTGTATTTGGAAACTTTCACGTTCAAGATGGAATCTCTTCAAGCAGTGATCTCCAGTCTAGAATGGGGGGATTTTATGGCGTCAGTCGACCTAAAAGATGCCTACTTACACGTCCCGATATATCCTCCACATCAAGCTTTCCTGAGATTTGCGGTGCAGGATTATCATTACCAATTTCAGACGTTGCCATTTGGGCTTTCCACGGCCCCGAGGGTCTTCACCAAAGTGATGGCGGAAATGATGGTACTCCTACGCAAGCAAGGTGTCACAATTATCCCGTACTTGGACGATTTCCTGATAAAGGCGAGATTGAAGGAGCAGTTGCTGAGAAATGTGGAACCTCTCCCTGACTGTTCTGCAACATCATGGTTGGATTCTAAATTTGCCAAAGTCTCAGTTGATTCCGAAAACTCGGCTGCCTTTCTTGGGCATGATCCTGGACACGGAACTGCAGAGTGTTTCTTCCAGCGGAAAAAGCTCTGGAAATCCAATGCATGGTTAAGGAGATTCTGAAACCGGCAAGAGTGTCGATTCAACAATGCACTCGAGTGCTAGGGAAGATGGTTGCGGCTTATGAAGCCATTCTGTTTGGCAGGTTTCATGCCCGAGTGTTTCAGTGGGACCTGCTGGACAAATGGTCTGGGTCTCACCTGCAAATGCACTGGAAAATAAGTCTCTATCTTCCAGGACCAGAATATCTCTCCTGTGGTGGCTGCAAAGTTCTCACCTTCTAGAGGGACCCAGGTTCGGAATCCAGGATTGGGTCCTGCTGACCACGGATGCAAGTCTCCGAGGCTGGTGAGCAGTCACACAAGGAAGAAGTTTCCAGGGAAAATGGTCAAGCCAGGAAACTTGTCTGCACATAAACGTTCTGGAGTTAAGAGCCATTTACAATGGCCTTCTGCAAGCGGAACACCTTCTTCGAGGTCTACCTGTCCTGATTCAGTCGGACAACGTAACAGCGGTAGCGTACGTAAACCTCCAGGGCGGAACAAAGAAACAAAGAAGAGCGGTGATGGCGGTGGCCACAAGAGTTCTCCGCTGGGCGGAAAAGCACGTGAGCGCTCTGTCAGCAGTCTTCCTTCCGGGCGTGGACAACTGGGAAGCAGACTTCCTCAGCAGACACGATCTCCATCCAGGAGAGCGGGCTCTTCATCAAGAGGTATTTGCAGAAGTGACAAGGCGTTGGGGAATTCCTCAAATAGACATGATGGCGTCTCGCCTCAACAAGAAGCTTCCGAGGTATTGTTCCAGGTCAAGGGACCCCCAAGCCAGTGCACTGGACTCCCTGGTAACTGTGGGTGTTTCAGTCGGTATATGTGTTCCCTCCACTTCCTCTCATTCCAAAAGTGTTGAGGATCATAAGACGAACAAGGGTTCCGGCAGTACTCGTCGTTCCAGATTGGCCACGGAGGGCCTGGTATCCGTATCTTCAGGAATTGCTCATAGAAGATCCTTGGCCGCTTCCTCTCAGAGAGGACCTGTTACTGCAGGGGCCATGCGTATTCAAGACTTACCGCGGCTGCGTTTGACGGCGTGGAGGTTGAACGCCAAATCCTAGCTCGAAAGGGTATTCCTGGGGAAGTCATTCCCACTCTCCTTAAGGCTAGAAAGGAGGTCACGGCGAAGCATTATCACCGTATTTGGAGAAAATATGTGTCGTGGTGTGAAGCCAAGAAAGCTCCTGCGGAGGAGTTTCAGCTGGGTCGTTTCCTCCATTTTTTGCAGGCAGGCGTGGATGCAGGCCTGAAATTGGGTTCCATCAAAGTGCAGATTTCGGCTTTATCTATTTTTTTTCAAAAAGAATTGCCCGCCCTTCCTGAAGTTCAGACTTTCGTGAAGGGAGTGCTGCATATCCATCCTCTGTTTGTGCCACCCGTGGCACCGTGGGATCTTGATGTGGTGTTATAATTTCTTATGTCTCACTGGTTTGAACCTTTGCGAAAGGTTGAGTTGAAATTTCTCACTTGGAAAGTAGTCATGCTTTTAGCCTTGGCGTCCGCCAGATGGGTGTCTGAATTGGCGGCTTTGTCTCACAAGAGCCCATATTTGATTTTCCATGTGGATAGAGCGGAATTGAGGACTCGTCACCAATTTCTGCCGAATGTGGTTTCTTCTTTTCACATCAACCTATTGTGGTGCCTGTGGCTACGGATGCCGTGGCGGTGCCAAAATCTTTCAATGTCGTAAGAGCTTTGAAGATTTGTGTCGCCAGAACGGCTCTTGTTAGGAAAACTGAGGCTCTGTTTGTCCTGTATGCTTACAACAAGATTGGAAATCCTGCTTCCAAGCAGACTATTGCACGCTGGATTTGTAATACTATTCAGCACGCTCATTCTACGGCTGGATTGCCGTTTCCGAAGTCAGTGAAGGCCCATTCTACCAGGAAGGTGGGCTCATCTTGGGCGGCTGCCCGAGGGGTCTCCGCACTTCAACTTGGCCGAGCAGCTACGTGGTCGGGGTCAAACACTTTTGCTAAGTTCTACAAGTTTGATACCCTGGCTGATGAGGACCTCATGTTTGCTCAATCGGTGCTGCAGAGTCGTCCGCACTCTCCCGCCCGGTCTGGAGCTTTGGTATAGACCCCATGGTCCTTCTGGAGTCCCCAGCATCCTCTAGGACGTAAGAGAAAATAGGATTTTAATACCAACCGGTAAATCCTTTTCTCCTAGTCCGTAGAGGATGCTGGGCGCCCATCCCAGTGTGGACTGTTACTTGCAGTTGTATTGTTAGTTGTTGTTTTCGGTTACACGATGGTTGTGTATCGGTTATGTTCAGCTTGTTGCTGTTTTTCATTCATACTGTTATCTGGTATTCCTGGTAATCCAGTTGTACGGTGTGTTGTGGTGTGAGCCGGTGTGTATCTCACCCTTAGTGTAACAAAAATCCTTTTTCCTCAATGCCAGTCTCCCTGGGCACAGATCCTATAACTGATATCTGGAGAAGGGGCATAGAGGGAGGAGCCAGTTCACACCCATTCAAAGTCTTATAGTGTGCCCATGTCTTCTGCGGACCCCGGCTATACCCCATGGTCCTTTTGGAGTCCCCAGCATCCTCTATGGACTACGAGAAAAGGATTTACCGGTAGGTATTAAAATCCTATTTTAACTTATGGGCGAATTGCAGGCGAGTGCTGTGCATGTCGCGCCGCAGTACACCACCGGGTTTAGCCTCATAAGGCGCCTAAACCCGTGCAAACTACTGGGCACGCTGAGTTTTGGCACCCAAAGCTCAACTTTTGACAGATTTCTGCTCTCCACTTTAGGAGTGTTCGATCAAGAACAAAGGGTGCCTGCAGCACTTGTGCCCATCAGCACAAATAACATACAGATGTGTCCTCGCACATCTTTGCTGAAATGAGCAGCATGGCGTTTACACGATGCACATGCATCACGGGATTGCGCACTGTCGCACCCCCTCTGTCTGCTATTGTGTGCGGGTTGCACACACCTGTGAAATCCACCAAATGACAATGCGTAGCGGAAGCTTATTAACCCGCTACCGATCCCATACATGCCCGCTCAGTCCCCTCCCAAGTCTGGCAGCCGAAGCGTGTCTTCTCGCTGCCTGCTTTCGCGAGCACCACGGCATGCCGGAATGTTTAGGCAAAGATGTATAAGGACACACCTGAAGTTCTCAGTCACTTTAGATGGGAGCTGTGGCAGAGCTCTACAATTCAATCCCGGCCCCCACTTCCCTCATAAAAATGTTCAATACCCAACATTGTTATTGTTTCAAAATACAACTAAACCATGATGTCTTTATTTTAAGTTTTAAAGTAGAAAGGCAAGATGCATTTCTCAATGTGGGGGATTTTCACAGCAGCATTGCTAATAGGTGGTGTGAAATAAATTGGACAGCTAGACATTCCACATCCCTATAGCAGAATAAATCTGCATACATGACTTGTTTATAGAAAATATTCAACTGATAACCAGGAGAGTACACACTGCCATGGAGATTAATATAATTAACATTTTGTTAATCATTGGAAATTCAGGAATTGTATGTTCCATACTGCTTCTAAGTGTTAATTTACCTTATTGCTGTGCGTGTGTTTGTTACTTTTTTTTTTTTTTTCTTTAAGCAAGTGGAGTTCTGAAGGGATTTGATCCTCTGTTGAACCTTGTTTTGGATGGTACCATAGAGTATATGAGAGGTGAGCATTGTTTGTCATCGTATTTTCAAGATGTCTGGAGTTTGTACAATTTTTTTAATTTATTATTTATTTTAAGGCTATACGCCCATTAAAGTTAGTTTGCGCAACACCATTTTTCTTTCTCTTACGTCCTAGAGGATATTGGGAATACATTTAGTACCATGGGGTATAGACAGGTCCACTAGGAGCCTTGGGAACTTTAAAAATGTGGTAGTGTGGGCTGGCTCCTCCCTCTTTGCTCCTCCTACCAGACTCCGTTTAGAAAATGTGCCCGGAAGACCTGGTCACATCGTTGGAAGCTCCAGAAGCGTTTTCTGCATTTATTTTATTTGTTTATTTTCAAGCAGGGCTGGATGGTACCAGCCTGCCTGCTTCGTGGGACATAGGGGGCGCATGGCCCAACCTCTTGAAGGGTTAATGGTCCCGTTCCCCGCTGACAGGACACTAGCTCCTGAGGGAACTATTTGCACGCCGCAGCACGCCGCCACCCCTAACAGAGCCAGAAGATAGAAGAGTGGTGAGCACTAAGTTGGCGTCCCGGTTAGCGGGTCGCCGGTTATTATGGCGGCATGAGGGTACAGAGACGCAGGGCTTCTACGGGGGCAGCGGAGTCTCCAGACTCAGTACACAGTGAGGACGCACTGCTTCTGAGGGAGCAAACTGAGTGTAAGTACACTACGGGTGTACACAGTACTGAGACTGGCATTGCAGACTTAAAAGGGGTTCCGGTATGAATGGTCGATCATGTTATGGTCTACAGTCATTAGGTGGACATGGTCGACACATGAAAATGGTCGGCACGTGACAGGCCGACATATGAAAAGGTTGACATGGATTTTTGAACCGTTTTTGGTGTTTTTTTCCATAACATGACCAGGAACCCCCAATTGGTGTACCGCGTCCCCTTGCATGGCTCGCTTCATTCGCCATACTGCCGGCAAGGTGCCTCGCTGCGCTCGGCACAGGTTACCAATCGTAGTCCACGTGGATGGTAAAGTATGAAAAATTAAAAAATATAATTTCTCTAACGTCCTAAGTGGATGCTGGGGACTCCGTAAGGACCATGGGAATAGCGGCTCCGCAGGAGACTGGGCACAAAAGTAAAGCTTTAGAACTACCTGGTGTGCACTGGCCCCTCCCCCTATGACCCCCCCTCCAAGCCTCAGTTAGATTTTTGTGCCCGAACGAGAAGGGTGCACACTAGGTGGCTCTCCTGAGCTGCTTAGTGAAAAGTTTAGTTTTAGGTTTTTTATTTTCAGCGAGACCTGCTGGCAACAGGCTCACTGCATCGAGGGACTAAGGGGAGAAGAAGCGAACTCACCTGCGTGCAGAGTGGATTGGGCTTCTTAGGCTACTGGACATTAGCTCCAGAGGGACGATCACAGGCCCAGCCATGGATGGGTCCCAGAGCCACGCCGCCGGCCCCCTTACAGAGCCAGAAGACAGAAGAGGTCCGGAAAATCGGCGGCAGAAGACGTCCTGTCTTCAACAAGGTAGCGCACAGCACTGCAGCTGTGCGCCATTGCTCTCAGCACACTTCACACTCCGGTCACTGAGGGTGCAGGGCGCTGGGGGGGTGCGCCCTGAGACGCAATAAAAACACCTTGGATGGCAAAAAATGCATCACATATAGCTCCTGGGCTATATGGATGCATTTAACCCCTGCCAGAATGCATAGAAAAACGGGAGATAAGGCCGCCGATAAGGGGGCGGAGCCCATCTCCTCAGCACACTGGCGCCATTTTCCCTCAGCTCCGTTGGAGGGAAGCTCCCTGGCTCTCCCCTGCAGTCACTACACTACAGAAAGGGTAAAAAAAGAGAGGGGGGGCACTAATTACGCGCAGTATTAAAGATACAGCAGCTATAAGGGGAAAAACACTTATTTCTCATGTTGAGAGGCGACCTGGGGTACAAACGTGGATTTCCCAGCTGTTGCCGTGGAAAGACTGCGCCTGATAATACGGCGTCATAAGGTTATCCCTGTATATATATATATATATAGCGCTCTGGTGTGTGCTGGCAAACTCTCCCTCTGTCTCCCCAAAGGGCTAGTGGGGTCCTGTCCTCTATCAGAGCATTCCCTGTGTGTGTGCTGTATGTCGGTACGTTTGTGTCGACATGTATGAGGAGAAAAATGATGTGGAGACGGAGCAGATTGCCTGTAATAGTGATGTCACCCCCTAGGGGGTCGACACCTGAGTGGATGAACTGTTGGAAGGAATTACGTGACAGTGTCAGCTCTGTATAAAAGACAGTGGTTGACATGAGACAGCCGGCTACTCAGCTTGTGCCTGTCCAGACGTCTCATAGGCCGTCAGGGGCTCTAAAGCGCCCGTTACCTCAGATGGCAGATATAGACGCCGACACGGATACTGACTCCAGTGTCGACGGTGAAGAGACAAATGTGACTTCCAGTAGGGCCACACGTTACATGATTGAGGCAATGAAAAATGTTTTACACATTTCTGATAATACGAGTACCACCAAAAAGGGGTATTATGTTCGGTGAGGAAAAACTACCTGTAGTTTTCCTGAATCTGAGAAATTAAATGAGGTGTGTGATGATGCGTGGGTTTCCCCCGATAACAACTGATAATTTCTAAAATGTTATTGGCATTATATCTTTTCCCGCCAGAGGTTAGGGTGCGTTGGGAAACACCCCCTAGGGTGGATAAAGCGCTCACACGCTTGTAAGGGCTCTACCCTCTCCTGAGATGGCCGCCCTTAAGTATCCTGCTGATAGAAAGCAGGAGGGTATCCTAAAATGTATTTACACACATACTGGTGTTATACTGTGACCAGCAATCGCCTCAGCCTGGATGTGCAGTGCTGGATTGGCGTGGTCGGATTCCCTGACTGAAAATATTGATACCCTGGATAGGGACAGTATATTTTTGCCTATAGAGCATTTAAAAGATGCTTTTCTATATATGCGTGATGCACAGCGGAATATTTGCCGACTGGCATCAAGTCTAAGTGCGTTGTCCATTTCTACCAGTAGAGGGTTATGGACACGACAGTGGTCAGGTGATGCGAATTCCAAACGGCATTTGGAAGTATTGCCTTATTAAGGGGAGGAGTTATTTGGGGTCGGTCTTTCAGACCTGGTGGCCACGGCAACAGCTGGGAAATCCACGTTTGTACCCCAGGTCGCCTCTCAACATGAGAAGACGCCGTATTATCAGGCGCAGTCTTTTCGTGGACAAGCGGGCAAAAGGTTCCTCATTTCTGCCCCGTGACAGAGGGAGAGGAAAAAGGCTGCAGAAATCAGCCAGTTCCCAGGAACAGAAACCCTCTCCCGCCTCTGCCAAGCCCTCAGTATGACGCTGGGGCTTTACAAGCAGAATCAGGCACGGTGGGGGGCCAGTCTCAATGAATTTCAGCGCGCAGTGGGCTCACTCGCAAGTAGACCCCTGGATCCTTCAGGTGATATCTCAGGGGTACAAATTGGAATTCGAGACGTCTCCCCCTCGCCGTTTCCTAAAGTCGGCTTTACCGATGTCTCCTTCTGACAGGGAGACAGTTTTGGAAGCCATTCACAAGCTGTATTCCCAGCAGGTGATAATCAAGGTACCCCTCCTGCAACAGGGAACGGGGTATTATTCCACACTGTTGTGGTACCGAAGCCGGACGGCTCGGTGAGACCGATTCTAAATCTAAAATCTTTGAACACTTACATACAGAGGTTCAAATTCAAGATTGGGTCACTCAGAGCAGTGATTAAGAAACCTGGAATAAGGGGACTACATGATGTCTCGGGACATCAAGGATGCTTACATTCATGTCCAAATTTACCCTTCTCACCAAGGGTACCTCAGGTTTATGGTACAGAACTGTCACTATCGGTTCAGACGCTGCCGTATGGATGGTCAACGGCACCCCGGGTCTTTACCAAGGTAATGGCCGAAATGATGATATTCCTTCGAAAGAAGGGAATTTTAGTTATCCCTTACTTGGACGATTCCCTGATAAGGGTAAGATCCAGGGAACAGTTGGAGGTCGGTGTAGCACTATCTCAGGTAGTGTTGCGGCAGCACGATTGGATTCTCAATATTCCAAAATCGCAGCTGGTTCCGACGACTTGTCTTCTGTTCCTAGGGATGATCCTGGACACAGTCCAGAAAAAGGTGTTTCTCCCGGAGGAGAAAGCCAGGGAGTTATCCGAGCTAGTCAGGAACCTCCTAAAACCGAGCCAAGTCTCAGTGCATCAATGCACAAGGGTTCTGGGTAAAATGGTGGCTTCCTACGAAGCAATCCCATTCGGCAGATTCCACGCAAGAACTTTTTCAGTGGGACCTGCTGGACAAATGGTCCGGGTCGCATCTTCAGATGCATCAGCGGATAACCCTGTCACCAAGGACAAGGGTGTCCCTCCTGTGGTGGTTGCAGAGTGCTCATCTTTTAGAGGGCCGCAGATTCGGCATTCAGGACTGGGTCCTGGTGACCACTGATGCCAGCCTGCGAGGCTGGGGAGTAGTCACACAGGGATGGAATTTCCAGGGCTTATGGTCAAGCCTGGAGATATCACTTCACATAAATATCCTGAAGCTAAGGGCCATTTACAATGTTCTAAGCTTAGCAAGACCTCTGCTTCAAGGTCAGCCGGTGTTGATCCAGTCGGACAACATCACGGCAGTCACCCACGTAAACAGACAGGGTGGCACAAGAAGCAGGAGGGCAATGGCAGAAGCTGCAAGGATTCTTCGCTGGGCGGAAAATCATGTGATAGCACTGTCAGCAATTCCGGGAGTGGACAACTGGGAAGCAGACTTCCTCAGCAGACACGACCTCCACCCGGGAGAGTGGGGACTTCACCCAGAAGTCTTCCACATGATTATAAACCGTTGGGAAAAACTCGACAGGTATTGCGCCAGGTCAAGGGACCCTCAGGCAATAGCTGTAGACGCTCTGGTAACACCGTGGGTGTACCAGTCAGTGTATGTGTTCCCTCCTCTGCCTCTCATACCCAAGGTACTGAGATTGATAAGATGGAGAGGAGTAAGCACTATATTCGTGGCTCCGGATTGGCCAAGAAGGACTTGGTAACCGGAACTTCAAGAGATGCTCACGGAGGATCCGTGGCCTCTACCTCTAAGAAGGGACCTGCTCCAGCAAGGACCCTGTCTGTTCCAAGACTTACCGCGGCTGCATTTGACGGCATGGCGGTTGAACGCCGGATCCTGAAGGAAAAAAGGCATTCCGGATGAAGTCATCCCTATCCTGATCAAAGCCAGGAAGGATGTAACCGCAAAACATTATCACCGCATTTGGCGAAAATATGTTGCGTGGTGCGAGGCCAGTAAGGCCCGACGGAGGAAATTCAACTGGGTCGATTCCTACATTTCCTGCAAACAGGAGTGTCTATGGGCCTGAAATTGGGGTCCATTAAGGTTCAAATTTCGGCCCTGTCAATTTTCTTCCAAAAAGAACTAGCTTCAGTCCCTGAAGTTCAGACGTTTGTAAAAGGGGTACTGCATATACAGCCTCCTTTTGTGCCTCCAGTGGCACCTTGGGATCTCAATGTAGTTTTTGGGTTCCAAAAGTCACATTGGTTTGAACCACTTAAATCTGTGGAGTTAAAATATCTCACATGGAAAGTGGTCATGCTGTTGGCCCTGGCCTGGGCCAGGCGCGTGTCAGAATTGGCGGCTTTATCCTGTAAAAGCCCTTATCTGATTTTCCATTCGGACAGGGCGGAATTGAGGACTCGTCCTCAGTTTCTCCCTAAGGTGGTTTCAGCGTTTCACCTGAACCAATCTATTGTGGTGCCTGCGGCTACTAGGGACTTGGAGGACTCCAAGTTGCTAGACGTTGTCAGGGCCCTGAAAATATATGTTTCCAGGACGGCTGGAGTCAGAAAATCTGACTCGCTGTTTATCCTGTATGCACCCAACAAGCTGGGTGCTCCTGCTTCTAAGCAGACTATTGCTCGTTGGATTTGTAGTACAATTCAGCTTGCACATTCTGTGGCAGGCCTGCCACAGCCAAAAATCTGTAAATGCCCACTCCACAAGGAAGATGGGCTCATCTTGGGCGGCTGCCCGAGGGGTCTCGGCTTTACAACTTTGCCGAGCAGCTACTTGGTCAGGAGCAAATACGTTTGTAAAATTCTACAAAATTGATACCCTGGCTGAGGAGGACCTGGAGTTCTCTCATTTGGTGCTGCAGAGTCATCCGCACTCTCCCGCCTGTTTGGGAGCTTTGGTATAATCCCCATGGTCCTTACGGAGTCCCCAGCATCCACTTAGGACGTTAGAGAAAATAAGAATTTACTTACCGATAATTCTATTTCTCGTAGTCCGTAGTGGATGCTGGGCGCCCATCCCAAGTGCGGATTGTCTGCAATACTGGTACATAGTTATTGTTACCAAAAAAATTGGGTTATTGCTGTAGTGAGCCATCTTTTCTAGAGGCTCCTCTGTTATCATGCTGTTAACTGGGTTTAGATCACGAGTTATATGGTGTGATTGGTGTGGCTGGTATGAGTCTTACCCGGGATTCAAAATCCTTCCTTATTGTGTACGCTCGTCCGGGCACAGTATCCTAACTGAGGCTTGGAGGGGGGTCATAGGGGGAGGGGCCAGTGCACACCAGGTAGTTCTAAAGCTTTACTTTTGTGCCCAGTCTCCTGCGGAGCCGCTATTCCCATGGTCCTTACGGAGTCCCCAGCATCCACTACGGACTACGAGAAATAGAATTATCGGTAAGTAAATTCTTATTTTCTCTAACGTCCTAGAGGATGCTGGGGACTCCGTAAGGACCAAGGGGGATAGACGGGCTCTGCAGGAGATAGGGCACTTTAAGAAAGCTTTGGATTCTGGGTGTGCACTGGCTCCTCCCTCTATGTCCCTCCTCCAGACCTCAGTTTTACACTGTGCCCAGAGGATGAAGGGCGCACTGCAGGGAGCTCTCTTGAGTTCTTTGCTACAGAAAGCATTTTTGTTTGGATTTTTACTTTTTCACAGGGAGCACTGCTGGCAACAGGCTCCCTGCATCGAGGGACTGAGGAGAAAGGGGCAGACCTACTTAACTGATAGGATCTGCTTCCTCTGCTACTGGACACCATTAGCTTCAGAGGGGGTGAACACAGGTTCGTACTGGGCGTCCACCCCCGGAGCCACGCCGCCGTTCTTCTCACAGAGCCAGAAGAACAGAAGCAAGAAGACGTCTCAGGCGGCAGAAGCCTTCAGCATCACAGAGGTAACGCACAGCACTGCAGCTGTGCGTCATTGCTCCACATCACCTCACACATTCCGGTCACTGTATGGGCGCAGGGGGCGGCGCCCTGGGCAGCAATAATAACACCTCTTAGATGGCAAATAGGTATATACATGTACAGCTGGGCACTGTACATGTATATAATTGAGCCCCCCACCATTTTACACGATTTTGAGCGGGACAGAAGCCCGCCGCCTCCCTCGGCACTCACCAGCGCCATTTCTTTCTCCACAGAACGCTGAGAGGAAGCTCCCCGGACTCTCCCCTGCTTACACACGGTGAAGGGAGTTTAAAAAGAGAGGGGGGCACATAATTGGCGGATAAAGTATAATACAGCGCTGCTGGGGAAAAGCATCCTGTGTTGGTCTCCAGGTTGTTGCGCTGGGGTGTGTGCTGGCATTCTCTCTCTCTCTCTCTCTCTCTCTCTCTCTCTCTCTCTCTCTCTCTCTCTCTCTCTCTCTCTCTCTCTCTCTCTCTCTCTCTCTCTCTCTCTCTCTCTCTCTCTCTCTCTCCAGAAAAAGTTTCCCTGGATGTGTGCAGTGTGTCGGTACGTGTGTGTCGACATGTTTGATGAGGAAGGCTCGCTTAATGTGGAGGGGGAGTGCTTGAATGTCAGGTCGCCGTCGGCAACGCCGACACTAGACTGGGTGGATATGCTGAATGTCTTGAATGCAAATGTAAATCTCCTGCATAAAAGATTAGACAAGGCTGAAGCTAGGGATCAGTCAGGTAGCCAGTCCGTGCCTGTCCCTGTGGTGCCAGGACCTTCAGGGTCTCAAAAGCGCCCCATATCCCAGGTCGCTGACAGATACTGACTCTAGTGTCGACTATGAGGATGCAAAATTACAGCCGAAGGTGGCAAAAGGTATTAGGTACATGATTATTGCCATAAAAGAGGTTTTGCATATCACGGGGGAACCCCCTGTCCCTGACACGAGGGTTCACATGTATAAAGGGAAAAAGCCTGAGGTCACGTTTCCGTCCTCATTTGAGCTAAGCGAATTATGCGTAAAGGCTTGGGAATCTCCGGATAGGAGACTCCATGTTCCCAAAAGGATTCTCATGGCGTATCCTTTTCCACAGAAGGATCGGATACGATGGGAATCTGCGCCTAAAGTAGACAAGGCGCTGACACGCTTATCCAAGAAGGTGGCACTGCCTTCTCCGGATACTGCTTCCCTCAAGGATCCTGCTGATCGCAAGCAGGAAATTACCATGAAGCACATTTACACATTCAGGAACTATAGTTAGGCCGGCCATGGCGTCGGCCTGGGTTTGTAGTGCTGTCGTGGCATGGGCAGACTCCTTATCTACGGAGATGGATACCTTAGATAGGGATACCATTCTAATGACCATGGAGCATATCAGAGATGCTGCCTTGTATATGAGGGATGCTCAGAGAGACATTTGTTTGCTAAGCTCTAGAATAAACGCTATGTCTATTTCTGCTAGGCGGCTCTTGTGGACCCGACAGGGGACGGGAGACGCCGACTCAAAGCGGCATATGGAGTAAGGGGGAGGAGTTGTTTGGAGAAGTCTCTACTGCTACGGCCGGTAAATCGAATTTTTTACCTTATGTTCCCCCGCAGCATTCTAAGAAGGTACCACATTATCAAATGCAGTCCTTTCGTTCCAATAAAAACAAGAAGGTACGAGGATCGTCCTTCGTTGCCAGAGGTAAAGGCAAGGGAAAAAAGCTGCACTCGGCTAGTTCCCAGGAGCAGAAGTCCTCCCCTACTTCCGCAAAGTCCACAGCATGAAGCAGTGGCTTTCCGGAGGGGGGGGGGGGGGGGGGGGGAGGGGGTGTCAGATCAAGTGGGGGCACGTCTTTGTCTTTTCAGCCACGTCTGGGTTCAATCACAGGTGGGTCCCTGGGCAATAGAGATTGTATCCCAGGGATACAGACTGGAATTCGAAAACATGCCCCCTCGCCGGATTTTCAAATCTGCTCTGCCGGCTTCCCCGTCAGAGAGGGAGCTAGTGTTAGCGGCAATTCACAAATTGTACATTCAACAGGTGATAATCAAGGTTCCTTATCTCCAGCAAGGAGAGGGTTATTATTCATCCCTGTTTGTGGTACCGAAACCGGACGGTTCGGTCAGACCCATTCTAAATCCAAAATCCCTGAACCTGTACTTGAAGAGGTTCAAGTTCAAAATGGAATCGCTCAGAATGGTCATCGCCAGCCTGGAGGGAGGGGATTGGATGGTGTCCCTGGACATAAAGGATGCGTACCTTCATGTTCCGATTTTCTCCCCTCACCAGGCGTTTCTGAGATTTGCAGTACAGGATTGTCACTACCAATTTCAGACGTTGCCGTTTGGTCTTTCCACGGCCCCGAGAATTTTCACCAAGGTAATGGCGGAAATGATGGTGCTCCTGCGCAAGCAGGGTGTCACAATTATCCCGTACTTGGACGATTTCCTTATAAAGGCGAGATCTCGGGAGAAGTTGCTGGACAGCGTGTCTCTTTCCATGAAGACGTTGCAGATGCACGGTTGGATTCTCAATTTACCGAAATCCCAGCTAGTACCTGCAACGCGTCTGACCTTTTTGGGCCTGATTCTAGACGCAGACCAAAAAATAGTTTTTCTTCTGGCGGAGAAGGCTCAGGAGCTCATAGCCCTGGTCAGGAACCTTTTAAAGCCAAAAAAGGTTTCGGTGCATCATTGCACAAAGGTTCTGGGGAAGATGTTGCCTTCATACGAGGCCATCCCCTTTCGGCAGGTTCCATGCGAGGACTTTCCAATGGGACCTATTGGACAAATGGTCCGGGTCCCATCTACATATGCAGAAACTGATCACCCTGTCTCCCAGGGCCAGGGTATCTCTCTTGTGGTGGCTGCACAGTGCTCACCTCCTAGAGGGTCGCAGGTTCGGCATTCAGGACTGGATCCTGGTAACCACGGACGCGAGCCTCCGAGGTTGGGGGGCTGTCACACTGGGAAGAAATTTCCAAGGTCTCTGGTCAAGCCTAGAGACTTGTCTCCACATCAGTGTCCTGGAGTTAAGGGCCATTTACAACGCCCTACGCCAGGCGGAGGAGTGGCTTTAGAACAAACCGGTTCTGATTCAGTCAGACAATATGAAGGCAGTGGCTCATGTAAACCGCCATGGCGGCACAAGGAGCAGAGTGGCCATGGCAGAGTCGACAAGGATTCTGCGCTGGGCGGAAGGCCATGTAAGCGCACTATCAGCAGTGTGCATCCCGGGGGTGGACAACTGGGAGGCGGACTTCCTCAGCAGGCACGACCTGCATCCGGGAGAGTGGGGACTTCATCAAGAAGTCTTCACACAGATCGTGGATCGTGGGGACTGCCTCAAATAGACATGATGGCGTCCCGTCTCAACAAAAAGCTAAAGAGGTATTGCGCGAGGTCAAGAGACCCTCAGGCGGTAGCGGTAGACGCTCTGGTGACACTATGGGTGTTCAGATCGGTCTATGTGTTTCCTCCTCTGCCTCTCATACCCAAGGTGTTGAGATTAATAAGACTAAGAAGGGTCAGAACAATTCTCATTGTTCCAGATTGGCCAACGAGGACTTGGTATCCGGATCTGCAAGAGTTGCTCACAGAAGATCCGTGGCCTCTTCCTCTAAGGCAGGACCTGCTGCAGCAGGGGCCCTGTCTGTTCCAAGACTTACCGCGGCTGCGTTTGACTGCATGGCGGTTGAACGCCGGATCCTAACTGAAAAAGGGATTCCGGAGGAGGTCATTCCTACCCTGATCAAGGCTAGGAAGGATGTGACATCGAAACATTATCACCGTATATGGCGGAAATATGTTTCTTGGTGTGAGGCAAGAGTTGCTCCTACGGAGGAGTTCCATTTGGGCCATCTGCTTCACTTCCTTCAAACGGGAGTGAATTTGGGCCTAAAATTAGGGTCCATAAGGGTCCAAATTTCGGCCTTATCCATTTTCTTTCAAAGAGAATTGGCTTCTCTTCCTGAAGTACAGACTTTTGTGAAGGGAGTGCTGCATATTCAGCCTCCCTTTTGTACCTCCGGTGGCGCCTTGGGATCTTAACGTGGTATTAAGTTTCCTCAAGTCACCTTGGTTTGAACCACTCAAAACAGTGGAGTTGAAATACCTCACTTGGAAAGTGGTCATGTTGTTGGCCTTAGCTTCTGCAAGGCGTGTTTCGTAATTAGCGGCTTTATCATATAAAAGCCCATACCTGATTTTTCACGTGGATAGGGCAGAGTTGAGGACTCATCCTCAATTTCTGCCCAAGGTGGTCTCATCTTTTCATATGAACCAACCTATTGTCGTGCCTGTGGCTACACGGGACTTGGAGGACTCCCGAGTCCCTGGATGTGGTCAGGGCTTTGAAGATTTACGTGACCAGAACAGCTAGGATCAGGAAGACTGAAGCTCTGTTTGTTCTGTATGCGGCCAACAAGGTTGGCGCTCCTGCTTCAAAGCAGACAATTGCTCGCTGGATCTGTAACACGATTCAGCAGGCGCATTCTACGGCAGGATTGCCATTGCCTAAATCGGTTAAGGCCCATTCCACTAGGAAGGTGGGCTCTTCTTGGGCGGCTGCCCGAGGGGTCTCGGCACTACAACTGTGCCGAGCTGCTACTTGGTCGGGGGTCAAACACCTTTGCAAAGTTCTATAAGTTTGATACCCTGGCTGATGAGGACCTCCTGTTTGCTCAATCGGTGCTGCAGAGTCATCCGCACTCTCCTGCCCGTGGAATTGTCATCTCTGGTCAGGGACCTCCTGAACCAAAACAGGTGTCGGTGCATCACTGCACGCGAGTCCTGGGAAAGATGGTAGCTTCTTACGAAGGCAATTCCCTTCGGCAGGTTCCATGCAAGGATCTTTCAGTGGGATCTGTTAGACAAGTGGTCCGGATCGCATCTTCAGATGCATCGGCTGATCACCCCTGTCCCCGAGGGCCAGGGTGTCTCTGCTGTGGTGGCTGCAGAGTGCTCATCTTCTCGAGGGCCGCAGATTCGGCATACAGGACTGGGTCCTGGTGACCACGGATGCAAGCCTCCGAGGTTGGGGGCAGTCACTCAGGGAAGGAACTTCCAAGGACAGTGGTCAAGTCCGGAGACTTCCCTTCACATAAATATTCTGGAACTAAGGGCCATTTACAACGCCCTGAGTCAAGCAGAACCCCTGCTTCAAAACCAACCGGTGCTGATTCAGTCAGACAACATCACGGCGGTCGCCCATGTAAACAGACAGGGCGGCACAAGAAGCGCGATGGCAGAAGCCACAAGGATTCTTCGATGGGCGGAGAATCGCGTGCTAGCACTGTCAGCAGTGTTCATTCCGGGAGTGGACAACTGGGAAGCAGACTTCCTCAGCAGGCACGACCTCCACCCGGGAGAGTGGGGACTTCATCAAGAAGTCTTCACACCGATTGTAAATCGCTGGGAACTGCCACAGGTGGACATGATGGCGTCCCGCCTCAACAAAAAGCTAAAAAAATATTGCGCCAGGTCACGGGACCCTCAGGCGATAGCTGTGGACGCACTAGTGACACCGTGGGTGTACCAGTCGGTTTATGTGTTCCCTCCTCTTCCTCTCATACCCAAGGTACTGAGGATAGTAAAAAGAGAGGAGTAAGAACTATACTCATCGTTCCGGATTGGCCAAGAAGAACTTGGTACCCAGAACTACAAGAAATGATCTCAGAGGACCCATGGCCTCTGCCTCTCAGACAGGACCTGTTACAGCAGGGGCCCTGTCTGTTCCAAGACTTACCGCGGCTGCGTTTGACGGCATGGCGGTTGAACGCCGGATCCTAGCGGAAGGCCCCTACAGAGGAATTCCAGCTGAGTCGATTCCTGCACTTCCTACAGTCAGGAGTGACTATGGGCCTAAAATTAGGATCCATAAAAGTCCAGATTTCGGCCCTATCTATTTTCTTTCAAAAAGAACTGGCTTCACTGCCTGAAGTTCAGACGTTTGTTAAGGGAGTGCTGCATATTCAGCCCCCTTTTGTGCCTCCAGTGGCACCTTGGGATCTTAACGTTGTGTTGGATTTCCTGAAATCACACTGGTTTGAGCCACTTAAGACCGTGGAGCTAAAGTATCTCACGTGGAAGGTGGTCATGCTGTTGGCCTTGGCTTCAGCTAGGCGTGTGTCAGAATTGGCGGCTTTGTCATGTAAAAGCCCGTATCTGATCTTCCATATGGACAGGGCAGAATTGAGGACTCGTCCCCAATTTCTCCCAAAGGTGGTATCAGCGTTTCATTTGAACCAACCTATTGTGGTGCCTGCGGCTACTCGGGACTTGGAGGCTTCCAAGTTGCTGGACGTAGTCAGGGCTTTGAATATCTATGTAGCCAGGACGGCTGGAGTCAGGAAAACTGACTTGCTGTTTATCCTGCATGCACCCAACAAACTGGGTGCTCCGGCTTCAAAGCAAACTATTGCGCGCTGGATCTGTAACACGATTCAGCAAGCTCATTCTGCGGCAGGGTTACCGCATCCTAAATCAGTAAAAGCCCATTCCACAAGGAAGGTGGGCTCTTCTTGGGCGGCTGCCCGAGGGGTCTCGGCTTTACAGCTTTGCCGAGCTGCTACTTGGTCGGGTTCAAACACATTTGCTAAGTTCTACAAGTTTGATACCCTGGCTGAGGAGGACCTTGCCTTTGCTCATTCGGTGCTGCAGAGTCATCCGCACTCCCCCGCCCGTTTGGGAGCTTTGGTATAATCCCCATGGTCCTTACGGAGTTCCCAGCATCCACTAGGACGTCAGAGAAAATAAGAATTTACTCACCGGTAATTCTATTTCTCGTAGTCCGTAGTGGATGCTGGGCGCCCGTCCCGAGTGCGGGCTCTCTGCAATACATGTATATAGTTATTGCTTAACTAAAGGGTTATTGTTATGAGCCATCTGTTACTGAGGCTCAGTTGTTGTTCATACTGTTAACTGGGTATGGTTATCACGAGTTGTACAGTGTGATTGGTGTGGCTGGTATGAGTCTTACCCTGGATTCCAAATCCTTTCCTAGTAATGTCCGCTCTTCCGGGCACAGTTTCCCTAACTGAGGTCTGGAGGAGGGGCATAGAGGGAGGAGCCAGTGCACACCAGATATAGTACCTAATCTTTCTTTTAAGAGTGCCCAGTCTCCTGCGGAGCCCGTCTATTCCCCGTGGTCCTTACGGAGTTCCCAGCATCCACTACGGACTACGAGAAATAGAATTACTGGTGAGTAAATTCTTATTTTTTTACTTTTTGTCTAGTTTTGCTGTTGAGTATGCATGTTTCTATATCCTATTATTTCTTATGGACTTGTTTACAGCTGTGTTTTGCCCATAGTTATATGCTCTTGGGCCCTGTTGTGTCTACAAAACTGACTTTTATGGTCCTCTCGGCCCAATGTAGAGTTGAGACTCCAGTTTGTTAATGCAAAAGTTCCATTACAGCATATAAACTAGTGAAATGTCATATACACACAATAGAAACTCTTGACCATGTTCTTAATCAATGTGAACGTAACAATTTCCACTTAAAAATACATAATTTAGTGCTTCATTCATCAGTGTAATGGCTATCAGCTATAGGGGTCAGTACACAAACAGCTAGTCTGAAGCATCTAAATACTGCAGGTCAGTTATAGTGTATCATGTTGACATTCATTGGGGGGGGGGGGGGATTCAAATGTTATCGCACCCCCAATCTCCATTTTAAGTGACAGGAGATTGAGGTGCGACATTCAAATGCCCCCAGTTATCGCGCCCATAACAATCTGTTTTAGGCATGCAAAGCACCTAAACCTGATTAAAGTAATGGGCGCGAGCGTGAAAAGACCCGTTTGGGCACCCAAATTGGTCTCATTAAGTACATTTCAGCTCGCTACCCCCAGGGGTAGCGAGCTGAAATGTACTTGTCGTGCCTGTTGGCAGCAACATTAGAATAGCTGCTGGCGAGTATTGATCATGGACAGGAGGGGGGGGGGGGGGACATTTGAATCCGGCCCATAATGTCCACATGATGAATATGTTGACAGTTTGGACGATTCAATTCTTGCACTGGAATTACGCCCCTGTGCTAAACCTCTGGAGGATATTTGGTTAATTCACGTGGGATTGCACAGCTTTATCTGCGTTCAGAAGCTTCTCTGGTTCTAAGGGGGGTAATTCAGACCTGATTACAGCAGCAAATTTGTTAGCAGTTGGCCAAAACCATGTGCACTGCAGGGGGGGGGGGGGGGGGGGCAGATATCACGCGCAGAGAGAGAGAGTTAGGTTTGGGTGAGTTATATTGTATCTGTGCAGAGTAATACTGGCTGCTTTATTTTTACACTGCAATTTAGATTTCAGTTTGAACACACCCCACCCAAATCTAACTCTCTGCACATGTTATATCTGCCCCCCTTGCACTGCACATGGTTTTTCCCAACTGCTAACATATTTGCTACTGCGATTAGATCTCAATATAGGCCCTAAGTGAGGACGCACTACAGTTACAGACTCGCTACATTTACAAGGCTCCTGGCGGTTGTGGCCAGCACCGAAGCCCTTCTTAATGCAGATTTCTCTGATTTCCTAGTGGATGCTGGGGACTCCGAAAGGACCATGGGGAATAGCGGCTCCGCAGGAGACTGGGCACAAAAGTAAAAGCTTTGAGACTACCTGGTGTGCACTGGCCCCTCCCCCTATGACCCTCCTCCAAGCCCCAGTTAGATTTTTGTGCCCGAACGAGAAGGGTGCATACTAAGGGGCTCTCCTGAGCTGCTTAGAGTAAAAGTTTAAATTAGATTTTTTATTTTCAGTGAGACCTGCTGGCAACAGGCTCACTGCACCGAGGGACTAAGGGGAGAAGAAGCGAACTCACCTGCGTGCAGAGTGGATTGGGCTTCTTAGGCTACTGGACATTAGCTCCAGAGGGACGATCACAGGCCCAGCCATGGATGGGTCCCAGAGCCGCGCCGCCGGCCCCCTTACAGAGCCAGAAGACTGAAGAGGTCCGGAAAATCGGCGGCAGAAGACGTCCTGTCTTCAATAAGGTAGCGCACAGCACCGCAGCTGTGCGCCATTGCTCTCAGCACACTTCACACTCCGGTCACTGAGGGCGCTGGGGGGGGGGGCGCCCTGAGACGCAATAAAAACACCTTATATGGCAAAAAATACATCACATATAGCTCCTGGGCTATATGGATGCATTTAACCCCTGCCAATTTTTCCTTAAAAAAGCGGGAAAAAGGCTCCGCCCCCTTCTCGGCGGCCTATCTCCTCAGCACACTGGCGCCATTTTTTCCTCACAGCTCCGTTGGAGGGAAGCTCCCTGACTCTCCCCTGCAGCCCTGCACTACAGAAACAGGGTAAAACAAGAGAGGGGGGCACTAATTTGGCAGATAAATCTATACAGCAGCTATATAAGGGAAAAACACTTATATAAGGTTATCCCTGTGTGTGTGTATGTATATATATATATATATATATATATATATATATATATATATATATATATATATATATATGTGTATATATATATATATATATATATATATATATAGCGCTCTGGTGTGTGCTGGCAAACTCTCCCTCTGTCTCCCCAAAGGGCTAGTGGGGTCCTGTCCTCTATCAGAGCATTCCCTATGTGTGTGCTGTGTGTCGGTACGTTGTGTCGACATGTATGAGGAGGAAAATGGTATGGAGGCGGAGCAATTGCCTGTATTAGTGATGTCACCCCCTAGGGAGTCGACACCTGACTGGATGGTCTTATGGAAGGAATTACGTGATAGCGTCAGCACTTTACAAAAGACTGACGACATGAGACAGCCGGCAAATCAGTTAATACCTGTACAGGCGTCTCAAACACCGTCAGGGGCTCTAAAGCGCCCGTTACCTCAGATGGTCGACCCAGACACAGACACTGACTCCAGTGTCGACGGTGAGGAAACAAACGTATTTTCCAGTAGGGCCACACGTTACATGATCACGGCAATGAATGAGGTTTTGAACATTTCTGATACTACAAGTACCACAAAAAAGGGTATTATGTGGGGTGTGAAAAAACTACCCGTAGTTTTTCCTGAATCAGATGAATTAAATGAGGTGTGTGATGAAGCGTGGGTTTCCCCCGATAAAAAACTGCTAATTTCTAAAAAATTATTGGCATTATACCCTTTCCCGCCAGAGGTTAGGGCGCGTTGGGAAACACCCCCTAGGGTAGATAAGGCGCTCACACGCTTATCAAAACAAGTGGCGTTACCGTCTCCTGATACGGCCGCCCTCAAGGAACCAGCTGATAGGAAGCTGGAAAATATCCTAAAAAGTATATACACACATACTGGTATTATACTGCGACCAGCAATCGCCTCAGCCTGGATGTGCAGTGCTGGGGTGGCTTGGTCGGATTCCCTGACTGAAAATATTGATACCCAGGACAGGGACAATATATTATTGACTATAGATGCATTTCTATATATGCGAGATGCACAGAGGGATATTTGCACTCTGGCATCAAGAGTAAGTGCGCTGTCCATTTCTGCCAGAAGAGGGTTATGGACGCGACAGTGGTCAGGTGATGCGGATTCCAAGCGACATATGGAAGTATTGCCGTATAAAGGGGAGGAGTTATTTGGGGTCGGTCTATCGGACCTGGTGGCCACTGCAACGGCTGGGAAATCCACCTTTTTACCCCAGGTCACCTCTCAGCAGAAAAAGACACCGTCTTTTCAGGCTCAGTCCTTTCGTCCCCATAAGGGCAAGCGGGCAAAAGGCCACTCATATCTGCCCCGGGGCAGAGGAAGGGGAAAAAGACTGCAGCAGGCAGCCTCTTCCCAGGAACAGAAGCCCTCCCCCGCTTCTGCCAAGTCCTCAGCATGGCGCTGGGGCCTTACAAGCGGACTCAGGCATGGTGGGGGCCCGTCTCAAGAATTTCAGCGCGCAGTGGGCTCACTCGCAAGTGGACCCCTGGATCCTGCAGGTAGTAGCTCAGGGGTACAAATTGGAATTCGAGACGTCTCCCCCTCGCCGGTTCCTGAAGTCTGCTTTACCAACGTCTCCCTCCGATAGGGAGGCGATATTGGAAGCCATTCACAAGCTGTATTCCCAGCAGGTGATAATCAAGGTACCCCTCCTACAACAGGGAAAGGGGTATTATTCCACGCTGTTTGTGGTACCGAAGCCGGACGGCTCGGTGAGACCTATTCTAAATCTGAAATCCTTGAACACTTACATACAAAGGTTCAAATTCAAGATGGAATCACTCAGAGCTGTGATAGCGAACCTGGAAGAAGGGGACTATATGGTGTCTCTGGACATCAAGGATGCTTACCTCCATGTCCCAATTTGCCCTTCTCACCAAGGGTACCTCAGGTTTGTGGTACAGAACTGTTACTATCAGTTTTTCAGACGCTGCCGTTTGGATTGTCCACGGCACCCCGGGTCTTTACCAAGGTAATGGCCGAAATGATGATTCTTCTTCGAAGAAAAGGCGTCTTAATTATCCCTTACTTGGACGATCTCCTGATAAGGGCAAGGTCCAGAGAACAGTTAGAGGTCGGAGTAGCACTATCTCAAGTAGTACTACGACAGCACGGATGGATTCTAAATATTCCAAAATCGCAGCTGATTCCGACGACACGTCTGCTGTTCCTAGGGATGATTCTGGACACAGTACAGAAAAAGGTGTTTCTCCCGGAGGAGAAAGCCAGGGAGTTATCCGACCTAGTCAGGAACCTCCTAAAACCAGGCCAAGTGTCAGTGCATCAATGCACAAGGGTCCAGGGAAAAATGGTGGCTTCTTACGAAGCGATTCCATTCGGCAGATTCCACGCAAGAACTTTTCAGTGGGATCTGCTGGACAAATGGTCCGGATCGCATCTTAAAATGCATCAGCGGATAACCCTGTCTCCAAGGACAAGGGTGTCTCTCCTGTGGTGGTTACAGAGTGCTCATCTTCTAGAGGGCCGCAGATTCGGCATTCTGGACTGGGTCCTGGTGACCACGGATGCCAGCCTGAGAGGCTGGGGAGCAGTCACACAGGGAAGAAATTTCCAGGGCTTGTGGTCAAGCATGGAAACGTCACTTCACATAAATATCCTGGAACTAAGGGCCATTTACAATGCCCTAAGTCTGGCGAGGCCTCTGCTTCAGGGTCAGCCGGTGTTGATCCAGTCGGACAACATCACGGCAGTCGCCCACGTAAACAGACAGGGCGGCACAAGAAGCAGGAGGGCAATGACGGAAGTTGCAAGGATTCTTCGCTGGGCGGAAAATCATGTGATAGCACTGTCAGCAGTGTTCATTCCGGGAGTGGACAACTGGGAAGCAGACTTCCTCAGCAGACACGACCTCCACCCGGGGGAGTGGGGACTTCACCCAGAAGTTTTCCACATGATTGTGAACCGTTGGGAAAAACCAAAGGTGGACATGATGGCGTCCCGCTTCAACAAAAAACTGGACAGATATTGCGCCAGGTCAAGGGACCCTCAGGCAATAGCTGTGGACGCTCTGGTAACACCGTGGGTGTACCAGTCAGTGTATGTGTTCCCTCCTCTGCCTCTCATACCCAAGGTACTGAGAATCATAAGAAGGAGAGGAGTAAGGACTATACTCGTGGCTCCGGATTGGCCAAGAAGGACTTGGTACCCGGAACTTCAAGAGATGCTCACGGAAGACCCGTGGCCTCTACCTCTAAGAAAGGACCTGCTCCAGCAGGGACCATGTCTGTTCCAAGACTTGCTGCGTTTGACGGCATGGCGGTTGAACGCCGGATCCTGAAGGAAAAAGGCATTCCGGATGAAGTCATCCCTACCCTGATCAAAGCCAGGAAGGATGTAACCGTGCAACATTATCACCGTATTTGGCGTAAATATGTTGCGTGGTGTGAGGCCAGGAAGGCCCCTACAGAGGAATTTCAACTGGGTCGTTTCCTGCATTTCCTGCAAACAGGACTGTCTATGGGCCTAAAATTAGGGTCCATTAAGGTTCAAATTTCGGCCCTGTCAATATTCTTCCAAAAAGAACTAGCGTCAGTTCCTGAAGTTCAGACGTTTGTCAAGGGGGTACTGCATATACAGCCTCCTTTTGTGCCTCCAGTGGCACCTTGGGATCTCAATGTAGTTTTGGGGTTCCTAAAATCACATTGGTTTGAACCACTCACCACTGTGGACTTAAAATATCTCACATGGAAAGTGGTAATGCTGTTAGCCCTGGCTTCAGCCAGGCGTGTCTCAGAATTGGCGGCTTTGTCCTGTATAAGCCCTTACCTGATTTTTCATACGGACAGGGCAGAATTGAGGACTCGTCCTCAATTTCTCCCTAAGGTGGTTTCAGCGTTTCACTTAAACCAGCCTATTGTGGTACCTGCGGCTACTAGGGACTTGGAGGATTCCAAGTTGCTGGACGTAGTCAGGGCCCTGAAAATATATGTTTCCAGGACGGCTGGAGTCAGAAAATCTGACTCGCTGTTTATCCTGTATGCACCCAACAAGCTGGGTGCTCCTGCTTCTAAGCAGACTATTGCTCGTTGGATTTGTAGTACAATTCAGCTTGCACATTCTGTGGCAGGCCTGCCACAGCCAAAATCTGTAAAAGCCCATTCCACACGGAAAGTGGGCTCATCTTGGGCGGCTGCCCGAGGGGTCTCGGCTTTACAACTTTGCCGAGCAGCTACTTGGTCAGGGGCAAACACGTTTGCTAAATTCTACAAATTTGATACCCTGGCTGAGGAGGACCTGGAGTTCTCTCATTCGGTGCTGCAGAGTCATCCGCACTCTCCCGCCCGTTTGGGAGCTTTGGTATAATCCCCATGGTCCTTACGGAGTCCCCAGCATCCACTAGGACGTCAGAGAAAATAAGAATTTACTTACCGATAATTCTATTTCTCATAGTCCGTAGTGGATGCTGGGCGCCCATCCCAAGTGCGGATTGTCTGCAATACTTGTACATAGTTATTGTTACAAAAATCGGGTTATTATTGTTGTGAGCCATCTTTTCAGAGGCTCCTCTGTTATCATGCTGTTAACTGGGTTCAGATCACAAGTTGTACGGTGTGATTGGTGTGGCTGGTATGAGTCTTACCCGGGATTCAAAATCCTTCCTTATTGTGTACGCTCGTCCGGGCACAGTATCCTAACTGAGGCTTGGAGGAGGGTCATAGGGGGAGGAGCCAGTGCACACCAGGTAGTCTCAAAGCTTTTACTTTTGTGCCCAGTCTCCTGCGGAGCCGCTATTCCCCATGGTCCTTTCGGAGTCCCCAGCATCCACTACGGACTATGAGAAATAGAATTATCGGTAAGTAAATTCTTATTTTCTGCTTGCGTCTCAGGAGGGTGCGAGCAGACATTCATGATAAATGCATCCTCGGAGATGCTCCTGGGAATCCACTGAATATCTCCCGGCACATAGCCCGAGAGCTGGCAAGGTGTCTGTAAAGCATATTTTGTAAGGATTTCTTTTCTCTCTTCTGCAGACCCGGATGACCAATACAAGTTAACAGAGGACACACGGCAGCTTGGACTTGTTGTTTGCAGAGGGACATCTGTGGTTCTAATTTGCCCGCAGGATGGCATGGAGTCTATTCCAAACCCTTTCGTTCAACAGCAGGAGGGTTAATTTTTTTACAAGCCAGAATGACCTGATTGATTCCACTGGGATGCTCCATACTTCAAGTTGAAGATCACCATTTCTTTTTTTCTTTCTTCAATTTCCTTTTGTAATGGCAAAAATAAGCCAATTTAAGCAAGTCCGGACTTGCAGTTACTGCTAGGTGTTATATTTTTGGTAGTGTTTTATGAGTTTCTTGTTTCACTTGTCCCTGCCATGCCCTTTCTTGGTCTATGGCTAATGCCATATGTGTGCATCATGGTTAAAACATTACTTTAAATAAGTCCTTTTCTTTTTGTTCCTTAATTATTTGAAATATATAAAATGTAACTAAACTATTGGGGCTCTGCTTATTTCATATGGATGTTCATTTTGTATTTCTTTTTTTTCTTTTTTTTATTGAAGTAAAATATTTAAATGCTTAGTTCATATTTTTGTAAGGTACTTCACAATGTTATTGATTGGCTTTGCTTTATGGTGACCTCTTTTAATTACTATTAAGCTTTTACTAGATTAATTTTAATTTTGCTTTTTATACTGATTTGTGTGATGAAGGGTTAAAGTGGAAATAAATCGCATGCTGGAATCAGACCAGTGTAACAGATGACATAATCTATGGAGCTAGAACGGGACTCTGCTAACAAACAAGATCCACTCAGAAGTGGACTTGCTCCGTGTGGTAACAACTGCAACGTGTAAATTATAGGATTGTTGCTTACAGCAAGAGAGACCGCCTCCAAAAACATGAATGAGATCTTGGCACCTAGTTTAGTTTTAATGTTTTGAAAAGTGAGATCTGAATACAGATCGTTAGAAATAATCTTACATAAGAATACGTTTGCTGGGTTATATAGTGATTCTTATTTAAGGTACATGGAAAAAGAGCAGCACAAACAGCAATAAGACGGTTTCACAGTGGTTCCACTATTAAGCAGAAATTCTAACATTTTGCTGGATGCAATTTGAAATTCTTTAAACTTGATATAGTTTTGTACAAGTATGTGAGGAAATGTTTTTTTTAAGGCCTAAGTGGAGGTGGGCCCTCCCCCATAATTTGACGAGGGAATTGCATTGCTGCATGAAGGACAGGTGCAGAAGTTACAGAAAAGCTGGCTATTTTTGGAACAGCTGAGCATTCAGTATTTTTAAGTCAGTCTTCACACGTCTGCAGTATTAACAAGTCACTTTGCGTTTTGAGTAAAGAAACTACCTTGCTTCAAAAAGAAAATGGAACATGCAGTAGAGGAAATTCTCACCATGTTGGACATACTGCTGTGTAGTTAAGTAGTGAGTGCTGTGTGAATGTTTGGCCATAGATTACTTAAACAGTAGCGACATTACAGTTTCTTCATTTACACCTCAAAACTATAGTGGCCTTTAAGGTCTTTCCCTTTGTAGCAATGTCCTAAATCTTTATTTGCATTTTGTACTGTAGTTTACACTCCTAAAAACTTCGAGCCTGAAAATACTGAGTGACTGAGAATTACTATAGTTTAAGTTGCTGCTTATTTTATGCAAGGCAGAGTGTGTTGTTTTTTTTTTTTTGTTTTGTTTTTTCGTTTTTTTCTTACCCCATAGTATCTATATTAGTAATTATGGCTGTTAATGTTTTTGGTATTTAACAATAAAAAAAAGTATATACTTAAAGTGCAGACTAGTATAACAATTGTAAGTGTCCAAAAGTCTTTTAGAAATGGAGCCATTAAATGAAATAATTCTTGAAGTTGAACAAACACTGTTCAATGTGGAAAAATCTGTCCTTGCTGCTGAAAGTGGCTATTTTCAAGTAATGTTTTATGGGGCCTTCAAAGAAAGTGCTTTGCATCACATCCGCCTGCGTGGGGTAAAAAAGGAATGTTTTCGGACTCTTTTGGACTTCATAAAAAGTGGAACTATTGAATTAAACCAGACTAATGTGACAGAGCTCCTGGAAACTGCAGACTTCTTGGACCTACGACAAGCCAAGCAGTTCTGTGTTGGGTTCTTAGTACAGGAATTAAGAGTCTCCAACTGCTTGGGTATGATGTCCTACTCTCGGCATTATGGTTGTACAGATCTGTATGAGTCTGCTTTTCATGTTGCGGTCACGCACTTTCCAGAGCTTATAAATGAAAATGAATTTGGTCAATTGGATAAGGAAACTCTAGAGGAGTTGCTGCAAAGTAATGATCTGCATGTCACTAGTGAAGACCTTGTGTTTAATGCTGTCATGAAGTGGATCATGGTGGACTCTACAAGAGAGAAGAACTTTGAAGATTTAGTGGCACGGGTGAGACCTGCATTTCTAAGCCTCTCCTTTCTCGATGTTCTAGTCAAGCGAAGTCAAAGGTCAAAAGAGCAGGATACATATTACAGACTCTTACAAATATTAAACACAAACCCACCTAAGACTTGGCGTTCCATGGATGAGTTTATGTCAACCAGCAGGACATATGAGACGCTATATGTGCTTGGCGGCAAGCATGAGAAAGAACAAGAACTGCACATGTATCTACCAAAGACCTCTACATGGAGGACCTGCTCCCCTTTGCAGCGTAATAACCTCACTCAGTATGCAGTGACCACAGTAGGTAACTTTCCCAAAATAAAATGAGCACCGTTTGGGTCGTGTTGGTAAGAATGCATAGTATTATACTGGTAGGATGCTGTAATTGTTATGTAATGTACCCTGATTAGTTTGCTTCAAAATACAGTTCCATATTTTATGGTGTTTGGAAAATGAAAGCATTACATTTAAAATTGTAATCGGTAGACTTTTCAAAAGGTGTTCTACTGTTTTGTCAGGCGTACGGGCGACCCCAAAGTATATTTAGCTTTAATGTTTTACAAATAAAATATAACCATATTTCTCATACGTCCTAGAGGATGCTGGGGATGCTTCAAGAACCATGGGGTATAGACGGGATCTGTAGGAGACATGGGCACTTTAAGACTTTAAAAGGGGTGTGAACTGGCTCCTCCCTCTATGCCTCTCCTCCAGACTCCAGTTTAGAATCTGTGCCCAGTGAGACTGGTTGCACACTGGGGAGCTCTCCAGAGTTTCTCAGAAAAAGACTTATGTTAGGTTTATTATTTTCAGGGAGAACTGCTGGCAACAGTCTCCCTGCCTCGTGGGACTTAGGGGAGAGAAGCAGACCTACTTCTGTGAGTTTCAAGGCTCTGCTTCTTAGGCTACAGGACACCATTAGCTCCTGAGGGTCTGAACGCTAGGTACGCCTAGATGCTCGTTCCTGGAGCCCGCCGTCACCCCCCTTGCAGAGCCAGAAGTCAAAAGACTTCAGTGACGGCTTGGAGGTACCGCACAGCGGCCGCGCTGCGCGCCATGCTCCCACACACAGCGGCACTACAGGGGGGAGGGGCGCCCTGGGCAGGATGTAAATCCTCTTTAGAACTGGCAAAAGTGGTTTTTAAGTGCCTAGGCACTGAATCCAGGCCCCCGCCAGTATAAATATTGAATAAAATAGCGGGATTGAAGCGCGCCATTGAGGGGGTGGGGTGTGGCTTAGCCCTCACAGCTCTCACTAGCGCCATTTTCTCTCCGCAGAGACGCTGGCCTTCCTCTCCACTGCTGTGCAAGTAACGGTGCAAAACGGTTGGGGGGGGGGCACAGTATATTTGGTGCTATTTAATGTAATATAGAAGCGCTGACGGGGCTGGGGCTTTATGCAAAAGTGTTCAGAACCGGGATAAGCGCTGGGGTGTGAGCTGGTAAACTCCCTCTGTGTTTCTCTGACAGGCTTTACTGTGGGTCTGTACCCTATATGCCCAGTGTGTTTGTGGGTGTCGGTATGTCTGAGGCTGAGTGCTCTTCTCAGGAGGAGGCTGGATTTAGTGACAGAAACTGCTGTGGGAGTGACCCTGTCAGCACCGCTGACTCCTGATTGGGTAAATGTTTTGAGTGCTTTAAATGCGAATGTGGCTCGGTTGAATAAAAGATTGGATAAATCTGAGTCTCAGAACCAGGCATGGAAAAAAATCCATGGAGGATGTGTTGTCCCAGGTTCAGACCCCCTTGGGGGTCACAAAAGCGTTCATTTACCCAGATAGCAGATACTGACACGGACTCTGACTCCAGTGTCGACTATAGTGATGCCAGATTAAATCCAAAACTGGCTAAGAGCATTCAGTGCATGATTGTGGCGATAAAAGACGTGTTACATATCACGGAGGACCCTAATGTTCCTGATACAAGGGTCTGCATGTATAAAGGAAAGAAACCTGAGGTAACGTTTCCTCCCTCTCATGAGCTGAATGCTCTTTTTGAAAAGGTTTGGGAAAATCCTGACAAAAAGTTTCAGATTCCCAAGAGCATTCCGGTGGCATATCCGTTTCCCTCAGGAGATAGGGAGAAGTGGGAGTCACCCCCCCCCCCCCCACTGTGGACAAAGCTTTATCACGGTTGTCCAAAAAGGTGGCGCTGCCATCCCCTGAAACGGCAGCCCTAGAGGAACCTGCGGATCAGGAAAATACATTGAAATCCATCTATGTCACTACGAGTACGCTGCTCAGGCCTGCCGTGGCATCGGCATGGGTGAGTAGCGCTATTGAAAAATGGGCAGATAACTTGTCCTCCGATATAGATACCCTGGATAGGGATAGCATTCTTTTGAGACTGGGTCATATCAGGGACGCTGCAGCCTACCTAAAGGAGGCTGCGAGGGATATTGGCCTTTTGGGATCAAGGGCCAATGCCATGGCAGTCTCAGCCAGGAGAGCATTGTGGATTCATCAGTGGAATGCTGATGCTGACTCTAAGAAGGCTATGGAGTCTCTGCCGTATAAAGGTGGTGTCTTGTTTGGTGACTGCCTCACTGACCTGGTATCTACGGCTACCGCGGGTGAGTCGTCATTTTTACCTTATGTTCCTGCACAACAAAAGAAGACGCACCACTATCCGATGCAGTCCTTTCGTCCCAATAAATACAAAAAAGGCAGAAGAACTTCCTTCCTTACTTCTAGAGGAAGAGGAAAGGGAAAAAGGTCACCGGCTGTGGCAAGTTCCCAAGAGCAGAAGTCCTCCCCGGCTTCTGCCAAATCCACCGCATGACGCTGGGGCTCCTCTGAGGGAATCTGCACCGGTGGGGGCACGTCTCAAACTCTTCAGTCAGTGCTGGGCTCGTTCGGCCCTCGACCCATGGGTTTTGGAAATAGTGTCCCAGGGTTACCAACTAGAGTTTCAAGACGTTCCCCCTCGCCCATTTTTTTCAAATCTGCTTTACCAGCTTCTCTTCAGGACAGGGAGGTGGTATGCGAAGCAATACAAAAATTGTGTCTAAATCAGGTTATTGTTGGGGTTCCACTGTCGCAACAGGGAGATGGCTTCTATTCCATCCTGTTTGTGGTCCCGAAGCCAGACTGCTCAGTCAGACCAAGCCTGAACCTCAAATCCCTCAATTTCTACCTAAGGAAATTTAAAATTCAAGATGGAATCTCTCCGGGCAGTGATCTCCAGTCTGGAGGAGGGGGATTTTATGGTGTCTGTAGATATAAAGGATGCCTACTTGCATGTTCCCATTTACCCTCCACATCAGGCTTATCTGAGGTTTGCAATACAAGATTGCCATTATCAGTTTCAGACGTTGCCGTTTGGTCTGTCCAGAGAATTTTCACCAAGGTAATGGCGGAAATGATGGTTCTCCTGCGCAAGAGGAGATCGTAATTGGACGATCTCCTGATAAAGGCGAGGTCCAGGGAGCAATTACTGCAGAACATTACACTATCCCTGACAATTCTGCAACAACACGGTTGGCTCCTAAACTTGCCAAAATCACAGTTGGTTCCGACAACACGACTGTCATTCTTGGGTATGATTCTGGACACAGAATTACAGAGAGTCTTTCTTCCAGTGGAAAAGGCTCTGGAAATTCAGAACATGGTCAAACAGATTCTGAAACAGGCAAGAGTGTCGATTCATCAATGCACTCGGTTGCTGGGGAAGATGGTGGCGGCCCACGAGGCCATTCAGTTTGGCAGATTCCATGCCAGGGTGTTTCAGTGGGACCTGTTGGACAAGTGGTCCGGGTCTCACCTGCACATGCACCGGAAAAATAATCCTGTCCTCCAGGACCAGAATCTCCCTCCTGTGGTGGCTGCACAGCTCTCATCTCCTAGAGGGTCGCAGGTTCGGGATTCAGGATTGTATCCTGGTGACCACGGATGCAAGTCTCCGAGGCTGGGGAGCAGTCACACAGGGGGAAAATTTCCAGGGAAAATGGTCAAGCCAGGAAGCTTGTCTACACATAAACATTCTGGAATTAAGGGCCATTTACAACGGCATTCTGCAAGCGGAGCATCTTCTTCGCGGTCTGCCCTTCTTGATTCAGTCTGACAACATAACAGCAGTGGCGTACATAAACCGCCAAGGCGGAACAAACAGCAGACACGATCTCCATCCAGGAGAGTGGGGTCTTCATCAAGAGGTCTTTGCAGAAGTGACAGGTCGTTGGGGAATTCCTCAAATAGACATGATGGCGTCTCGCCTCAACAAGAAACTTCAGAGATATTGTTCCAGGTCGAGGGACCCTCAAGCAATAGCGGTGGACGCCCTAGTGACGCCGTGGGTGTTTTAGTCGGTCTATGTGTTCCCTCCACTTCCACTCATTCCAAAAGTGATAAAGATCATAAGAAGAACAAGGGTTCAGGCGATACTCATTGTTCCAGACTGGCCAAGGAGGGCCTGGTATCCGGATCTTCAGGAATTACTCATAGGAGATCCCTGGCCTCTTCCTCTACGAGAGGACCTGTTACAGCAAGGGCCGTGCGTGTATCAAGACTTACCGCGGCTGCGTTTGACGGCATGGCCGTTGAACGCCAAATCCTAGCCCGAAAGGGTATTCCCAATGAAGTCATTCCCACACTGCTTTAGGCTAGAAAAGAAGTAACTGCGAAACATTACCACCATATTTGGAGAAAATGTGTCTTGGTGTGAATCCAAGAAGGCTCATACGGAGGAATTTCAGCTGGGGCATTTTCTCCATTTTCTCTAACGTCCTAAGTGGATGCTGGGACTCCGTAAGGACCATGGGGAATAGCGGCTCCGCAGGAGACAGGGCACAAAATAAAAGCTTGAGATATCAGGTAGTGTGCACTGGCTCCTCCCCCTATGACCCTCCTCCAAGCCAGTTAGATTTTTGTGCCCGGCCGAGAAGGGTGCAAACTAGGTAGCTCTCCAGAGCTGCTTAGAATAAAAGTTTAGTTAGGTTTTTTTATTTTCAGTGAGTCCTGCTGGCAACAGGCTCACTGCATCGTGGGACTAAGGGGAGAAGAAGCGAACTCACCTGAGTGCAGAGTGGATTGGGCTTCTTAGGCTACTGGACGTTAGCTCCAGAGGGACGATCACAGGTTCAGCCTGGATGGGTCACCGGAGCCGCGCCGCCGTCCCCCTTACAGAGCCAGAAGAAACGAAGGTCCGGTGAAAGCGGCGGCAGAAGACATCCTGTCTTCAAGACTAAGGTAGCGCACAGCACCGCAGCTGTGCGCCATTGCTCTCAGCACACTTCACACTCCGGTCACTGAGGGTGCAGGGCGCTGGGGGGGAGCGCCCTGAGACGCAATATAACACACATATACCTTAGCTGGCAAAAGGAATACATCACATATAGCTCCAGGGCTATATGGATGTATTTTTTCCCCTGCCATTTCACACAAAAAAGCGGGAGTTAAGGACGTCGTGAAGGGGCGGGGCCTATCTCCTCAGCACACTGGCGCCATTATTCCCTCACAGCTCCGCTGGAAGGACGGCTCCCTGATTCTCCCCTGCAGTACTGCATCTGATTCAGGGTAAAAAAGAGAAGGGGGGGGCATTTTGGCAGCAAATAACTAGATTAACAGCAGCTATAAGGGATTAACACTTATATAAGGTTATCCCTGTGTATATATATAGCGCTGGGTGTGTGCTGGCAGACTCTCCCTCTGTCTCTCCAAAGGGCTAAGTGGGGTCCTGTCCTCTATCAGAGCATTCCCGGTGTGTGTGCTGTGTGTCGGTACGCGTGTGTCGACATGTATGAGGAGGAAAATGAGGTGGAGGCGGAGCAGTTGCCTGTGTTAGTGATGTCACCCCCTAGGGAGTCGACACCTGACTGGATGATTGTGTTTAAGCAATTAAGTGATAATGTCAGCAATTTACAAAAAACTGTTGACGACATGAGAAAGCCGGCAAATCAATTAGTGCCTGTTCAGGCGTCTCAGACACCCTCAGGGGCCCTAAAACGGCCGCTACCTCAGTGGGTCGACACGGATCCAGATACAGATACTGAATCTAGTGTCGACGGTGACGAGACAAACGTAATGTCCAGTAGGGCCACACGTTACATGATCACGGCAATGAAAGAGGCATTAAACCTTTCTGACACTACAAATACCTCAAAGGCGGGTATTATGTGGGGTGTGAAAAAACTGCCAATAGTTTTTCCTGAGTCTGAGGAAATAAATGAGGTGTGTGATAAAGCGTGGGTTTCCCCCGATAAAAAACAGCTAATTTCTAATAAGTTATTAGCACTATACCCTTTCCCGCCAGAGGTTAGGGCACGGTGGGAAACACCCCCTAGGGTAGATAAGGCGCTCACACGTTTATCTAAACAAGTAGCGTTACCGTCCCCTGATACGGCCACCCTCAAAGAACCAGCTGATAGAAGGCTGGAAAATATCCTGAAAAGTATATACACACATACTGGTGTTATACTGCGACCAGCAATCGCATCAGCCTGGATGTGCAGTGCTGGAGTCGCATGGGCGGATTCCCTGACTGAGAATATTGATACCCTGGATAGGGACAATATTCTGTTAACTATAGAACATTTAAAGGATGCATTGCTATATATGCGTGATGCGCAGAGGGATATTTGTACCCTGGCATCAAGAGTAAGCGCAATGTCCATCTCTGCCAGAAGAGCATTATGGACCAGACAGTGGTCAGGGGACGCAGATTCCAAACGGCACATGGAAGTATTGCCGTATAAGGGGGAGGAGTTATTTGGGGCTGGTCTAACAGACCTGGTGGCAACGGCTGGAAAATCCACCTTTTTACCCCAGGTTACTTCACATCAACAGAAAAAGACACAGTCTTTTCAAACTCAGTCCTTTCGTTCCCATAAGTACAAGCGAGCAAAAGGTCACTCTTTTCTGCCCAAGGGCAGAGGAAGAGGAAAAAGGCAGCACCATGCAGCCGCTTCCCAGGAGCAGAAGCCCTCCCCTGCTTCTGCCAAGTCTTCAGCATGACGCTGGGGCTTTACAAGCAGACTCGGACACGATGGGGGCCCGTCTCAAGTATTTCAACGCGCAGTGGGCTCACTCGCAAGTGGATCCCTGGATTCTACAGGTAGTATCACAGGGGTACAAACTGGAATTCGAGGCGTTTCCTCCTCATCGGTTCCTGAAGTCTGCTTTACCAAAGTCTTCCTCCGACAGGGAGGCAGTTCTGGAAGCCATTCACAAGCTGTACTCCCAGCAGGTGATAATCAAGGTACCCCTCTTACAACAGGGGAAGGGGTATTATTCCACACTATTTGTGGTACCGAAGCCGGACGGCTCGGTGAGACCAATATTAAATCTAAAATCTTTGAACACTTACATAAAAAGGTTCAAATTCAAGATGGAGTCACTCAGAGCGGTGATAGCGAACCTGGAAGAGGGGGACTATATGGTGTCGCTGGACATCAAGGATGCTTATCTCCACGTCCCAATATATCCTTCTCACCAAGGGTACCTCAGGTTTGTAGTACAAAACTGTCATTATCAGTTTCAGACGCTGCCGTTTGGATTGTCCACGGCGCCTCGGGTCTTTACCAAGGTAATGGCCGAAATGATGATTCTTCTACGAAGAAAAGGCATCTTAATTATCCCTTACTTGGACGATCTCCTGATAAGGGCAAGAACCAAGGAACAGTTAGAAGTCGGAGTGGCACTATCTCAGGTAGTGCTAAGTCAGCACGGATGGATTCTAAATATTCCAAAATCGCAGCTGATTCCAACGACACGTCTACTGTTCTTAGGAATGATTCTGGACACAGTCCAGAAGAAGGTGTTTCTCCCGGAGGAGAAGGCCAGGGAGTTATCCGAGCTAGTCAGGAACCTCCTAAAACCAGGACAGGTCTCAGTGCACAAGGGTCCTGGGAAAAATGGTGGCTTCTTACGAAGCGATTCCATTCGGAAGATTCCATGCAAGAACTTTTCAGTGGGATCTACTGGGAAAATGGTCCGGATCGCATCTTCAGATGCATCAACGGATAACCCTGTCGCCAAGGACAAGGGTGTCTCTCCTGTGGTGGCTTCAGAGGGCTCATCTACTAGAGGGCCGCAGATTTGGCATTCAGGATTGGATCCTGGTAACCACGGATGCCAGCCTGAGAGGCTGGGGAGCAGTCACACAGGGAAGGAATTTCCAGGGCTTGTGGTCAAGCATGGAAACATCTCTTCATATAAACATTCTAGAAATAAAAGGACCTGCTACTGCAGGGGCCTTGTCTGTTCCAAGACTTACCGCGGCTGCGTTTGACGGCATGGCGGTTGAACGCCGGATCCTGAAGGACAAGGGCATTCCAGAAGAAGTCATCCCTACTCTGGTAAAAGCCAGAAAGGAAGTAACCGCAAAACATTATCACCGCATTTGGCGTAAATATGTTGCGTGGTGTGAGGCCAAGAAGGCCCCTACACAGGAATTTCAACTGGGTCGTTTCTTGCATTTCCTGCAAACAGGACTGTCTATGGGCCTAAAATTAGGGTCCATTAAGGTTCAAATTTCGGCCCTGTCGATATTCTTCCAGAAAGAACTGGCTTCAGTACCTGAAGTTCAGACATTTGTGAAAGGGGTGCTGCACATACAGCCTCCTTTTGTGCCTCCAGTGGCACCTTGGGATCTCAATGTTGTGTTGAGATTTCTAAAATCACACTGGTTTGAACCATTGTCTACGGTAGATTTAAAATATCTCACGTGGAAGGTGTCGATGCTGTTGGCCTTGGCTTCAGCTAGGCGTGTGTCAGAATTGGCGGCTTTATCATGTAAAAGCCCTTACCTAAATTTTCATTCTGACAGGGCGGAATTGAGGACTCGTCCTCAATTTCTACCTAAGGTGGTTTCTGCATTTCACATGAACCAACCTATTGTGGTACCTGCGGCTACTAGGGACTTAGAGGACTCTAAGTTGCTGGACGTTGTCAGGGCCTTGAAAATATATGTTTCCAGGACGGCTGGAGTCAGGAAAACTGACTCGCTGTTTATCCTGTATGCACCCAACAAGCTGGGTGCTCCTGCTTCAAAGCAGACGATTGCTCGTTGGATTTGTAGTACAATTCAGCTTGCACATTCCGTGGCAGGATTGCCACAGCCAAAATCAGTAAAAGCCCATTCCACAAGGAAAGTGGGCTCATCTTGGGCGGCTGCCCGAGGGGTCTCGGCTTTACAACTTTGCCGAGCAGCTACTTGGTCAGGGGCAAACACGTTTGCTAAATTCTACAAATTTGATACCCTGGCTGAGGAGGACCTGGAGTTCTCTCATTCGGTGCTGCAGAGTCATCCGCACTCTCCCGCCCGTTTGGGAGCTTTGGTATAATCCCCATGGTCCTTACGGAGTCCCAGCATCCACTTAGGACGTTAGAGAAAATAAGATTTTACTTACCGATAAATCTATTTCTCGTAGTCCGTAGTGGATGCTGGGCGCCCATCCCTAGTGCGGATTGTCTGCAATACTTGTATATAGTTATTGTTACAAAAAATTTGGGTTATTATTGTTGAGCCATCCTTTCAGAGGCTCCTTTAAATTTATCATACTGTTAACTGGGTTCAGATCACGAGTTGTACGGTGTGATTGGTGTGGCTGGTATGAGTCTTACCCGGGATTCAATATCCTTCCTTATTATGTACGCTCGTCCGGGCACAGTATCCTAACTGGCTTGGAGGAGGGTCATAGGGGGAGGAGCCAGTGCACACCACCTGATATCTCAAGCTTTTATTTTGTGCCCTGTCTCCTGCGGAGCCGCTATTCCCCATGGTCCTTACGGAGTCCCAGCATCCACTACGGACTACGAGAAATAGATTTATCGGTAAGTAAAATCTTATTTTCTGCAAGCAGGTGTGGATGCAGGCCTAAAGTTAGGCTCCATTAAAGTACAAATTTCGGCTTTATCAATTTTCTTTCAAAAAGAATTGGCCTCCCTTCCAGAAGTTCAGACTTTCGTGAAGGGCGTGCTGAACATCCAACCTCCCTTTGTGCCCCCAGTGGCACCATGGGATCTTAATGTGGTGTTGCAGTTCCTGCAATCTCATTGGTTTGAACCTTTTACGTAAGGTTGAATTGAAATTCCTCACTTGGAAAGTGGTCATGCTGTTGGCGGGTGTCTGAATTAGCGGCTTTGTCTCACACAAGTCCCTATTTAATCTTCCATGCAGATAGAGCGGAGTTGAGAACTCGTCAGCAATTTCTGCCAAAAGTGGTTTCATCGTTTCACGTGAACCAGCCTATTGTGGTGCCAGTGGCTACTCAAGCCTTGGTGGAATCGAAGTCTCTCGATGTGGTCAGAGCTTTGAAAATTTGTCGCCAGAACGGCTCAGATTAGGAAAACAGAGGCTCTGTTTGTCCTGTGGGCTCCCAACAAGATTGCGGCTCGTGCTTCCAAGCAGACTATTGCACGCTGGATCTGTAATACGATTCAGCAGGCTCATTCTACGGCGGGATTGCCGTTATTGAAATCGGTGAAGGCCCATTCTACCAGAAAGGTGGGCGCATCCTGGGTGGCTGCCTGAGGGGTCTCGGCATTACAGCTTTGCCGAGCAGCTACTTGGTCGGGATCAAACACCTTTGCGAAGTTTTACAAGTTTGATACCCTGCCTGATGAGGACCTCTTGTTTGGTCAATCGGTGCTGCAGAGTCATCCGCACTCTCCCGCCCATTCTAGAGCTTTGGTATAAACCCCATGGTTCTTGAAGCATCCCCCGCATCCTCTAGGACGTATGAGAAAATAGGATTTTAATAACTACCGGTAAATCCTTTTCTCTTAGTCCGTAGAGGATGCTGGGCGCCCGTGTCCCAGTGCGTACTGTATCTGCAGTTATTGGTTATGGTTACACACGTTGTGTTGCGTTAAGTCAGCCTGTTGCTGACGTTCTTCATGCCGTTGCATGCGTTGTTGTTGAATGCCATGTTGTACGGCATGTTTGAAGTGTGAGCTGGTATGTATCTCACCTTAGTTTTAAATTAAATAAATCCTTTTCCTTGAAATGTCCGTCTCCCTGGGCACAGTTCCTATAACTGGAGTCTGGAGGAGGGACATAGAGGGAGGAGCCAGTTCACACCCCTTTTTAAAGTGCCCATGTCTCCTGCGGATCCCGTCTATACCCCATGGTTCTTGAAGCATCCCCAGCATCCTCTACGGACTAAGAGAAAAGGATTTACCGGTAGGTATTAAAATCCTATTATTTTAGATGTGACTGTGTATTGGTCCAGGCCAGTGCACAAGGCAGTATATAGTTACAAGTATCCTGTCTCAGAGAAATGGGAGTTATTAGGATTGATTTGAAGTTTAGAACAAAGGGGGGGGGGGCAGGGAACGTTAGTTTTGAAACAAATGTTGCACTACAAGGGGTACAATACATTTTACGTAGGGTAAATACTTGCTGCTTTTGCATGTAACACAGCTTCTAGGCAGTTGTTTAGATTGGAGTTTGGACACGCCCCTGCATTTAAATCTCTGCACATTATTAATCTCCGCCACCTGCTGTGTAGCTGGGTTTTTACCATCCTCATTGAAGAAAATAATATACATAAAATGCATCAAATAAAAAACGTAACTGTAGTAAATATTCTACATACAAAACTACATCCAAATTGTTTATATTTAATCATGTGTTTGATTTTTATTTTTTAAATGTAGAATTTGGATGTACATAAAGACTTCTGTGTTGGACTATAGGAAACAATGTACATTGTAATAAGCCTGCATTACAGTGGTGATGCTTGACTCCTTTTGATATACAGCAGGGGTGGGGAACCTTTGGCCCTCCAGCTGTTGTTGAACTACACATACCAGCATGCTTTGCTACCGTTTTGCTATTTGGCCTTGCTAAAACTGTTGTAGGGCATGCTGGGATGTGTAGTTCAACAGCAGCTGGAGTGCTGAAGGTTCCCCATCCCTGATATACAGGGTGATTCAAAAGTTGCAGTGCACCCTTTTGTTTAAAAAACTGCAGTAAATGGGAAAACTGAATATTCCAGTAAGGTATGGGTGAGGTGGGCTATCTTTTAGGGTATGTACCAAACATGGACGCCATCTTGAATCTAAGTCAGTTTTTTCAAATGGAAAGGGGGTCGTGTAACATGTCAAACGACTTCTTTCCTCATTTGCCTTTTCTTACTTACACTATCTTATACTCCATACTCCCTTTGATGGCACCTAACCCCGGGTTTTCTATACCTGTCCTATATTGTCTTGTACTGTAAGTTCTGTTTTCTTGTTTGCTCATTTGTTTATGTACTGTGTAATGGGCGCTGCGGATCCCTTGTGGCACCATATAAATAAAGGATAATAACATCAGAATTTGCTGAAAAGTTTATTGCTACAAACAGGTTTGAAATAGCAGTTATGGTTCAAAAGTTACACTTTTTTTGGTTGGAATTACAAGCTGAACTGTTCTCAATAAAGGACAGTCCTTTAATGTGTATGCATTGAGCTGCGTTGCGGGCTCTTCACGAAGGATGCCAAAACCATTGTTGAGGTTGTCTTGTCAGTAGCACTTTTTGGACGACAAGTCACTCTGTGACTTGTCAGCCACAGTCCCAGTTTCTCGGAATTTAGAAATTAGGCACCTGACAGTGTTATGTGAAATTGGAGATCTTTCTGGGTGCCGGTTGATAAATTCTGCAGCTATCACACGGAAACTTAGTTTTTCAGACACTAAAATTACCTAAATTCTCTCTTTTGTCAAAGCCATCTTCAGTTACCTGCACCAAAAAAAGTGTTGTAACTTTTTAACCATAACTGCTATTTCAAATCTGTTTGCAGCAATAAACTTTTCAGCAAATTCTGATGTTGCTTGACATGTTACACAACCACTTTCCATATGAAAAGAAATGACTTAGATTCAAGACTGCTGATTTCAAGATGGCGCCCATGTTCGGTCATACTCTAAAAGATAGCTCACCTCACCCATACCTTACTGGAGTATTCAGTTTTCCCATTTCCTGCACAGTTTTTGAAACAAAAGAGTGTGCTGCGACTTTTGAATCACACTGTATTTACTTGTAACGAAGGATGTTCTTTAGTGTATACTGTAGTTCCTCATTGCTGTTCGAATAGTTTTAACTTGCTGGATTCTGCCATAGATATTTGAATTAGAATACAATATACAATGGATTGATACTAATTAAAATAAAGAACAGTAAAACAATTATAATTGCCTCCAACAAAATAAAAGTCCACAAAGTGTTACTGGGAAACAATGGAAGTCCCAGTGGTCATATAAGTGGTACCCCTTTAAGTAAACAATCCAGTATAAAATTATGCCAAAAAATAAATTTAGCTTGCCCTGTTAAAGTGCTTGAGAAAGTGAATCTGGTGCAATTTGTACTCCCCTATAAAAGTTGCTAGATATGCTTTTAAAACGCTGTCTCTGGCAACTCCTAAATACTGTCTGGGGTACAGATCAGTATTTAAGAATGCCATGATGTGGAGAACATAACATTGGATGACTACACATTCTCGGCATGGAATTCTGGAACACCCTCATCATGGGCATACTGTAACTAGAACTTTGTGGGCCCCATAGCAAAATTGTAAGAGGCCCCTTAACTCAGGTTTGCACCAGAGTGGACTGGGTATGGCTAGTGCTACTCAAGAGGTGTGGTTAGTGTGACAATGTGTGAGTGGCCTGGTCAGTGTGTGAGTGGCCCCAGGTCAGTGGTCATTGTGGGGGTCTTCAGAGCCGGATGGCGCTGTGAGCTCTGGCAGTCATGACCTCCAACCCCCCCCCCCCCTGTCTCAGCTGACCATGCACATCTTCCCACTGGTGGATGCTGAGGGCCACCGCCTGCTGTCTCGTCTGTGTACTGAAGAATCAGTGAACTTGGAGATGGTAAAGATGCGGTAGCTGCAGGCGGTGTTCCGGACCAGAGGCTCCTCATCCTACCCCGGCACTACTGCTGAGTGCTGCAGACTATACTGGCTGAGGAGGAAGTTGATGGGTTGCTAAGGTGGCTGCTGCACCATGGGGGATGGAGATAAATGGCATCCACTAGGAGTGGTGGTGAGTAAGCAATGATCAGAAATGGGTTGGGCTGTGGTGAGAATCACAACCATAGGTGACTGGTCCCTATGGTGGAGCGGGCTGCTTGCAGAGCCGTCAGGCCACCAATGTGGCTGGGTCCCATAGCAAGCGCACCTCTTGCACCCTCTATAGTTATGCCACTGATAATATGGAATGTCTACAGGAATCCGTGCACACTTCTATAAGATCTTTCTAATAATACTAGTAATATAAGAATGTATGGTATCAAAGCTGAGCGCAATCCTAGTATATGAAGAGGGTGGCTGTTGCCTCACAGTGTACATTGTCCATGTATGAGCCTTGTTAGAAATATTAAAATCAGTATCTATGGGAAGACAGCAAGAAATCCCTCTACAATGAGCACCTTTAGTAGTTATGGTACATACAAGCCTCCCATCACCTTAAAGCTATTCAAGATATTCAGCAAGCATGCCCTCACTCAGGACACGGTCTGATGCTCCTTTTAAGGCACAGCTCCATACGGTATTTGGCTGGGGATCCAGTGTGGCACAGTTCATATTGCAGGCTTCCACCTACTGTACTTTGGGCTATCAGGAAGCACAGGGAACATGATTTGTTTGGATCAGGACTAGCTTGGATGGTCTGTTGGGTCTGACTGATTTTTAGCAGATTTGTTGTGAGGCTCTGATTCTAACTCAGTAATTAGTGCAGGGCGCTAACCTATATGGAATGGCTTTGATTGGAGCTATACATGTGCTGGAAATGTTTTAAGTCCACTAAGGGTATATTTATTAAATACATTTTATGGGAAACCCCTTAAAAGGGATGTGTTTGGCATCCCAGTGTTTGGGATGGCTGATGCTGGAATAGCAGCCCCTGTAGGTTTTTATGGGTGGTGCTATATTGTGAGATTTACGAAGTTCCAAAACGCAAAGTATTAACCACTGTAGCCTGCGTACTACACATTGCGTAATTTACCAGAAGAATGACCGTGCATGCACAGTAGGTCCACAGCATATAGTAAAGTGATCACTTTACACATCGCAAGCTCCTATTGTAGCCATTGTCCCTGGATGCAGTGACGTAACTCCCAGAGACATTGGAGGCTCCAGCTGTTAAAGAGCCACCAAGGAAGAAAGACAGAGGGGGCTGCTGAACTAGGTGATTTGCTAGTCACTGCTGTCAAAACCTCCTTTGCAGCCCCTGTGAGATGAAGAGTTTTTGAATGTGTGATGATAACAGATCAAATTCTGTACTGTATAGTGAGCTATAGCTCTGCTGCTGTGTTTTAAATGAGGAAAGAAAGGAGAGCAGAAGTTGTTTTAAGGAAATGCACTAATTATTATAGTAAAACTTATGGGGCATCATTCTACATTCCATACACTATCTCGCATAGACCTAGTTCTAATCTCTCCTGGTCTGTCGCCAGGAGTGTCTGAGGTGACTTATCTGCCTAGGGGAATCTCCAACCATTCTGCTGTACTTCTTAGTTTGAATATATCTCGGGATAGAGGAGCCCGTTATTGGAAACTCAACCCATTCTGGTTGACTTTAATGGCTGCTGGATCTGACCTTGTTTTTGCGTGGAAAGGCTTTGAATCTGATCATTCTTCCTTTCTTAATCCTGCAATGTGACATGATGCTCTTAAGGTGTACATACGGGGCTCCTTTATTAAAAGAGTATCTGAAATTAAGAAGTTTAATAGAAAGGAGGAAGCTCGCCTTGGACATTTACATCAGTAGTTGGAGGCTCAGTGTATTTCATCTCAATCCTCTATGGACTGAGTTCTGGTTGGGGGAAGGTAAATATATCCTATGAATATGTGCAAAAACATTGCATAATGCAGCCCATACACTAAAAAGGAGGTTCACTTACACTCCTTAGAAAGTCACAAATAGTAATACAAAGTATAATGTATAGTTGCGCAAAAAACTGTGTTCATGAATTCATAAAATAATAATCACCCTGTAAAAGTGATCCATATAACAGTCCCAAGTCCAGTAGACAATAATGCTGTTGCAAGGTGCAAATGCTAACGTCAATTCTCTCACTCCAATGCCTTCTATTAGAGATGGTCAATTTCCATATATACTCCTCCACCACAGATTCTCATCAATATAGTGAACATGTAAAAAAGCATAAAATAATACCAAAGAGTGCAGATACCTTTAGTAAGTTTTAAAAGGTTTTAATCTTACAAAGATGCACTCACAAACCTAAAATAAAAGCAGGCATATAACACATCAGCATGTGTATGGGGGCATCATATACTCATCAGGACAAGCTCCATGCCACAAATGCGTCTTAGCAAGAACCCAAACAGGGTTTGAAAGGCATTAAGCGGTGTGGCAGAGTAGTGCAGACAACTTACCGGCCATTCGTGGAGACTCGTACATCTGGACTAATTAAGGGACCTGAATATATGATGTGCCCATACACATGCTGATGTGTTGGGAGACACTAGATATACCGGCTGTCAGAATCCCTGCACTCAGCATACCAACGCCGGGATACTGACAACTATTCTCCCTCTTGGGGTGTCCACGACATCCCTCTAAGGAGAATAAATAGTGTCCCTGCAAGGGGCTCTATTGCGCTCACCCCGCTGCCGGGAATTCCAGCGGTCGGGATCCCATCGCTAGTATGCTGGGTGCCGGGATCCTGACAGCCGACCATTCGTAGTACACCTGATGTGTTATATGCCTGCTTTTATTTTATGTTTGTGAGTGCATCTTTGTAAAATTAAAACCTTTTAAAACTTACTAAAGATGTCTACACTATTTTGGGCTGGGACCGGTTGTAAGGTGTGCCGCAGAGTCAGCCGCTGCTGGCACCTTCAAAACAAACTGTGAGCCCAGGCAGTGCTGGACTCTTCTGGGAGGCTTAGTAGTGCATGAGCCGTGATACACGGCGGTGTGACATCATAGGTCATGTACACTGCGTCCCACCAACCAGCTTGCTCGCCTGCATCCATACCATCCTGCCCGCATCTACTGTGAGCAACCCCTGCCACTGAGGGACAGGAAGGAAGATAGATGACGGTGGGGACCAATATTTGCTGAACCAACGTCTGGATTTTCCAACCATTTTCAAGTAATTATTATTATTATTATTATTATTAACAGTTTCTTATATAGCGCAGCATATTCCGTTGCGCTTTACAATTAGAACAACAATAATAGAACAAAACTGGGTAAAAACAGACAGACATAGAGGTAGGAAGACCCTGCTCGCAAGCTTACAATCTATAGGGAAATAGGCATTGATACACAAGGATAGATGCTACCTATTGCATAATGGTCCACCAGATTGCTAGGTTCTTAATGGGTTGTATGATATGATCACCCAGCAATTTTGGCCAAGGGTCAGGAGGGTGTGAGAGTAAAGAAAGACAAGATATGTGATGTTATGTATACTGTACAGAGGATGTAATTAGTTGGGGAAGCACTGAAGGTTATATGGGTGGGTCTGGAATTTGGTAGGCTTGTCTGAAGAGGTGAGTTTTCAGGGAACGTTTAAAGGTTTGGAGACTAGAAGCAAGTCTTATTGTGCATGGGAGGGCATTCCACAGAGTGGGTGAAGCCCGGATAAAGTCCTGTCATTTTGAGTGTGAACAAGTAATGCGTGTGATTGAGAGACGCAGATCTTGTACAGAGCGGAGAGGTCGGGTAGGGAGATATATTGAGATGAGTGAAGAGATGTATGTTGGTGCAGTTTGGTTAATAGCCTTGTATGTAAGTAAAAGTATTTTATATTTAATATGCTAAAATACCAGTAACCAATGGAGGGACCGACAAAGCAAATCTGCAGATAATGAACGTCTAGCGAGGAAGATTAGCCTCACAGCTGCATTCAAAATGGATTGTAGTGGTGAGAGTCTATGTTTGGGAAGACCGGTCAGGAGACTATTACAATAATCAATGTAGGAGATAATGAGAGCATGGATTCGAGTTTTTGCTGTCTATTTTGTAAGATATGGTCGTATTTTGGATATGTTTCTTAGATGTATGTTACATGATCTTGAGACAGATTGAATGTGGGGAACAAAGGACAGATCAGAGTCAAGAATGACACCTAGGCAGCGAGCTTATGGGGTAGGGATGATTGCTAAGTTATCAACAGTGATAGAGATATCAGGTTGGTAACTACTATTGGCCGGTGGAAATATAATTCATTCTGTTTTGGAAATATTAAGTTTGAGATGGCGAGATGTCATCCAAGATGAAATGGCTGACAGGCATTCAGTGACACGGCCTAATACAGATGGTGACAAATCTGGGGAGGATAGGTAGATTTGAGTATCATCTGCGTACAGATGGTACTAAAATCCGAAACAGTTGATTAGTATGCCAAGAGATGTGGTATAGATAAAAGCAGAGGACCTAAGACTGAGCCTTGCGGTACTCCAACTGAGAGAGGTAGCGAAGAGGAGGTGGAATCAGAGAAACAAACACTGAAGGAGTGATTAGATAAGTAAGATGAGAACCAAGAAAGGGCTGTGTCCTGAAGACCTAGGGATTGTAGTGTTTGTATGAGAAGAGAGTGGTCAACAGTGTCAAAAGCAGCAGAGAGGTCAAGGAGAATAAGTAATGAGTAATGGCCTTTAGATTTAGCAGTGACCAAATCATTCACTAGCTTAGTCAGCGCTGTCTCTGTGGACTGTTGGGCACGAAATCCTGACTGAAGTGGGTCCAGTAAGCTGTGTGAGTTAAGAAAGTGTGTGAGGGGAGTGTAGGCAAGTCTCTCAAGTAGTTGGAGGGGGATGAGAGCTGAGAGATGGGACGGTAGTTTGAGAGAGAGTGTTTGGGTCAGAGTTTTGTTTATTTTCAGAATGGGAGTAATCACTGCATGCTTGTACAGAGAAGGAAAGATACTTGGACTGAATTTACCACAACTCTGCATCCATTTGAGGACTCCGACTGCACATGCTAGATCCACTTGCCCAAGGGAATATCCCTCCATTTTTGAACTGGTTATGGTAATTATATTATTAATTGGACAGTCCTATGCTCAGAGAGGCTTAATTACAACTATCATCTCAATAAGCTACCCCCAGAGGTATAAAGATGAACAGGCCATCGTTAAATCTTCTGCTTGTTATCACTGAAATATTTCCATGTAACATTTGGCTGGTTTATTTCTCTGACGTCCTAGTGGATGCTGGGAACTCCGTAAGGACCATGGGGAATAGCGGCTCCGCAGGAGACAGGGCACATCTAAAGAAAGCTTTAGGATCACCTGGTGTGCACTGGCTCCTCCCCCTATGACCCTCCTCCAAGCCTCAGTTAGATTTTCTGTGCCCGACGAGAAGGGTGCACACTAGGGGCTCTCCTGAGCTCTTTGTGAAAGTTTTAGTTTAGGTTTATTATTTTCAGTGAGACCTGCTGGCAACAGGCTCACTGCATCGAGGGACTAAGGGGAGAAGAAGCGAACTCACCTGCGTGCAGAGTGGATTGGGCTTCTTAGGCTACTGGACATTAGCTCCAGAGGGACGATCACAGGTTCAGCCTGGATGGGTCACCGGAGCCGCGCCGCCGGCCCCCTTACAGAGCCAGAAGAGCGAAGAGGTCCGGAAAAATCGGCGGCAGAAGACTTTCCTGTCTTCAGATAAAGGTAGGCGCACAGCACCGCAGCTGTGCGCCATTGCTCTCAGCACACTTCACACTCCGGTCACTGAGGGTGCAGGGCGCTGGGGGGGCAGCGCCCTGAGACGCAATAAATCGATAGAAAACCTTTTATGGCTAAAATAAATGCATCACATATAACTCCTGGGCTATATGGATGCATTTAACCCCTGCCAAAACATACAAGAAAACGGATGATAAGGACGCAGAGAAAGGGGCGGAGCCTATCTCCTCAGCACACTGGCGCCATTTTCCCTCACAGCTCAGTTGGAGGGAAGCTCCCTGGCTCTCCCCTGCAGTCACTACACTACAGAAAGGGGTTAAAAAAGAGAGGGGGGCACAAATTAGGCGCAGTATAAACAATACAGCAGCTATAAAGGGAAAAACACTTATATAAGGTTATCCCTGTATATATATAGCGCTCTGGTGTGTGCTGGCAAACTCTCCCTCTGTCTCCCCAAAGGGCTAGTGGGGTCCTGTCCTCTATCAGAGCATTCCCTGTGTGTGTGCTGTGTGTCGGTACGTTTGTGTCGACATGTATGAGGAGAAAAATGATGAGGAGACGGAGTAGAGTGTCTGTAATAGTGTTGTCACCCCCTGGGGGGTCGACACCTGAGTGGATGTACTGTTGAAATTGCGTGACAGTGTCAGCTTTGTATAAAAGACAGTGGTTGACATGAGACAGCCGGCTACTCAGCTTGTGCATGTCCAGACGTCTCATACAGGGGCTCTAAAGCGCCCGTTACCTCAGATACAGACGCCGACACGGATACTGACTCCTGTGTCGACGGTGAAGAGACAACCGTGATTTCCAATAGGGCCACACATTGCATGATTGAGGCAATGGAAAAAGTTTACACTCTTCTGATAATATAAATACCACCAAAAAAAAAAAAAGGGGTATTATGTTTGGTGAGGAAAAACTTCCTGTAGTTTTCCTGAATCTGAGAAATAAAATGAGGTGTGTGATGATGCGTGGGTTTCCCCCCGATAACAATTGATAATTTCTAAAAAGTTATTGGCAGTATACCTTTTCCCGCCAGAGGTTAGGGTGCGTTGGGAAACACCCCCTAGGGGGGATAAGGCGCTCACACGCTTGTACAAGGGCTCTACCCTCTCTGGAGATGGCCGCCCTTAAGGATCCTGCTGATAGAAAGCAGGAGGGTATCCTAAAATGTATTTACACACATACTGGTGTTATACTGCGACCAGCAATCGCCTCAGCCTGGATGTGCAGTGCTGGGTTGGCGTGGTCGGATTCCCTGACTGGAAATATGATATCCTAGATAAGGACAGTATATTATTGCCTATAGAGCAATTAAAAGATGCATTTCTATATATGCATGATGCACAGCGGAATATTTGCCGACTGGCATCAAGTCTAAGTGCGTTGTCCAATTATACCAGTAAAGTGGTCAGGTGATGCGGATTCCAAACGGCATTTGGAAGTATTGCCTTAAAAGAGGGGATGTACCCCAGGTCGCCTCTCAAAATAAGACGCCGTATTATCAGGCGCAGGCCTGGTTGGCAAGCGGACAAAAGGGTTCCTCTTTTCTGCTCGTGACAGAGGGAGAGGAAAATGGCTGCAGAGATCAGCCAGTTCCAAGGAACAGAAACTCTTTTCCGCCTCTGCCAAGCCCTCAGTATGACGCTAGGGCTTTACAAGTTCAGGCACGGTGGGGTCCCGTTCTCAATGAATTTCAGTGCGCAGTGGGCTCACTCGCAAGTAGACCCCTGGATCCTTCTGGTAATATTTCAGGGGTACAAATTGGAATTCGAGACGTATCCCCCTCGCCGTTTCCAAAGGTCTGTTTTACCGACGTCTCCCGCTGACAGGGAGGCAGTTTTGGAAACCATTCACAAGCTGTATTCCCAGCAGGTGATAATCAAGGTACCCCTCCTGCAACAGGGAACGGGGTATTATTCCACACTATTGTGGTACCGAAGCCAGACGGCTCGGGGAGACCGATTTTAAAATCTAAAATCTAAAATCTTTGAACACTTGCATACAGAGGTTCAAATTCAAAATTGAGTCACTCAGAGCAGTGATTGCAAACCTGGAAGAAGGGGACTACATGATGTCTCGGGACATCAAGGATGCTTACCTTCAGGTCAAAATTTACCCTTCTCACCAAGGGTATTTCAGGTTATGGTACAGAACTGTCACTATCAGTTCGGACGCTGCCGTAGGGATGGTCCACGGCACCCCGGGTCTTTACTGAAGTAATGACCGTAATGATGATATTCCTTCGAAGGAAGGGAATTTTAGTTATCCGTTACTTGGACGATTCCCTGATAAGGGTAAGATCCAGGGAACAGTTGGAGATCGGTGTAACACTATATCAGGTAGTGTTGCGGCAGCACGATTGGATTCTCAATATTCCAAAATCGCAGCTGGTTCCGACGTCTTGTCTTCTGTTCCTAGGGATGATCCTGGACACAGTCCAGAAAGAAGGTGTTTCTCCCGGAGGAGAAAGCCAGGGAGTTATCCGAGCTAGTCAGGAACCTCCTAAAACCGAACCAAGTCTCAGTGCATCAATGCACAAGGGTTCTGGGTAAAAATGGTGGCTTCCTACGAAGCAATCCCATTCGGCAGATTCCACGCAAGACTTTCCAGTGGAACCTACTGGACAAATGGTCCGGGTCGCATCTTCAGATGCTTCAGCGGATAACCCTGTCACCGGGGACAAGGGTATCCCTCCTGTGGTGGTTGCAGAGTGCTCATCTTCTAGAGGGCCGCAGATTCGGCATTCGGGACTGGGTCCTGGTGGCCACGGATGCCAGCCTGCGAGGCTGGGGAGCAGTCACACAGGGAAGGAATTTCCAGGGCTTATGGTCAAGCCTGGAGACATCTCTTCATATAAACATTCTGGAACTAAGGGCCATTTACAATGCCCTAAGTCAAGCGAAACCCCTGCTTCAGGGTCAGGCGGTATTGATCCAATCGGACAACATCACGTCAGTCGCCCACGTAAACAGACAGGGCGGCACGGGAAGCAGGGGGGCAATGGCAGAAGCTGCAAGGATTCTTCGCTGGGCGGAAAATCATGTGATAGCACTGTCAGCAGTGTTCATTCCGGGAGTGGACAACTGGGAAGCAGACTTCCTCAGCAGACACGACCTTCACCCGGGAGAGTGGGGACTTCAGCCAGAAGTCTTCCACCTGATTGTAAACCGTTGGGAAAAACCAAAGGTGGACATAATGGCGTCCCGTCTAAACAAAAAACTAGACAGATATTGCGCCAGGTCAGGGGACCCTCAGGCAATAGCGGTGGACGCTCTGGTAACACCGTGGGTGTACCAGTCAGTGTATGTGTTCCCTCCTCTGCCTCTCATACCAAAAGTACTGAGAATCATAAGAAGGAGAGGAGTAAGAACTATACTCGTGGTTCCGGATTGGCCAAGAAGGACTTGGTATCCGGAACTTCAAGAGATGCTCACGGACGAACCGTGGCCTCTACCTCTAAGAAAGGACCTGCTCCAGCAGGGGCCTTGTCTGTTCCAAGACTTACCGCGGCTGCGTTTGACGGCTTGGCGGTTGAACGCCGGATCCTGAAGGAAAAAGGCATTCCAGATGAAGTCATCCCTACCCTGGTCAAGGCCAGGAAGGACGTAACCGCAAAACATTATCACCGCATTTGGCGAAAATATGTTGCGTGGTGGGAGGCCAAGAAGGCCCCTACAGAGGAATTTCAACTGGGTCGTTTCCTCCATTTCCTGCAAACAGGACTGTCTATGGGCCTAAGATTAGGGCCCATTAAGGTTCAAATTTCGGCCCTGTCGATTTTCTTCCAAAAGGAACTGGCTTCAGTGCCTGAAGTTCAGACATTTGTAAAAGGGGTACTGCATATACAGCCTCCTTTTGTGCCTCCAGTGGCACCTTGGGATCTCAATGTTGTGTTGAGTTTCCTAAAGTCACATTGGTTTGAACCACTCACCACTGTGGACTTAAAATATCTCACATGGAAGGTGACGATGCTGTTAGCCCTGGCTTCAGCCAGGCGTGTGTCAGAACTGGCGGCTTTATCATATAAAAGCCCTTATTTAATATTTCATTCTGACAGGGCAGAATTGAGGACTTGTCCTCAATTTCTACCTAAGGTGGTTTCTGCATTCCACATGAAGCAACCTATTGTGGTACCTGCGGCTACTAAGGACTTGGAGGATTCCAAGTTGCTTGACGTGGTCAGGGCCCTGAAAATATATGTTTCCAGGACGGCTGGAGTCAGAAAATCTGACTCGCTGTTTATCCTGTATGCACCCAACAAACTGGGTGCTCCTGCTTCTAAGCAGACGATTGCTCGTTGGATTTGTAGTACAATTCAGCTTGCACATTCTGTGGCAGGCCTGCCACAGCCAAAAATCTTAAAATGCCCACTCCACAAGGAAGGTGGGCTCATCTTGGGCAGCTGCCCGAGGGGTCTCGGCTTTACAACTTTGCCGAGCAGTTACTTCGCCAGGAGCAAATACGTTTGTAAACTTCTACAAATTTGATACCCTGGCTGAGGAGGACCTGGAGTTCTCTCATTCGGTGCTGCAGAGTCATCCGCACTCTCCCGCCCGTTTGGGAGCTTTGGTATAATCCCCATGGTCCTTACGGAGTCCCCAGCATCCACTTAGGACGTTAGAGAAAATAAGAATTTACTTACCGATAATTCTATTTCTCGTAGTCCGTAGTGGATGCTGGGCGCCCATCCCAAGTGCGGATTGTCTGCAATACTGGTACATAATTATTGTTACCAAAAAATTCGGGTTATTGTTGTAGTGAGCCATCTTTTATAGAGGTTTCTCTATTATCATGCTGTTAACTGGGTTCAGATCACAAGTTGTACGGTGTGATTGGTGTGGCTGGTATGAGTCTTACCCGGGATTCAAAATCCTTCCTTATTGTGTACGCTCGTCCGGGCACAGTATCCTAACTGAGGCTTGGAGGAGGGTCATAGGGGGAGGAGCCAGTGCACACCAGGTGATCCTAAAGCTTTCTTTAGATGTGCCCTGTCTCCTGCGGAGCCGCTATTCCCCATGGTCCTTACGGAGTTCCCAGCATCCACTACGGACTACGAGAAATAGAATTATCGGTAAGTAAATTCTTATTTTTTTGCTTTTATATTATGGCACATGCATTGTTATATTTGTGACTATGCGTTTTTATGAATTATTATGACATTTATGATACGGTTTTACTTTATGTCCTTATGTGTAAATATTTTTATATTCCTCACACTTGATTATATCAGTGCAGCTTTATTGTTTTTTTCTGTTTATTTGTGTATTCGGGACTGACCATCCCATTTGTAGCAGCTGCTAAACAAAACACACCATAAAAGCACCCGAGCATTTCCTTCCTTAGTAATTGATCTTTCTCTTTCATTCACTAGGGGACACTGGAGTCTTATACAGTAGGGGTGTGAAGCTTGCAACCGGAGGTGTGGCACAATCTAAAAATTTGCATTGTCTGCACAGCCGGCGCCTCCTCCTTCACATCCCTCATCCCTCAGTTTGAAAAATTGTGCTGGAGGTACAGCACATGGGGGCATTGAGCTCCTAAACTATAAAGAAAATATATGTGCTGTGTCTCCCTATGAAAAGGAGGACAAAGCCTGATAATACTGAGAGACAAAGATCCCTTTTGAAGTTTCCTGCATCTCACAGGAGATCCTCTTGAATTCAGTCTATCATCAAGTCTGTGAGTACTGGTTGTTATAAGGACCAAGTAGCATAGGTTTTTTTTAATTTTTATTATTATTTTCCTAAAAGGGCTTTATTCATAGCAATAGAGGAGTTAAAAACTACTCAGAGCGGTGCGCCGGTCAGTTAGCACTAAATGTAACAACAGTGTGAGGCGGGCCGGAATCCTTCAGCAGCTCACCAGCAACAGTCTCCCCTGTCAGCATGAGAGAGGCGCCGCTACGAGACCTGATGAGGGCGGTCCCAGTGCGCGCCAGCCAGCGGGAGATCACAATGCAGCGCAGCTGAGCAAACACCCTCAGCCGCCGGAGGCGGGGAGCGGGAGACGCTGCAGTGAGCACACGGCTGAGGAGATTTCCTCAGCCGTGGGACGGGTTCAATAGCGCATACAGTGGCGGCCACTACAGGAGAGGCTTCCTTCAGGATCAGCCTGATAAACAATAGTGTAGGCAGTGGGGCTTACCGGTGGAAGATCCCCCTCCTAAATGATGTGTCAAGAATTCTACTTTGGCGGCCATATTAAAATTCATGCAGGCACCAAATCACATGGAGTGAACCCCATTATAGAATTATAGTAAGTCAGGAAATTCTACTTGTACTAACAGTGCCCTCTGCTGGTGAAATGTTATATATATATATATATATATATATATATATATATATATATATATATATATTACTATGAGGATCTCCTGTAATATAATATGAATATGATTTATTTTCAGAGGAATTCTATTACAAAGATCCTACTGAAAATACGAGGAAGCAAGTGAAGCCAACTCTACCATCGTAGCTGTGTTACGGTTGGAGTGTGAGGGTTGCATGTCGGCTGGTGTTTAAATATTTTTTTTTTTTAAATGTATTTATCTATTTTGTCCTGTTACTTTTTCTATGAAAGTAAGGGAACAGCAATTCCAGCCAGATCCGATACCTTTGCTTCCGTCATCTCTCACAGCCTTTCTCTTCCTAGTTTAAAGGGTGAAAGCGCCGCATAGTACCCTGGTAGGGGGTTTAATCAACAAGTCTAAAGCACCAACCAAGACCTCTAAGACCTGTTATGTTTGTACGAAATGTAACAAGAAGAGCACGCGGGTTGGCAGCTCCGGGGTGTGCGACTCCTGCTTAGACAAGGACGCTCCACCTGGGAGCAGTGATCTGGCTACGTCATGGGAGGACAACCTTGCAAATAGAATCTCCAAGGAGATGGCAGAATCACGCAAGCAGCAATCGGAATGGGCTGCGGGATTCTCAAAGACGATGGAGGAATTTCTCATCAGGTTAACACCGCCCGCACAAGCAGAAACGAATGTGCTCAAGGCAGTTAAAAGACCTCTTCCTATTATACCGGAATCAGAGGAGGAAGAGGGTCTTCTCATTGATACAGAGGAAGGTGAGTTAATTGAATCTAACCTAGACGCCAATTTTCCGGAAGAGGACACGGCAATCTCGGGTCTTGATTCTTTAATTGACGCGGTAAAGGAGATCCTAAACTTTAAGGTAGAAGAGGTAAAGGAGCCAGAAGATTTCGAATTGTTTGAATCCCAAAAACCGCGTTCAGCAGTGTTTCCCATTCCTAAATCCCTCCAATCTCAAATGGAGGAGGCTTGGAAACAACCTGACAAACGCTTTCAATTTCCGAAGAGGTTTCAAGTAACTTATCCCCTACCCAAGGGTGTAATGGATAAGTGGGAGATTCCAGCAGTAGTGGATGCTTCCCTAGGAAGGTTGTCGAAGAAGACAATCTTACCAATACCTAATGTAACGACTTTAAAGGATGCTTCAGATCGTAAGGTTGACACAGCTTTAAAGTAAATTTTTGTAGCAGCAGGTGCAGCACAGAGACCTACGATCATCTGCACTTGGGTCAACAAAGCCATGGGAGCATGGTCTGGACGTATTGTACAGGCTATTGAGGAGAAAAATAGCTTAGAAGAGATTACCCAACTGGCGGAACACATTCGAGAATCTGTTTCATTCTTGTGTCAAGCCTCAAAGGATATTAGCAGGATAGCATCGCGCATCTCCGTATCATCCATATCGGCTAGACGGATTTTATGGCTCAGAGAATGGCAAGATGACTCTGACACCAAGAAGGCGGTAGAATCCATCCCCTTTGGGGGTGAGATGCTTTTCGGTCCAGAGTTGTACAAGAGGATTTCGCAAGCTACTGCAGGGAAGTCCACCTTTCTGCCTACTCCTTATACGAGAGCCACTCCACAGGTTAGGAGAGGTTATTCGGGACCAGCGTTTAATTCATTTAGATCACAATCCTTTCGAGCCCGAGGAAGAGGTTTCGGTACACAAGTACGTGGGGGCAGAGGTAGAGGCCACTCACAGGCAGCAACCAGAAAGCAGGATAAACCTGCTGACAAAACCGTGGCATGACGGCCTACCAGCTCACCTGGGGTCCCCCTTGGTGGGCGCATGTCTTAATGGTTTGCGGGACATCCAGGCCAGAACCTCACCAGAACTTTGGATAGACAACATAATCTCCCAGGGGTACAAACTGGATTTTCAACAGAGGCCTCACAGTCAGTTTTTTACAACGGGATTGCCTCGGTGCCCTCAGAAAGCAAAAGCACTACTGACAGCAATTCAAAAATTGCTACGGTCAGAGGTCATTATTCCAGTTCCCGCCTCTCAGAGAGGAACGGGTTTCTATTCCAATCTTTTTGTCGAGCCAAAGCCAGACAGGATGGTCAGACCGATACTCAATTTAAAAGTTTTAAACCAGTTTCTAAGGGTCTACAAATCAAGATGGAATCAATCCAATCGGTCATTGCAGGCTTAGAACAAGGCGAGTTCATGGTATCCATGGACATAAAGGATGCATATCTGCATATCCCAATCTGGACTCCTCACCAGGCTTACTTAAGGTTCGCACTGGTGACGGATCACTACCAATTCAGGGCCTAGCCGTTCGGTCTATCATCAGCCCCAAGAATCTTTACGAAGATCATGGCAATCATGGTTGCAGGATTGAGACTGTCGGGGGTCACGATTATACCTTATCTAGACGATCTACTAATCAAGGCATCATCTCAGGAACAGCTGATCAAGGATGTTCAGACATCTCATCAATTTCTCATTCAACATGGGTGGATTGTGGATTGTGGATTGTGAATTTCCAGAAATCCAACCTCATGCCAACTCAACGGATTCAATTCCTCGGTCTCATCTTGGACACGGTACAATTGAGAGTATTCCTACCAGAGAACAAGGTCCAGGACCTACAAAGATAAGTGGCTCAGGTACTGAGGACACAAACGGTTTCTCTACACCTCTGTGTGCAACTTCTCGGGAAGATGGTGGCGTCGTTCGAAGCTCTCCAATACGGCAGACTTCATTCCCGACCATTCCAGATGAACCTCATTGCTCAGGGAGCAGGTACGCACTGGCTTCTACATCGAAGAATCCGACTTCCACCACGCATACTAACCTCCTTACTTTGGTGGTCGTTGCACAGGAATCTCGCAGCAGGCAAGAGATTCGGCATTTGGGATTGGAGGATCCTGACAACGGACGCCAGTCTCAGAGGTTGGGGTGCCGTCTTAGAGGAACATAAGTTTCAGGGCAGATGGACGTTACTGGAGAGCAGCCTACCCATAAACATTCTCGAACTGAGGGCAGTTTACAATGCGCTTCTCTTAGCCGAAGACCTAGTCATGGGTCAACACGTAAAGATACAGTCGGACAATGTCACGACGACGGCTTACAATAACCGTCAAGGAGGAACAAAGAGCAGGATGGCATTAAAGGAAGCCACAAAGATCTTGTTGTGGGCAGAAAGGCGAAACATTATCCTCTCGGCAGTGTTCATTTCAGGTGTGGAGAACTGGGAAGCCAGGACATGCATCCGGGAGAGTGGTGCCTACAGCCATGGATTTTCTACATGGTGGTGAGGAGATGGGGTCTACCTCAAGTGGACCTAATGGCGTCTCGGCAAAACCATCAGCTGCCCAAATATGTGTCCAGGACAAGAGATCCAGCAGCAGAAGGAGTGGACGCATTAACACTTCCTTGGTGTTACAGGAGGGTTTACATTTTTCCACCTTTCCCCACTCATACCTAGGATTCTGAAAAGGTTGAAACGAGAATGAGTGTGAGCAATTCTAATCGCACCAGATTGGCCCCGCAGGAGTTGGTACTCAGACCTGCGAGGGTTACTAGTGGAAGTTCCTTGGCGGTTACATCAGAGAGAGGACCTGCTGTCTCAGGGACCGTTCCAACACCCAGACCTGAACAGGCTGCGTTTAACGGCGTGGCTATTGAAACCCGGATCTTAAGAAACAGAGGGATACCAAGAACGGCCATTCCTACGATGATAGCTGCTAGGAAGCCAGTCACTGCCATGCACTACTACAGGATTTGGAAGAATTACATGGACTGGTGTCAAGAACATGGGTGGACTTCGACGAACTTCCACTTATCCAGACTTCTTTTTCTTCAGGCCGGTCTAGAAGGAGGACTGAGGCTGGGCTCTCTGAAGGTTCAAATTTTGGCTCTCTCCATCCTATTTCAACAGCGGTTAGCATCCTTGCAAGAGGTTCAAACCTTTTTACAGGGGGTTCTGAGGATACAACCCCCTTTTCGTCCTCCCACTGCGCCATGGGACTTAAATTTGGTGTTGGAATTTTTTAGGTCACCAACTTTTGAGCCATTAGCAAGAACAGACCTGAAATATCTCTCTTGGAAGGTCACGTTATTGCTTGCCTTGGCTTCGGCCAGGCGGGTTTCTGGGTTGGGAGCCTTATCGTGTAAGAGTCCTTTTTTAATTTTTCATGAGGATAGGCCACAACTCCGTACAAGAGCTGATTTCCTTCCTAAGGTTGTTTCAGCGTTTCACGTAAACCAGCCAATTGTGGTCCCATCTTTCCAGGGTCTCGCAGATGGGGACGTGACCTTGGATGTTGTCTGAGCTTTACGGGTATATGTACAAGTTACGACGTCCTTCAGAAAGTCGGACCATTTGTTTGTTCTTTATGATGGGCCAAAGAAGGGTTGGCCAGCATCTAAGCAGTCTTTGTCTAGATGGGTTAGACTTGCCATTCGGCAAGCTTATATTTCCTGTGGCAAACAGGTTCCGGTTCAGACGGGTGCTCATACCACCAGATCAGTGGGTGTCTCATAAGCGGCTGCCAGAGGTGCTTCCACTACTCAACTTTGCAGAGCGGCGACGTGGTCCTCAGCCCACACGTTCGCAAAATTTTACAAGTTTGATACCTTTGCGGTCGGGGACTCTAAGTTCGGACGTTTAGTTTTGCAGGACACCGACAGCACTCTCTCCCTGGGGGATAACTTTGGGACGTCCCCTACTGTATAAGACTCCAGTGTCCCCTAGTGGATGAAAGAGAAAAGAGGATTTTGGTACTTACCGATAAATCCATTTCTCTGAATCCTCTAGGGGACACTGGACGCCCGCATCAGTGCTGTCAACCTTGTTCAAACAGTTCATGCAAACAGCGTTAGGTTTTCTGTTAAGAGTTTCTTGGATGCTGTTTGATATGTTGTACGGTTCGGTTCCTCGCCATGTGCTATAGTGTCATGTCCTATTCTCTCAGTCAAATTTTCCAAACTGAGGGATGAGGGATGTGAAGGGGGAGGAGCCGCCTGTGCAGACAATGCTAATTTTTAGATTGTGCCACACCTCCGGTTGCAAGCTTCGCACCCCTACTGTATAAGACTCCAATGTCCCCTAGAGGATTCAGAGAAATGGATTTATTGGTAAGTACCAAAATCAGCCTCTTTTTTGCCTGCGAGCAAAATCAGCCTCTTTGGCAGCATCTGCCCTTATCTGCCCTACTGTGTGATGTGGACACTACAGTGCATCGATACTCACTAAGTTTGTCTCTAGGTGGTAGGTTGTGGTCCTTTATAACGTTTTCCCTCTGACCGTCACACTCTCAGACACCTCGCTTAGGACTAACTTTATAAATAAGGGAAGGGAAATATAAAAAAAGGTGTCCAGTACCCAGGTACAGACCGTTCCAGACTGGGTTTACTATACAGAGGTGATTAACAGAAAACAGCAGCTTACAAGTGGATGAAATGTTTTTCTGAGGGAAGAGAAAGTGTCACTGACGATGAGAGATCAGGACGGCTAGCAACAAGCAGAACTGAAGAAAACATTGCAAAAGTTTGTCAAATTGTGTGTGAAAATCGTCAGCTGACTGTCAGGAGCATAACAGTCAACCAAGTTTACTATTTGGAAGTACTGAAAAAGCTGCGTGAAAAAAATTAGATGTAAATGACCTGAACTTTTTGCCAACAACTCATGGATCTTGCATTACGACAATGCACCTTCTCACACGGCACTGTCTGTGAGAGAGTTTTTAGCTAGTAAACATGTAACTGTGTTGGAACACCCTCTCTATTCACCGAATCTAGCACACAGTTACTTTTTTTCTGTTCCTGAAGGTAAAGGCAATATTGAATGGAAGGCATTTTGATGACATTGAGGCATCAGGAGTAATACGACCACATCTCTGAAGGCCATTCCATAAAACCAGGGGATGCGGTCAACATCCCGCTGGACGGGATCCCGGCGGTCGAAATACCGACGCCGGAATCCCGACCGCCACAATCCCGACATATTCTCCCTCCGTGGGTGTACACGACACCCATAGAGGGAGAATATAATAGTGTTCCGAGCGTAGCGAGGCACCGTGCCCGCAGCGTGGCGAGCGAAGCGAGCCCGCAAGGGGCTGCGTTCCGCTCGCCACCCCTGTCGGGATTGTGTGGTTGGGATTCCGGCGTCGGTATTTCAACCGCCGGGATCCCGTCCAGCGGGATTACGTACTGATCCCAAAACCAGTTGTTATTGTGCCCAGGTACTTGTAATATAAGGCAGTCCTGTCCACTCTGCCCACCTACCACGAAAAAAAATAAATCCTACAGTGTAAAAAAATTAAAATAGACTGGTATTCTGCGTAGGGCCCCATAAGGTCTAAATCTGTCTCTGCCTGATGGTTAAACAGATACAGTGCACTAATATTTGTATGCATTCTACAGTCTGTATTTTCGTTTTGTTTGCTCTTTTGGAACTTGATTAAACTGTAAACACACATTTTGCAGCACACAAGTTTCTTTGGTAATGTCTTATACCTCAGCTTTTGCTAATATGTCTAGTGTTCTGGGAAAGTGTATGGGTTTGCGGTAAAGATGGTTGTGATTACAGTGGCTGATGGGAGCAGAGTGGAGTGAAGATACATATACCTTACTAAGTCTCGATTAGGCCTTTTTTAGCTTTACTAATCACTAAAAACTGTAATGAAGGTATAGCACCTTATACCATTCAATATACATAAGCATAAAAGGTTACATTTATACTGTATAATAAATGGCACAATACCTCATCACGCCATTAAGGTAAATGCATAGGTATATACGCCATCATAAATACAGGGACAGACTAGGACCGTGAAGGGGGCACAGCCATAGCTGAGGGGGGCATCCCACGAGTCATGGCACGCCTCCAGTTGGTCTAGAACCAGGGCCAGTTCTAGATTAACTGAAGCACAGGGTGAAAATTTCCTTTGGCCCGTCCAGTACACTCATGATTTTTTTGGGTTCCCACAGGTTACATTTCTCTCCCCTCGTGTTATGTTATAAGCCCCATAGGCCGTAGGGGCAAGTGCAAGATTTCTTAAAAAGAATTTCCACAGTATACACAGTAATGCCTGTAATTCACATTATGCCATACTGTTGTACCCATAATTAATATTATGTCAAACAATAGTGCACATTATACGATATGGTAGTGCCTGTCATGCATATTATGCCACACAGCCGTGGCCGTAATTAAGAAGAAAAAAAAATAATAATAAAAAAAAAAAATATATATATATATATATATATATATATATATATATATATATATATATACATATATATTTATATTTATTTAAAAAAGAAAAGACACAATAAAAACAACTGAAGATAATACGTTTTGGCACATATTAGTCACCTGCTATACCTATTGATGATTAATGTGCCTGCAATATCACATTGATGAATGCCATCAGTGAGACTCCTGGGTGAGGGATCTGTGCAGCATGAACAGGAGCACACATCATGATGTGAGGAAGGGTATTTGGTGGGTTGCTGCTGGGAGCGCATATCACAGGGGGAGGGTAGTTGGTGGGTTGCTGCTGGGAGAGTACATCAGGGTGAGAGGAAGGGGGTGAGGGTTGGTGTGTGTCTGCCGAGTGCTCAGTGGCACATCACAAGGAAAGGAGGGCTTAGTTGGGGATTGTCCAGTGTTCACATAATGGGTGGGTTATAGCGCCACCAGAGCTCTTGCAGACAGGGCTTTCTGTGCAATTACTGTCTGGTGAGCTCACCTCTGAGGACCGCATCTCAGATTCTTCCTTGTTGTTATGGGCATAGGTGAAACTGGACATGTAGTAATGGGTGTGTAACACCCCCGGGGCTGGCAGGGTATGTCTCAGTGGTTGAGAGAGGTATCACAGGTGTTGGTTGGCTATGTGAAAGATATTTCCCCTGAAATGTTGTTCCCCATATTTTGTGTCAGAGTACCATACTCAGAGAGGTAGGATAGATTGATTTGAATCAGAAGTGAGTCAGCAATTCCAACCGGAAGTATTTTTAATGAACTCTGGATTTGGAATGATTGATTGATTGATTAAAGTACGTTACTTTGGTAGTAAATCACAAAAAGAAGACTCTGGCATACAAAAAGAATAGGCACATGCAATTCAATACAGTTCACGCCACAAAAGATCATCCAATATGCAAAAGACAAGTAATTTTAATCAGAGAATAGTAATTGGAGTCTGGATGAAGAACAATTGGAATCACAAACTAACAATGTAAATCATTGGAATCCTAAAATAATATCAGACACTGTGCATACCATTCTATAATGTGATGCCAAGTACAGTGAATAATAAACTAATTTTGCGGCTGCAAGATGGTCGTGCCGGCGATACTGCATTCCGACTGCCAATTTCTTAATGGTATGCACTACTGACCCATACCACCATACTTGCAGCACTGCTTGTAGCTGACCAGTTGTGTTATCTAGTACATAGCAGTATGTGCTGTTCCCTACAAAAGGGGCGCTACTAAACATTCACATGCTACAAAGCCCCCTTCATCCATAACTATGGCTGATCTTGTATAGATGACGTCAACTATGATGTTCATCAGGTAACTCTGCCTAACATATATGACAATTGTGAGGAGTCTGAATAAGCAGGTGATATCACAGCTGAAGATATGGACATAGGTTTCACCATACTTAGTATAGACTCTGAATGTGCTTTCTCTGCAGCCAGGTATATAGGGAAATCTGAACATGCCCAGCTTTTTCGTAGGTCGTACTTTCAGCAAATGTAAAAAGGGGATCAGTATGAATAACCAGTGGTCGTGATGCCGGCCGTCAGTATACCGTCAGCGGCATCCCCAGCCGCCAGTATGCCAGCAGCAGGGCAAGCGCTAAGAATTCCCTTGCAGGCTCAATGGGTCGCTGCGCTCGCCACAGGTTCTATTCCCACTCTATGGGTGTCGCGGACACCCACAAGTGAGAATAGCCCCTGTGAGCCGGGATTCTGGCTGTCACCATTGTCGGCTGTCGGGATTCCGCCGTCGGCATCCTGACTGCCGTGATCCCGGCAGACGGCAAATTATCTGTATCCCGTAATAAGACTCACATTTTTGGAGGTGGAAAATTGCAGTTTGCATTAACTTCCAATTTCAAGTGTGTAGACATTTGAGCTGTTTTTGACCATTTTTCATTTGTTTTCTTCCCTTAATCTCAGTCCTGAATTAATACCGGGATCCATAAATAATTTTGGGACTGGAATACCTAGTATCAATTAGATTTGACCTAGTCTTCAAAGGCAATGACTGCACACAAACTATGCTATCAATTTGCCATATTGCCTTCGCTAAGAAGTTTTCACATTAATAACTTGGTAGATCAGATTTGGCCAGACTTTTGGACTCGGTGATCGACTGAAAGCTGAAAGGCTTACATGATCTACCACATAGACACTTTTGTGCACCCCAGAAAAAAGGGGTGTGATGTGCCACAAAGGGGGCGTGGTGTTGCTGCAAAAATGCTTAGGGACTGTCCCAGTGAAATCACACATTGGCATCCACAGGGAACACGAACACACACACACACACACACACACACACACACACACACACACACACACACACACACACACACACACACACACACACACACTCACTCTCTCTCTCTCTCTCTCTCTCTCTCTCTTTGTCCCCCACAAAAAAACATACATTAAATTGCACCAGTCTGCCACAGACTACTCACCTGACCGGTCAGAGAGAGGAGCTCCCGGTGCCTCCCTTCCCTCAGCTGTGGGCAACAGCGGCAGCCCACCAGCAGCCACAGTGCAGACCCCAGAGCACTGCAAGGGACGGCGGGTAGTTGCAGCCATGCCTGCCAGTCTTGAACGGCCCAGAGTCCCGGCATCGGCTGCACTGCGCCCCCTATGGGCAGGCACCCTCAAACTGGCCCTGCCCTCCCTTAATCTGGCTCTCTGATCCTCACTGAATGGAGACTGTCACATGTATTCAGTAATGAATACACCTGTGCTCTAGCACAGATTATGGAAGCCTGCACTATTAGAGGTCCCTGAGTACTGGAGTAGGGAATCATGGTTCTAGATCATCTACCATAGGTGTGGCCAAAGCATTAATCACGATTGACTGTGGACACTCAACTGGTCTGCCTCTGGGAGTTCTGCCCCTGTAGTTACTTACTTTAAGAAAATGTCGTCAGAATTCTAAAGTGGGCTATGACATGCCAGATGGAAATGACTGTAGATAAATGTAGTGTTGTGCACATAGACTGTGGTATTAAATAATTGTCTGTGGCTGAGTCTGATACCACAGCCCCTGGTAACTCCCATACACCATACCACCAGGGGACGTTATCTTGCTCTGAAGGTGGTGACTGGGTAAGGGTCAGAGCCATAACTAGACATTTTGATACCAGAAATAGAATTGGTACCCCCCTCCGGCACTATGGCCCTGGGTAAGGGGGGTAACACTTACAGTAATATTACTAAATTAGCATCATGTCCACCTGTCATTAGTTTGGTGGTAAAAGATGTAAAGTAAAAATGAATTGAAGCAAAAGTTCATTCTCTAACATGTTTTTGCTTCTTTACAGGCAACCTGGTGATTGTGACTGGGGGATATTTCCGTGGGGATTTTGTGTGGTATAGCATAGACTGTGTTCTCATTTACAACTCCTCCAATAACTGTTGGACAGATGGACCACCTATGAAGATGTCCCGGAACTGCCACTGTGCTGTGGGACTTGGCCTCCATCTGTATGTTATGGGCGGGAGCACAGATGAAGGTGTTATTGCAGATGTGGAGATGCTGGATTTAGCAGAGATGGCGTGGGAAAGTCGCAATCCTCTCATTAGACCAACTGAAAGAGCAGCTGCTGCTAGTGCTGATACTAAGCTTTATGTTATATGTGGCCGTGATGAGAACGGCGAGGTGTACAGCGGGGTACAGAGACTGAACACGGAGACTGATGTGTGGGATGTAATCACTTACTCTCCTATGCCCAGGTATGGGATTATAATAAACTGCAATCTCCATTTAAAAAAAAATTAACTCTAGAGTAAATGAACCACTTCTACATATGCATCCTTGCACACAAATTTGCTTTGTTTTGCTGTACAAAAGAAGAGGTGACTTGGGAGCGTGCACATGAAGCTGGAGCCCAGTAAGGCGGAGAGCACATTTAGCAGCAAACTCATTTGCTCCTTCAGCTCCACCACCTCCTCTCAATCTACACCCAGATCTACATTTACAAGAAAAAGAAATGACTGATTGCGCTGTCTCCCCAGGTGCGCATATGAATAAAGACACTTTTAAAATCACCTCTCTGGTTTTTATTTTAGTGCAAAAATTATATATCTCACACAACAATATATAAAAAAACTCAATATGCATGCATATTCATTAAGAGCTCATTCTAAAAACTGTAACACTATTTCTCTGTTTAAACATCCAGTGCTCAGACCTGTTGTTAAGAACAATTGTTTGTTCCACTAATATAATGTGAATGAAACATAACTTGTATTTCCACAGGAATAAGTGGTGTTTTTCCAAATATGATGGAACTCAGTCCTTTACATATAGACACAGTTCTTGTTCATATACTGGGCATAGTCCATAGACTGTCAGTTTATTGACTGTTATAAGCCGCTTACCGCCGTATCCGTGAACATAGAGGTGCTGGGGAGATCCTCGCTGTGCACAGCGGCAGTGTTTACTCTCCCTTTCCCCGTCTGTCCTCCGTGGTGGTAGCGGTACTAGATGGTCTCTATCCCTCGGCGTGTTGGGGCCGCTTGTATGTGGACGCTAGCAGAGCAGACTCTCCACCTGGCTGGCCGCGTCTCCTCTGATTGCTATTCACCCTGCTGAGTGACACCCCACTTTTGGTTCTACCCTGCCGGATTGGGAGCTAAGGACAACCGGCGAGACCTCATACACCTGCCGCCTAAGCTGAACCGCAATCAGAGGAGACGTGGCCAGCCAGGTGGAGAGTCTGCTCTGCTAGCGTCCACATACAAGCGGCGCCAACACGCCGAGGGATAGAGACCATCTAGTACCGCTACCACCACGGAGGACAGACGGGGAAAGGGAGAGTAAACACTGCCGCTGTGCACAGCGAGGATCTCCCCAGCACGTCTATGTTCACGGATACGGCGGTAAGCGGCTTATAACAGTCAATAAACTGACAGTCTATGGACTATGCCCAGTATATGAACAAGAACTGTGTCTATATGTAAAGGACTGAGTTCCATCATATTTGGAAAAACATCACTTATTGCTGTGGAAATACAAGTTATGTTTCATTCACATTAAATTAGTGGAACAAACAATTGTTCTTAACAACAGGTCTGAGCACTGGATGTTTAAACAGAGAAATAGTGTTACAGTTTTTAGAATGAGCTCTTAATGAATATGCATGCATATTGAGTTTTTTAATATATTGTTGTGTGAGATATATAATTTTTGCACTAAAATAAAAACCAGAGAGGTGATTTTAAAAGTGTCTTTATTCATATACGCACCTGGGGAGACAGCGCAATCAGTCATGTCTTTTTCTTGTGCAGTTCTTTGGTTAATGAGGAGGGAGAACAAGAGAGCTCTCCACCTCATAATCAATATTTTTCTGTACGAACACAGGTACAGCTGGACGGAGGTTGCAGCTTATAGTCTATTATAAAGTAAAAATCAAGTATTATGATTAATTAATTAGCGCCTGGATCAGTGTTGTTTTTTTCAGATCTACATTTATTCCTGTCCTCCCACCAACATTTTGATCCCGTTTGCTCAACTGTCGGCCCACCATCTCTACCTGGATGACCTAATGATTCCATAAAATGAACAAACTCTTCCCTGTGCTAATGTCACTACCCCTTCCCACATCTCCCACACAGCTGATAACATCGCTCTCTCCCTGGTTCTCCATGCACACTGCCTCTGTGTTATCTCTGACTCTGCCCTTTAACTCTCACACCCAGTACCTCTCTTAGGGGCAGATGTATTAAGCCGTGGAGAGTGATAAAGGTGAGAGATAAAGCACCAGCCAATCAGCTCCCGTCATTTTTCAAACACAGCCTGTAACATGGCAGACACTTTATCTCTCTCCATTTTATCACTCCCCAAGGCTTAGTACATCTATCCCTAAGTCTTGTTGCTTCCTCCACCACAACATCACCTAACCTGGCTCATGTGCTCATTATTTCCAACCTTGGCTACTACAATCTCCTCATTGGCCTTTCCCCTCTACAATCCATCTTGCATGCTATGGCTAGGCTACTCTTCCGCTCCAGCTGCTCCTAATCTGCTGCCCCACTCTATAAATCCCTTCGCTGACTTTTCAGTACTTCCAGAATTAAGTCAAGCTCTCAACTTCATGGATACGATACATCCCGCCACTTATCAGGTACATACTGGCGTTAATAATGCTGATATGCACTTAGAACGGCAGCAGTGATAGGACTTCCAGGTTTATGACCTGAGTCCTTCTGTGCAGGTACAATAGATCTGCCTATAAAGAGGCATCATTGCTGCTCTGCATGACCCACATTTGTGTGAACACACCCTTAATGAACTTTGCCTATGTGTTAATGCCCTTTCTGTCCCTATTCCGCTTCTGCTCTGTAAGGTGTGATAGTTATGCATTTGCAGATATGCTTGGGCTCCGTCTCTGAGCATGTGCATAGTGAAACCCTGCCAAAAACTACACACACTGGAGGATTACTCAGTCTGAACCAGCCACATAATCTATGGTGTTAGAGTATTAATTACAGTACTACAAAATATAGATGCTATTTAATAGACACTATATGAAGTTCTAAGAAGCAATTCTAACACTGGTTGTTTTTTAGGTATGATCTCTGTGCTACAGTGCTTAATGGAGTTCTATATACCATTGGAGGGAAGGCTCTACGCTATGACTTTTGCACTGGAAAATGGTCAGTAATTGAAGAGGAATGCCTCAACCACAAGTTCTTTATGGGGTGCTGTTCTGCCAATGGGCGAATTTATGTCCTGGGTCAGAGAAGAGCTGGGGTAACTCATGATATTCCCAGTTTTGTTCTGTATGACCCATACCTGGACATCTGCCAAGTAGAAGATGACAAGCTCCCCTGTCCACTGCCCATCAGAGGCTGTGTGGCCATGAGACGCTATGATGTTTGGTCCTGACATCGACAAATACACAGATGACATGCATGTAAAGCATTTGCAAAGGACTAGTTAGAATTACTATGTATGTTCCTGACAAATGCAGCTGTAATTTGTTTGTTGCACCTAGTTCTAATCACTTTAGTCAGTCTATTCTACTAAAGTAGTAACATGGTCCCTGGAGGAGGCATGGCAAGCTGTCTTGGGCTTTCCTCCTTGGATCAATCCTACTTAGCACACATGAATGTATATAAATGTGCCAAAATCAATTAGACTTTCTAGAGACCTGATTACATATCTCAGCTAATTATGTCCCTCCGTGACTTTACAGCAATATGGGAGCTAATGAGGTGTAAGAAAGTTTGTGTACACAGTTTGCTTATAGTTAATAGGATTGTGTAATTATACTGCCCATGTATATACGGTTTGAGGGATAAAGGAACACTTTGTACCCTGTCATGCCATGTCAGAGATGTGGGGACTGCCAGTTTGTTAGATAACGTGTTTGTATATTTTCTTAATTTCACCTTTCCCAACGTTTGCTGTGCACAAAATTTATTTACAGAGAAACACATTTTTTTTTAATGTGTTTCTGTGGAGGGAACATACAATGTGAGTTTATGTTGATACATTTGTCTAAAAAACAAAACAAAAAACCCTTGTAATTAAAAGTGTAAATCAATGTCTACATGCTGATATATAGTTATATAACCATGGTCTTCAATTGCCGTGTTATATTGTATAAAATCCTGCAATTTAGTGTTTTTCAAAAATAATTTTGGAAACGGCAGATAAGGGAAGTCTCCCACATCTAATGTTTCTCTTCCGTGACCGGCCAATGTAAATGAAACATCTATAAGGCTGATTAAACAACCATTGGATCATTGGTCAGGGACATTCTACAGGCCCCAATGTGCTCACTGGTGATAAATGGAGACTCAGCCCAATAATGGCCACACTCTGAGTGTAAATGCTGCTGGCTACGGGGTCATTGGAGCTGTTCCATACCTGTTTACATGCCTGTACTAGCATCACACGTTTTAGCAAAACTATTTATTCGGACACCAGTAAGAGGCAGACGTGGACATTTTGGAATGCAGCTCTAGTTATTGAGGCAGGTGCAGTATTGTACATATGCATGTTAGTGGAGAGAATCATGCGCATATTCCGGTATTCTAGATCCCAGCTTACACAAGTACTGTATGTGTGATGCAGCTGGCAGAGTACTATGCATTTTAATCACATCTGCACTTGCAATAGAGGAGGCTGTAATGGGGCGCCCTGAATATAGGCAGAGTTCAGGTTCAGTGAGTCTGTGCTGATAGAACTGTGGTTAATGCAGATATGGACAGAAGTGGAGATACACTCAGTTGTATCATTAACACCTAATATAGGTTAGTGCAAGTACGCCCTGATGATGACGAGTAGCAAACCAAGTGTACACATAGGGAGCGGGTGCACAGCAAAGCATGCACGGAGTGGCCAGGCCAAGAGCTGCGTCGTGGATGCAGTTTCCTTGGCCTCACAAGGCCACCTGCAACGGCAAGCCTGAGTAAACCGATGATCGCGATGATCACCACTGCACCACAGATATGCACCTCCTCCTGTATTTACATTGCAAAGGACTGCAATTGTAATCCTTTCTGAATTAAGACCTTAGTTCTCTCAAAAAGTATGTAAATGTCACCTGTAGTGACTTCCACAGATTTGTATTATTCAGTTGCAGGTTTCCGCGTGTCATGGCAGTTTCACACTGGTGGAAATTTGTGATGTGGATTAAATAGAAAATTGCTTTATTCAAGAGATGGATAATCTTTAGTGAGATGTGTATAAACATGAAATGCTCCCCACCACCCAATCATATACTGTCTTTTAATGACATAATTGCAGAATAATTAATTGTATAAGAAGATGCCCAACACAAAGAAAAAACACACAAATGATTGTATTGACAGCAAAGCAACATTTCAAAAAAACATTTTATGGAAAGCATCACCCTAAGCATTTTAGAAATAGCTTACACAAAAATAAAATAGATCATACTTGTTAGTCCTATTTCTTGCGCTCTGCAAGTTAAAATAAATCCTTAGAGATCTTGAGTAATTCTGCAGGTGTACGTTATAAGCCATGATTATAGTGTGGGTAGAGAGCACAACTCACTCCAGCCCAGCATAATCTAATTGTAAATGCTGCCGGTTAGGAGGTCATGTAGCTCAGACAATATGTACATACAGTAGCTGTACTTAGGATCACAGATCTTTAACGCTCTGCAATGTGTGATGTACTGTAAAAGCAGCTAAGCCAGAGTGCATGATGGACAATAGCAGTGATGAGGTTTCAGGTAGCACAGTGCATCAGTAGCTACTCTGGCTAGCTGGTCTTTGAGTGGCTATTCTTTACTTTGGCTACGCCATTTTTTACAGCCTTGCGGGGAACACCGTTGTTGTTGCTGCTCCAGCAGCTCTTTTTGTACTCGACATCTGATGGCCTATTGCTGTCTTGCCCACTCTCATCGCTCTCTTCTACATCGCTCCGCACGTCGTCACCTACCTGTATGTAAAAAAATAATAATAAAAAAAAAAATATATATATATATATATATATATATAAAATGGAAACATAAGACATCACAAAAAATATAGAAGTTGTATATTTGTTAATAGTTATGAAGAAATGATCTAAGAAAACAGAGTAAAACTAGCAACCTAAACATTACTCTTATATACGGAGCTTAATACTATACTCCAATGCACAGTTTGTAAATATCAGCATAGAACCATTGCTTCCTCCCTCTTTAGCCTAAACTCCATTTCTCCAATTAACAATCAGGACTACTAAAGGCAAATGTATCTAGGAGCAGTAAACTGTGACTTGCAGGACAGGGGCTGGTACATCAGAACACTGAGATCCAGTAGATGGGAACAGCAGAAGATAGCGGGAAATAAGTGATGCTGAACACAAAGGGAGCCTAGGGCAGTGATATGAGATAAGGGGAGTCAGGACCTGCTCAACTCTCAACTCGCGGAGTTGGTTCAAAAACAGCTGCTCATTATTTTTTGGATATTTCAGGGAAACAAATTCACTACACACCTGTGAAACGGCATGTGATATGTGTCTTGATATTTAGTAATTGTTTGTACTTTGTTACTTTTATATATTACAAACTGTCACAGCCCAAGAATATATTGTTTTACTCGTCTAATTGACTGGATGAATAATCACAAAGATCATTAAACTCCTACTGACAAATACTAAAATAAAATATTGCCATCATTGAAGATAATTCTTACCATGCCGGTAAATGTGAACCTGTATATCATTCGTAGTATCATGTATGCCCAGAAGATGTGGAGTATTTGTAGAGTCATTAGAAGGGCATTAAAAAAATAGTATCCAAAGAAAGGTTGAAAGAGCACCATGGAGTGGTAATACGTGCTATAGATGATCCTGAAAAAACATGGAAACCGGCATTGTTATTTTTGAGTTATCTATTTTTGTACTCGTCATTTTCTTTTAGTAAGTAAAATGCATATGTATTACCTCTCAGCCGCTCACAATTTTATAGCAGGATAATTGGTTATAGCAAATATTTCTTCTGGGAGCAAGCGCTGATACCAACGTCACATAGTTTAATGACACTGGAAATCATTTTAGTCACATTAATCTAGCACTATGCACGGTAGCATATCAATTACTGCCCAACAAAAATTTTTATATTTGGTGCCTGGAATGTTAGTATTGATTTTGGTTATATTGGGCGTGCTAATTCCAAATACGAAAACAGTTTTTCTCTATTAGCTATACTTTTTGCACACAGCCAGACCGTGGCACATTGCCATCTGGGCGACTTTCAGTCATTTGTCCTGGTTGTCAGCAACTTTCTGGGCAACCACAAAGCTCAAAACTATGCTGAGCTTGTAAACAACATGCTCATTAATTTCAGAGACCTTGGATGTAATATGAGCATAAAAGTTCATTACTTACAAAGCCACTTGGACTATGATTGCAGATTACAGCTGGAATTTACAAAGAGAGTCCATTCAAGAATGTACTACAAAAGAAGTTTCCTAAACTAATTTTCTTTTCATTTATGGTTTCATTTTATTATTTTAAAGAAAAAGTGTTATTCTAGAAAATATTTTCAGACTATGTTTTTTAACGTTTTGTGTTTTATTATGTGAATCATAAGCCTAATATGAAATAGGGTAACACAATCAGACAATGTTTATATCTCAAGAATTAGAGCTAATAGGCAAAAATTAATATTATATTTGAAATCAGCACACACAAATATACATTAAATCATCTCAAAAATCCTCGGCACCAAAACACGTGTTGGGCTGTGTAATAAGAGACAAACAACTGCATTAAAAGTAGAGATATGCACAGGTTTTGGTTCTAAATCATTGGAGTGTTTTGGTTTAAAAAAAGCACCCTTAAGTGTTTTGGGTTCAGCTTTAGGTTTGGTTTTGGATCTAGATCTCTTTAAAATTCAATAAAAACAGCAAAAATCATGTAACGTGGACCTTTTTCTGTTCCTATAGTATCATTAACATTAATAACATTAATTTCCAGTCAATTTTGCCCACTACACTGTACACTCTCCTGCAATCCAAAACCTGAGATTTTGTTTTCAAATCCCGAGATCCGAACACGAAGGAAGACCCGGCCCGGTCCACTCAGAACCCCAAAAGTGATCAGAGACGAGCCTCAGTTCTACTCGGATCCCAAAAGTTTAGGTGTGCTTGGTTTTCAACAAAACCTCTGATTAAAAGAGATGTACTCTTCAGGGGTAGACATTTTAAAAAGTGTACTTTTACTGTAAGCAATATGAGTAAAGTATGTAATTTGTCATGAGGATTTTACTGATTATATCATCTGCTTGAAGCTGGAGCAAACTACTTAAATCAGGTTATTGGAAAACAGTGGTATTAATGGTCAATATTAATTGTAATCATTCATTTTAGATGCATATGTACATAAAGAAACACCACCATAATCTATATTACCATACAAGCAGAATGGTTGATTTTTAGTTTGGAGTTTAACTGAAACTAGTAATTCTTAGTTCAATTTAAAAAATGTAGATATTGAATGATTCTTGATAATAATTAGAAAGTTTGTTTTTATTTTTTCAAAACATATTTTATAATAAAAAGTGGACTTGTAGTACAACAGTACAGACACTAGATGGCACCTTAATATAGACGATGAGGAATGACAGTTTCTAAGTTATTATGTATATGATAGCTTGGCCCTTGTAGCTTTCTGATACAAAGTTTAGCTTTTGTTACTTTAGGGATATTACTGTATAATGTGAATGCTGACATTTTACCCAACATTACAAGGCAAAATCAACCTGGTTTTGCCTTGTAAATGATTTCCGCGTTAAAAATACTTCCATTTTCTGACGAAATCCCAGACCCTTGGCAACTTGGACCCTATAGCATTTACTCCCCACTTATTATTAATTTGTAATGAAAACGTAATAATCGGTAAATAGTATAGGACGTGTGCCATATTAAAAATACAATGGTCAGTTTGTTAATTTATCGTTATGGGAAAAAGTGAACATGTATTTCACGTTCCTGAATCCTTCTAACATTGGTGGACATTCCGAGTTTTTCGCTCACTGCCGTTTTTAGCAGAATAGCGATCAGGCTAAAAATGGGCGATTCTGCGCATGCGTATGGGCCGCAGGCGCTAAGTAATTTCACACAAAACTACGCAATTTTACACAGGTCCGAGCAACGCTTTTAAGTCGCTCTGCTGATCGGTGAGTGATTGACAGGAAGTGGGTGTTTCTGGTCGGAAACTGACCGGTTTCCGGGAGTGTGCTAAAAAACGCAGGCGTCTCAGGCTAAAACGCAGGAGTGGCTGGAGAAATGGGGGAGTGGCTGGCCGAACGCAGGGCGTGTTTGTGACGTCAAACTAGGAACTAAACGGACTGAAGTGATTGCAATCTAGGAGTAGGTCTGGAGCTACTCAGAAACTGCAGGGAAATATTTAATACCAGAACTGCTAATCTTTCGTTAGCAATTCTGCTAAGCTAAGATACACTCCCAGAGGCCGGCGGCCTAGCGTGTGCACTGCTGCTAAAAGCAGCTAGCGAGCGATCAACTCGGAATGAGGGCCATTTTGTAAGCAATTCATAATATACAAATCCTCTTCATATGATAATAACATATAGTAATTGTTTTGGAAGAATATGTACAGTATTAATATGAATAAGTATCACTATCAGTACATGTCATCAAATTGGCCAGATTATGTATATTTTTCATTTGTGATAGAGGGGAGGACATCTGGAAAACATGCACTGCTATGGACTTTGTTTACATTAAAAAATGTTTACTCTTATACTGGCCATACATTAGTACGACCAGCATCCGATCCGATTCCTCATAAGATTTCCCTTCATTCCCCCCCCGAGAGCCCCTGGCACACAATTTGGAGTTTTATGTGCATACGATGAAGCATACAATCTATCAATTGATTGTGTGCCTCACAATAAGCATGTGATCACCTGTAAGGAAATGCCACTCAAAAATGATGCTGATCATATACGATGCATTGTATGAGCATAAAACATTGGCCCTCATTCCGAGTTGTTCGCTCGCTAGCTGCTTTTAGCAGCCATGCAAACGCTAAGCCGCCGCCCTCTGGGAGTGTATCTTTGCTTAGCAGTGCGAACGAAAGGATTGCAGCGCTGCTACAAAAAAAATTGTGCAGTTTCTGAGTAGCTTGAGACCTACTCCTAGCTTGCGATCACTTCAGACTATTTAGTTCCTGTTTTGACGTCACAAACACGCCCTGCGTTCTCCCAGCCACGCCTACGTTTTTCCAGCCACTCCTGCATTTTTATCTGGCACGCCTGCGTTTTTTTTCACACACTCCCCGAAAACGATCAGTTACCTCCCAGAAACACCCACTTCCTGTCAATCACTCTGCGGCCAGCAGTGCGACTGAAAAGCGTCGCTAGAGCTTGTGTAAAACTGCATCGGCTTTTGTGAAAGTACGTCGCGCGTGCGCACCATACGCATGCGCAGAAGTGCCGATTTTTAGCCTGATCGCTGCGCTGCGAACAACGGCAGCTAGCGATCAACTCGGAATGAGGGCCATGGTACGATGTGCATACGATTACGACGATAATATGCGCTGCACATATGATCTCAGGATTCGAACCATGGGGCCGCGCATCGCATCGTAATCTTACCAAAAAACCCCACGTACGATATGCACACAATGCATCATACAACGCGCCTAGATCGTACATTCGTACGCGATATCATACTAGTGTATGGCCAACATTATAGTGATTTTATGTTTATGAAAAAGATTATGGGTTTAGTTTATGAAAAATAATAGCATTAAAATTCTGACATTCAATATACAATAGGTAACAGCACATAGTTTAACTTTCATGCAAAATATAGACGGGTCTACATCCTTGCTTGTTATTTATTTATCGCAGCTATGAAGGAGATTAGCGCAACTGGGTTTATTGCAGCGGTCATGGCAATTACAGATGTGTCCACATACATCTAGCTTCAATATGCCATGCCGTGTGAGATGCCTAGCGTAAGTGAGCTGCAGGGTCCTGTGTAACTCTGCTAGCACCCAGTGACCTTTCTCCCGAAAATGTATCTTAATCGCAACTAGGATGCACGGGGAGACTGTGCTCATTAATTTTAGATATGACACTTACTGTATGTATTGTGTGTGACTGTGGGGGTAATTCCAAGTTGATCGCAGCAGGAATTTTGTTAGCAGTTGGGCAAAACCATGTGCACTGCAGGAAGGGGGGGGGGTGGCGGGGGGGGGGGGCAGATATAACATGTGCAGAGAGAGTTAGATTTGGGTGTGGTGTGTTCAATCTAAAATCTAATTTGCAGTGTAAAAATAAAGCAACCAGTATTTACCCTGCACAGAAACAAAATAACCCATCCAAATTTAACTCTCTCTGCACATGTTATATCTGCCTCCCCTGCAGTGCACATGGGCCCTCATTCCGAGTTGTTCGCTCGCTAGCTGCTTTTAGCAGCATTGCACACGCTAAGCCGCCGCCCTCTGGGAGTGTATCTTAGCTTAGCAGAATTGCGAACGAAAGATTCGCAGAATTGCAAATAGAAATTTCTTAGCAGTTTCTGAGTAGCTCCAGACTTACTCAGCCATTGCGATCAGTTCAGTCAGTTTCGTTCCTGGTTTGACGTCACAAACACACCCAGCGTTCGCCCAGACACTCCCCCATTTCTTCAGACACTCCCGCGTTTTTCCCATAAACGCCAGCGTTTTTTCACACACGCCCAGAAAACGGCCAGTTTCCGCCCAGAAACACCCACTTCCTGTCAATCACACTACAATCACCAGAACGATGAAAAATCCTCGTTATGCCGTGAGTAAAATACCTAACTTTTGTGTAAAATAACTAACCGCATGCGCTCTGCGAACCTTGCGCATGCGCAGTAAGCGACTAATCGCAATATAGCGAAAATCGGCAACGAGCGAACAACTCGGAATGACCACCATGGTTTTGCCCAACTGCTAACAAAATTCCTGCTGCGATCAACTTGGAATTACCTCCAGTGTCTGAATATGGGGGGTCATTCCGAGTTGATCGCTCATTGACGATTTTCGCAACGGAGCGATTAAGGCAAAAATGCGCATGCGCATGGTACGCAGTGTGCATGCGCTAAGTATTTTAGCACAAAATTTAGTAGATTTACTCACGTCCGAACAAAGAATTTACATCCTTGAAGTGATCGGAGTGTGATTGACAGGAAGTGGGTGTTTCTGGGCGGAAACTGACCGTTTTCTGGGAGTGTGCGGAAAAACGCAGGCATGCCAGAATAAAACGCAGGAGTGTCTGGAGAAACGGGGGAGTGGCTGACCGAACGCAGGGCGTGTTTGTGACGTCAAACCAGGAACGAAACGGGCTGAGCTGATCGCAATGTAGGAGTAAGTCTCGAGCTACTCAGAAACTGCTAAGAAATTTCTATTCGCAATTCTGCTAATCTTTCGTTCGCAATTCTGCTAAGCTAAGAGGGCGGCGGCCTAGCGTGTGCAATGCTGCTAAAATCTGCTAGCGAGCGAACAACTCGGAATGAGGGCCATGGAGCAGAACAGAACTTGTATTGGAAAAAAGCTGTGCTTGCTACATTGAAGTACTTCATGTACAGGGTGAAGTGTAAGTGGTAGTGTAGTGCAGTGTGTGCAGGGAGGAGGTGTAGGGTTAGGGGTAATGCAATGCAGTGTGAGGGGTAGTGTAGTGCAGTGTATTCGGAGAGGGGGTGCAGGGTGAGCAGTAGTGTAATGCTGAGTGTGCGGGAAGGATGTGCAGAGTGTGAGTGGATGAGGTGAAGAGTGAGTGATAGTGTAGTGAAGTGTGTGCGGGGAGGGAGTGCAGGATAATTGGTAGTGTAGTGCAGTGTGAGGGGTCGTGTAGTGCAGGGTGTGTGGGGATGGGCTGCAGGGTGAGTGTTAGTGCAGTGTGTGCAGAGATGGGGTGAAGGGTGAATGGTAGTGTAGTGCAGTGTGTGCAGGGAAGAGGTGTAGGGTGAGCAGTAGTGCAGTGCAGTGTGTGCGGGGAGGGGGTGTAGGGTGAGGGGTAGTGTAGTGCAGCATGTGTGTGGGGGGGTTCAGGGTGAGCGGTAGTGTAATGCAGTGTGTGCGGGGAGGGGGTGCAGAGTGAGGGGTAGTGTATTGCAGTGTGTGCAGGGAGGAGGTGCACTGTGAGTGATAGTGTAGTGCAGTTTGTGCAGGGAGGGGGTGAGGGGTAGGGTAGTGCAGTGTGTTCAGGAAGGGGGTGCAGTGTGTGCGGGGAGGGGGTGCAGTGTGAGGGGTAGTGTAGAGCAGTGTGTGCAGGGTGAGTGTTAGTGTCGTGCAGTGTGTGCAGGGAGGAGATGTAGGAAGAGGGGTAGTGTAGTGCAGTGTGTGCGGGGAGGGGTGAGGGTAGTGTAGTGCAGTATGTGCAAGAAAGGGGGTACACGGTGGTCGGTAGTGTAGCGCAGTGTGTGCAGGGCGGGGGTGCAGTGTGAGGGATAGTGTAGTGTGGTGTGTGCGGGGAGGAGGTACATGATGAGTGATAGTGTAGTACAGTGTGTGCGGGGAGAGGGTGAGTGGTAGGGTAGTGCAGTGTGTTCAGGAAGGGGGTGCAGTCTGCGCGGGGAGGGGGTGCAGTGTGAGGAATAGTGTAGAGCAGTGTGTGCAGGGTGAGTGTTAGTGTCGTGCAGTGTGTGCAGGGAGGAGATGTAGGAAGAGGGGTAGTGTAGTGCAGTGTGTGCGGGGAGGGGGTGAGGGTAGTGTAGTGCAGTATGTGCAAGAAAGGGGGTACACGGTGGTCGGTAGTGTAGCGTAGTGTGTGCGGGGCGGGGCTGCAGTGTGAGGAATATTGTAGTGTGGTGTGTGCGGGGAGGAGGTGCATGGTGAGTGATAGTGTAGTACAGTGTGTGCGGGGAGGGGGTGAGGGGAAGGGTAGTGCAGTGTGTTCAGGAAGGGGGTGCAGTCTGTGCGGGGAGGGGGTGCAGTGTGAGGGGTAGTGTAGAGCAGTGTGTGCAGGGTGAGTGTTAGTGTCGTGCAGTGTGTGCAGGGAGGAGATGTAGGAAGAGGGGTAGTGTAGTGCAGTGTGTGCGGGGAGGGGGTGAGGGTAGTGTAGTGCAGTATGTGCAAGAAAGGGGGTACACGGTGGTCGGTAGTGTAGCGCAGTGTGTGCGGGGAGGGGGTGCAGTGTGAGGGATAGTGTAGTGTGGTGTGTGCGGGGAAGAGGAGCATGGTGAGTGATAGTGTAGTGCAGTATGTGCGGGGAGGGGGTGAGGGGTAGGGTAGTGCAGTGTGTTCAGGAAGGGGGTGCATTGTGTGCGAGGAGGGGGTGCAGTGTGAGGGGTAGTGTAGAGCAGTGTGTGCAGGGTGAGTGTTAGTGTCATGCAGTGTGTGCAGGGAGGAGATGTAGGATGAGGGGTAGTGTAGTGCAGTGTGTGCGGGAAGGAGGTGCAGGGTGAGTGGTTGTGTAGTGCAGTGTGTGCAGAGATAGGGTGCAGGGTGAGTGGTAGTGTCGTGCAGTGTGTGCATGGAGGAGGTGTAGGATGAGGGATAGTGTAGTGCAGTATGTGCGGGGAGGGTTAGTGTAGTGCAGTGTGTGCAAGAAAGGGGGTACACAGTGAGTGGTAGTGTAGCGCAGTGTGTGAGGGGAAGGGATGCAGTGTGAGGGGTAGTGTAGTGCGGTGTGTGCGGGGAGGAGATGCAGGGTGAGAGGTAGTGTAGTGCAGTATGTGCAGGGAGGGAGTGCAGGATGAGTGGTAGTGTAGTGCAGTGTGTGCATAGAGGAGGTGCAGGGTGAGGGGTAGTGTAGTGCAGGGTATGCGGGGAGAGGTGCAGGGTGAGGGGTAGTGTAGTGCAGTGTGTGTAGAGAGGAGGGGCAGGGTGAAAGGTAGTGTAGTGCAGTGTGTGTGGGGAGAGGGTGCAAGGTGAGTGGTAGTGTAGTGCAGTGTGTGCGGGGAGGAGGTGCAGGGTGGGCGGTCATGTAGTGCAGTGTCTGCAGAGATAGGGTGCAGGGTGAGTGGTAATGTAGTGCAATCTGTGCGGGGAGGAGGTACAGGGTGAGCGGTTGTGTAGTGCAGTGTGTGCGGGGAGGAGGTGCAGGGTGAGTGGTAGTGTAGTGCAGTGTGTGCAGGATGAGTGGTAGTGTAGTGTGTGCGGGGAGGAGGTGCAGGGTGAGGTATACTGTAGTGCAGTGTGTGCAGGGAGGGAGTGCATGGAGAGAAGTAGTGTAGTGCAGTGTGTGAGGAGGGGATGTAAGGTGAGTGGTAGTGTAGTGCAGTGTGTGTGGGGAGGAGGTGCAGGGTGGGCGGTCGTGTAGTACAGTGTGTGCAGAGATAGGGTGCAGGGTGAGTGGTCGTGTCGTGCAGTGAGGAGGTGTAGGATGAGGGATAGTGTAGTGCAGTGTGTGCGGGGAGGGGGTGAGGGGTACTGTAGTGCAGTGTGTGCAAGAAAGGGGGTACACGGTGAGTGGTAGTGTAGTGCAGTGTGTGCGGGGAGGAGGTGCAGTGTGAGAGGTAGTGTAGTGCGGTGTGTGCGGGGAGGAGGTGTAGTATGTGCAGGGTGAGTGGTAGTGTAGTACAGTGTGTGCAGGGAGGAGGTGCAGGGTGAGGGGTAGTGTAGTGCAGGGTATGCGGGGAGGAGGTGCAGGGTGAGGGGTAGTGTAGTGCAGTGCAGTGTGTGCAGAGAGGAGGTGCAGGGTGAGAGGTAGTGTAGTGCAGTGTGTGCGGGGAGGAGGTGCACGGTGAGGTGTACTGTGGTGCAGTGTGTGCTGGGAGGGAGTGCATGGAAAGAAGTAGTGTAGTGCAGTGTGTGAGGAGGGGATGTAGGGTGAGTGGTAGTGTAGTGCAGTGTGTGCGGGGAGAAGGTGCAGTGTGTGCGGGGAGGAGGTGCAGGGTGGGCGGTTGTGTAGTGCAGTGTGTGCAGAGATAGGGTGCAGGGTGAGTAGTAGTGTCGTGCAGTGCATGCAGGGAGGAGGTGTAGGATTAGGGATAGTGTAGTGCGGTGTGGGCGGGGAGGAGGTGAGGGGTAGAGTAGTGCAGTGTGTGCAAGAAAGGGGGTGCACGGTGAGTGGTAGTGTAGCGCAGTGTGTGCGGGGAGGGGGTGCAGTGTGAGAGGTAGTGTAGTGCGGTGTGTGCGGGGAGGAGGTGCAGGGTGAGCGGAAGTGTAGTGCAGTATGTGCAGGGAGGGGGTGCAGGGTGAGTGGTAGTGTAGTGCAGTGTGTGCAGGGAGGAGGTGCAGGGTGAGGGGTAGTGTAGTGCAGGGTGAGGGGTAGTATAGTGCAGTGCAGTGTGTGCAGAGAGGAGGTGCAAGATGAGAGGTAGTGTAGTGCAGTGTGTGTGGGGAGAGGGTGCAGGGTGAGTGGTAGTGTATTGCAGTGTGTGTGGGGAGGAGATGCAGGGTGAGCGGTAGTGTAGTGCAGTGTGTGCGGGGAGGAGGTGCACGGTGAGGTGTACTGTAGTGCAGTGTGTGCAGGGAGAGAGTACATGGAGAGAAGTAGTGTAGTGCAGTCAGCGAGGAGGGGATGTAGGGTGAGTGGTAGTGTAGTGCAGTGTGTGTGGGGAGGAGGTGCAGTGTGAGTGGTAGTGTAGAATAGTGCAGTGTGTGCGGGGAGGAGGTGCAGGGTGGGCGGTCGTGTAGTGCAGTGTGTGCAGAGATAGGGTGCAGGGTGTGTGGTAGTGTTATGCAGTCCGTGCAGGGAGGAGGTGCAGTGTGAGTGGTAGTGTAGGGTAGTGCAGTGTGTGCGGGGAGGAGGTGCAGGGTGGGCGGTCGTGTAGTGCAGTGTGTGCAGAGATAGGGTGCAGGGTGTGTGGTAGTGTTGTGCAGTGCGTGCAGGGAGGAGGTGTAGGATGGTGGATAGTGTAGTGCAGTGTGTGCGGGGAGGAGGTGAGGGGTAGTGTAGTGCAGTGTGTGCAAGAAAGGGGGTACACGGTGAGTGGTAGTGTAGCGCAGTGTGTGTGGGGAGGGGGTGCAGTGTGAGAGGTAGTGTAGTGCGGTGTGTGTGGGGAGGGGGTGCAGGGTGAGTGGTAGTGTAGTGCAGGGTATGCGGGGAGGAGGTGCAGGGTGAGGGGTAGTGTAGTGCAGTGCAGTATGTGCAGAGAGGAGGTGCAGGGTGAGAGGTAGTGTAGTGCAGTGTGTGTGGGGAGAGGGTGCAGGGTGAGTGGTAGTGTAGTGCAGTGTGTGCAGGATGAGTGGTAGTGCAGTGTGTGCGGGGAGGAGGTGCAGGGTGAGGTGTATTGTAGTGCAGTGTGTGCAGGGAGGGGGTGCATGGAGAGAAGTAGTTAGTGCAGTGTGTGAGGAGGGGATGTAGGGTGAGTGGTAGTGTAGTGCAGTGTGTGCAGGGAGGGGTGCAGTGTGAGTGGTAGTGTAGTGCAGTGTGTGCGGGGAGGATGTGCAGGGTGTGTGGTAAAGTAGTGCAGTGTGTGTGGGGAGGAGGTGCATTGTGAGAAGTAGTGTAGTGCAGTATGTGCAGAGGTGAGGTGTAGTGTAGTGCAGTGTGTGCGCGGAGGGGGTGCATGGTCAGAAGTAGTGTAGTGTAGTGTGTGGGGAGGGGATGTAGCGTGAGTGATAGTACCTATGACAGACACTGGAAGCGATACTGAGAAGAGTCAACTTCCAGCATGTCTGGGAAGTCTCTGCCTTATAATACTTCAACCTCTATATTAACCTCCTAGGGGTTTTAAGGCAGATTCAATGAGCCTAATTATACAACCAGCGCTATCTGGTAGAAAAACTTGCTTATTTGTGCTTGAATAAAACAAGTAAGAAGTTCCTTCTGTAGTAACCTGTTATGTGTACAGCTGCATATAGCGCTGGGACATAATTCTTGTCCCAAAGCGTCACATGCACCAAAGTGTATTTCTTCCACCAGGCAACTTTTATTAGCTCGGCTACAGTAAGATCAGGACATTTGATTTTGTTTATATATACTCAGATCATTGGTGTTTGTTAAAAAAAAAAAAAAAATCTGTGTTATGTGAGAATTGCACTACTGGCTAATTACCAGTATGTTACAGATGCAATTTTATCTACAGAAAATAAATTACTAACAGCTTCTGGGCTTCAGATTGTTGCTACAGAAACAACTGATGTTGTCAGAATACATCTGTGACTAATAGAGCAAATAGCATACAGTGACCTCCAGTGTTAAGGCCAGTACTCACTGGCCGATGTCAGAGAGATGTGTGCTGAGCGAACCGCTCAGCACACATCTCTCCCGGCGGGGGAGACGGGGGGGCCGCTCACTTCACCCAGCGGGGGGAGACGGGGGGCCGCTCACTTCACCCAGCGGGTGAAGTGAGCGACCCGCTAGATTGGCCTGCATGCAGGCCAATCTAGCAGCAGCGATAGCGATGCGCGGGGCTGCGCATCGCTATCGCTGAGGGGGCTACACACGGAGCGATCGTGCTTAAAATCTAAGCAATCTAGTCAGATTGCTTAGATTTTAAGCAGCGATCGCTCCGTGAGTACCCCCCTTTAGGTTAGCATTGAAAATGAGATACAGGTTGAGAATCCCTTATCCAAAATGCTTGGGACCAGAAGTATTTTGGATATGGGATTTTTCCGTATTTTGGAATAATTGCATACCATAATGAGATATCATGGTGATGGGACCTAAATCTAAGCACAGAATGCATTTATGTTTCATATACACCTTATGCACACAGCCTGAAGGTATTTTTAGCCAATATTTTTTATAACTTTGTGCATTAAACAAAGTGTGTCTACATTCACACAATTCATTTATGTTTTATATACACCTTATACACACAGCCTGAAGGTAATTTAATACAATATGTTTAATAACTTTGTGCATTAAACAAAGTTTGCGTACATTGAGCCATCAAAAAACAAAGGTTTCACTATCTCACTCTCACTCAAAAAAGTCCGTATTTCGGAATATTCCGTATTTCGGAATATTTGGATATGGGATACTCAACCTGTATTAGTATGCACTGTGTTTTGTGTGTTATCAGAGCACTTGGATGCCTACCTACCTTCTCTGTTTGGCCTATGCTGCCCTAAGGGTGCAGAGACTAACTAGTCATCTGGTGTTTACCAAGAACTGCCGCAAGGCAGGATAGACTCAGATGCAGATGACTAGCAGGGTACCTAGAACAGGGAAAGTCAGTTAGAGGGAAATGTGAAATGACTTATTGAAGATGGTGTACTTGATATAGAGTACTACTGGAAGTCTGGCACAAAAGTAGGTACTATAAGAACTGGTACATAGCAGCAGAGACAATGGTAGCTGGGAATGTACTGGAATGAGAGGATGGCTGCTGAAGGCGGCTGGTGAGGTACTATGGAGCGGAGTATGCAGGAATTAGACAAAGCACTGCAGGAGCAGTGTACCTATCTAAATAGATCTGGACAGAGAAATTACAGAAGCAGTGTATTATGCAGCTATTAGGAGAAACACTGCAGGAGCAATGTAGGTAACTGTATGAAGAGCTGAATCTAGCTGGCAAGACAACAGAAACAAAGGGAGCCTTCTAAAGCAATCCTCAGAGAGAGAGATGCTATTCATTGATGTAGTGATCAGGAAGGGTTTAAATAGACCGCCCATTGTAGCTAGTTGGTTAGAGGCTCACTTGTGATAAGGACGCCTGACCATAAAAGTAAATCCAAGATGGCAGCATTCATGAAGCGTTCCATGAAATGCTGAGACCGCTGCCTGGGTCCAACCAGAGAGCCGTTACCTTGTGAACTGTGCAGGAGAGCACAGGGGCGTCAGTCACTATGTGGACCCAGTAAGAAAGGACCGTGGTCCAGCGGTTTGTGTTATGTATTGGTCATTTATAGAGGTCTCTATCAAGCTTTGTGCATAGAATAGATGTCACTAGAATGCTCTCTGTGTTATAAAAGTTCTGGAACTTTTTCTAAACTGTATAGAGGTTACTGTAGTGCTCTGTGTAATTTATATCTGCTGCTAAAATGCTGTCTGTTTGTACAGATGATACTGGAATGCTCTCTGTATTGAATAGCTATCACCAGACTTTTGTCTGTATTACTAGTCAAATGGGCTGGTAGATGTATTTGATTATAACCCTCTGACATAACTATATTTCATATATATTATTGGCTATATAAATCATACGAAAATTTAAGCAACCCACGCCTGCACAGTTTTTGTCATGGACCGTTTTTCATTGAGGTGCTGATAGAAAAGCCTAGGCCACTTGCTTGTTTTTGCACCAAGCTAACAGTCGCAAGCAAGCCTCTATCTGCACTTGACGGTGTCAGATGGGGGATGTGCAGGACTACAATGTCCTTGATGACATTTAAAAATGTCAATCTATGGAAGGGCACTGCCAAATAAACCATTTGTAAATATTATTTTGGATGCAGGTTTAACGTAACAAATTACCTGTATGTAATAAAAGTGGTGTCTGTTAAGAAGTTTAATATTTAAAAGTACAACAAGGGAGATTCATTATAGCTTGGAGAAAGTGGAGAGAGCTAGAGTACCAACCAATCAGCTCTTGTTATTTTACAGGCAATGACAGGACAGTTAGGACCTGATTGGAGGGAACTTTATCTCTCTACCCATGCTTTGATTAATCTCCACAGGGAATCCCACAACACTTTATTATATTAACTCAATCTTCTCAAGGTCTAAAAGTCTTATATAAGTCATATAAATCTAGATAACAATGTAAAGTCAGTTGTGGAAACTTTAGAGTGGGGCTGGCACACTTCTAATCTCCTCATATATAAATAATGAAAGAATAATAAGAATTTACTTACCGATAATTCTATTTCTCGGAGTCCGTAGTGGATGCTGGGGTTCCTGAAAGGACCATGGGGGATTAGCGGCTCCGCAGGAGACAGGGCACAAAAAGTAAAGCTTTAGGATCAGGTGGTGTGCACTGGCTCCTCCCCCTATGACCCTCCTCCAAGCCTCAGTTAGGATACTGTGCCCGGACGAGCGTACACAATAAGGAAGGATTTTGAATCCCGGGTAAGACTCATACCAGCCACACCAATCACACTGTACAACCTGTGATCTGAACCCAGTTAACAGTATGATAACAGCGGAGCCTCTGAAAAGATGGCTCACAACAATAATAACCCGATTTTTGTAACTATGTACAAGTATTGCAGATAATCCGCACTTGGGATGGGCGCCCAGCATCCACTACGGACTCCGAGAAATAGAATTATCGGTAAGTAAATTCTTATTTTCTCTATCGTCCTAGTGGATGCTGGGGTTCCTGAAAGGACCATGGGGATTATACCAAAGCTCCCAAACGGGCGGGAGAGTGCGGATGACTCTGCAGCACTGAATGAGAGAACTCCAGGTCCTCCTTAGCCAGGGTATCAAATTTGTAGGATTTTACAAACGTGTTTGCCCCTGACTAAGTAGCCGCTCGGCAAAGTTGTAAAGCCGAGACCCCTCGGGCAGCCGCCCAAGATGAGCCCACCTTCCTTGTGGAATGGGCATTTACATATTTTGGCTGTGGCAGGCCTGCCACAGAATGTGCAAGCTGAATTGTATTACACATCCAACTAGCAATAGTCTGCTTAGAAGCAAGAGCACCCAGTTTGTTGGGTGCATACAGGATAACAGCAAGTCAGTTTTCCTGACTCCAGCCGTCCTGGAACCTATATTTTCAGGGCCCTGACAACGTCTAGCAACTTGGAGTCCTCCAAGTCCTTAGTAGGCGCAAGGCACCACAATAAGCTGGTTCAGGTGAAACACTGACACCACCTTAGGGAGAGAACTGGGGACGAGTCCGCAGCTCTGCCCTGTCCGAATGGACAAACAGATATGGGCTTTTTTGAGAAAAAAAACACCAATTTGACACTCGCCTGGCCCAGGCCAGGGCCAAGAGCATGGTCACTTTTCATGTGAGATGCTTCAAATCCACAGATTTGACTGGTTTTAAACCAATGTGATTTGAGGAATCCCAGAACTACGTTGAGATCCCACAGTGCCACTGGAGGCACAAAAGGAGGTTGTATATGCAATACTCCCTTGACAAACTTCTGGACTTCAGGAACTGAAGCCAATTCTTTCTGGAAGAAAATCGACAGGGCCGAAATTTGAACCTTAATGGACCCCAATTTGAGGCCCATAGACACTCCTGTTTGCAGGAAATGCAGGAATCGACCGAGTTGAAATTTCTTCGTGGGGCCTTCCTGGCCTCACACCACGCAACATATTTTCGCCCCATGTGGTGATAATTAGAGATGAGCGCCGGAAATTTTTCGGGTTTTGTGTTTTGGTTTTGGGTTCGGTTCCGCGGCCGTGTTTTGGGTTCGACCGCGTTTTGGCAAAACCTCACCGAATTTTTTTTGTCGGATTCGGGTGTGTTTTGGATTCGGGTGTTTTTTTCCAAAAAACCTAAAAAACAGCTTAAATCATAGAATTTGGCGGTCATTTTGATCCCAAAGTATTATTAACCTCAAAAACCATAATTTCCACTAATTTTCAGTCTATTCTGAATACCTCACACATCACAATATTATTTTTAGTCCTAAAATTTGCACCGAGGTCGCTGTGTGAGTAAGATAAGCGACCCTAGTGGCCGACACAAACACCGGGCCCATCTAGGAGTGGCACTGCAGTGTCACGCAGGATGGCCCTTCCAAAAAACCCTCCCCAAACAGCACATGACGCAAAGAAAAAAAGAGGCGCAATAAGGTAGCTGTGTGAGTAAGATTAGCGACCCTAGTGGCCGACACAAACACCGGGCCCATCTAGGAGTGGCACTGCAGTGTCACGCAGGATGTCCCTTCCAAAAAACCCTCCCCAAACAGCACATGACGCAAAGAAAAAAAGAGGCGCAATGAGGTAGCTGTGTGAGTAAGATAAGCGACCCTAGTGGCCGACACAAACACCGGGCCCATCTAGGAGTGTCACTGCAGTGTCACGCAGGATGTCCCTTCCAAAAAACCCTCCCCAAACAGCACATGACGCAAAGAAAAAAAGAGGCGCAATGAGGTAGCTGTGTGAGTAAGATAAGCGACCCTAGTGGCCGACACAAACACCGGGCCCATCTAGGAGTGGCACTGCAGTGTCACGCAGGATGTCCCTTCCAAAAAACCCTCCCCAAACAGCACATGACGCAAAGAAAAAGAAAAAAGAGGTGCAAGATGGAATTGTCCTTGGGCCCTCCCACCCACCCTTATGTTGTATAAACAAAACAGGACATGCACACTTTAACCAACCCATCATTTCAGTGACAGGGTCTGCCACACGACTGTGACTGATATGACGGGTTGGTTTGGACCCCCCCCAAAAAAGAAGCAATTAATCTCTCCTTGCACAAACTGGCTCTACAGAGGCAAGATGTCCACCTCATCATCACCCTCCGATATATCACCGTGTACATCCCCCTCCTCACAGATTATCAATTCGTCCCCACTGGAATCCACCATCTCAGCTCCCTGTGTACTTTGTGGAGGCAATTGCTGCTGGTCAATGTCTCCGCGGAGGAATTGATTATAATTCATTTTAATGAACATCATCTTCTCCACATTTTCTGGATGTAACCTCGTACGCCGATTGCTGACAAGGTGAGCGGCGGCACTAAACACTCTTTCGGAGTACACACTTGTGGGAGGGCAACTTAGGTAGAATAAAGCCAGTTTGTGCAAGGGCCTCCAAATTGCCTCTTTTTCCTGCCAGTATAAGTACGGACTGTGTGACGTGCCTACTTGGATGCGGTCACTCATATAATCCTCCACCATTCTATCAATGTTGAGAGAATCATATGCAGTGACAGTAGACGACATGTCCGTAATCGTTGTCAGGTCCTTCAGTCCGGACCAGATGTCAGCATCAGCAGTCGCTCCAGACTGCCCTGCATCACCGCCAGCGGGTGGGCTCGGAATTCTGAGCCTTTTCCTCGCACCCCCAGTTGCGGGAGAATGTGAAGGAGGAGATGTTGACAGGTCGCGTTCCGCTTGACTTGACAATTTTGTCACCAGCAGGTCTTTCAACCCCAGCAGACTTGTGTCTGCCGGAAAGAGAGATCCAAGGTAGGCTTTAAATCTAGGATCGAGCACGGTGGCCAAAATGTAGTGCTCTGATTTCAACAGATTGACCACCCGTGAATCCTTGTTAAGCGAATTAAGGGCTCCATCCACAAGTCCCACATGCCTAGCGGAATCGCTCTGTGTTAGCTCCTCCTTCAATGTCTCCAGCTTCTTCTGCAAAAGCCTGATGAGGGGAATGACCTGACTCAGGCTGGCAGTGTCTGAACTGACTTCACGTGTGGCAAGTTCAAAGGGCATCAGAACCTTGCACAACGTTGAAATCATTCTCCACTGCGCTTGAGACAGGTGCATTCCACCTACTATATCGTGCTCAATTGTATAGGCTTGAATGGCCTTTTGCTGCTCCTCCAACCTCTGAAGCATATAGAGGGTTGAATTCCACCTCGTTACCACTTCTTGCTTCAGATGATGGCAGGGCAGGTTCAGTAGTTTTTGGTGGTGCTCCAGTCTTCTGTACGTGGTGCCTGTACGCCGAAAGTGTCCCGCAATTCTTCTGGCCACCGACAGCATCTCTTGCACGCCCCTGTCGTTTTTAAAAAAATTCTGCACCACCAAATTCAAGGTATGTGCAAAACATGGGACGTGCTGGAATTTGCCCATATTTAATGCACACACAATATTGCTGGCGTTGTCCGATGCCACAAATCCACAGGAGAGTCCAATTGGGGTAAGCCATTCCGCGATGATCTTCCTCAGTTGCCGTAAGAGGTTTTCAGCTGTGTGCGTATTCTGGAAAGCGGTGATACAAAGCGTAGCCTGCCTAGGAAAGAGTTGGCGTTTGCGAGATGCTGCTACTGGTGCCGCCGCTGCTGTTCTTGCGGCGGGAGTCCATACATCTACCCAGTGGGCTGTCACAGTCATATAGTCCTGACCCTGCCCTGCTCCACTTGTCCACATGTCCGTGGTTAAGTGGACATTGGGTACAACTGCATTTTTTAGGACACTGGTGAGTCTTTTTCTGACGTCCGTGTACATTCTCGGTATCGCCTGCCTAGAGAAGTGGAACCTAGATGGTATTTGGTAACGGGGGCACACTGCCTCAATAAATTGTCTAGTTCCCTGTGAACTAACGGCGGATACCGGACGCACGTCTAACACCAACATAGTTGTCAAGGCCTCAGTTATCCGCTTTGCAGCAGGATGACTGCTGTGATATTTCATCTTCCTCGCAAAGGACTGTTGAACAGTCAATTGCTTACTGGAAGTAGTACAAGTGGGCTTACGACTTCCCCTCTGGGATGACCATCGACTCCCAGCAGCAACAACAGCAGCGCCAGCAGCAGTAGGCGTTACACGCAAGGATGCATCGGAGGAATCCCAGGCAGGAGAGGGCTCGTCAGAATTGCCAGTGACATTGCCTGCAGGACTATTGGCATTCCTGGGGAAGGAGGAAATTGACACTGAGGGAGTTGGTGGGGTGGTTTGCGTGAGCTTGGTTACAAGAGGAAGGGATTTACTGGTCAGTGGACTGCTTCCGCTGTCACCCAAAGTTTTTGAACTTGTCACTGACTTATTATGAATGCGCTGCAGGTGACGTATAAGGGAGGATGTTCCGAGGTGGTTAACGTCCTTACCCCTACTTATTACAGCTTGACAAAGGGAACACACGGCTTGACACCTGTTGTCCGCATTTCTGGTGAAATACTTCCACACCGAAGAGCTGATTTTTTTGGTATTTTCACCAGGCATGTCAACGGCCATATTCCTACCACGGACAACAGGTGTCTCCCCGGGTGCCTGACTTAAACAAACCACCTCACCATCAGAATCCTCCTGGTCAATTTCCTCCCCAGCGCCAGCAACACCCATATCCTCCTCATCCTGGTGTACTTCAACACTGACATCTTCAATCTGACTATCAGGAACTGGACTGCGGGTGCTCCTTCCATCACTTGCAGGGGGCGTGCAAATGGTGGAAGGCGCATGCTCTTCACGTCCAGTGTTGGGAAGGTCAGGCATCGCAACCGACACAATTGGAGTCGGACTCTCCTTGTGGATTTGGGATTTCGAAGAACGCACAGTTCTTTGCGGTGCTACTGCTTTTGCCAGCTTTAGTCTTTTCATTTTTCTAGCGAGAGGCTGAGTGCTTCCATCCTCATGTGAAGCTGAACCACTAGCCATGAACATAGGCCAGGGCCTCAGCCGTTCCTTGCCACTCCGTGTGGTAAATGGCATATTGGCAAGTTTACGCTTCTCCTCCGACAATTTTATTTTAGGTTTTGGAGTCCTTTTTTTACTGATATTTGGTGTTTTGGATTTGACATGCTCTGTACTATGCCATTGGGCATCGGCCTTGGCAGACGACGTTGCTGGCATTTCATCGTCTCGGCCATGACTAGTGGCAGCAGCTTCAGCACGAGGTGGAAGTGGATCTTGATCTTTCCCTAATTTTGGAACCTCAACATTTTTGTTCTCCATATTTTAATAGGCACAACTAAAAGGCACCTCAGGTAAACAATGGAGATGGATGGATTGGATACTAGTATACAATTATGGACGGGCTGCCGAGTGCCGACACAGAGGTAGCCACAGCCGTGAACTACCGCACTGTACTGTGTCTGCTGCTAATATATAGACTGGTTGATAAAGAGATAGTATACTCGTAACTAGTATGTATGTATAAAGAAAGAAAAAAAAACCACGGTTAGGTGGTATATACAATTATGGACGGGCTGCCGAGTGCCGACACAGAGGTAGCCACAGCCGTGAACTACCGCACTGTACTGTGTCTGCTGCTAATATAGACTGGTTGATAAAGAGATTGTATACTCGTAACTAGTATGTATGTATAAAGAAAGAAAAAAAAAACACGGTTAGGTGGTATATACAATTATGGACGGGCTGCCGAGTGCCGACACAGAGGTAGCCACAGCAGTGAACTACCGCACTGTACTGTGTCTGCTGCTAATATAGACTGGTTGATAAAGAGATAGTATACTCGTAACTAGTATGACTATAAAGAAAGAAAAAAAAACCACGGTTAGGTGGTATATACAATTATGGACGGGCTGCCGAGTGCCGACACAGAGGTAGCCACAGCAGTGAACTACCGCACTGTACTGTGTCTGCTGCTAATATAGACTGGTTGATAAAGAGATAGTATACTCGTAACTAGTATGACTATAAAGAAAGAAAAAAAAACCACGGTTAGGTGGTATATACAATTATGGACGGGCTGCCGAGTGCCGACACAGAGGTAGCCACAGCCGTGAACTACCGCACTGTACTGTGTCTGCTGCTAATATATAGACTGGTTGATAAAGAGATAGTATACTCGTAACTAGTATGTATGTATAAAGAAAGAAAAAAAAACCACGGTTAGGTGGTATATACAATTATGGACGGGCTGCCGAGTGCCGACACAGAGGTAGCCACAGCCGTGAACTACCGCACTGTACTGTGTCTGCTGCTAATATAGACTGGTTGATAAAGAGATAGTATACTCGTAACTAGTATGTATGTATAAAGAAAGAAAAAAAAACCACGGTTAGGTGGTATATACAATTATGGACGGGCTGCCGAGTGCCGACACAGAGGTAGCCACAGCCGTGAACTACCGCACTGTACTGTGTCTGCTGCTAATATATAGACTGGTTGATAAAGAGATAGTATACTCGTAACTAGTATGTATGTATAAAGAAAGAAAAAAAAACCACGGTTAGGTGGTATATACAATTATGGACGGGCTGCCGAGTGCCGACACAGAGGTAGCCACAGCCGTGAACTACCGCACTGTACTGTGTCTGCTGCTAATATATAGACTGGTTGATAAAGAGATAGTATACTCGTAACTAGTATGTATGTATAAAGAAAGAAAAAAAAACCACGGTTAGGTGGTATATACAATTATGGACGGGCTGCCGAGTGCCGACACAGAGGTAGCCACAGCCGTGAACTACCGCACTGTACTGTGTCTGCTGCTAATATAGACTGGTTGATAAAGAGATAGTATACTCGTAACTAGTATGACTATAAAGAAAGAAAAAAAAACCACGGTTAGGTGGTATATACAATTATGGACGGGCTGCCGAGTGCCGACACAGAGGTAGCCACAGCCGTGAACTACCGCACTGTACTGTGTCTGCTGCTAATATAGACTGGTTGATAAAGAGATAGTATACTACTAATATTATATATACTGGTGGTCAGGTCACTGGTCACTAGTCACACTGGCAGTGGCACTCCTGCAGCAAAAGTGTGCACTGTTTAATTTTAATATAATATTATGTACTCCTGGCTCCTGCTATAACCTATAACTGGCACTGCAGTGCTCCCCAGTCTCCCCCACAATTATAAGCTGTGTGAGCTGAGCACAGTCAGATATATATATACATTGATGCAGCACACTGGGCTGAGCAGTGCACACAGATATGGTATGTGACTGAGTCACTGTGTGTATCGTTTTTTTCAGGCAGAGAACGGATATATTAAATAAAACAAACAACTGCACTGTCTGGTGGTCACTGTGGTCGTCAGTCACTAAACTCTGCACTCTCTTCTACAGTATCACAGCCTCAGGTCAATCTCTCTCTCTCTCTCTCAACCCTAATCTAAATGGAGAGGACGCCAGCCACGTCCTCTCCCTATCAATCTCAATGCACGTGTGAAAATGGCGGCGACGCGCGGCTCCTTATATAGAATCCGAGTCTCGCGATAGAATCCGAGCCTCGCGAGAATCCGACAGCGTCATGATGACGTTCGGGCGCGCTCGGGTTAACCGAGCAAGGCGGGAAGATCCGAGTCGCTCGGACCCGTGAAAAAAAACATGAAGTTCGGGCGGGTTCGGATTCAGAGAAACCGAACCCGCTCATCTCTAGTGATAATGTTGTGCGGTCACCTCCTTCCTGGCTTTGACCAGGGTAGGAATGACCTCTTCCGGAATGCCTTTTTCCCTTAGGATCCGGCGTTCCACCGCCATGCCGTCAAACGCAGCTGCGGTAAGTCTTGGAACAGACATGGTACTTGCTGAAGCAAGTCCCTTCTTAGCGGCAGAGGCCATAAGTCCTCTGTGAGCATCTCTTGAAGTTCCGGGTACCAAGTCCTTCTTGGCCAATCCGGAGCCATGAGTACAGTTCTTACTCCTCTACGTCTTATAATTCTCAGTACCTTAGGTATGAGAAGCAGAGGAGGGAACACATACACCGACTGGTACACCCACGGTGTTACCAGAACGTCCACAGCTATTGCCTGAGGGTCTCTTGACCTGGCGCAATACCTGTCCCGTTTTTTGTTCAGACGGGACGCCATCATGTCCACCTTTGGTATTTCCCAACGGTTCACAATCATGTGGAAAAACTTCCCGATGAAGTTTCCACTCTCCCGGGTGGAGGTCGTGCCTGCTGAGGAAGTCTGCTTCCCAGTTTCCATTCCCGGAATAAAACACTGCTGACAGTGCTATCACATGATTTTCCGCCCAGCGAAAAGTCCTTGCAGTTTTTGCCATTGCCCTCCTGCTTCTTGTGCCGCCCTGTCTGTTTACGTGGGCGACTGCCGTGATGTTTTTCCCACTGGATCAATACCGGCTGACCTTGAAGCAGAGGTCTTGCTAAGCTTAGAGCATTATAAAATTACCCTTAGCTCCAGTATATTTATGTGGAGAAAAATTTCCAGACTTGATCACACTCCCTGGAAATTTTTTCCTTGTGTGACTGCTCCCCAGCCTCTCGGGCTGGCCTCCGTGGTCACCAGCATCCGATCCTGAATGCCGAATCTGCGGCCCTCTAGAAGATGAGCACTCTGTAACCACCACAGGAGAGACACCCTTGTCCTTGGATATAGGGTTATCCGCTGATGCATCTGAAGATGCGATCCGGACCATTTGTCCAGCAGATCCCACTGAAAAGTTCTTGCGTGAAATCTGCCGAATGGAATTGCTTCGTAGGAAGCCTCTTTTCCTGGTTTTAGGAGGTTCCTGACTAGCTCGGATAACTCCCTGGCTTTCTCTTCCGGGAGAAACACCTTTTTCTGGACTGTGTCCAGAATCATCCCTAGGCACAGCAGACGTGTCGTCGGGAACAGCTGCGATTTTGGAATATTTAGAATCCACCCGTGCTGTTGTAGCAGTATCCGAGATAGTGCTACTCCGACCTCCAACTGTTCCCTGGACTTTGCCCTTATCAGGAGATCGTCCAAGTAAGGGATAATTAAGACGCCTTTTCTTTGAAGAAGAATCATCATTTCGGCCATTACCTTGGTAAAGACCCGGGGTGCCGTGGACAATCCAAACGGCAGCGTCTGAAACTGATAGTGACAGTTCTGTACCACGAACCTGAAGTACCCTTAGTGAGAAGGGCAAATTTGGGACATGGAGGTAAGCATCCCTGATGTCCCGGGACACTATATAGTCCCCTTCTTCCTGGTTCGTTATCACTGCTCTGAGTGACTCCATCTTGATTTGAACCTTTGTAAGTGTTCAAATTTTTTTAGATTTAGAATAGGTCTCACCTAGCCTTCTGGCTTCAGTACCACAATATAGTGTGGAATAATACCCCTTTCCTTGTTGTAGGAGGGGTAATTTGATTATCACCTGCTGGGAATACAGCTTGTGAATTGTTTCCCATACTGCCTCCTTGTCGGAGGGAGACCTTGGTAAAGCAGACTTCAGGAGCCTGCGAGGGGGAAACGTCTCGACATTCCAATCTGTACCCCTGGGATACTACTTGTAGGATCCAGGGGTCCTGTACGGTCCCAGCGTCATGCTGAGAGCTTGGCAGAAGCGGTGGAAGGCTTCTGTTCCTGGGAATGGGCTGCCTGCTGCAGTCTTCTTCCCTTTCCTCTATCCCTGGGCAGATATGACTCTTATAGGGACGAAAGGACTGAGGCTGAAAAGACGGTGTCTTTTTCTGCAGAGATGTGACTTAGGGTAAAAACGGTGGATTTTCCAGCAGTTGCCGTGGCCACCAGGTCCGATGGACCGACCCCAAATAACTCCTCTTCCTTTATACGGCAATACACCTTTGTGCCGTTTGGAATCTGCATCACCTGACCACTGTCGTGTCCATAAACATCTTGTGGCAGATATGGACATCGCACTTACTCTTGATGCCAGAGTGCAAATATCCCTCTGTGCATCTCGTATATATAGAAATGCATCCTTTAAATGCTCTATAGTCAATAAAATACTGTCCCTGTCAAGGGTATCAATATTTTTAGTCAGGGAATCCGACCAAGCCACCCCAGCTCTGCACATCCAGGCTGAGGCGATCGCTGGTCGCAGTATAACACCAGTATGTGTGTATATACTTTTTATGATATTTTCCAGCCTCCTGTCAGCTGGCTCCTTGAGGACGGCCCTATCTATAGACGGTACCGCCACTTGTTTTGATAAGCGTGTGAGCGCCTTATCCACCCTAAGGGGTGTTTCCCAACGCGCCCTAACTTCTGGCGGGAAAGGGTATACCGCCAATAATTTTCTATCGGGGGGAACCCACGCATCATCACACACTTCCTTTAATTTATCTGATTCAGGAAAAACTACAGGTAGTTTTTTCACATCCCACATAATACCCTCTTTTGTGGTACTTGTAGTATCAGAAATATGTAACACCTCCTTCATTGCCCTTAACATGTAACGTGTGGCCCTAAAGGGAAATACGTTTGTTTCTTCACCGTCGACACTGAAATCAGTGTCCGTGTCTGTGTCTGTCGACCGACTGAGGTAAAAGGACGTTTTAACGCCCCTGACGGTGTTTGAGACGCCTGGACAGGTACTAATTTGTTTGCCAGCCGTCTCATGTCGCCAACCGACCTTGCAGCGTGTTGACATTATCACGTAATTCCATAAATAAGCCATCCATTCCGGTGTCGACTCCCTAGAGAGTGACATCACCATTACAGGCAATTTGCTCCGCCTCCTCACCAACATCGTCCTCATACATGTCGACACACACGTACCGACATATAGCACACACACACAGGGAATGCTCTGATAGAGGACAGGACCCCACTAGCCCCTTGGGGAGACAGAGGGAGAGTTTGCCAGCACACACCAAAGCGCTATATTTTACAGGGATAGCCTTATAATAAGTGCTCCCTTATAGCTGCTTTTATAAAATCACAATTTCGCCAAATTTTGCCCCCCCTCTCTTGATTTAACCCTGTTACTGTAGTGCAGTGCAGGGGAGAGCCTGGGAGCCTTCCTGACCAGCGGAACTGTGTGAGGAAATGGCGCTGTGTGCTGAGGAGATAGGCCCCGCCCCCTTTTCGGCGGGCTCGTCTCCCGCTTAAAAATGGATTCTGGCAGGGGTTAAATATCTCCATATAGCCCCGGAGGCTATATGTGAGGTATTTTTTGCCAAAAAAAGGATTTTCATTGCTGCCCAGGGCACCCCCCCCCAGCGCCCTGCACCCTCAGTGACTGCCGTGTGAAGTGTGCTGAGAGCAATGGCGCACAGCTGCAGTGCTGTGCGCTACCTTAAGAAGACTGAGGAGTCTTCTGCCGCCGATTCTGGACCTTCTTCTCTTTTCAGCATCTGCAAGGGGGCCGGCGGCGAGGCTCCGGTGACCATCCAGGCTGTACCTGTGATCGTCCCTCTGGAGCTAATGTCCAGTAGCCAAAGAAGCCAATCCATCCTGCACGCAGGTGAGTTCACTTCTTCTCCCCTAAGTCCCTCGATGCAGTGATCCTGTTGCCAGCAGGACTCACTGTAAAATAAAAAACCTAAGCTAAACTTTTCTAAGCAGCTCTTTAGGAGAGCCACCTAGATTGCACCCTTCTCGGCCGGGCACAAAAACCTAACTGAGGCTTGGAGGAGGGTCATAGGGGGAGGAGCCAGTGCACACCACCTGATCCTAAAGCTTTACTTTTTGTGCCCTGTCTCCTGCGGAGCCGCTAATCCCCCATGGTCCTTTCAGGAACCCCAGCATCCACTAGGACGATAGAGAAATTGTATTTACACTCCATAAATAAGAGCACATTTTCCTACCTATTTGTAATTGTATCTGTATCTATATCTTCCAGATACAAGTTACAGAGTATTCCATATGTTTATTTAATGAATTCTTCCCCCTCTAGGAGCCCATGGTGGGAGTGCAGAATGTGGGGGCACAGTCTGACCTAGGTTTGAATTTCAGTGAGGGACTTTTGTTGAACACTTGGCAGGACATAAAAGGGGCATAACACACATATTTGGAAACATTTCTTTTTTAATTTAGCTATTAAACAGCGTCTTGTTTAATAAAAACAGATGACAAGTAACCTGTCAGATCTCACCTCGTGGGAAGAAGAAACAGGCGCGTGGCGATGAAAATCAAAGCGAAGATAGTAAACAAGATATTACACATCCTCTTCCACTTGCTGTAATTGAACATCTTTGCTAACTGGGAAAGAAAAACATTTTTTTTATGGATAAGATAGCTGGATTCACCAAATGTAACAAATCTCCAAAATGTTATATAACCATGGTGTCATAAGGAATGATGGTATCCGGCCTACAGAGCTACACTAATTTAAGTTGGCAGGGACAAAAGGCTGCCAGTTCAAAAGGGTCGTGGTACACTAATGGGGCTTCTTTGTGACAGAAAAGTGACCCCCCCCAAAAAAAATCGTCTACCTTTTTTGTCAACCATTTCCATTTCGACCTTTTGACCCTGTCGATCTTTTCTACTGTCTACCCATTCCATGTCAACCTTTTCATCCTGTCAACCTAATACATGTCGACCATTAGTGGTCGACCTATTGACTGTAGACCTTTTTAGTGTAGATCTAATAATCCAGACCCAGTAATGATGATATCATCATTCGCCGTGCTTAAACAATACAGAATGCTTTTCTATTTGATTCATCATTTATTGGTACATAAGTAGCTAAGAGTTTTGATACATTTTTCACAACATATTGACGTGTGCTTATTGTGATTATTAAACAATAGACAAAGAGTAGAAATGATAATAGAGAATAGGGGGTATATTTACTAACCGTTGCTTTGGGGATTTTGGTCAATTTCCCGTAGATTTACTTTCAAAGTCAAAGCCGACGGAAGTATAAAAAAATCGACCGACTTTGGAAAACTTTAGAACATCTGACTATCGATTATATTAGATAGACAAGCACAGAAACCATAAATTTACTAAGCATCAGCTTTCAAACCTACCACACCAACACTATACCCTTACAATGTGCTTGGGAGGTTTGGGGCTTTTTATAAGGAGTTTGTAATGTAGATATAGCATGTAGTGTAGTATACTGTACTTTCTCCTATATAAAACCATGAAGAAATGTTGGTCAATTTGTGGTGCATTTTTAGTGTATTTGTGGTGTATTTTTAGTGTATTTGTGGTGTATTTTTAGCCTATTTGTGGTGCATTTTTAGTCAGTTCTGTTGTCCGTTTTCATTGGAATTGCCAAAACGTATGACAAAACTAATCTACATCGCCACAGTTTTTCAATTGACACTGCACACTGACAGATAGTAAACACAATTGTTTTTAACCACAAACACACCGCTGATTTCTGTTGGTTTCGAAATAGAATCAAAACTGCCGGTTAGTAAATTTGCTTTGGATATGTTATCCCGGCGGTCGGGATCCCTGCTCTCAGAATACCGACGCTGGGATCCCGACCGCTAGAATGCCGGCAGGGGGGCAAGTGCAACGAAGCCCCTTGCGGCCTCGCTGCGCTCACCACAGGTTCTATTCCCACTCTATAGGTGTCGTGGATACCCATGGGTGGGAATATCCAAGGGGCAGCTGGCAGCATTTTGACGAATGGGATCCCACTGTCGGTATTCTGACCACCGGGATTCTGACCACCCGGATATAAACTACATCCTGTAAATTTACCCTAGAGCTCTACAAAGTGCTGCTTTATATGTTGACACTACATAAATGAAAGGATATTGAAAGGTTAGGGAGAACTTGAATCTAAATTTCTTTGGAAAATATGCAAATTATTCTCTATATTGTGCATATTGGGCAGTGCGTTTGCCCGATCCCACTGGTCGCATGAAATATCTTCTGGCAGAATAAGCTGCACGGCCTATCGGCAGATATCACATGCAACCGGTGCAGTGTAATAAAGGAAAGAACAGTGATCATTCCGTCCCTCAACATTGTTCTGATGTGTACTGTGGATACAATATGCCGGCCATTGGCTGCCATATCAGCCGGGTACACATCGTTCTGATGTGTAGCCGGCATTAATCTTACGTATATTTGAGTGAACGTATAAAAGGGTTTAAATAGCTCCTACAATATTGCCAGTGTAGTACAATATATAGACGGATTAGGAGGTAGTCAATTGTGCTGAATATAAAGAGGTTAATAGTCAAGTGCAACAATAACCTGATAACACAGATTCACAAGTCACAGAAGCAAAATACAATGGTCTGCACATAAATAACGTAGACTATAACCAGAATACTCGGTAACAATGTACAATGGTGAATATAACTATTTAACCAAGTGCAAACGGGATAGAGCAGAATTCATAATCAAAACAGACGAGGTCAGGGCAGGCAGCAAACAGTCTAAAGAGTGATCTCAATTTAGTCACTAAATTAAAAGGTGGGAGTGAGGTCACTGAAATCAGAGGCGTGCTGTGCATGTCTGTAAATATAGAAATAAGCTTTGTAAGTTTGATATTAGTGTTTCCTCTCCATGTAAGTGTGTATATATGTATATCTTAATAAACAGAATGAGAGAGCATGTGTGACAGAAAGAACAAAGATGGAGGGGAAAGCATGGTAAAATGGCCAACAAAGCATGGTGATAGCAATGGAGGATAGAAAGCCTCCATCGCAGGAGACTTAGGTGAATTAGACAGTAGGTTGCAAATTATTGCTGGTTTAGTCATGGTATTTCAGGGATTAAACTGGTTGCAATACAGTTTGGATTAGCGTTATGGCATGTCATTTAGAAGGCAGAAACAAGGTTAGGTTAAGGAGCGTATTCCTGATTTATGGCACCTGTTTGGACTTTCAAAATGATTGTTCTGTACAAACCTTTCCTGTCCACTGGTCCATCATTATAATTCCATACAATTTGCCTATGCTGCTACAGTTCAGCATCATGACATTGGTTTTGTAAAAAATCAGGGGGAACATGACCTTGGGAATATTTGAATTTCCTTCTGTTGAACAATAGGGAATCTCATAACATTGAATATGCTTTTATAGTGCCAATAAATTGGTATGGGTATTTGAAAATATGTTCTAACAAGTAGATTATGCTGAATTTCAGGTCTCATTAAGTTGGCTTTAAGAATGTACCACCCATCATATTCTCACTGTGTGGTATCTTCTGGATTCAGACTCCCTCCCTTGTACACATTGTTGTACCTCTGTGATATTATTACTTGTTTTCCTATAGGCCTTTGTTACTCATCGGATGTTAAGTTCAGTGCTCATATCATTTTTCCAGTAATGTTGTATCTGAGCCTCCCTTGTCTCCTTTCTAATATCCCATTCACATTGCCATTGCCGGGTCACACCCGGGAATTAAACACGGGTCCTTCCCGGGTGTGACCCGGCATTGGACCTGTGCAATGTGAACAGGGTGGCTTCCTGAACCGGCAATATGCCGGGTCGGGTTGCCATCCGGGCGCGGGGCCAGAGGCTGCATCGGGGGGCGGCGCTGGAGATGACATCAGGTCTAGTGCCGCCTCTCCCTTTTTAGTAAACGGGTCCCGTAACCCGTTCACACTGTACCTGACCCGGTAATTAACCGGGAACAACCCTTCTTTATTCCCGGGTTGAATTACTGGGTCAGGCGACCCGGGAATTCAGCAGTGACCCGTTCACACTGCACTGCGACCCGTGTCATGCCGACAAACTACTGGGTCGATACCGGGTTTTTGGTGCAGTGTGGACGGGATATTATTGAGAAGTGACAGGACCAACTAGTACCAAATATTACCAGTGATAGGGGAGAATACTACTGAAACAAAGGTTTAGGAGTGGATGGGAAGTAACAGATGCCTCTCCTATCTTGGTGACAGTAAACAACAGTTTACAATGGATGTGTTTACTATAATTCAACCAGCCCAGGTTATTTATATAAAGTCAACTTAGTGTGGCACGTTTTGTCACTTTTCTGACACAAAATAGCCCCAATAGTGTACTGTGTCTCATTGCATACTTCCGGCAAGGTTTCTATTCCCAATTGCAGTCCCCGTGGATGGTAAATTATGCAAAAATGTGGTGGTGGGGGGTGGGGGGGTGGGGGCATATGTGTGTTGGCCATATGTGTGTCGACCCTTATGTTGATGCTTTGAACCGGTCGACCTTTTGAACTGTATACGTTTCTACCATGTCGACCTTTTGACCCTGTCGTACTAATGCAAGTCGAGCATTAGTGGTCGACCTACTGACTGTAGACCTTTTTAGCGTAGATCTATAGACCGGATACCATATTCTGGAACGTTTCAAGCTAACCATTCATAATGAGGCTTTAGCACTATGTGGTAGGTTTGAAGCTATGTAAAAGACTATCACTAATGACCATACACCCCATATTTCACCAGGCATGATTTGAACATTTTCAAAAAGAAAAAAGTCCTTTTACAAATGCACAAATGCAAACCACAATCACAGGTATGATTAGTATAACTGAGGAATTCAGGCAAGAAATATTGAGGTCCAAGAAATTGGTATAGATTAGGGATCAGGCTATGTATAAAGGCATATCCCCAACAGCTCTTTTTTAAAATCACATTACATTTGAAGACCCATGAATCTGATCGCTCCATCCCTTACATAACTAATCAGACACGACACAACCCCATCTGACCATAATAAAGCCTATTAAGCCACCTCTAAACAATATAGAGAAATGCTCCTGAGTGTTAGACATGGTACATATGCAATACATTTTATCAGGGGCGTCACTGACACCTGGTGTACTGAAAAAGGAATGGTGACATTACGAGAAGGGGGGTGGCCTCACATCCTGACTCCGTTTTCATCTCTTTGGCGTCATGCCCATCATTCCCGAAGATGCTGGGCTGCCCCCTTATACTCGTCTGCCTGCACTGCCGTCTCCCACACAGTGACAGAAGCCATGTGCTGCACACCGTCACAGTGCAGCACCCGGCACCCTGTTACTGAGGAGGAGTCGGCACCCCGCACCCCCACTGCATTTTATAGGTAACTGCCTCTTTTGGTGTCCAAACACAAAGTCGCTCTAAAACTTAGGGCCACAGCTAACAAAAAGTTGAACAGTATTTGTTCAGAGGCTAGTATATTTAATCATTCAAAATGATTATGCTACATGCAGAAGGGTCTGACTAGTACATGCCTTTGGGGAGATGTCATATACCTGGAAGGAAACAATGCACTTAGTGAGTAGAAGCAATGGTTTACATTGTAAAAGATAACTTGCACTTCAATAGCAAGTCATTCCGGACAGCACTATGTCACTTCTCACAAAGGGCAGCTATTCCTGATCAGTTCCCACAGCTGCCATTCCTCTCCTCTTGTTTCTGAATTTGTCAGAGTTAAACTGCTCAGTGGGCCATACAAGAAGTTGTAATATGACTGAAATGTTGCAGTGGCCCAATAAGTATGAGACAGGCTGAGGAAATGAATGTTCAGCAAGTGAATTATTATCACCCTGCGTAGCAAATCCTTAACTACCCATCTCTAAAAGACATTTTTCTAATAATGTGTCCTTTTTTAGATTTGAGGGATGGCAATTGTGTTTACTCCTTCTTCCATGAAATTCGGACTTTCTACATGACAAATCACTATCTATCTATCTATCTATCTATCTATCTATCTATCTATCTATCTATCTAAGAGAGTATGAGTATGCTACAGTCAATACAATACAATGGGAACAGGAACATAATTAAGGCTGAACTGAAGACTAAGGGCCTCATTCAGACCTGATCACTGCTGCCGATCAGGTCTGAACTGCGCATGCTGTCTCAGTCCTGCGATTGCCTCTGCCTGATTGACAGGCAGAGGTGGTCGCTGGGCGGGCCGGCGGTGTTTGGCCGCCATTTGGGGGGGGGGGGGGGGGTGGTCAGGGCAATGCAGGCATGCCCGGACCGTTGGGGGGGGGCGGCCCACGGTGGCTGCGTGACGTCACACACAGCCGCTGTGACCCTCACAGCGATGAGTAGCTCCTGCCAGCGCACAGGAGCTGCGCTGGCAGGCAGCTACTCCTAAAGTACAAAAGCATCGCTGCTGTGTGATGTTTTTGTACTTGTGCGAGGGGGTCAGGCCTGACATGCGGGGCGGACAAGCCCTGTGCTGGGCGTCCCCCCGCATGTCTGTGTGCTAAATTTGGCACATCTACGATTCCCAGTGAAATGGCTTATTGGTCCAGACCACAGATACTGAACATTTAGCAATAGTAAATTCTACTATGTGCAGACACTGGGTCCCTCTTTCGGAGCTTACAATGATACAGCATCACGCTCAGCAATTTTATTTGCTGCTATGTATCACTTCAATTAAAATATCAAGATATTTAGACATCATTGTTTTCAATAATGCAATGAATTAAGAAATAAGTTATTGTGACCACTGAAATACAATGGGGCGGGCTGAAATATACAATTAGTCCTTGCCAGGTTACCCAGTTGTTGAAATAATTATGATTTGCAATATTATTATTAATATTAGTATTACTACTCACAGCTCTCTATAAACTAGTTAACATCTATGCTTTATGTGCTGTGTTTAGCCCCACAGAAGAGGGAAGGGGAGTGGAGAGACTGAAGACAGGGGTTACAATGGGTCTTTGTTCTGTTAGACCATGGAGAGCCTCTACTAGGGACTGCTTTCTGGGGAGGACAGAGAATAGTTTGAGATGCTGCTTCTGGGGGGCCTGATATTTATACATTTCTCTGTAACAAGAACCACTGTGTAGAGAACAAATTCATGATACCTTTTTTTTTTTGCATCTATAAGGAAAGGAAATTGCAGAAATTGGTCCTAGAGTTAACCTCTCTAATTCTGTCTTTATGAAGAAACACGAACATTAAAATATAGATGATATTAAACCTATAAATGAATTAATAAGCTAGATTGATTTAAATTATATCTGGAAACTATAACTTTCATATTACATATAGGGAGAGATGTATCAAGACTTTTACATAAATAAAGTGGAGAGTGATAAAAATGACCAATCAGTCAGCATCTACTGTCATTTTTCAAGCACAGCCTGATAGGAGCTGATTGGCTGGTACTTTATCTTTCTCCACTTCATCCCTCTCCAAAGCTTGATACATCTCCTCCATAATCATCTATAACTGGATTTTAGTGGTGTCATTTAAGTATCTTTCAGACACAGATACTGTAGGTGCTGTAGACAATAATCATGTTAGATACTTAAGTGTTCAAGTCCTATATAAACATCATGATGCAGCTGTCTGCCTGTATAGCAGATGGACTGACGGTCACATACCCAGATTCCAGGTTTGGGAAATACTGTCACTGGTTCCTCAGGTCCTGTGATTCGCAAATGTCATAGCTCGGAGCACTTCATAAAGTTCTGTACAGAGTGGTGAGCTAGAAGATGATTTGGCTGAGCCTTGTGCCATTGATAATGCCTAAGTAAGCACACACAACTCATACCAGAGCCTAAGTGCACCGTCCAATCATAGAAAAGCTACTGCATTTGTAAGACGTAAAGGGCAGGCTAGAGAGAATATTTGCCTTAAACGTCACAGAGCACATTATATTATGTACAGGCGTTATGTGATATGTAATCAGTGTCGGACTGGAGCATGAAGGGCCCACCGGGGGTATGCAGTGGTAGGGGCCCATGATTAGAGGTGTGGCCAGCCTCCAAAGGGGGTGTGGCCAGCCACCACAGAGGTTTGTCTAAACATTATAGAGTACCTGGTCTGGACTCCTTATAATTTATATAGTAATTAATGCTAGTGCAGGCATGATAATGTGCCAGATTAATGACAGCAATGTACTGTAGAGAATACATCATAATCCTGTGCAGTATACGGTAACATATGTATAATATATAATTCAAGTGCACAGTCTAGAACCTGATCCCTAGAGGAGGAGGGCCCCCCAGGCAGTGGGGTCTACCGGAGGTTTCCCCTGTACCACTGTGGGCCAGTCCGATCCTGTATGTAATTGTTGTGAAGTATTAGGAAATTAGAAGTCATTGTGGGCTTTTTTGATACCAAAAAAAAAAAAAAAAAAGCACAGAACTCTGCTAACATCCCTCGTGGAATGATCACACAACGGTGGGTGTACTGTCTCAGCAAATGATCACACAGCAGTGGGTGCAGGATCACCCCTGGGTGCAGTACAGTCTCTGGCTGTGGTAACTAGGATGGAGAAGTGAGGAATGAAATAACAGGAAACATATGATATAAAATAAGAATTTACTCACCGGTAATTCTATTTCTCGTAGTCCGTAGTGGATGCTGGGAACTCCGTAAGGACCATGGGGAATAGACGGGCTCCGCAGGAGACTGGGCAATCTAAAGAAAAGATTAGGTACTATCTGGTGTGCACTGGCTCCTCCCTCTATGCCCCTCCTCCAGACCTCAGTTAGGGAAACTGTGCCCGGAAGAGCTGACATTACAAGGAAAGGATTTTTGGAATCCAGGGTAAGACTCATACCAGCCACACCAATCACACCGTACAACTTGTGATAAACTTACCCAGTTAACAGTATGAACAACAACTGAGCCTCACTCAACGGATGGCTCATAACAATAATCCTTATTTAAGCAATAACTATATACACGTATTGCAGAAAGTCCGCACTTGGGACGGGCGCCCAGCAACCACTACGGACTACGAGAAATAGAATTACCGGTGAGTAAATTCTTATTTTCTCTGACGTCCTAGTGGATGCTGGGAACTCCGTAAGGACCATGGGGATTATACCAAAGTTCCCAAATGGGCGGGAGAGTGCGGATGACTCTGCAGCACCGAATGAGCAAACACAAGGTCCTCCTCAGCCAGGGTATCAAACTTGTAGAACTTTGCAAAGGTGTTTGAACCCGACCAAGTAGCCGCTCAGCAAAGCTGTAAAGCCGAGACCCCTCGGGCAGCCGCCCAAGAGCCCACCTTCCTTGTGGAATGGGCGTTTACTGATTTTGGATGCGGCAATCCAGCCGCAGAATGAGCCAGCTGAATCGTGCTACAGATCCAGCGAGCAATAGTTTGCTTTGAAGCAGGAGCACCCAGCTTGTTGGGTGCATGCAGGATAAACAGCAAGTCAGTCTTCCTGACTCCAGCCGTTCTGGAAACATATATTTTCAAAGCCCTGACTATGTCCAGCAACTTGGAGTCCTCCAAGTCCCGAGTAGCCGCAGGCACCACAATAGGTTGGTTCAAATGAAACGATGATACCACCTTTGGGAGAAATTGGGGACGAGTCCTCAATTCTGCCCTGTCCATATGGAAGATCAGATATGGGCTTTTACATGACAAAGCCGCCAATTCCGACACACGCCTAGCCGATGCAAAGGCCAACAGCATGACCACTTTCCACGTGAGATACTTTAGTTCAACGGTCTTAAGTGGCTCAAACCAGTGGTATTTCAGGAAATCCAACACAACGTTAAGATCCCAGGGTGCCACTGGTGGCACAAAAGGGGGCTGAATATGCAGCACTCCCTTAACAAACGTCTGAACCTCAGGCAGTGAAGCCAGTTCTTTTTGAAAGAAAATGGATAGGGCCGAAATCTGGACCTTTATGGACCCCAATTTTAGGCCCATAGTCACCCCTGACTGTAGGAAGTGCAGGAATCGACCCAGCTGGAATTCCTCTGTAGGGGCCGTCCTGGCCTCACACCAAGCAACATATTTTCGCCATATACTGTGATAATGCTTTGCTGTCACGTCCTTCCTAGCCTTTATCAGCGTAGGAATAACTTCATCCGGAATGCCTTTTTCCGCTAGGATCCGGCGTTCAACCGCCATGCCGTCAAACGCAGCCGCGGTAAGTCTTGGAACAGACAGAGCCCTTGTTGCAGCAGGTCCTGTCTGAGAGGCGGGACGCCATCATGTCCACCTGTGGCAGTTCCCATCGCTTTGCAATCTGTGCGAAGACTTCTTGACGAAGTCCCCACTCTCCCGGGTGGAGGTCGTGTCTGCTGAGGAAGTCTGCTTCCCAGTTGTCCACTCCCGGAATGAACACTGCTGACAGTGCTTGCACGTGATTCTCCGCCCACCGAAGAATCTTTGTGGCTTCCGCCATTGCCATCCTGCTTCTTGTGCCGCCCTGGCGGTTTACATGGGCGACCGCCGTGATGTTGTCTGACTGAATCAGCACTGGCCGGTTTCGAAGCAGGGGCTCTGCTTGACTCAGGGCGTTGTAAATGGCCCTTAGTTCCAGTATATTTATGTGTAGAGAAGTCTCCAGACTTGACCACAGCCCTTGGAAGTTTCTTCCCTGAGTGACTGCCCCCCATCCTCGGAGGCTTGCATCCGTGGTCACCAGGACCCAGTCCTGTATGCCGAACCTGCGGCCCTCGAGAAGGTGAGCACTCTGCAGCCACCACTGAAGAGACACCCTGGTCCTTGGGGACAGGGTGATCAGCCGATGCATCTGAAGATGCGATCCGGACCACTTGTCCAACAGATCCCACTGAAAGATCCTTGCATGGAACCAGCCGAAGGGAATGGCTTCGTATGAAGCTACCATCTTTCCCAGGACTCGCGTTCAGTGATGCACCGATACCTGTTTTGGTTTCAGGAGGTCCCTGACCAGATATGCTAATTCCTGGGCCTTCTCCACCGGGAGAAACACCTTCTTCTGTTCTGTGTCCAGAATCATGCCCAGGAAAAGCAGACGCGTCGTAGGAATCAGCTGCGACTTTGGAACATTCAGAATCCAGCCGTGCTGTTGCAACACTTCCTGAGAGAGTGCTACGCTGATCAACAACTGCTCTCTGGACCTCGCCTTTATGAGGAGATCGTCCAAGTACGGGATAACTATAACTCCCTTCTTCCGAAGGAGTATCATCATTTCGGCCATTACCTTGGTAAATATCCTCGGTGCCGTGGACAGGCCAAACGGCAACGTCTGGAACTGGTAATGACAGTCCTGTACCACAAACCTGAGGTACTCCTGGTGAAGTGGGTAAATGGGGACATGCAAGTAAGCATCCTTGATGTCCAGCGACACCATAAAATCCCCCTCTTCCAGGCTTGCAATAACCGCTCTGAGCGATTCCATTTTGAACTTGAATTTCTTTATACAAGTGTTCAAGGATTTTAAATTCAGAATGGGTCTCACCGGACCGTCCGGTTTCGGTACCACAAACATTGTGGAATAGTAACCCCTTCCCTGTTGAAGGAGGGGGACCCTGATAATCACTTGCTGGAGGTACAGCTTGTGAATTGCCGCCAGTACTACCTCCCTTTCCATGGGGGAAGCTGGCAAGGCTGATTTGAGGTAACGGCGGGGGGGAGTCGCTTCGAATTCCAGCTTGTATCCCTGAGATACAATTTGTACAGCCCAGAGATCCACCTGTGAGCGAACCCATTGGTTGCTAAAGTTTCGGAGACGCGCCCCCACCGCACCTGGCTCCGCCTGTGGAGCCCCAACGTCATGCGGTGGACTTAGTGGAAGCAGGGGAGGACTTTTGTTCCTGGGAACTGGCTGCATGGTGCAGCTTCTTACCTCTACCCCTGCCTCTGGCAAGAAAGGATGCGCCCCTGACCCTCTTGCCTTTCTAAAAACGAAAGGACTGCATTTGATAATACGGTGCTTTCTTAGGCTGTGAGGAAACCTGAGGCAAGAAAGTCGACTTTCCAGCTGTCGCTGTGGACACGAGGTCCGATAGACCGTCCCCAAACAATTCCTCACCCTTATAAGGCAAAACCTCCATGTGTTTTTTAGAATCAGCATCTCCTGTCCATTGCCGAGTCCATAAGACCCTCCTGGCAGAAATGGACATAGCATTAATTCTAGAGCCCAGCAGGCAAATGTCCCTCTGAGCATCCCGCATATATAAGACGACGTCTTTTATATGGCCCAGGGTTAGCAAAACAGTATCCCTGTCGAGGGAATCTATGTCGTCTGACAGAGTATATGTCCAAGCTGCTACAGCACTACACATCCAGGCTGAAGCAATAGCAGGTCTCAGTAGAGTACCAGAGTGTGTATACACTGACTTCAGGATAGCTTCCTGCTTTCTATCCGCAGGCTCCTTTAGGGCGGCCGTATCCTGAGACGGCAGGGCCACCTTTTTAGATAAGCGTGTCAGCGCCTTGTCCACCCTAGGGGATGTTTCCCAACGTAACCTGTCCGTTGACGGGAAAGGGTACGCCATCAGTAACCTCTTAGAAATCACTAGTTTCTTATCAGGGGAACTCCCCGCTTCTTCACATAATTCATTTAATTCATCAGATGGGGGAAAAGTCACTGGCTGCTTTTTCTCCCCAAACATATAAACCCTCTTGGTATTAACAGGGTTAATCTCAGAAATGTGTAATACATCTTTCATTGCAATAATCATGTATCGGATGGCCTTGGTCATTTTAGACTGTAAATGTGCCTCATCATCGTCGACACTTAAGTCGGACTCCGTGTCGACATCTGTGTCAACCATCTGAGATAGAGGGCGTTTATGAGCCCCTGACGGTTTCTGAGTCGCCTGGGCAGGCGCGGGCTGAGACCCCGGCTGTCCCAAGGCTGCAGCGTCATCAAACCTTTTATGTAAGGAGCTTACATTGTCGTTTAAGACCTTCCACATATCCATCCAATCAGGTGTCGGCCCCGACGGGGGCGACACCACACTTATCTGCCCTTGCTCCGCCTCCACGTAACCCTCCTCATCAAACATGTCGACACAGCCGTACCGACACACCGCACACACACAGGGAATGCTCAGACTGAGGACAGGACCCCACAAAGAGAGTATGCCAGCACACACCACAGCACTATATAACACAGGGATTTTCACTTATAATAAGTGATTACCCTATAGCTGCCTTATATGTTTTATTTGCGCCTAAATTGATGTGCCCCCTCTCTTTTTTACCCTTCTTGTACCTGGATACTGCAGGGGAGAGCCTGGGGAGCTGCTTCCAGCGGAGCTGTGAAGAGAAAATGGCGCTGGTGTGCTGAGGAAGAAGGCCCCGCCCCCTCAGTGGCGGGCTTCTGTCCCGCTTTCTGTGTAAAAAAATGGCGGGGGTTTTTACATATATACAGTGCCAGACTGTATATATGTATTTTTATTGCCAAAAGGTACTTCAATTGCTGCCCAGGGCGCCCCCCCAGCGCCCTGCACCCTACAGTGACCGGATTGTGTAAGTGTGCTGGGAGCAATGGCGCACAGCTGCGGTGCTGTGTGCTACCTTAAATGAAGACAGGAGTCTTCTGCCGCCGATTTCGTCGTCTTCAAGCTTCTGTTCTTCTGGCTCTGCGAGGGGGACGGCGGCGCGGCTCCGGGAACGGACGATCGAGGACAGGTGCCTGTGTTCGAACCCTCTGGAGCTAATGGTGTCCAGTAGCCTAAGAAGCACAAGCTAGCTGCAAGCAGGTAGGTTTGCTTCTCTGCCCTTAGTCCAACGTAGCAGTGAGTCTGTTGCCAGCAGAAGCTCACTGAAAATAAAAAACCTAATAAATACTTTCTTTACTAGTAAGCTCAGGAGAGCCCACTAGGAGCACCCAGCTCTGTCCGGGCACAGATTCTAACTGAGGTCTGGAGGAGGGGCATAGAGGGAGGAGCCAGTGCACACCAGATAGTACCTAATCATTTCTTTAGAGTGCCCAGTCTCCTGCGGAGCCCGTCTATTCCCCATGGTCCTTACGGAGTTCCCAGCATCCACTAGGACGTCAGAGAAACTGATAAATAAATCTACATCTTAGTCATTCACATGAAACATTGCCACACTTGCAAATCTTACTTTGGTATTATTTCAGTATTTTTATACATACATCTGTATGGGTTTTTTTTTATGTGGCCTTACCACCTCTCTCACCTCCATAACGAAGTCAGCCGAATCATGTAGAAGCATCACCAAAGTACCTGCTCGAATATAGTTGGCACAATATGAAAACGTTATCAGAAAGATGGTGGCACAGTGATGTACTATCTGCTCTTTTAGGTCCTGTAAACGGTAAGTTAAGAAGATCATATTAATAAAGATAAGGCAAAGGAGGGATAACTAAAATCCTTTAAAATAGGTTTATTTATGAAAAACCTAGCATGTCTCCCACCATGAGTCCCATACATCAAGATGGCCTCTGCATTTTCCCAACTCTGCTGAATTGTTGAAAATATCCATTTCATGAAATGTTACATTATTCTGTCTTTTTCTTATAGTAAGTGACTGCAGAGATGGCTACATTCCGTGCACTTGTACAATTATCACGTGTGTGCACTGATTTATTCCTTGATTGTACTTTTGTTGCCCACTGTGGAGATCATTTGTAAAGCAGCACACCCAATGTGCACTGCAAAGGTCCTCGGTTTGGTCTACCAATCACACATGGTGGTCACGCCTATTTCTTGGTATTGGGAGTTGCCTCTGCAAACTCAAAGTGCACCTTAGTTATACAGATGTGTCCACTTCATGGGGGTTTTTACCTATGGGCTGCAGGACTGCAGCTCCGCCCAGGTAAAATCCGCCACTCAGCATCTTACTCGCATAGCGATGCAAATAAGACACATTTTCGATTAAAAAATAAGATGCCCGACGCTAACGGAGTTGCATGGGACCTGTGAGCCCACTCACGCTAGGCTACGTGGCGTATTGAGGCAAGATGTATGTATGATGACACATCTGTATATCTAAAGAGGCTCACTGTACAAGAGTTTAAATGTCGCATCAAAGTCCATTATCCTATGAGTTTAGCACCACTTATTTCACTACATTTTTCAGGTTTTCTTTTCTGTTTTTCTCCTAAAATACTGCTCAATTAAGCAACATTCATTCCTAAAATTAATGAGAGTCAGGGGATATGGGTACTGACACGTGGTATTTCTTTACGTGTTAAACTTTATATAACACTGCACTTCTATGACAAATTGCAAACTGGAGGAGAAAAACTATTGGCATTAAATGTATGTAAGGGAAATAGAGAACTTCCGCTCTCTTCTGCTGTCACTTCCTGGTCCTTGCCACGAAGGGAAAATAGACATAACCTGTTATGTATAGCTATGAGCTTGTGCCAAATGAAGTCCTTTATAGAGAAGAAACATCTAGATGCTTCTCTGTATAGCAAGCAACACACAAAACGTGCCCACTCTTTCATTTCAGGAAATTGTTCATGTACTGCTCCATAAATGATGCTTACGCCAAAACACAGCCATCTTGTTCTGCAAAACTATGTTCCTCAGAGGAATTGCAGGGCCAAAGATGGTTTGGCACTATGTAGCTGGCATTTTGACTTTTGCAAATAACCCCCTTTGAGTACATTGAATGCATCAAGCTTTTCCCTATAAATATAACCTACAGATGTGTTGCTTCAGTTGTGCCAAATAGCCCCTCTCTGTGCGCCATGTTAGGCCTTTCACACTCAAAATGGACACCTTAATATACACAGAAATAAAAAAACCTGTAAGCGACAAAACTACCTTGCTAGTTACACTGATCAATTTGATGTGCAACAGACTGAATCTGTAAGAAAAGTGAGAGTACCACCATTGTTATTTTAAGCAGCACTCATTGGTAAACCTACTTTAACATGTGAGTGCAGCCATTGTTTTTTTTACCTGCGCCTGACATTATATGCATGATACCAAAGCACACCAAAGGTAACATTATATCAACTATAAAAATGTAATTAGCTTCGCCTCACTTTATTCTTCAATACAGTACAATCTCATATATATTTGTCTCGATCTGTGATTCTATGACTCATCTGCTAATGCTGGGTGTGGCTAGGAGCTCTGAGTCATAGAGTCACAACTCTGGATAGGAGAGACCAGGCCTGCAAGTGTGGCGATACGCTCGGGTACGGCGTACCGTTAAGAATCTAGCCGCCCGTACGCCGTACCTGCGGCCCACTACTCACACACACCATAGCCGCTGTTAGCGGCTATTACGGTAAAAGCCGCCAATGTGCTCCTCCTCCCCTTCCCAGCCCGCTGGGAAGGAGAGGAGAGAGCAGCGCGGTCCGTTCCCTCGGTGTTGCTCAGTCATACTTTGGTCTCCGGTTGCGGCGTGTATCTTGTGTAGCTTCTCAACTGAGCACCAGTTCGTTAGCCAGAGCTCGCGGGCCGGCAGCCACTCAAGAGCCGCAGCTGCCGGTCCGTGAGCTCTGATTGGCTAACGAACCGGTGCTCAGTTGAGAAGATACATGCCGCGGCTGGAGACCACCAGAGTCTGACTGAGCAGCACTGAGGGATGGGCCCGCGCTCCGCTCTCCTCTCCGTCACCCAACCCTGACACAACAGCAGCAGGTGAGCAGCGGGAGGGAGGTGTGGGGTGGGGCATATGTATAACTGGCATTGTGGGGCATATCTGGCACTGTGGGCATATGTATATAAGGCACTGTGGGGCATATGTATATCAGTCATTGTGGGGCTTATCTATAACTGGCACTGTGGGGCATATGTATAACTGGCACTGTGGGGCATATGTATATCTGGCATTGTGGGGCATATGTATATCTGGCATCGTGGGGCATATCTGGCACTGTGGGCATATGTATATAAGGCACTGTGGGGCATATGTATATCAGTCATTGTGGGGCATATCTATAATTGGCACTGTGGGGCATATGTATAACTGGCACTGTGGGGCATATGTATATCTGGCATTGTGGGGCATATGTATATCTGGCATCGTGGGGCATATCTGGCACTGTGGGCCATATGTTTATCTGGCACTGTGGGGCATATGTATAACTGGCATATATATGTGTTTCTGGTGCTGGTGCAGAGTGAGAGTCTGTAGTGTGCAGTGTGCAGAGACAATGAAGCTGGTGAGAGGCTAATACTGTTATGAGGGATAAGTCCCCAGTGCATACACTGTGTATGTGATGTTATATAGGGGAAAGGGCTGTATAGTGATATATATATATGAGGAATAATCTACCAACACACACACACACACACACACACACACACACACACAGTGTATGTGGTATTTACCAAACATTGTCTTTATACCTACATTATGTACACATAACATATTATTAACACACTAGGTCATTCATTGTGCCCTGCGTCTGCTCTTCACGCCGTCGCAAGGGCCTACGCCCCCTTGACCATCGCACATCCTTTGGCCGTAAAGTATTTAACCACTAACAACATTAATCTTGAAGTTAATACTCCATATAATACAAATATTGCCCTCCCAAAGGACGTGCAGGGGTTAATGGGGCGTAGCCCCTTGCGATGTTGTATTTCTCTATTTTAATTACATTTCATGTTTGTATCACCCTCTCTATAGCTTCGGCTTCCTAAATACTAATTTATTAACACTATAGTTTTTTCACTGGTATGCTACGCTGGGCTTTCTGGCTTATGCTGGTGTTTTGGGGTGCCACACCCTGCACCCAGATATAGCGCTAGGGACCCCAAATATACAGAGACGCCTTGATGCGGCTTTGGGGCTTAACCACACATTTGCGCAAATATGTGTAACGAAGATCTCAGAATTCTATTATTATGTGGGATTTATATCTGGTTACTGTTATCATTCAGGGTGCTGGGGGAACCAAATGGCTTTTTTCTTGCTCAGAAATACCCCTCCCTTTCGAGCACCTGAATGATATCACTAAGCTAATTGAGCATCTACCAATATATATGTATGGTGTGAAGAGCGCCTGTAGGGCTTGATGAATCATCTACTTCGTAAAATAAGAGCATGTTAGAAGAACTGATGCACCTATATAATGGCACCTTACCAATGACTTCCATTGCAGTGAGCTCCCGGAAAGATCTAGATGGAGGGATGCGCTATGCTGCAAAGGAGTTAGTATACAGTGGGAATGGATCGGGAATGAGGGAGGGGGTCTGAGCAGGGGACAGAGCAGTGGGTGGCCTGAGGAAACTTGGCATACTCCAGGTTCTTTTATTTGGTTGTTTATACTGTATATCACCAGTGACAAACATATTTGCATAATAGAAACACACTTACCTTTCTTTTTATATCAAAAGCTAAAGTGAGGAGCATTGATGAGTAAAATCCCAGCTGTAGCATGTAATACCAGTACAAAGAGAACTCCAATGGCTGTATTAGAGAGGAAAGAAATATACAGATTACATTTATCAGTGTGGGGAGCATGATAAAAGATACACTTTAAAAATGTTAAGTCTCCTCATTCCCTAGCACTTTAGAGATCCCAGATCCCTATACTAGTTTGTACCTGCTTGCAAGTTTTCTCAGCTCTAGCAAATTCCAAATTCCATCCTAGGTCCCTGGAATTTTTTTTACCATACCAGTCACGCCAAACAGCCCCTCTTGGAACATCATGTCGCGTGAGAATTCTCTAGTGTTGGGCTTCTTTTTGCTTAGTTTCTGCAACAAAAGCATCTAGGGCACACCAGGAGACTATGCAGATTAATTTGATATATGACGCTTGTATATCTGTGTGTGACTGAGTCTGAATCTGTACACGAAGTGTTACAACGTAGCAGCAGCAGCTTTTTCCAACACAAGTTCTGTTCTGCTCTGTATACAGACTCAGTAACACACAATATACAAGTGTCATATATCAAATTAATCAGCACAGTCTCCTCGTGTGTCCTAACATTGTGTTGCAAGTAAGAAGCATTTTCTGCAAAAAAAAGATGTCCGCCGTTAGCAGAGTTGAACGAGACTTGGTGGCTCACTTATGAGGACACATCTGTATAAGTATATTTTGAAACACAGCTGCCATTCACATGCCTCAGCCACAAGAGCATTAATGAGGTAGAGTACTGCTGTAGGGTTACAAGACGTGGTTCGCAGTTGGCATTCCAATTCAACCCAAAGATGTTCAGTGGGATAGAGTTCAGGGCTCTGTGCAGAAGTGTCAAGTTCTTGCACACCAAACTTTGTATTTATTGAATGACCTCACTTTATGTGGGTGTCAATATCATGCAAAAACAGAAGGGCCTTCCCTAAACTGTTATCTCAAAATTGAAAGAACACAATTCTTTACAACGTCACTAGAACTAAGAGGATGAGGTGGAACCATTAAAAACAACCCAACGCCATTATTCCTCCTCCACTTAACATCAGGGCCGTCTTTTCAATGGCCATAGGCTGATTGCTGAGGGTCCTATTTTTCCAGGGGAACCAGATTTTTTAAAATTGGCCCTGGGGAACCGGAGATATCCGACTTCAAAGCAGTGGTCCCCATCTGAGCCTGTTAATTGCTCTTCCCAGCCATATATCTCGAGTTCTGTCTGACTTAAGAGTTTTTCTGAAAAGCTGGGACTTTCCCCTTTCAGTGGACACTGGCAGCTGGTCTCTATTTTGCCCAGAACCAGAGATATCAGCCTTCCAGCAGCTGGTCCCTGCTCCAGCTCCACACGCGTGGTATACAATTTTATATTTTCATCAGTGAATTGCTCTGGCTCCTGAAGTATGATCCCAACGTCCCCAGAACATCCTGAAAGGTGGGACTCTTTAGTTTTTTTTATCCCACTGAAAGCTGATAAATCTGTTTCCAGGAATTGGAGGTATCTGCAGTCAAGCAAACTGCCCTCCCACCAGAAAATGATGACTATTAAGCCCACTCCACTGTCCACTCCTCCAGTGCGTATTAAACACCTTCTACCACCCTGGAAGTCATGTACCAAGGCTCCTTCATTCAGCCAAATGTGCCCTTCTACAGTTTAGTGTTCTCCCTCCTGCTCATCTCCCACCATTTGTGCAGTAAAGGAGTAATTAGCATAAATTACTGCTTCAGGTCCTACATGCTGAGCGGAAGATAGAACACCCCCAACTGCCCGCGGGACATCAAAGCTGCTGCCGATAACACCCCCCACCCCTACCGCTGGAGGAAGGGTAGTGGCCCCAGTGCATTGCTTTGCCCAGGGGCCTGCGCTGCTGTTAAGACAGCCCTGCTTAACATTACAGTGGGCAGTATACATTTATGCAGGGAGTGTTTCCATAGCATTCATCAAACCCAGATTCGTCCATCAGACCAACAAATGGTGAAGCATCACTCAAGAGAAACTTTTGCTCTGCTCCAGAGTCTAATGGTGGTGTACCTTAAACTCTCCAGTTTTTTTATTACGCATGGTGATCTGCAGTTTGTGTGTGGCTATTCGGCTATGGAACCGAATTCATGAAGCTCAGATGAACAGTTCTTGTGCTGTCGTTGCTTCCAGAGTCAGTTTGGAACTTAGTAACAAGTGTTGCAACCAAGGACAGACATATTGTATATGCTACAAGATTAGCACTTGGGTTTCTATGTACTAAGCCTTGGAGAGAGATAAAGTGGACAGAGATAAAGTAGCAGCCAACCAGCTCCTAGCTGCCATTTTTCTAATACAACCTGTAATGTGGCAGTTAAGAGCTGATTGGCTGGTACTTTATCTCTGTCTACTTTATCTTTCTCCTAGGTTTAGTACTTAGACCCCTTGGTGTCGTTTGGTCTTGTGTGACCTGCAGCTTTGCAGCTGATCATCTCCTAGATGTTCCCACTTCAAAATTAAAGCAGTTATAGCAGGCCAGTCATTTCATGGACCGACTGGTTGGAAAGATGGCATCCTATGACAGTTCCATGATAAACACCAATAAGCTCTTCAGTACAGCATGTTCTACTGCTAGTGTATGACTATGGAGATTGCATGGCGGCTATGGTTGATCTTAATAAACCATTAGTGATGGATAAGGCTGAAATGGGCAAACACATTGATCAGGAGTGGTGTTCACATACTTTTAGTTATATATCATATAATATATTTAGTTGCTGGGTGCCTTCCCAAGTCGTAGTGTCGGAAACACAAAACAGAGTATCAAAATAATCTAGTATCTGTACCACTAGTAGGTGCACGTCTTTTTTCCATTTTATTTTTTTAAATCATTTCACATGATCACTCACTGGCCCACATGTAAGACTGCTGTCAATAGATACTTTAAGGAAAATGCCTGGAAACTATTTATGGACTTCCACATTGTACCTATTACGTTTTTTTTTTCCCATTACTGATTAGAAATTTAAGATTAAGCACCATTCCCTTTCCACACTAGCAGTTCCTATATTATAATAACAAAACTTTCTTCTAGGTGAACAATGAAATGAGTGCCTTGATCATCCTAGACATTGTAACTACATACTTTGTGACACAGATAAATAATGGTAACATACATAGTAACATAGTATTTGAGGTTGAATAGAGGCAAATTGCCCATCGTGTTCAACCTGTTTAAAGTTGTGATGATTCTACATACTTGCTAAATAATGTTTTAGGACTAGTAAACTACTATAACTCATGTTACCCCCGGATTAACCACGTTGATATTTTCAGTATTATAACCTTGGATAGCTTTTTCATTAAGAAATGTATCCATTCCTTTTTTAAATCCAATTACAGAGTCCGCCATTACCACCTTCCCTGGCAGGGAATTCCACATCCTGATTGCCCTAACAGTGAAGAACCCTTTCCTCCGTTGCGTTCGGAACTTTCTCTCCTCCAGTCACAGCGAGTGCCCACATGTCCTAAACTGTGTTATTTTAATAAATAATTCCTCTGATAACTCTTTGTGATGTCCCTTTACATATTTGAAGATATTAATAATATCTCCTCTTAGGCGCCTCTTTTCTAGTGTATACATATTCAGCCTAGTAAGTCTTTCCTTATAGTCCAGTCCTTCTAGGCCTTTAATCAATTTAGTAGCTCGCCTTTGAACACTTTCGAGTTCACTAATGTCTTTTTTATACAATGGTGCCCAAAACTGAACACAATATTCCAGGTGCGGACGTACCAATGCCTTATACAGCGGCATGATTACATCCGAGTCCCTTGTCTCAATTCCCCTTTTATGCACGCTAGCACCTTACTTGCAATAAATACCTATCAGAGGTTGTACTCTGCAATATTGTTGCGTACTCCTGTTTTGGGGTGTGTGAAAACATACCCAGGTATCAGGAATAGATAATGTACCGGTATATGGCCAATGCTATGAAATACTTCAGCTTTAGCCGTTGTCCATGACTTAGGTCCCTAAATTTGGACGCCGTTAAAAGTATGTACTGTAGTCTGAATGTAAAGGATGCTCAAGACTCTCATTATTTAGATGAAAGTTTCCTCTAATTCTATTTCCTTACTAAGCAACAACACAAAACTAGTTGCCAAGCACATCAACTATTGGACAGTTGTTGTAAGCTGAAAGAACAGGTTCCACACCTGTATACAGTGGCTAACCATAATAGAATTATTTGCAAAATGAGATGGGATTCAATTACCGCCTGAATACTGTAACCCTTGAGTCTGAACAAATACCAGATGGGGTGTGGTTATGGCCATTTTTATTGACTTTTTCATAGTGACGTCTATTAGACCGCTCATGGGTGAAGATCTGGACTAGGTTCATCCGATTTACATGAATACCATGGGCCGCACTCTGAGGGGTATATTTACTAAAGTGCGGGTTTTTAGAAGTGGAGATGTTGCCCACAGCAACCAATGTGATTCTATTTATCCTCTAGAAGGCGCTAGATAAATAAGTAGAATCTGATCGGTTGCTGTGGGCAACATCTCCACTTCTAAAAACCTGCACTTTAGTAAATATACCCGAGTGTTTATGTCAGTCGCTGCATACTTCATCTTATCTATCCATTCTTTATGGGGTTTTTTTTTTTACAACATTTTTGATCCAGATGTGACAATCAATGAAAATACCGTATTCATATGGTATTATATTAGAATCATGGGCACATTATTTATGCAGCTAATTTGAACACCTTACAGCAGAGATTTTCAACCTTTTACAACTCTCGGCACACTGAACAAGATCTATATATTGCCAAGGCACACATTTTTTTTACTCAAATATAATGGTGATGCATGGTGCAGTTGTGTGTCCTAGGATGTCATGTCGCACCTTCTCCATAGGTAATGCCTGAGCCACATCTGAGAAAGCCAGAAGAGCCCAACACTGCCCGAGCCCAAAATTAGAACTGGCTCTGCAACTACTAACCCCACCAGTATTGATCGTTCCAGGGCCTCAGTAGCGGCAGCACACTGACGGGCCTGGTTCTGCTTCTATGGCGGCACACCTGGAGACTGCTCAGGGCACACTAGTGTGCCACGGCACAGTGGTTGAAAAACACTGCCTTACAGTATTTATTTTTTCCAATTTTTGTGATGGTTCCTTTGGTTACATCAAACACCAACTATAACGTATGTTGTGCAGCATCTTTAAACTACCCTCGACAAACATGACAGGAGGTCACCAAAATTACTGTCCAGGCTCTATATGGCAAACTGGCTATTTTTTGGGTGGTATTTTTCAATACATTATTGCAATTTATGTACTTCTGCGTATGCTGACTTCCTGAACTTAGGGATTGTCTTCTATTAAATGTTATCCATGCAGTAGGTGCACCGCCGCCACGTTTCCAATCGCAGGAAACGCAGGCGACGTCATTTGGCCACCCAGAAGACGGCCATGACACGCCTACATTTTTTGGTCCACTCCCCCTAAACACCGCATCGCCACCCTCGTACGCCCGCCGCCTGTCAATCACTATGCGATCGCATCTTTTCGGGATGCGATCACATAGTGCAGGTCGTGCACAAGCAATGTGAAGGCCCAGACGGCCAAAGAGCGGCCATTTGAGAAAGTGCAGCTACATCGAACAACTCTGAATACCCCCCTTTATGCGATCAAATACTTTGTTTCTGTTCTGTACATACCTGAGCTCAAACCTACATAACATATGCGAATATGGAGAGAAGCTAGTGTTGTGGTGTGGTATACAAGACTATGGGGAAGATTTATCAAAGCCTGGAGAGAGATAAAGTGGAGAGAGATAATGTACCAACGTACCAACCAATCAGCTCCTTTCATGTTACAGGCTGTGTTTGAAAAATGACAGGAGTTTATTGGTTGGTACCTTATCTCTCTCCAAACGTTGATAAATCTGTCCCCATATTTCCTACTGTTCATTTTAGAAAATAAAGTGAAAGAAAATCATATTACATGTACTAAACACATGCAATAATAGAAAAGTTCACTAGCAAATATTATTATAAAGCAAAGAGTGTGTTGGCATGTATACATTAAGATAACTGAAACCTGAATATGGTCAATGCTACATTCTGTATTAATAAGGACACAGAGACCTAGTTCTCTAGTTCTAAGATATCTGATTGACATTAAACCAACACTCTGTATCAGTTCAAGTATAAGTACTTCACAGGCACAAATAAAAAGCTGATATTGTTTTGTTGTTACATCAGCAGATCCTATGACTCTCACCTGATAGGGATAATCCGTCCAGAACTCCCTCTGGTCCCAAAACCATGGCTTCTAAACAATACACAAAAAAAAGAAGTGTATTACTAGTACTGATTTACAGGTAACATTATTCAGAGATCCAGCAGAGGTTGGGTGCTCATATACAGTCAGGAGACAGGGTCTGCAAAACACAATTCAGGTCAAATACATCACATTGAAACCAATGGTGCATTGTAAATCTTTATTCAAGTGATGGGAAATGAAAACAGTAGAAAATAAGAGTAGTAAATAAATCCATCATCTTGTCAAGTGCTTATCTGTGATAACAGTAGAAAATTAGAGTAGTAAATAAATCCATCATCTTGTCAAGTGCTTATCTGTCATCCACTAACCTAGTGGATGACAAAATAAAACTAATAAAGCATAAAGAAGAATATCAATCGACAATCACCCGTAAGAAATCATAGTTCCTGTCAAATGAGATCACGGCAGCAAACAATAGGCCAGCTCAACTTTTCCGCACAGTGGAGATGCTTTGCAAGTCAGCATGCCTGCAGACTGATGAAACCCTCTCCCAGGCAAGATGCAACGAGTTTGCAAACTTCTTTGCAGATAAAATTTCCACCATCCGGGCTGGAATCTCCACAGTGCCATCAAAGCATACTTACCTACATTGTAAGTCTCCTCTCCGGGAGAAGCCCGGTGTCTTCGGGGGGTGGGGCCGGACTGTGACATCACTTTGCCCCGCCCCCCACATCGGGAAATGCAGCGATTCGCGTGTCCGCAGGAAGGGGGTGGGGCTAAAATGACGCGATTTGCGTAATTTTAACCCCTTCTCCACCCGACGGACCCGCGAATGCGGGAGGTTATCTCCATCCTGCTCGCATCACTAAGGTGCGAGCAGGATGCGGGAGACCTGCCCACTTGTCCGGGGGTGCGGGGGGCTACCCCAAAAAACCGGAGCCTCCCGCAGCTTCCGGGAGAGTAGGTAAGTATGCATCAAAGGAGTGCCAAACTACAAAGCCTGCCAATATAAGCCACCTGCCTTCATGGACCAACTTTAACCCAGTGGATGTAAAGGACATTGCTGAAATTGCTCGGATTTTGCGTCCCACCACCTGTGATCTGGACCCTGCCTCAACCAAGCTTCTAATAGGTTGTATGAATATAATTGGTCCTGTCTTTGCAAAAATTGTTTAATGCTCTTTGCAGACAGGCATTTTTACTGGACCCCTAAAGGAAGCAATTGTTAGACCTCTTCTTAAAAAACCTAATTTAGATCCCGACTGCATGACCAACTAGACCGGTATCAAACCTTCCTTTTCTAGGAAAGGTTATTGAGAAAGCGGTTGCAAATCAACTGGAAACCCACCTGACAACCCATGATATCTATGATCCATTCCAATCAGGATTCAGGAGAAGACATAGCACTGAAACAGCCCTGGGGGTATATTTACAAAGATTCGTGTTTTGGCCGTTTTGAAGGGTGTTTGAACTCGAATGGTATCGGGTGCATTTTACTGCAACTTTTTGAATCCTGATACGATCATTCACTAAGCTGCCGAGTTTTGCACAATCGTTTTTTCCGATGTCGATGTGATTCGTAATATCAGGAGTGATGAGTAAAACACTGCCTGACAAAAAAACAAGGAATCCCGGCCGGATCTGTGAGATCCGTGCAGGGCTTCATTGTGTAGTTTAAAAAGTTGATTAAAGTCTTAAAAAATCTGTAAAAAATTGCGTGGGTTCCCCCCTCCTAAGCACCTCCAGCCTCGGGCGCTTTGAGCCGGCCCTGGTTGAAAAAATATGGGGGAAAAAATGACAGGGATTCCCCCATATTTAATCAACCAGCACCGGGCTCTGCGCCTGGTCCTGGTTCCAAAAAGCGTAGGGGTCCCCCGTATTTTTGAAACCAGCAACGGGCTCCACTAGCCAGGTACATAATGCCACAGCCGGGGGACACTTTTATACTGGTCCCTGCGGCCCTGGCATTATATACCCAACTAGTCATCCCTGGCCGGGGTACCCTGGAGGAGTGGGAACCCCTTAAATCAAGGGGTCCCCCCCCTCCAGCCACCCAAGGGCCAGGGGTGAAGCCCGAGGCTGTCCCCCCCATCCAAGGGCGGCGGATGGGGGGCTGATAGCCTTTTGAAAAAATGTGAATATTGTTTTTAGTAGCAGTGCTACAAGTCCCAGCAAGCCTCCCCCGCAAGCTGGTACTTGGAGAACCACAAGTACCAGCATGCGGTGGAAAACCGGGCCCGCTGGTACCTGTAGTACTACTACTAAAAAAATACCCCAAAAAAAACAGGACTCACACACCGTGAAAGTATAAGTTTATTACATACATGCACACCTCCATACACACATACTTACCTATGTCCCCACGAGGCTCGGTCCTCTTCTCCATGTAGAATCATTGGGGTACCTGTGAAAAAAATTATACTCACATAATCCAGTGTAGAATCAGACCTTTGTATAATCCACGTACTTGGCAAAACAAAAAAACGGAAACCCGACCACGCACTGAAAGGGGTCCCATGTTTACACATGGGACCCCTTTCCCCGACTGCCAGGACCCCCCCTGACTCCTGTCAAAGAGGGTCCCTTCAGCCAATCAGGGAGCGCCACGTCGTGGCACTCTCCTGATTGGCTGTGTGCTCCAGTAGTGTCTGTGAGGCAGCACACGGCACAGATACAATGTAGCGCCTATGCGCTCCATTGTAGCCAATGGTGGGAACTTTGCGGTCAGCGATGAGGTTACTTTCGGTCAACCGGGGTCCTGGCAGTCGGGGAAAGGGGTCCCATGTGTAAACATGAGACCCCTTTCGGTGCGTGGTCGGGTTTCCGTTTTTTTGTTTTGCCAAGTACGTGGATTATACAAAGGTCTGATTCTACATTGGATTATGTGAGTATAATTTTTTTTCACAGGCACCCCAAGGATTCTACATGGAGAAGAGGACCGAGCCTCGTGGGAACATAGGTAAGTATGTGTGTATGGAGGTGTGCATGTATGTAATAAACTTATACTTTCACGGTGTGTATGTCCTGTTTTTTGGGGGTATTTTTTTAGTAGTAGTACTGAAGGTACCAGCGGGCCCGGTTTTCCACCGCATGCTGGCACTTGTGGTTCTCCAAGTACCAGCTTGCGGGGGAGGCTTGCTGGGACTTGTAGTACTGCTACTAAAAACAATATTCACATTTTTTCAAAAGGCTATCAGCCCCCCATCCGCCGCCCTTGGATGGGGGGGACAGCCTCGGGCTTCACCCCTTGCCCTTGGGTGGCTGGAGGGGGGGGACCCCTTGATTTAAGGGGTTCCCACTCCTCCAGGGTACCCCGGCCAGGGGTGACTAGTTGGGTATGTAATGCCAGGGCCGCAGGGACCAGTATAAAAGTGTCCCCCGGCTGTGGCATTATGTACCTGGCTAGTGGAGCCCGGTGCTGGTTTCAAAAATACGGGGGACCCCTACGCTTTTTGTCCCCCGTATTTTTGGAACCAGGACCAGGCGCAGAGCCCGGTGCTGGTTGATTAAATATGGGGGAACCCCTGTCATTTTCCCCCCATATTTTTCAACCAGGACCGGCTCAAAGAGCCCGAGGCTGGTTATGCTTAGGAGGGGGGACCCCACGCAATTTTTTTTCAGTTTTTACACTAAACAGACCCTTTCCCATAGATAACCATGCACACATCTCACTGATCCGTGCATGGTTATCCAAACTCGACTGGAAAAAGCAGGTCTATTTTTTTGCTGCTTTTTTAACGAATCGAAAAAAAACAGACCCGCACTTGAGCACTCAGAAACTAACACCCAAATACGAATGAATAGTGAATGCCCGTATTGTATGAACTAACAGCCGTGTTTGACCGATGGTCTATTCATTCGTATTTCGGAACTTTGCAAATCAAACCATTACGAATAGTCCAAACACTGCCGAGATTGGTGCTTAGTGAATTCCCGGATTGGGACTTAGAAAAAAAAACACAAATCGGACAAACTCGAATTCTTAGTAAATATTGGCCCTGGTGTGTGTGTTAAATTATCTTCTGATGGCAAGAGACAGAGGTGACTGTTCAATATCAATCCTTCTGGATCTCTCTGCAGCATTTGATACTGTGGCCCATGGACTTCTGATTGATACATTTTTGTGGACTGGATGGCACAGTCCTAAGCTGGTTCAAATAATTTCTCACAGGCAGTGCCATTACCATGTGGTGTCCCACAAGGTTCTATACTATCCCCCATGCTTTTTGCAGTATACATGCTCCTGCTGGGTGAAATAATCAGGCGCCATGGGCTGGTCTACCACTGCTATGCAGATGATACACAACTGTACTTGTCATTTGCTCCGGGCACTGATAACCCAATAGCAACCCTAAATGGCTGTCTAGCTGAGCTCCAGGAGTGGATGAGCGCCAGTTGGCTGCAACTGAACCCGGATAAAACAGAGGTCCTTATGATAGGACCGCAACATCAAAGTACAAGAATGCAGCATAGCCAACCAACTGGATTTACACTCGGGGATTCAGAATTACAAACCACTAATCGTGTGTGGAATCTTGGCGTTGTCCTGGATGGTGGCTTGACACTTAAACATTAGATATCAACCACAATCAAATCCTCATTCTTTCACCTGAGGAACATAACCGGAATCAAGCACTTAATTCCATCAGATGATCTGCCAAAAGTCATCCATGCATTTGCATTATCTCGATTAGACTACTGTAATGCCCTCTACCTTGGTCTACCAGCAAAAGAATAGCACCGCTTACAGCTGGTGCAAAACCCAGCTGCCAGGCTGTTAACCGACCAGCCCCGTTCTAGCCACATAACACCCATCCTCTACTCCCTCCACTGTCTGCCTGTAAGATGGCGAATCATCTTCAAGATTGGCTTACTGAGTTTCAAAGCATTACATGACCAGGGCCCAAGGTACCTGAAGCAGCTTCTGATGCCATACTGCCCCACTCGATCACTGCGATCTGTAGATGAAGGACTTTTAGCAGTACCTAGAATCTCCCGTAATTCATCTGGGGGTTGAGCTTTTAGTCATGCGGCTCTGACTCTATGGAACTCACTTCCCCGCACAGTGCAAAAGGCCCCAACTATAGAATCCTTCAAAAGTAGACTCAAGACTTTCCTGTTTACTCAAGCATTCCCATAATGTGCCTTTAGTATCTACATGCTTCTGTATTTTATGAAAAGCTTTTCTGTACTTCATTATTTTCTGTACTATATTATGCTATGTATCTGTTAAGCGCGCTTGAGTCCTATTGGAGAAAAAGCGCTATATAAATAAATTTATTATTATTAACTCTATACAGAGAAATAAAAAAATTCTGTAAATTGTGATCTCATGAGTAGACCCCGCTCTGCAATCTGTCTCATGTCTGCACTTTCATCACTAACCTTGTATGTCCTTGTTTTGTTTTTATGTAAGATTTGTTATACTGACAGTCCGGCGATTTGAAGTTTTATTGTAACTTACAAAGAAATGATGATACTGAGGTGTCTTCATGACAATGCTATAACATAAAAAATTGAGCAGATAGCGCATGTGCTGTATCATTATTCATTTAAGAATCTTAAGGTGCATACACACTGGGTTTTTGCCCAGCGTGTATGCACAGCGATGATCGTGAACATCGCTGGCAAGAAAATAGCTCAGTGCATACACAATGAGCTATTTTCCCTGTATCAGCGATGTTCACGGGGGGCAGTTGAAGCACTTTCCACAGTAGGAGAGTGTTGAAAGTGCTTCACTCGGCTGTTCAAACAGCCCATTGAACGGCGGCGGCCAGCAATGATGCAGGAGCGCGTATCAGCGCTCACTGCTCGGCCATACACAATGGCCGATTTTGAGCTCAAAGTAGCTCAAAACACCAAATTAGAGCTACTTTGAGCTCAAAATTGGCTAATGTTTATGGGCCTTAAGATATGTTTCTACTTTTTAAATTTGTGCACATACTAATGGATATTTTCATGCAATGAAGCTGCATGGTTGCATTACTAGCTATTAAAGCTACACATAGGGCCTGATGCACGGCCTCACGCAATCTACATGCAATGCCGATGTTCATGTAGTTCAACGATTTTTTTGCAACTGCACATGTGTGAAAATTGTCTATGGTGCATGCGTTACACTTGTACCCCTTTTCCACTGACATGAAAATTCCAGGTTTTCGCTAATGAACGCGCACCAACCCGGAATATCGTTCAGTGGAAATGGGTGTACCTTTGTCTAGTCACCAAGGAATCCTTCCTGGGTACCTAGCAGGGTTTTTACCGGGAAAGACCTGGGTGAGCTGCAGTGCAAACGGGTAACCCATTTACCAGTATCAGAAATGTTGTGGAAAAGTGATGGGCGCTCCTGCCCGGTGTATGGGAGGTGTCTAACGCAAAAACTGTCTGTACAGTAGGCTGGTTATGTGAGTGTAACATGCTGGCTATGCGAGCAGCTGTGTTCACAGACGAACTGACGCAGGCAGGGGAGACCATAGTCCAATGGAGAAACTGCACCAGCTATAGGGCTGGTATAAGATTTGATGGTGTGACCGAAGTATAAGGACGTACCAACTGGTATTACAGCATGTAGGGATGCAAAAACTGGGCGTCGAAGACCTTGCACATTTGGCCGTAAGGATCTACACAAGGGAAGGAGTTTGCATAAGCTCATAGATGTGTGACTGCCAATAGACAATGCTGTGTGTACTTCTGCACAAGACTCGGAATATGAGACCTATAGATTGAATATGTATCCAATTTGGACATATCCAGTCACTTTGTGAACGTGAGGAATGAATAGATCACAACAGGATCTCTGATTTTTTACTTATCACTGACTAAATCATATTTGGTACAGCTCATCCCCAACATTTAGCGTTCAGTTCCCATTCTACATAGTTCTGAATTTTTATGGCATAGATGTTCACAGCAAAGTACATTTTCCATCACTTACTGCTCTTGTGTGGCATCTATGCCCCCACATTAATGTCATTATGTGGGCTAAGGCTAAGTTACACAATCCTTCAGGGAGCCTCAAGACCCCACTGACATGCACATTTGCTAATTTGAACATCACAGTCCCATTGTGTACAGCAGCTTAAATTGGCACATACACAATAAAGGTGCTCGGCCAGGTACCCTGTGATTCATATATGCTGATACATGTCGGACACACAGTTTATTAAGGGCATAAAAGAAACTGCCTGCCTGGATATTAACTAAAAACATCTTGTGCATAGTTTGGTGGTGTACTATTTTATGTACTGTATGTTATGATTTATATGTATAGTTTAGATAAGCTAGTTGCTAGTCGTAGTTGATTTGTTTATACATTGAGAGAAAACAGGATTTAATAGTTTGTCTTCACTTATGATATACAGTATTGTGGTTTAGCTAATAGATTTTTTTTATAAGGCAGTTGACATGTATTTGTGACTTGGCTTGAAACCCTGTTCAAGGGATTTTAGGGCTCAATTAAGACCTGATCGCAACAGCAAGATTTTTCTCTAATGGGCAAAACCATGGGGGTCATTCCGAGTTGATCGCTCGCTAGTTAGTTTTAGCAGCCATGCAAACGCTATGCCGCCGCCCACTGGGAGTGTATTTTAGCTTAGCAGAAGTGCGAACGCTTGTGCAGCCGAGTTCTGCAAAAACAGTTTGTGCAGTTTCAGAGTAGCTCTGAACCTACTCAGCGCTTGCGATCACTTCAGCCTATTCGTGTCCGGATTTGACATCATACACCCGCCCAGCGAACGCCCAGCCACGCCTGCGTTTTTTCAGACATGCCTGCGTTTTTGCAAACACTCCCTGAAAACGGTCAGTTGACACCCAGAAACGCCCCCTTTCTGTCAATCTTCTTACGGCCGTCAGTGCGAAGAAACACTTCGCTAGAACCTGTGCACAACCACAATGGGCTTTGTACCCGTACGACGCGCGTGCGCATTACGGCCCATACGCATGCACAGAAATGCCGTTTTTTCACCTGATCGCTGCGCTGCGAAAATCGGCAGCGAGCGATCAACTCGGAATGACACCCCATGTACACTGCTGGGGGGGGGGGGGGGGGGGAGCAGATATAACATGTGCAGAGAGAGTTAGATTTGGGTGGGGTGTGTTCAAACTGAAATCTAAATTGCAGTGTAAAAATAAAGCAGTATTTACCCTGCACAGAAACAAAATAACCCACCCAAATGTAACTCTCTGCACATGTTATATTTGCTCCACCTGCACTGCACATGGTTTTGCCCTTTATAGAAAGATTTTGCTTTTGCGATCAGGTCTGAATTAGGCCCATAGGGGGACATGTACTAAGCAGTGATAAAAGTGGAGAAGTGAGCCAGTGGAGAAGTTGCCCATGGCAACCAATCAGCTGCTGTGTATACTTTTATAGTATGCAAATTATGAATGTTACGTCAATGCTGATTGGTTGCCATGGGCAAATTCTCCACTTTTATCACTGCTTAGTACATATCCCCCCTTAGTCTGAAAGGGGTATTAGTGTGAGATGTGTGTTAACTAAGGGCTTAGGGCCTAATTCTGGTTCGATAGCAAATCGCGATCCAACCACAGTTTTTTTGATGGCCCCCACTGTGTACGCGCAGGTCCCATCCTGCTTGTGCGCAGGCAGTTATTGCTAATGGATAACATTAACGTGAACGCCTCTGTCTGATTGACAGGTAGAGGCGTTCTCAGGGCGGACGGGCGGGCGGCGGTCCGTGAATGCCCAGAGTGAAGTGGCTGCTCCTATCCTGGGGCAGTGGAGATTATTGCTGCTAGACTGTAGAGCTGCTCTGATGGTGGCCTGCATGTGTAAGGACAGTGGCACACTAAATACATAGGGAAGGATGCAAAGTTGAACTCAACTCAGAGAGATGTTCCTGGAACAAAAATGTGTATATTGGACTATATGCACGGATCTCTCTGATTGGGGCGACCCTAAATGTAACTTATAAATGTATACTTGGTTTGATACTTGTCATGATCATTATCAGGGCACACTCGCACCAGCCTATACTTGGTGCAAAAGATGCATCTACAAACATGCGTATTACGCTTCCTTTCAGCATAGCCTGCCGCTGTACAGGTATGCCCTCACTGAAATTTGGCTGCTGATAACACCGTGTTATAAACCAGAGTGCATTCTCTAAGCGCCATCTCCCCTTGTGTCGCCATATGTGCACTGAAGACTGTGTCATAGGTTACTGCACATGTGCATATCTACGATAACATGTTACTGTCAGCACCAATTTCCTCTTTATTTCTAGAGCAGGGGCTGTAAGGTAAGTATAGTCAACGAGTGAAGGATGAGTGAATCAATGAGTGAAGGATAAGCGATGCTACCTCGGGGGTCCATGTGCAGCACACCCCCAGAAGCCATTATAGATAGGCCACTGGCTGGGCTCCATCAGAAACATCCTGCAATGCTGCAGTCACAATGTGGTATAACATGGATGAATTTTCAAACTCCTAAATATGAATGTTCACTCACATACAGAGACCCTGTCACAGTGGAAAAGCCAAAGCAAGACTTCCTCTATATATGGTGGTGGGGGTGAGGATGATGATAATATTTTCAGTATAATAATAATGGGACTTGTATGTTGATGGTGCTTGATAACTGATCTAAATGCCATAGTTGTAGCTAGCGAGAAGAATATTTACTGGTTTAACAATCCAACATGATCTCATAAAAATTCACCTTGGTGTTTGGCTCTGAAGCCCAAAATTGGAGAGCTTAAACAGCAACACTTTCCGAACTGCATAACCTACAATAAATTAATTTCACTTAAAAGCCAATTAAATCTAATTCCCTCTATCACGTCTTTCAAATTGTTGCACTGGCTACAGCAGTATGGCTACAATAAAGGCTGACTCCATCCTGACTGCTAAGTTGTACTCCCGCAGACACAGCGATCGTCATTAGAGACTCCCAGCCCCACTTCCTGTATGACCCTGCCTGCATTACCCAGACATTTCAGGAATTTTATGGCTATGCCCTTTTTCTGGGCTTATGCTATGTAGACATTATGCAATTCCATATGATACGATATCGTATGCTATCGTATATGATTTCCTATTGGATCATGTGTACACACTACAAACGATGTCAAACAAAGTCATCACTTGAGTTAAAAATCACACAATATCACCTCATCAAGACTGCATGCAGTCTGACGTACAACATCACATGCGACCCACAGGAGCGCGCACACATTATGCAATATTGTTCAAGACCGAACAATATCGTTCGGATCGTGAACGATATTGCACAGTGTTACTGATGTTGCATAGCACCATTATTGCTGCTCATATTTCCTTTCTTATGAAGTGCATTTCCTTGAAAAAAAGTGAAAAACACTATCACATTTCTTAAAACTGCCTCCTGGCCCAAATGGATTACTAGCCATTTGGGCCAAGAGGGAGGACTTAGGGAGGACTCTTTAATGTTGTGCTTACTGACATTACTTTTGATAGTGCCACCACCATGGTGGAGACTGTCGTTATCCCTGAAGCTTGCAAAGATTCCTCAGAATGTAGGAGCTATTGTCAGATTTCCCTTTTGATTTAGCTGTGATCTGCATATTTTTCCAGATAGGTCTGTATAATTAGTGAGAACAATTAGCATTGGTTTAGGATGTCAGAGTTGTCTCACTAAGGGGGGTATTTATCAAAGCTTGGATAAATACCCCCTAAGTGTGGAACTAGATATTTTCAGTCCACCACTGCAATGGTGCAATGATGTGTAATTTGGCACTGCAAAACTGTTTTTAGAAATAAATTACTCTCTTTACTACTATGTGACTCTCTTTACCAATATATATATAATGCAAATAACCCACAGCACATACATAAAATACACTGGATCCTCGCACAGATGAATCAGTGCCTAGTCACTCAGATACAGGTCCTGTGTCTCAGCCACTGCACACCACTGCAGCCCAGTGACACTGTGCCATATCACAGGGTGTATGGGCGACTGGATGTGCTCTCTGGGAGAAGTAGTGTAGTTGTATCTCATCCAGGGCGGTGGGGGTATTATATACCCAAAGTGTTACACAAGGATAACATGCCTCCCACAATGCTGGCAGCCACCATGCACACAGGTCAGCAGCCTTACCTCGCCATATAACAGCAGCAGCAGCAGGGGCATCTCCAGGGATGGCAGTCCAGGGCCCACGTCCTCACTGTGGCACCATGACAATCACTGTGTGCGCACCAATCTGCTACTGATCACTCCTCCACTATCACTAATGAAGCAGCTCTGTGCAGTCATGCATCCCAGCCCATGAAAAAGCAATGGCCGCAGACACAGGACTAATATGTGTGCGTCAGAGGACCTGTTCCTGCTGCTGCTCCCAGCTAGCTGCACCAGGATTGCCAGCTAGCCGGAGCAGATGGCACAACAGAGGCGCAGCTGTGGGCTGGCAGTGTGGGGACTATTGGACTGGCCCGGCCAAGAATACTATTAGACTGACCCAGCGGTAAAGTTTCCGGGTGTCCCGGTGGGCCAATCCGCACCTACATATCCAGAACCTTCTAGAGCTATCCCTCTACTGCTTCAGCCTCTCATACATGTACAGTAATAAGCATGAGCCTAACATTACTATGTACATTTTCACGTTGATATTTGTACTTAACATATAAGTTTAAAGCAGACAGTTAAACCAGGAAATTACATACAGTGCATCCAGAAAGTATTCACAGCACTGCACTTTTTCCACATTTTGTTATGTTACAGCCTAATTCCACAATGGAACAAATCATTTTTTCCCCTCAAAATTCTACACACAATACTCCATAATAACAACGTGAAAAAAGATGGTTTTTTTTTTTTTAAGTGTGTTAAAAAAGGAGATTTATGGTAGACTTACCATGGTTAAATATCTTTTTGCGAGGTACATTGGTTCCACAGGGAAAATATCAGGGCGTAGAGATGGATCTTGATCCAGGCACCAACAAGCTAAAGCTTTAGACTGTCCAAGAATCATTGGGGCCTCCTCTATAAGCCCGCCTCCAGGCACTGTGAGCTCAGTTTCGTTAACCAGTCCAATGCAGAAGCAGGTAAAAGAGAAGGTAGATGTTACTCACATAGAACCACATTCTCACGACAGGAGAAGGGACTAGCGGCTAACGCCATACAAACCCATAGAAGCTAGGTGCGTCAGGGTGGGCGCCCTGTGGAACCAATGTACCTCGCAGAAGAGATTTAACCATAGTAGGTCTACCATAAATCTTTTTCTGCAGCGGGGTACATTGGATTCCACAGGGAAACATCAGGGATGTCCTATAGCAGTTCCTCATGGGAGGGGACACGCCGCAGCGAGTATGAGAACCCGGCGTCCAAAGGAAGCATCCTGGGAGGCATAGAACCTAATGAACATGTTCACTGAGGACCACATAGCTGCCTTGCACAATTGTTCAGCGGACGCGCCTCGGCGAGCCGCCCAATAAGGTCCAACAGACCGAGTAGAATGGGCTTTGATAGCAGCAGGAGCTGGGAGTCCAGCCTGCGCATAGGCTTGTGCAATCACCATTCTAATCCATCTGGCCAAAGTTTGCTTATTCGCAGGCCAGCCACGTTTGTGAAAACCAAAAAGTACAAAAAGGGTATCTGACCTCCTGATAGAGGCAGTCCTCTCCACATAAATACGGAGAGCCCTTACCACATCCAAAGACCGCTCTTTGGAGGACAAATCAGAAGAAATAAAGGCCTGAACCACAATCTCTTGGTTAAGGTGAAAAGCACCTTAAGCAAATAACCAGGGCGAGTTCTAAGAACTGCCCGGTCATGGTGAAATATCAGAAAGGGTGGACGACAGGACAGAGCGCAACGGTCTGACACCCTCCTAGCAGAGGCAATGGCCAGTAGGAACAGGATCTTGACCGTGAGCCATTTAAGGTCCACTGACTCAAGAGGTTCAAATGGAGACTCTTGCAGGGCATTCAGGACAACAGACAGATCCCATGGAGCCACAGGAGGAACATAGGGAGGCTGAATCCGTAAAACACCCTGACTGAAAGTATGAACGCCAGGAATAGACGCAATTTTTCTCTGAAACCACACCGACAAGGTAGAGATATGAACCTTGAAGGAGGCCAGACGAAGGCCTAAATCCAGGCCTTGTTGTAGAAAAGCCAGAAGTCTGGAAGTACTGCATTTGTAAGCATCGTAATTTTAAGCAGAATTTCAGACCCTGTAATAAATCCGCGCAGATGCTGGTTTGCGGGCCTTCAGCATAGTTTGGATAACCGCCTTGGAGAATCCTTTGGCCCTTAGGAGAGCAGCTTCAAGAGCCACGCCGTCAAAGCCAGTCTGGCCAGGTCCAGGTAGACACAAGGGCCCTGAACGAGGAGGTCTGGGCACTGAGGAAGTAGAAGAGGACGCTCTATCGATAGACCCTGCAGGTCAGCGAACCAATGCTGTCTTGGCCACGCTGGAGCGACTAGAAGTAGTATTCCTCCTTCTTGCTTGAACTTCCGCAGTACTCTGGGCAGGAGTGACATTGGAGTGAACACGTATGGCAGCCGAAAGTTCCATGGAATTGCCAGTGCGTCCACGAACGCTGCTTGAGGATCCCTGATTCTTGATCCGAAGACCGGAACTTTGTGAATGTGTCCAGACGCCATCAGGTCTACATCTGGTAGGCCCCACTTGTCCACTAGGAGTTTAAAGACTTCCAGATGAATACTCCACTCTCCGGCGTGCACGTCCTGACGACTGAGGAAATCTGCTTCCCAGTTGAGGACTCCCGGAATGAACACTGCCGATATTGCTGGCAGATGGCGTTCCGCCCAACAAAGGATTTTTGACACTTCCATCATTGCCATGCGGCTTCGAGTGCCGCCTTGATGGTTTATGTATGCCACCGTGGTGGTATTGTCTGACCGTATTTGAACAGACCTGTTCTGTATCAGAGGCAGGGCGAGAGACAAAGCATTGAACACTGCCCGCAATTCCAGAATGTTTATCGGGAGGAGTGATTCCTACATGGTCCACCGACCCTGGTCCTGTCACCCTGACTAAGTGCTGCAGCTCTTGAAGTTTTCTAAAAGCTTTTTCAGGGCTGCCCAGTGCATCCCCCCTGTTAATTTACCTACTCTGCAGGGCACCAACTCGAAACTGAGCTCACAGTGCCTGGAGGCGGGGTTATAGAGGAGGCCCCAATGCATCCTGGGATAGTCTAAAGCTTTAGCCTGTTGGTGCCTGGATTAAGATCCATCTCTACACCCTGATGTTTCCCTGTGGAAACCAATGTACCCCACTGCAGAAATAAAGAACTAAGAAATCACATGTACATAAGTATTAACAGCCTTTGCTCAATAATTTGTTGATGCACCTTTGGCAGCAATTACAGCTTCAAGTCTTCATGAATATGATGCCACAAGCTTGGCACACCTATCTTTGGGCAGTTTCGCCCATTCCTCTTTGCAGCACCTTTCAAACTCCATCAGGTTGGATGGGAAGTGTCGGTGCACAGTCATTTTCAGATCTCTCCAGAGATGTTCAATCGGGTTCAAGTCTTGGCTCTGGCTGGGCCACTCAAGGACATTCACAGAGTTGTCCTGAAGCCACTCCTTTGATATCTTGGCTGTGTGCTTAGGGTCATTGTCCTGCTGAAAGAAGAACCGGTGCCCCAGTCTGAGGTCAAGAGCTCTCTGGAGCAGGTTTTCATCCAGGATGTCTCTGTACATTGCTGCATTCATCTTTCCCTCTATCATGATTAGTCTCCTAGTTCCTGCCGCTGAAAAACATACCCATAGCATGATGCTGCCACCACCATGCTTCACTGTAGGGATGGTATTTGCATGGTGATGAGCGGTGCCTGGTTTCCTCTAAACATGACACCTGGCATTCACACCAAAGAGTTCAATCTTTGGGGGAGATTCAAATGTTTGAAAAGTCAGTTGGGAGTCTGTTTTTTTCCTATCTAATAGACAGGAAAAAACAGACACCCAACCGACTTTTTAAACATTTCAATCTCCCCCTTTGTCTCATCAGACCAGACAATTTTGTTTCTCATGGTCTGAGAGTCCTTTAGGTGCATTTTGGCAAACTCCAGGCGGGCTGCCATGTGCTTTTTACTAAGGAGTGGCTTCCGTCAGGCCACTTTACAGGCCTGATTGGTGGATTTCTGCAGAGATGGTTGTTATTCTGGAAGGTTCTCCTCTCTCCACAGAGGAATGCTGTAACTCTGACAGAGTGACCATCGGCTTCTTGGTCACCTCCCTGACTAGGACCCTTCTCCCCCGATCGCTCAGTTTAGACGGCCGGCCAACTCTAGGAAGAGTCCTGGTGGTTCCGCACTTCTTTTATGTACAGATGATGGAGGCCACTGTGCTCATTGGGACCTTCCAAGCCGCAGATATTTATCTGTACCCTTCCCCAGATTTGTGCCGCGAGACAATCCTGTCTCAGAGGTCTATAGACAATTCCTTTGACTTTATGCTTGGTTTGTGCTCAGACATCCACTGTCAAGTGTGGGACCTTATATAGACAGGTGTGTGCCTTTCCAAATCATGTCCAATCAACTGAATTTAACACAGGTGGACACCAATTAAGCTGTATGAACATCTCAAGAATGATCAGTAGAAACAGGACGCACCAGAGCTAAATTTTAAGCTTTATGGCAAAGGCTGTGAATACTTATGAACATGTGATTTCTTAGTTTTTTATTTTTAATAAATTTGCAAAAATCTCAAAACAACTTTTTTCACGTTGTCATTATGGGGTATTGGTGGTCATTCCGAGTTGATCGCAGCCAGCAACTTTTTGCTGCTGCTGCGATCAACTAGTCCATGCCTATGGGGGAGTGTATTTTAGCTTAGCAGGGCTGCGATCGCTTGTGCAGCCCTGCTAAGCTAAAAAAATTTCAAGCAGAACAAGACCAGCCCTATACCTACTTACCCTGTGAGATGGATCCAGCGATGATGGACTCGGCTTTGACGTCACTCCTCCGCCCTCCGTTCTACTGGACACGCCTGCGTTATACTCACCACTCCCTGAAAACGGCTCCAAACGCTCCGAATCCGCCCAGCCACGTCTCCTTCCTGTCAATCTTCTTAGCGGTCGGCTTTGTGACCGCTTCCTTTGTAAGTTGCAACGTAACCCGGCGACAGGGGCAACGTCGCGCATGCGCATTTTGCGCCCGTTCGCACCACAGCGATAAACCGCTGCGTGCGAACAGGTCGGAATGACCCCCTTTGTGTGTCGAATTTGGAGGGAAAAATTAAATTATTCCATTGTGGAATAAGGTTGTAACATCACAAATTGTGGAAAAATTGAAGCGCTGTGGATACTTTCTGGATGCACTTTCCATACAGTACTCACAACATATCATTACACCCCAGGCATATGCTGAACTCAGTGAAGAGACGAATTGCACTTCACAGAAAACCCTAAGCCTCACCATCCATTTATTCAATAAACGAAGCAGTATAAAATGGAACACATCACCAGCATTACTGAAAATAAGGCGATAGAATGACTGTCATCTGCTCAACATGGCTGACATATCATGACGCTCCCCCTCCCCTTTGTCTATGATTGTACCACTCCACTATACAGTAATTGTGCGCTCTTGTGTGGCGAACTTGTGTGGAGAAAAGTAGTTCACATGCTTGCTTATTCCTGTTTATTATTCGCCCCTTCTGAATAGCCTACATGTCTTTATAACGCTATTAGAAATGCTTACTTGTTTTGTGTATCCCCTCTCTTTTCCCTTCCTCTCATCCTACCTCTATGAAAGAAAGAAAGAAAGAAAGAAAGAAAGAAAGAAAGAAAGAAAGAAAGAAAGAAAGAAAGAAAGAAAGAAAGAAAGAAAGAAAGAAGAGAGAAAAAAAAAACTCACCTAGATGCTAGGAAATATTTCAGCAATAACTGGGGCATTTACACAGAAGGTTTAATGAAACAATCTCAGTACATTGTACAAAATAAAACATAACTGTAATGCATACCTCCCAACTTTCTCTATGTGTAAAGAGGGACACGTGCGGCAAAGCCACGCGCGCTCCTGAAAAAGTCACTGAAGGGGGCATGCCCAGCGCTCTGTGAGCCGCTGGCATGCCCCCTCTCCCTCTCGTGGTCTATTCACCGCTGCTCTGCTTTGCAGGAGCCTACTCCCCCACCCCCCCCACCCCCCCACAGCGGGACACTGCAGCCTGCGGATGGGAAAGCGGGACAGTCCCCTGAAAATCGGGACTGTTGGGAGGTATGGTAAAGTACTTTATGCAAAATAGTGTCACAAAACAATGAGCTGCTTTACAACACCATACACCAGCATCTGACACTTCTCTAAATTGCTTCAAAGAAAACCGAGTGACAACAGAATCCTTCCATATAAATGTGATAACTGCAATGACCAATCCAACCACATCCACAAGCAGCAGCAGTAGCAGCAAATGGAAAGCATGGGTATTATCAGTATACGCTGTGGGTGCTATGACCTACACTGTGAAACATTCCCTCTAATGACAGAGGGCCTAATTCAGACCTGATTGATGCAGCAAAAAATAGGATTTTAATACCTACCGGTAAATCCTTTTCTCCTAGTCCGTAGAGGATGCTGGGGACTCCAAAAGGACCATGGGGTATAGACGGGATCCGCAGGAGACATGGGCACACTAAAAAGACTGACTGGGTGTGAACTGGCTCCTCCCTCTATGCCCCTCCTCCAGACCTCAGTTATAGGAACTGTGCCCAGCGGAGACGGACATTTCGAGGAAAGGATTTTTGTTAAACTAAGGGCGAGAGACATACCAGCTCACACCACAAACATACCGTACAACTGGATCAGCAGGAAACCAGATAACAGTATGAATTAACAACAGCAACAAGCTGAATATAACTGATACACAAGCCTTGTGTAACCCGAAAATAACCAGTATCAATACAACTGCAAGGAACAGTCCGCACTGGGACGGGCGCCCAGCATCCTCTATGGACTAGGAGAAAAGGATTTGCCGGTAGGTATTAAAATCCTATTTTCTCTTACGTCCTAGAGGATGCTGGGGACTCCAAAAGGACCATGGGGTCTATACCAAAGCTCCAGACCGGGCGGGAGAGTGCGGACGACTCAGCAGCACCCATTGAGCGAACATGAGGTCCTCCTCAGCCAGGGTATCAAACTTATAGAACTTAGCAAAAGTGTTTGAACCCGACCACGTAGCTGCTCGGCAAAGTTGAAGTGTTGAGACCCCTCGGGCAGCCGCCCAAGAAGAGCCCACCTTCCTGGTAAAATGGGCCTTTACTGATTTCGGAAACGGCAGCCCAGCCGAAGAATGAGCGTGCTGAATCGTATTACAAATCCAGCGTGCAATAGTCTGCTTGGAAGCAGAATTTCCAATCTTGTTGGAAGCATACAGGACAAACAGAGCCTCCGTTTTCCTAATAAGAGTCGTTCTGGCGACATAAATTTTCAAAGCTCTTACGACATCAAGAGATTTTGGGACTGCCCCAGCATCCGTAGCCACAATAGGTTGATTTATGTGAAACGAAGAAACCACCTTCGGCAGAAATTGTTGACGAGTCCTCAATTCCACTCTATCCACATGAAATATCAAATATGGGCTCTTGTGAGACCTCAGGAAGGACGGCAAATTCTTTTTGAAAGAAAATAGATAAAGCCGAAATCTGCACTTTGATGGAACCCAATTTCAGGCCTGCATCCACGCCTGCCTGCAGAAAGTGGAGGAAACGACCCAAGTGAAACTACTCCGCAGGAGCTGCTTTGGTTTCACACCACGACACCTACTTCCTCCAAATACGGTGATATTGTTTTGCCGTGACCTCCTTCCTAGCCTTAAGGAGAGTGGGGATGACCTCCCCGGCAATACCTTTCCGAGCTAGGATTTGGCGTTCAACTTCCACGCCATCAAATGCAGCCGCGGTAAGTCCGGAAACACGCAGGGCCCTTGCAGTAACAGGTCCTCTCTTAGAGGAAGCGGCCAAGGATCTTCTACCAGTAATTCCTGAAGATCCGGATACCAGGCCCTCCGTGGCCAATCTGGAACGACGAGTATTGCCTGAACCCTTGTTCGTCTTATGATCCTCAACACCTTTGGGATGAGAGGAAGCGGAGGGAACACATACACCGACTGAAACACCCACGGAGTTACCAGGGCGTCCACTGCACTGGCTTGGGGGTCCCTCGACCTGGAACAATACTTCGTACGCCACCGCTGTTATGTTGTCCGACTGGATCAGGACTGGGAGACCCTGAAGAAGGTTCTTCGCTTGCAAGAGGCAGTTGTAAATGGCTCTTAACTCGAGAACATTTATGTGGAGACTAGATTCCTGGCTTGACCATTTTCCCTGGAAACTTCTTTACTTGCGTGACTGCGCCCCAGCCTCGGAGACTTGCATCTGTGGTCAGCAGGACCCAGTCCTGGATTCTGATTCGGCGTCCCTCTAGAAGGTGAGAACCTTGCAGCCACCACAGGAGAGAAATCCTGGCCCTGGAAGATAGACTTATTTTCCGGTGCATGTGCAGGTGAGACCCTGACCATTTGTTCAGCAGATCCCACTGAAACACCCGGGCATGAAACCTGCCAAACGGAATGGCTTCGTAAGCCGCAACCATCTTCCCTAGCACTCGAGTGCATTGATGAATCGACACTCTTGTCGGTCTCAGAAGCTCCTTGACCATGGTCAGTATTTCCAGAGCTTTGTCCGCCGGAACAAACACTCTCTGTAGCTCCGTGTCTAGGATCATGCGCAGGAAGGGCAGCCGAGTTGTCGTGATCAACTGAGACTTTGGCAAATTTAGAATCCAACCGTGATGTCGCAGAACCGACAGGAAGAGTTCCACATTTCTTAACAACTGTTCCTTTGATCTCGCCTTTATCAGGAGATTGTCCAAATACGGGATAATTGTGACCCCTTGCTTGCGAAGGAGTACCATCATTTCCGCCATTACCTTGGTGAAAACCCTCAGGGCCGTGGAAAGCCCAAACGGCAACGTCTGAAATTGGTAATGACAATCCTGCACCGCAAATCTCAGGAAGGCCTGATGAGGAGGATATATCAGGACGTGTAAGTAGGCATCCTTTATGTCGACTGACGCCATAAAATCCCCCCTTCTAAGCTGGAGATCACAGCTCGAAGAGATTCCATCTTGAACTTGAAAGTTTTCAGGTATGGATTGAGGGATTTTAGGTTCAGAATCGGTCTGACCGAGCCGTCCGGCTTCGGCACGACAAAGAGGCTCGAATAGAACCCTTCCCCCCGTTGGGACGGGGGAACCGGCACAATGACCCTCTGTTGACACAGCTTTTGTATCGTAGCATTTACTACTACTCTTTCTGGAAGAGAAACTGGTAGGGCCATCTTGAAAAAGCGGCGGGGGGGTATCTCCTGAAACTCCAGTTTGTACCGTTGGGACACTATGTCTGAAACCCAAGGATCCAGGGCCGATTGAAACCAGACCTGACTGAAGAATCAGAGATGGCCCCCCACCGGCAGGGACTCCCGCAGGGGAGCCCCAGCATCATGCGGTGGACTTGGTAGAGGCGGGGGAGGACATCTGGTCCTGGGTGCCTGACACGGCAGGCGACCTCTTTCCCCTTCCTCTACCCTTTGAAGCGAGGAAGGACGAGCCCTTTCCTTTTTTGTATTTATTAGGCCGAAAGGACTGCATCTGATAATGGGGCCTTTTTCTGTTGTGTGGGAACATAAGGAAGAAAAGATGACTTACCCGCAGTAGCGGTAGACACCAGGTCAGCAAGGCCGTCACCAAACAAGACACTACCTTTAAAAGGGAGAGCTTCCATAGCTTTCTTGGAGTCGGCATCAGCATTCCATTGATGAATCCACAGCGCCCTCCTGGCCGAGACCGCCATGGCATTGGCTCTTGATCCCAAGAGGCCAACATCTTTCGCCGCATCCTTTAGGTAATCTGCAGCGTCCTTGATATAACCAAGAGTCAAAAGAATGTTATCCTTACCAAGGGTATCCATATCAGAAGCCAAATTATCAGCCCACTTAGCAATAGCACTACTCACCCATACCGACGCCACAGCAGGTCTGAGCAATGCACCAGTATTAACGAAAATGGCCTTCAATGTCGTCTCCAGCTTGCGATCCGCCGGATCCTTGAGAGCAGCCGTGTCAGGAGACGGAAGCGCCACCTTCTTGGACAATCGGGATAGAGCCTTGTCCACATTGAGAGACGACTCCCATTTCTCCCTGTCGTCAGAGGGGAAAGGCTATGCCATAAAAATTCTCTTGGGAATCTGCCACCTTTTGTCAGGCGACTCCCAAGCCTTTTCACAAAGAGCGTTCAGTTCATGAGAGGGGGGAAACTTCACCTCAGGCTTTTTCCCTTTAAATAAGCAAACCCTTGTGTCTGGAACAGCAGGTTCCTCAGAGATATGTAAAACATCTCTAATAGCCACAATCATGTAATGAATACTCTTAACTACCCTTGGGGTAAAGTAGCCTCATTGAAATCGACATCGGAATCAGAGTCTGTGTCGGTATCTGTATCTGCCATCTGGGAAAATGAACGTTTTTGTGACCCTGAAGTGGTCTGCACCTGAGACAAAGCGTCCTCCATGGACTTCCTCCATGCTTGAGTCTGAGAATCAGATTTATCCAGCCTCTTAGACAATAATGCCACATTTGCATTCAGTGTACTCAACATATTCACCCAATCAGCAGTTGGCTGTGCCGACAGAGTCATTCCCAAATCTTTTTCTGTGCCCCCAGTAACTTCCTCCGGGGAGGAACACTCAGCCTCAGACATGTCGACACGCAGTACCGACACACCCACACTCACACGGGCCAAAGAAAGGGGACAGACCCACAGGGAAGCCTGCAGAAAGAACACAGAGGGAGTATGCCAGCTCACACCCCAGCGCTCATATACTACAATACAAATAATATATGTCTTTTGCGCTGTACAATATAACATATAAAGCACCAAATTGCCTGTGCCCCCCCCCCCCCCCCCTGTTTTGCTCCCTTGTTACGAGCTCGGAGGTCCGGGCCAGCGTCTCTGCAGCGGCTGTGAAGAGAGAAAATGGCGCTGGTGAGCTGTGTGGCTAAGCCCCGCCCCTTCCCGGCGCGCTGTAGTCCCGCTCGAATTTGAAAATATTTATACTGGCGGGGGTATCGTATACGGTGCCCGGGCACCGAATATGTCTCTGGCCAGTGCAAAAAAGCCCCTCAGTAACTGCTGCGCAGGGCGCTCCCCCCCAGCACCCTGCACCCTGTGAGTGCCGTTGGTGTGTGGGAGCATGGAGCGCAGCGCGACCGCTGCGCTGTACCTCCGTTACTGAAGTCTTCTGCCGTCACAGAAGTCTTCTGTTCTTCTAATACTCACTCGGCTTCTTTCTAATGGCTTCTGTGAGGGGGGTGACGGCGCGGCTCCGGGAACAAGCAGCTAGGCGCACCAAGTGATCGAACCCTCTGGAGCTAATGGTGTCCAGTAGCCTAAGAAGCAGAGCCTTTAACTAAGAAGAAGTAGGTCTGACTTCTCTCCCCTCAGTCCCACGATGCAGGGAGCCTGTAGCCAGCAGGTCTCCCTGAAAATAAAAAACCTAACAAAGGGGGTAATTCCAAGTTGATCGCAGCAGGACTTTTTTTAGCAGATGGGCAAAACCATGTGCACTGCAGGGGAGGCAGATTTAACATGTGCAGAGAGAGTTAGATTTGGGTGTGGTGTGTTCAATCTGCAATCTAATTTGCAGTGTAAAAATAAAGCAGCCAGTATTTACCCTGCACAAAAATAAAATAACCCACCCAAATCTAACTCTCTCTGCACATGTTATATCTGCCTCCCCTGCAGTGCGCATGGTTTTGTCCATCTGCTAAAAAAAAGTCCTGCTGTGATCAACTTGGAATTACCCCCAAAAGTCTTTCCAGAGAAACTCAGTAGAGCTCCCCTAGTGTGTGTCCAGTCACTCCTGGGCACAGAATCTAACTGAGGTCTGGAGGAGGGGCATAGAGGGAGGAGCCAGTTCACACCCAGTCAAAGTCTTTTTAGTGTGCCCATGTCTCCTGCGGATCCCGTCTATACCCCATGGTCCTTTTGGTGTCCCCAGCATCCTCTAGGACGTAAGAGACACTTTTCTCTAATGGGCAAAACCATGGGGGTCATTCAGACCTGATCGCACACAGGCTATTTTTTTGCACTGCAGCGATCAGGTAGTCGCCGCATACAGGGGAGGGGGTAATCGCTGTGCAGAGGTACGAACGCTTGTGCAGAGAGCTGCACAAACTAAAGTTTGTGCAGTCTCTGCACAGCTCAGGACTTACTCAGCTGCTGCAATGAAACGGCCGGGCATGCCTGCGTTTTCATGGACACTCCCTGAAAACTGAGTTGACACCCCCGGATGGCCTCTCTGTCAATCTTCTTGCGTGCGAACGCTTTCTTTGTACAATCCGTCGCTGCCCGGCGACGGCCGTCACCGGCAGCAGACGCGCCTGCGCATTGCGGACGACATGCATGCGCTGTTCAGACCCGATTTCACCGCTGCTAAAAAAGCTACCGTGCGATCGGGTCTGAATGACCCCCCATGTGCACTGCAGGGGAGGCAGATATAACATGTACAGAGAGAGTTAGATTTGGGTGGGTTATTTTGTTTCTGTGCAGGGTAAATTCTGGCTGCTTTATTTTTACACTGCAATTTAGATTTCAATTTGAACACACCCCACCCAAATCTAACTCTCTTTGCACATGTTATATCTGCCCCACCTGCACTGCACATTGGTGGTCATTCTGAGTTGATCGCAGCCAGCAACTTTTTGCTGCTGCTGCGATCAACTAGTACACGCCTATGGAGGAGTGTATTTTAGCTTAGCAGGGCTGCGATCGCTTGTGCAGTCCTGCTAAGCTAAAAAAAGATTCAAGCAGAAGTAGACTAGGCCTATACCTACTTACCCTGTGCGATGATCCCTGCGATGCTGGAGCCGGCTTTGACGTCAGACATCCGCCCTCCGTTCTCCGTTCTCCTGGACACGCCTGCGTTTTCCTTACCACTCCCCGAAAATGGCAGCCAGCGGTCCGGAACCACCCTGGAACGCCTTCTTCCTGTCAATCTTCTTTGCGGTCGGCTCTGCGACCGCTTCCTTCGTTAGACGCAATGTAACCCGGCGACCCCTGTCACCGGGCAACGTCACGCACGCGCACTTCGGCCACCGCGCATGCGCATTCCGGACCCGTTCGCACCGCAGCGATAAACCGCTGCGTGCGAACGGGTCGGAATGACCCCCATGGTTTTGCCCATTAGAGAAAAATGTTGCTGCTGCGATCAGGTCTGAATTAGGCCCAGAATGCGAGGTTGCTCTTCATCTGAACTAGCCCTTGTGTTTTGTCAGTCTTGCATGGTCAGCAGAATGTTACTCTGCTTACACAGACAATACACAGTCAGATATCCCTCTATACTCACATCATTTAATACAGCAATGCCAGTAAGGAATGAAATGAAGTACATGAAGAATCTCCAGCTAGAAGACATAAAGCAGCAATGTTAATCATTTGACAGTCATTTATACACTAACACTACTATACTATTATTCTATACCACTAAACCCATACCTCCCAACTTTTCAGTATATAGAAGCGGGACTCTTGCGCGACCCGGAAGGGGTGTGTGGCCACATATGGGAGGAGCGTGGCTTTGGATAAGGGGCATGGCCTTGTAACAGCGCTGCACAAGCAGCTAGGCAGCCCTCTGCTCCCTCCGTGTACTGTACAGATGGTGTGCGCATGCGCACGACATCTAGTCTGCGATCATTCGCTGCTTTGTACAGCAGAGCATCGGCTGATCAAAGGATCACCCAACTGCCTGACCCCCCCCCCCCGGCCAAAGGGACACTGTTGCCCACGGGTGGGGCAGCGGGACAGTGTCCGAGTAGCGGAAAACTACATATTCGCTAACTGATTAATATGGTAATTTCTGATTACTGTATGTAAAGCATTCTGAAGCTTAATGTTTATGTAAGTTGGGGGGAACTGTATAAGATATACTTTTTAAATACACACTAAGCAGACCTGGACAAATGTATCCAATAGTTAGGAGCCAGGGTTAAGCAATTTTGCAATTAAATATTTGTGAGCAGTGCAAACATTTTTAGAGGTGAGATTACCAAATTAGCAGTTATCAGCAGGGGTTAAAGTGGGCTGGAACGGGGCAAAACTGCGTTCTGTCACCTCTAATTGAAGGCGGAACCTTTTACGCCTCTGCCTGGCCACCAAATAAGCATCAGATCCCAGCTGCATCGTAAAGTTGTCAACGGCTGCCAACCAATCCCGACTCGCGGACCTGCTGCAGTGCCAATGAAAAGAAGGAATGGCTATTTCAAAATGTGATGTGAAACAGTCACAGCGGCAGCTTCTCATTGGCCGGCGGTCCACGAGCCGTGATTTGTGCGCAATCGGCGCCAGTTTCAAATTGCGGCTTCTTTTGAATAGCTGCCGGTCTGCGAGTCCTGTCTCGTGGCCGCTGCCAGCTTTACACTGCAGCTGGGACACTCACAGTGGAAGAATACTGTCACCGGTATTCCGGTGGTGACATTTCTCTGCATGCCGGGATTCCGATGTTGGTATTGTGATCGCCGGGATCCTGACTGGAGGTATTTTAACTGCTTCCCCAAAGTATGTGTATATGTCTTTAAATGCCAGTCTGCATTATTACTATTATTCATTAATGGAAGTAATGTTATTGATAACAGTTGATTTGGACAAGCAAAGGAAAACTACTCTGATTGGGTCTTGAGCTCAATTAAGTTTGTTCATTGTTTGTTAGAAGTTCCACAAGAAGCATATACTGTAGTATTGTTCTATACCTTGTTCTATACCTTGGATTCTTTCATGCCTCCCCATTCTGTTATACCATATCTGGACTTCTTACCTGTTAGGCCATGCTCCAGCATGTGGCATTTTAGGGGACGTGACTGCGTGTCACTCTCACTTCTCGTCATGCTTGGGAAGCTATGGAAGCTGCTGGGCTGCCATTGGCCTCTCTTGGCACTAATTCACCAATGCTCTACATCTAGAGCAGCAGTAACAGAGGGGCAGCTGTATTAAGCCTGGAGAAGTGATAAAGCAGTGATACGTGGAAAGTGATAACGCACCAGCCAATCAGTACGGGTTTAAAAAATGACAGTTAGGAGTTGATTGGCTGGCATGTTATCACCTTCCACTTATCACTGCTTTATCACTTCTACAGGCTTAATACATCTGCCCCAGAGGGTCCTTCAACTTCCCAAATGCCCAGAGGACTCTGTGGCCCATGGGTGGGACAGCACGCTGAAATCGGGATGGTTGAGAGGTATGGGTTTGATTTTTTATTGAGTTGGACGGGATCCGGTCTCTAGGTCGACAAGACTTATGTCGACCATTATTGGTCGACTGTAAGTAGGTCGACATGGTTTCTAGGTCGACAGGGGCTCTAGGTCGACATGTACTAGGTCGACATGACAAAAGGTCGACATGAGTTTCACCACTATGGCGTGGATGTATGCTGCTTGCTTAGTGCTAGATAAGCAAATTGCTACTAAGCATTAACACAAAAACATCTGTACGCAGATCTCTTTCCTTACTGCTAGAATGAAAGCGGCAGCAAATACAGATGGATTTGTGTATGGAATGAGAATGGTGCCATTTTAGTTTCTGCTTCTGCTTTAGGTAGCACAATGATTATACACATAACAGTACATACCTTACAGCCTCAAAGTAAAGGAATAGGTGGGACCATGTGAATCTTCTTATTTTCTCTTACGTCCTAGGGGATACTGGGGTCCATTTAGACGGGTCCACTAGGAGCCATGGGCACTTTAAGAATTTGATAGTGTGGGTTGGCTCCTCCCTCTATGCCCTTCCTAACAGACTCAGTTTGGAAAATGTGCCCGGAGGAGCCAGTCACGCTTTGGAGAGCTCCTGAAGAGTTTTCTACATTTATTTTAAAATAAGAATTTACTTACCGATAATTCTATTTCTCATAGTCCGTAGTGGATGCTGGGGACTCCGAAAGGACCATGGGGAATAGCGGCTCCGCAGGAGACTGGGCACAAAGTAAAAGCTTTAGGACTAGCTGGTGTGCACTGGCTCCTCCCCCTATGACCCTCCTCCAAGCCTCAGTTAGGATACTGTGCCCGGACGAGCGTACACAATAAGGAAGGATTTTGAATCCCGGGTAAGACTCATTACCAGCCACACCAATCACACCGTACAACTTGTGATCCGAACCCAGTTAACAGCATGATAACAGAAGGAGCCTCTGAAAAGATGGCTCACAACAACAATAACCCGATTTTTGTAACAATAACTATGTACAAGTAATGCAGACAATCCGCACTTGGGATGGGCGCCCAGCATCCACTACGGACTATGAGAAATAGAATTATCGGTAAGTAAATTCTTATTTTCTCTAACGTCCTAGTGGATGCTGGGGACTCCGAAAGGACCATGGGGATTATACCAAAGCTCCCAAACGGGCGGGAGAGTGCGGATGACTCTGCAGCACCGAATGAGAGAACTCCAGGTCCTCCTCAGCCAGGGTATCAAATTTGTAGAATTTAGCAAACGTGTTTGCCCCTGACCAAGTAGCTGCTCGGCAAAGTTGTAAAGCCGAGACCCCTCGGGCAGCCGCCCAAGATGAGCCCACTTTCCGTGTGGAATGGGCTTTTACAGATTTTGGCTGTGGCAGGCCTGCCACAGAATGTGCAAGCTGAATTGTACTACAAATCCAACGAGCAATCGTCTGCTTAGAAGCAGGAGCACCCAGCTTGTTGGGTGCATACAGGATAAACAGCGAGTCAGATTTTCTGACTCCAGCCGTCCTGGAAACATATATTTTCAGGGCCCTGACTACGTCCAGCAACTTGGAATCCTCCAAGTCCCTAGTAGCCGCAGGCACCACAATAGGTTGGTTTAAGTGAAATGCTGAAAACACCTTAGGGAGAAATTGAGGACGAGTCCTCAATTCCGCCCTGTCCGAATGGAAAATCAGATAAGGGCTTTTACAGGATAAAGCCGACAATTCTGACACGCGCCTGGCCCAGGCCAGGGCCAACAGCATGACCACTTTCCATGTGAGATATTTTAACTCCACAGATTTAAGTGGTTCAAACCAATGTGACTTTTGGAATCCAAAAAAAAACTACACTGAGATCCCAAGTGCCACTGGAGGCACAAAAGGAGGCTGTATATGCAGTACCCCTTTTACAAACGTCTGAACTTCAGGGACTGAAGCTAGTTCTTTTTGGAAGAAAATTGACAGGGCCGAAATTTGAACCTTAATGGACCCCAATTTCAGGCCCATAGACACTCCTATTTGCAGGAAATGTAGGAATCGACCCGGTCGAATTTCCACCGTCGGGCCTTACTGGCCTCGCACCACGCAACATATTTTCGCCAATTGCGGTGATAATGTTTTTGCGGTTACATCCTTCCTGGCTTTGATCAGGATAGGGATGACTTCATCCGGAATGCCCTTTTTCCTTCAGGATCCGGCGTTCAACCGCCATGCCGTCAAACGCAGCCGCGGTAAGTCTTGGAACAGACAGGGTCCTTGCTGGAGCAGGTCCCTTCTTAGAGGTAGAGGCCATGGATCCTCCGTGAGCATCTCTTGAAGTTCCGGTTACCAAGTCCTTCTTGGCCAATCCGGAGCCACGAATATAGTGCTTACTCCTCACCATCTTATCAATCTCAGTACCTTGGGTATGAGAGGCAGAGGAGGAAACACATACCCTGACTGGTACACCCGCGGTGTTACCAGAGCGTCTACAGCTATTGCCTGAGGGTCCCTGGACCTGGCGCCATACCTGTCGAGTTTTTCCCAACGGTTTATAATCCTGTGGAAGACTTCTGGGTGAAGTCCCCACTCTCCCCGGGTGGAGGTCGTGCTGAGGAAGTCTGCTTCCCAGTTGTCCACTCCCGGAATGAATACTGCTGACAGTGCTATCCCATGATTTTCCGCCCAGCGAAGAATCCTTGCAGCTTCTGTCATTGCCCTTCTGCTTCTTGTGCCACCCTGTCTGTTTACGTGGGTGACTGCCGTGATGTTGTCCGACTGGATCAACACCGGCTGTCCTTGAAGCAAAGGTCTTGCTAAGCTTAGAGCATTGTAAATGTCCCTTAGCTTCAGGATATTTATGTGAAGTGATGTCTCCAGGCTTGACCATAAGTCCTGGATATTCCTTCCCTGTGTGACTGCTCCCCAGCCTCGCAGGCTGGCATCCGTGGTTACCAGGACCCAGTCCTGAATGCCGAATCTGCGGCCCTCTAGAAGATGAGCACTCTGCAACCACCACAGGAGGGACACCCTTGTCCTTGGTGACAGGGTTATCCGCTGATGCATCTGAAGATGCGACCCGGACCATTTGTCCAGCAGGTCCCACTGGAAAGTTCTTGCGTGGAATCTGCCGAATGGGATTGCTTCGTAGGAAGCCCCCATTTTACCCAGAACCCTTGTGCATTGATGCACTGAGACTTGGCTCGGTTTGAGGAGGTTCCTGACTAGCTCGGATAACTCCCTGGCTTTCTCCTCCGGGAGAAACACCTTTTTCTGGACTGTGTCCAGGATCATCCCTAGGAACAGAAGACACGTCGACGGAACCAGCTGCGATTTTGGAATATTGAGAATCCAATCGTGCTACCGCAACACTATCTGAGATAGTGCTACACCGACCTCCAACTGTTCCCTGGATCTTACCCTTATCAGGGAATCGTCCAAGTAAGGGATAACTAAAATTCCCTTCCTTCTAAGGAACATCATCATTTCGGCCATTACCTTGGTAAAGACCCGGGGTGCCGTGGACCATCCCTACGGCAGCGTCTGAACTGATAGTGACAGTTCTGTACCATAAACCTGAGGTACCCTTGGTGAGAAGGGTAAATTTTGACATGAAGGTAAGCATCCTTGATGTCCCGAGAGATCATGTAGTCCCCTTCTTCCAGGTTCGCAATCACTGCTCTGAGTGACTCAATCTTGAATTTGAACCTCTGTATGTAAGTGTTCAAAGATTTTAGATTTTAGAATCGGTCTCACCGAGCCGTCTGGCTTCGGTACCACAATAGTGTGGAATAATACCCCGTTCCCTGTTGCAGGAGGGGTACCTTGATTATCACCTGCTGGGAATACAGCTTGTGAATGGCTTCCAAAACTGCCTCCCTGTCAGAGGGAGACGTCGGTAAAGTCGACTTTTGGAAACGGCGAGGGGGAGACGTCTCGAATTCCAATATGTACCCCTGAGATATTACCTGAAGGATCCAGGGGTCTACTTGCGAGTGAGCCCACTGCGCACTGAAATTCATTGAGAACGGGCCCCCACCGTGCTTGAGCTTGTAAAGCCCTAGCGTCATACTGAGGGCTTGGCAGAGGCTGGAAAGGGTTTCTGTTCCTTTTGTCCGCTTGCCAACAAAGGACTGCGCCTGATAATACGGCGTCTTATTTTGAGAGGCGACCTGGGGTACAAACGTGGATTTCCCAGCTGTTGCCGTGGCCACCAGGTCTAAATGACCGACTCCAAATGTCCCCTTTCAAAGGCAATACTTCCAAATGACGTTTGGAATCCGCATCACCTGACCATTTTACTGGTAGAATTGGACAACGCACTTATACTTGATGCCAGTCGGCAATTATTCCGCTGTGCATCATGCATATATAGAAATGCATCTTTTAAATGCTCTATAGGCAATAATATACTATCCTTATCTAGGATATCAATATTTCCAGTCAGGGAATCCGACCATGCCAACCCAGCACTGCACCTCCAGGCTGAGGCGATAGCTGGTCGCAGTATAACACCAGTATGTGTGTAAATACCTTTTTTTGGATACCCTCCTGCTTTCTATCAGCAGGATCCTTAAGGGCGGCCATCTCATGAGAGGGTAGAGCCCTTGTTCTTACAAGCGTGTGAGCGCCTTATCCCCCCTAGGGGGTGTTTCCCAATGCATCCTAACCTCTGGCGGGAAAGGGTATGCAGCCAATACTTTTTAAGAAATTATTAATTGTTATCGGGGGGAAACCCACGCATCATCACACATTTTATTTCTCAGATTCAGGAAAACTACAGGTAGTTTTTCCCACACCGAACATAATACCCCTTTTTTTGGTGGTACTCGTATTATCAGAAATGTATAAAACATTTTCCATTGTCTCAATCATGTAACGTGTGGCCCTACTGGAAATCACGGTTGTCTCTTCACCGTCGACACAGGAGTCAGTATCCGTGTCGGCGTCTGTATCTGCCATCTGCCTGACGGCCTATGAGACGTCTGGACAGGCACAAGCTGAGTAGCCGGCTGTCTCATGTCAACCACTGTTTTTTTATATAGAGCTGACACTGTCACGTAATTTTCAACAGTACTTCCACTCAGGTGTCGACCCCCTAGGGGGTGACATCACTGTTACAGACACTCTGCTCCGCCTCCACATCATTTTCCTCCTCATACATGTCGACACACACGTACCGACACCCAGCACACACACAGGGAATGCTCTGATAGAGGACAGGACCCACTTAGCCCTTTGGGGAGACAGAGGGAGAGTTTGCCAGCACACACCAGAGCGCTATATATGTATAGGGACAACCTTACAATAAGTGTCTATCCCTTATAGCTGCTTATATCTGTTATTTTGCCAAATAAGTGCCCCCCTCTCTTTTTTACCCTGTTTCTGTAGTTGCAGGATGCAGGGGAGATTCTGGGAGCCTTCCTACCAGCGGAGCTGTGTGGGAAAAATGGCGCTGTGTGCTGAGGAGATAGGCCCCGCCCCCTTCACGGCGGGCTCTTCTCCCGCTTTTTACTGGAAAACTGGCAGGGGTTAAATACATCCATATAGCCCAGGAGCTATATGTGATGTATTTTTCGCCAACTAAGGTAAATTCATTGCTTCCCAGGACGCCCCCCCCCAGCGTCCTGCACCCTCAGTGACCGGAGTGTGAAGTGTGCTGAGAGCAATGGCGCACAGCTGCAGTGCTGTGCGCTACCTTATGAAGACAGGAAAGTCTTCTGCCGACGATTTATGGACCTCTTCTTGCTTCAGCATCTGTAAGGGGGCCGGCGGCGCGGCTCCGGGACCCATCCATGGCTGGGCCTGTGATCGTCCCTCTGGAGCTAATGTCCAGTAGCCTAAGAAACCCAATCCACTCTGCACGCAGGTGAGTTCGTTTCTCTCCCCTAAGTCCCTCGATGCAGTGAGCCTGTTGCCAGCAGGTCTCACTGAAAATAAAAAACCTATTTAAACTTTTACTCTAAGCAGCTCAGGAGAGCCACCTAGATTGCACCCTTCTCGTTCGGGCACAAAATCTAACTGAGGCTTGGAGGAGGGTCATAGGGGGAGGAGCCAGTGCACACCAGCTAGTCCTAAAGCTTTTACTTTGTGCCCAGTCTCCTGCGGAGCCGCTATTCCCCATGGTCCTTTCGGAGTCCCCAGCATCCACTAGGACGTTAGAGAAATATTTGTTATTTTCAGGCAGGGCTGGATGGCACCAGCCTGCGTTCATCGTGGGACTTAGGGGGGATGGACGGCCCAACCTCTTGAAGGGTTAATGGTCCCGTTCTCCGCTGAGAGGACACTGAGCTCCTGAGGGACCTATTCGCAAGTCCATCACGGAGAGCGTACAGTCCCGTAGCACGGCGCCACTCCTAACAGAGCCAGAAGATTGAAGAGTGGTGAGTACTGAGCCGTTGTCCCGGCTAGCGGGGCGCCGGCCATTATGGCGACATGAGGGTACGGAGACGTCTTCTACATGGGGCGGAATGCGTCTCTGGACACAGTACACAACTGTGTCCCCGTACACTGTACACAGTACCCACACTGGCACAACAGCCTTAAAACGGTTCTCTCCACTTTAAGCACAAAAATTACATCAGCTAGTATAAAAAAAGCGGGAAGACTGTGCGCTATTGAAGGGGCGGGGCTTCACTATGAGAGGATCCAGCAGCTCACCAGCGCCATTTTCCCTCTGCAGTGGACACAGAGCGATTATTAGTGTACTAAGGGGGACATTTGCTAAGCAGTGATAAGAGCGGAGAAGTGAGCCAGTGGAGAAGTTGCCCCATCAACCAATCAGCAGCTCTGTATAATTTTATAGTATGCAAATTATAGATGTTACTTCAGTGCTGATTGGTCCACTGGCTCACTTCTCCACTCTTATCACTGCTTAGTAAATGTACCCCTAAGTCCCCTACCAGGATAGTTAGTCTGCAACCCGGCTAAACTTGGCATTAGCGATAAGGGCTGGCTCCAAACATCTCTGCGTCTCCCTGAAGGGCTCTTTGTGTCTTTGTGGGTTAATTGTGCTTAACCTTTCCTCTGGGGGGGGGGGGGGGGGGGGGGTGCAGCTCTGTCACAGGGAATAGAGGCTCTTATAAAGGCTATCAGAGATGTTCTGCATATTCCTGATAAGGTGTCAGAGGAGTGTGAGGAACCTTATTTTAGTGTAAAAAAGAAGTCCTCAGTCACTTTTCCTGCCTCAAAGGAATTGAATACCCTGTTTGAAGAACCATTAGTTAATCCTGATAAGAAATTTCAGATCCCTAAAAGGTTGCTCTCATCTTTTCCTCTGGAGGATAAAAAAAATATGGGAAAATCCACCGATAGTGGATGCATCAGTCTCTAGGCTGTCAAGTAAAATTGTATTGCCTGTTCCTGGTGCAGCCTCCCTGAAAGACACGGTTGATCGTAAAATTGAGACTACTTTCAAATCATTGTATACAGCTGCTGGGGTGGCCCAATTAGGTCAAGTAACCTAATTGAGGGGTTAGATTCCTTATCTAGGGGGGATGTTGTCTTACTCCTGCAGCATATACAGGATTCTGCGAACTTTATGGTAGAAGCCATAAAGGAAATAGGTGTGCTTAACGCACACACCACTGCTATGGCAGTGTCGGCACGCAGAGGCTTGTGGCTACGCCAGCGGACTGCTGACATGAATTCCAGGAAAGCTTGTAAGCCCTACCATTCACAGGAGAGGCCTTGTTTGGAGATAACTTAGACAAATGGATCTCCACAGCTACTGCAGGTAAGTCTACATATCTTCCTTCCGCAGCCCCCCCAACCAAGAAGACTTATTCAGCTTCTAAGTTACAGTCTTTTCGGACAGGCAAGTTCAAGGGCAAATCCAGAGGTGCTTCTACATGCTCCGTCGGCGCAAGAGGTAAACCACACAAACTAGCAACAGCAGGTGCTCAGGAACAGAGCTCAGGCTCTGTTTCCTCAAAGACTTCAGCATGACGGTGGACTGCAATGCCTGGAAGGCTGTCAGGTAGGAGCTTGCCTACAATTCTTCAGTCAAATCTGGTCAAATTCGTGCCAGGATCCCTGGGTCATAAATCTTGTTTCCCAGGGCTACAGACTGGAGTTCCAAGAGCTCCCAACTCACAGATTCTTCAAATCAGGCTTGCCAGTTTCACAAGAGGCAAGTATAATTTTACAACATGCCATTCAAAAACTGGTACAGACTCACGTCACTGTTCCAGTTCCACCTCATCAGCTAAACAAGGGGTACTATTGCAACTTGTTTGTAGTACCGAAACCGGATGGTTCGGTAAGACCAATTTTGAACCTCAGGTCAAGTCGAGTGTTCAAATTCAAGATGGAGTCTCTGAGAGCAGTGAACTCAGGTCTGGAGGAGGGGGAATTCCTAGTGTCGCTGGATATCAAGGATGCGTACCTTCACATTGCGATCTGGCCACCTCATCAGGCTTACCTACAGTTTGCACTGCAGGACTGTCACTTCCAGGTCCAGCCCCTGCCATTTGGTCTCTCCACGGCACCGAGGGTGTTCACCAAGGTGATGGCAAAGATGATGTTTCTACTCCGCAAACAGGGAGTGAACATAATTCCGTACCTCGATCTCCTGATAAAAGCACCATCCAGGGAAAAGTTGCTGGACAGCATTGCTCTCTCAACCAAACTTCTACAGGATCATGGGTGGATTCTGAACTTTCCAAAATCTCACCTAGAGCCAACATGGAGGCTCCCATTCCTGGGAATGATACTGGATACGGAGTCGCAGAAGGCAATAGTGATCCAGTCTATGGTTCGGGATGTCCTGAAGCCAACCCGGATCTCGGTGCATCTATGCATTCGCCTTCTGGGGAAAATGGTGGCCTCTTACGAGGCTCTTCAATATGGAAGGTTTCACGCAAGACCCTTCCAGCTCGATCTGTTGGACAAATGGTCCCGATCGCATCTTCACATGCACCAGAGGATCTGTCTGTCGCCAGAATCTCCTTTATGTGGTAGCTACAGCAAGACGTGTGTCGGATCTGGGGGATTTGTCTCACAAAAGTCCCTATTTAATTTTCCATGAGGACAGAGCTGAACTCAGAACTCATCAGCAATTTTTTCCTAAGGCGGTGTCTGCATTTCACATCAACCAACCTATTGTGGTTCCGGTTGTCACCAACACATCTGCTACTTCAAAGTATTTGGCTGTCATGAGGGCTTTGAAGGTGTATGTAAAAAGAACAGCTCGTCACAGAAAGACGGACTCGCTGTTTGTTCTTCATGATCCCAATAAGATTGGGTGTCCTGCTTCAAAGCAAACAATTGCACGCTGTATCAGACTTACTATTCAGCATTATTATTCCATGGCAAGTTTGCCATGTCCAAAATCTGTACAGGCCCACTCTACTAGGACGGTGGGTTCTTCCGGGGCGGCTGCCCAGGGTGTCTCGGCTTTACAGCTCTGCCGAGCAGCTACTTGGTCAGGTTCGAACACGTTTGCAAAGTTCTACAAGTTTGACACTTTGGCCTCTGAGGACCTTCAGTTTGGTTAATCAGTTTTGCAGGAACCACAGCACTCTCCCATCCGGTTTGGGAGCTTTGTTACATCCCCATGGTACTAAATGGACCCCAGTATCCTCTAGGACGTAAGAGAAAATAGGATTTTAATTACCTACCGGTAAACCCTTTTCTCGTAGTCTATAGAGGATACTGGACGCCCGCCCAGTGCTTCGTTCTTCCTGCACTGTTACTTGGTTAAGTAATGTTAAGTAATGTTGGTTCAGCCGTTGCTGTTCCTGTTTCAAGTTTGGTTAGCTTGGCATTTCTCTTGTTGTGTGTGCTGGTTCGGAATCTCACCACTATCCTTATCTATCCTTCTCTCGAAGTATGTCCGTCTCCTCGGGCACAGTTTCCTAGACTGAGTCTGGTAGGCGGGGCATAGAGGGAGGAGCCAGCCCACACTATCAAATTCGTAAAGTGCCCATGGCTCCTAGTGGACCCGTCTATACCCCCATGGTACTAAATGGACCCCAGTATCCTCTATGGACTACGAGAAAAGGATTTACCGGTAGGTAATTAAAATCCTATTTCTTTTATAAGTGAAACCTTTTCCCATTTTGTCGGACAATAAGCCAAGCAGTCATTTTCACAAGGGTTTCTCATGCTTTCCACACATGGTCTGGTTATTTGACATTCAGATCAAAAACATATTTGGGCACACGTGTGTGCACAGACCGAACAGTCCAGACTAAAGTGTCCTCTGGGCCTTGCATTAATGGAGGTTATCAGTCAACCCAGTTTACCACCTCGTCCTTGTCAGATAAAATCTGATTTAATTAAAGGATGAGACTTTGTTCTACAAGAATTGGGTCTGTATAAATATTGCACTTTGACACAGAAAATCATGGCTAGGCAAAATATAACTTGATGATACATCTCTCAATGTACTGTACACTGAAGGTAGGCCTTCCTCATCTCACCTTGCCTCACAGAATTTCTTGGTTATGCTTGGTCTGTCTTGGTTCCTTCGACATCTGAACCAATGCTCTACTTGGCGAATCTGCATATTACATTGAGCTGATAGACTGCGGACTTCGCTCTAAAACACAAATTGAATTATTACGTTAAGGGCAGATTAAAACTATTTGTAAACAGATAAATTAGACAAAACAAATCAGTGCTCACTTGCCGACAAGAAATTATTATTATGTTTTTGCTGTGTATTCTTGTAATATATTATTTTACTGATTTGGTTTCTGTTGTCTCAAAGTGCATTGACTTTTTAGAGACTGGACTTCATACCCTGTCAAAATCTTTACCCTTTTGTCATATTACACCCTGAAAAATAATAAATCAAACTTTTTATAGCTTTATTGACACATTTCCGCAATAGTCTGAAAAGATTGAGAAATATTTACTCAATCTTCCTAGCAGAATTGTTCACATTTTGTGGTGAGTGGCAATAGACTGCTCTCTTCTTGTGTGTACTTGGCAGCAATCTTGACCAACCAACCGTGTGAATGTGTGTGGTGTCTACTCAGTTGAGAGCAGGTCCCAGAGCATGCCCCAATGTGACAAAAATGGGGAGCGTTTCAATCAAGGCTATGTCACCTGCCTCAAGGCAACACCCTCTTTTACCGACTGCCTGTTTCAAAAAGTTGTGCGGTAGGCTACAACTGATATCAGGTGGTGGCCAAATGTTGGGGGTGATTCAGACCCTGCAGCTGATGCGGACCACAGCGCAGTTTGCAGATGGAGGCAAACTGGGCATGCGCAAGCGGCTGCATCGCCACACACACTGCGGTCACATTACCGATGGATGCGACCGCAATGTGATTGATAGCGGCGGGCATTTGCAGGGCGGCAACGCAGCAATGGTGGGTCGAGCTGGGACCATTTTTGGGGCAAAAAAAATGGCTGCGCTGCCGGGGGTCTACCTTAGTTCCGATGCGTCCGCAATCTAATTGCGGATGAACCAGGATGCTGCCTTACACATGCTGGGTAGCCTTGTCCTGTGCTGGGCGGCCCCTAACATGTGAAGAGATGGAAGCATATCTGGCTGCGAATGCAGTGACCTGCATCCATCTCTGAATAAGGCCCCTTGTGTGATTTGGATGATCACTGATTATACCTCAGCAAGTGTAGAATGGCTATTCTAAAGGGTATGACCATTCAGCCAAACCAGGTATTTTAGTAATTAAAGTATATTGATTGTTAAGATTTTTTGTAAATGTTATTTTCACATGTTGTGGGTTATAATGTGTAAATAAATGTGAGAAATGCTAAAGATTTTCATGGGGTATGATGATTTTCTGTACTAATAATCTTACTTAAAAATGGACTACATATTCGCTAACTGATGAATATGTTAATTTCTGATTACTGTATGTAAAGCATTCTGAAGCTTAATGTTTCTGTAAGTTGGGGGGAACTGTATAAGATATACTTTTTAAATACACACTAAGCAGACCTGGACAAATGTATCCAATAGATAGGAACCAGGGTTAAACAGTTTTGCAATTAAATATTTGTAAACAGTGCAAACATTTTTAGAGATGAGATTACTAAATTAGCAGTTATCAGCATTGCAGGGGTTAAAGTGGGCTGGAACGGGGCGGAACTGTGTTCTGTCACCTTTAATTGAAGGCACAACCAGTTCCGCCTCCACCCAGCCACCAACTAAGCATCAGATCCTAGCTGCATTGTAAAGTTGGCAGTGGCCACCAGCCAATCCTGGCTCTGGGGCCGGCTGCAGTGTCCATGAAAAGAAGGGACGGCTATTTCAAAATGTGACGTGAGCCAATCACGGCTCGAAGACCACCAGCCAATGAGAAGCTACCAAGCAGCAGCTTCTCATTGGATGGCGGTCAGTGTGCCGTGATTTTTGCGCAATTGGCGCCAGTTTCAAAGTGCGGCCGGGCGGTCTCTTCTTTTTTTTGTATAGCAGCTGGTCTGCAAGTCCTGCCTGGCAATTGCTACCAACTTTACACTGCAGCCGTGACCCAATGCTCCAGGCTCTCAGGAAGCAGGGGGTGAGATGGGGGGATGTAACAGATGCAGGGGGTGAGAGCGAGTAGGAGGAGCAGGGGATGAGAGAAGCTGGAGGCGAGATAAGCAGGTGGTGAGATAAGTAGGGGGTGAGAAAAGCAGAGGGTGAGATGGAGTGAGGAGCAGGGAGTGAGATGAGCAGAGGGTGAGATGGAGTGAGAGGAGCAGGGGGCGAGATGGGAGAGAGCATACCTCCCAACTGTCCCTATTTTCGCAGGACAGTCCCGTTTTTTGGGGTCTGTCCCGCTGTCCCTCCTGCGGGCCACAGTGGGAGGAGGGGGGTCAGTTGGGAGGTTCCCTATCAGTTCAGAGCAGAACAGCGGTGAAAAAACGCTGTGCACATGCACACAGGGTCTTTTCCAGTGAGGCAGGGGGCCTGGCCAGCAGCTCACAGAGCGCTGGCCATGCCCCCACTGTGACGAAAATTGGAGGTGTGGCTCGCGATCGCGTCATCCACACGAGGTCATGCCCCCTTTTCAATAGGCCATGCCCCCTTTTCAGTGCCCAGGAGTCCCGACTTCAAAGATCCAAATGTTGGGAGGTATGAGAGAGGTGCAGGGGGGTGAGAAGGAAGTACAGACTGAAGGGGTAGCAGGGAGTGAGAGGTGTAAGGGGTAAGTAAAGGTGCATACACACTAGGAGATTGTCATTTCAAAGATTTGAACAAAGTCTCTGAAAGATATATCTATCAGCAGAGTAGTGCATACACACTGAGCTATTTTCCTCATTAGAAAGGCTATTTATATAATCATACTTGCCTACTCTCCCGGAATGGCCGGGAGGCTCACGAAAATCGAGTGACCCTTCCGGCCCCCCGGAAAAGCAGGCAAGTCTCACGATTCCTGTGCTCTACCCCTGCCCAGCTGCCCACTTAGTGCCCTAGCCACGCCCCCTGCAGTATAATGCCAGTAATAGCGGCATTATGCATAGGGGCGTGGCTTAAATGATGTGATACCTACGCCACCCCCACCATGCCCCCGTTTCACCTCTGCTCCGCCCCCTCTCCTCGTCACTACCCTTCCCCGCCCCCTGCTGTTCCGACCTGGCTGCTCTCTCCCGGAGAGAGCAGCTGAAAAGTCAGTAAGTATGCATAATGGGCTGGGTTCAATTTCCAAGAGTGAGAGCAGGGGACATTTTATCTCAGGGCATTTATCAGTGCAGTGAAAAACGTTTGTCTTTCCTCCATCATCGCTCGCGCCGTTCACAAAACATTATGGACAAACTACACGACGGACCATCTCGCTGGCGATGATGCGGGAGCGCGCATCACTGCTCGATGTCCGTCGCTGGGGCATATACAGTTGTGCTCATAAGTTTACATACCCTAGCAGAATTAGTGATTTTCTGGCCACTTGTCAGAGGATATGAATGATAACTCACAAACTTTTCTTTCACTCATGGTTAGTGGTTGGATGATGCCATTTATTGTCAAACAACTGTGTTTACTCTTTTAAAATCATAATGACAACAGAAACTACCCAAATGACCCTGATCAAAAGTTTACATACCCTGGAGATTTTGGCCTGATAACATGCACACAAGTTGACACAAACGGGTTTGAATGGCTACTAAAGGTAACCATCCTCACCTGTGATCTGTTTGCTTGTAATCAGTGTGTGTGTATAAAAGGTCAGTGAGTTTCTGGACTCCTGAAAGACCCTTGCATCTTTCATGGGGAAAGCAAAAGAATTGTCAAAGGATCTGCCGGAAAAGATCATTGAACTGTATAAAACAGGAAAGGGATATAAAAAGATATCCAAGCAATTGAGAATGCCAATCAGCAGTGTTCAAGCTCTAATTAAGAAGTGGAAAATGAGGGATTCTGTGGAAACCAAATCACGGTCAGGTAGACCAACAAAAATTTCAGCCAAAACTGCCAGGAAAATTGTTCGCGATGCAAAGAAAAATCCACGAATACAGGACTCTCTAAAAAAAAAGTGGTGTTGTTGTTTCAAGATGCACAATAAGGAGGCATTTGAAGAAAAATGGGCTGCATGGTCAAGTCACCAGAAGAAAGCCATTACTACGCATATGCCACAAAGCATCCTGCTTACAATACTCCAAACAGCACAGAGACAAGCCTCAAAACTTCTGGAACAAAGTCATTTGGAGTGATGAGACCAAAATTGAACTTTTTGGCCACAACCATAAACGTTACATTTGGAGAGGAGTCAACAAGGCCTATGATGAAAGGTACACCATTCCTACTGTGAAACACGGAGGTGGATCGATGATGTTTTGGGGATGTGTGAGCTACAAAGGCACTGTAAACTTGGTTACAATTGATGGCAAGATGAATGCAGCATGTTATCAGAAAATACTGGAGGAAAATTTGCACTCATCAGCCCGGAAGCTGCGCATTGGGACGTACTTGGACGTTCCAACATGACAATGATCCAAAACACAAGGCCAAGTCGACCTGTCATTGGCTACAGCAGAATAAAATGAAGGTTCTGGAGTGGCCATCTCAGTTTCCTGACCTCAATATCATTGAGCCACTCTGGGGAGATCTCAAACGTGCAGTTCATGCAAGACAGTCCAAGCATTTACAGGAACTGGAGGCTTTTTGCCAAGAAGAATGGGCAGCTTTACCATCTGAGAAAATAAGGAGCCTCATCCACAACTACCACAAAAGACTTCAAGCTGTCATTGATGTTAAAGGGGGCAATACACAGTATTAAGAACTGGGGCATGTAAACTTTTGAACAGGGTCATTTGGGTAGTTTCTGTTGTCATTATGATTTAAAAAGAGTAAACACAGTTGTTCGACAATAAATGGCTTCACCCAACCACTAACCATGAGTGAAAGAAAAATTTGTGAGTTATCATTCATGACAAATGGCCAGAAAATCACAAATTCTGTTAGGGTATGTAAACTTATGAGCACAACTGTACACTAGACTAGTTTAAGCTCAAACTTGCTCAAAACGGTCAAAATTAGTGTGTATGCACCTTTAAGGAGAGAAAGATGCAGGTGCTCAGACACAAAGGGGGATATTCAAGTGTTTGAAAAGGCAGTTTGCTATCTGCTTTTTCCTATCTAATAGACAGAGAAAAACGGACACCCAACCGACTTTTCAAACGTTTGAATTCCCCCCAAAGAATGAAGATATGGACACATGAGGAGAGTGACAGACAAAGGAAACATAAGAAAGCAGAAGGGACATATGGAAGACATAAGATAGGTGAGCAAAGGTTGTTCAACATCCTGCTATACTGTGAACCACGTCTAAAATTAGGGGAAGGGGCACTGCTGTTGCCATTTTGTGTGTAAGGGGCTCTGCTACTGTAGGCATTGTGAACTAGGCCGTGGACCCACAAAACGATCACTCTAGCCTGCAACCTAATTCATTTGGCTGTTGTGCACACCGAAGGATTACACACCAGCCTTTGTCCCCACAAGATAATCATACAAATTTGGGCAATCTAAAATGATTGCACACAGAAATGATTACACACATGCCCATGTCACTATTAGTCTTTATGCTAGGCTGTTTTAGCAGCACACAGCACCCTGGCTGATTTTTAAATGGTAAAACATGCCCTGCCCTTTTAGCGGCGCCCTGCTAAAACAGCATATATTCAAATTAAGGGGAGAGCTTGGGGGAAGCCCAGCATTTACGGAGTCACAATGTCATGCCCCCATTAGTGACATTGAATGCTGGGCACACCCCCATTAGTGACACAAAGAAGGCTGCGCCGGCCCCAATTTTGATGCCAGTAGGGCCGCTTCCTCTTCCTGGTCGGCCACTCCCCCTTTACAAGCATGTACAACAAAAAGGTTCCCGCACAGGGGCGGATTGTGATGGAAAACCAGCCCGTAAAATTTATGGCAGCAGCCCTAATGGGGGTGCGGTCTGATGAGGGGTGGGATCTGTTGATTGGGGAGGGATCACTCCTCATAGGAGGGATTGTACGAAATGACAGCCTTCCTTGCTCTTTTGCTGCAGTTGTGTGACCAGGGGCGGATGGAACTAAAAGTGTCCCTGAAAAAATTGGTAGAAGTGGCCCGGACAAGAGGTATAACATACTGTGTAGCCATGGCAGCATCGCTGGATGGCAGAGCTGCTGTACTGCAGAGATGGAATAACAGAATGAATGGGGACAATGTAGTGTACTTAGGGGACATGTACTAAGCGCAGTGATAAAAGTGGAGAAGTAAGCCAGTGGAGAAGCTGCTCATGGCAACCAATCAGCTGCTCTGTATACTTTCATAGAATGCAAATTATAAATGTTACGTCAATGTTGATTGGTTGCCATGGATAACGTCACCACTGGCTCACTTCTCCACTTTTATCATTGCTTAGTACATGTCCCCCTTAAGTGCAGTGGGCTGCCTGTCATGTGGGGGGGGGGGGCACATGACAAATCACAAACAAGCCCCACAGTCATGTTAGCCTACCAGGAATATTCCTGGCAAGCCCAATGGATAATCTGCCCCTGTCCCTGCACCTACCAGCATCCTAGCGGGAACAATAACAATTAACCATAATCTTGTGCCACAGAAAAAACAACTACACACCAAACCAGGTGGTACAACACAAAAAAATCCATTGAAATCCAGTCTGTAAACACCCATAAAAAAATTACACAATACCTGTACCCCATTAAATAATTAAACCAGCCTGATCCCCACAAAAAAGTAGAGTTATGGTAGACTTACCATTGTTAACTCTCTTTCTGCGAAGTACATTGGGTTCCACAGGGAAACATCAGGGTGTAGAGTGAATCTTGATCCAGAGAGGCACCAACAGGCTAAAGCTTTAGGGGTATATGCAATTGCGGTCGAATTCCCGAAATTGTCGAATTTCGGGTCATTTTCGCCCAAAAAAAAAATTCGCCTATGCAATTCAGTGCTTTCCGACCAAAAAACGGACTTTCAAAATTCGACTTTTTGAAATTCGACTTTTTGCAAATTCGACTTTTCTGCAATGATACAAGTGCTGCAATTCGACCAAAGCATATTCAATTCAAGTTTGGAAATTCGACAGCAGTGCTTTTAGACAGCAAATTCGTCATTTTCAATCCGCCACACTTTGGAGGGTGAAAACAATAATAAAAATTTTAAACATGTTTTTTTTGGTGTTTTTTTTTTTAGGAATAGCATATCTATTTATATTAGTAGGGATTAGGTACTTTTTTTTTTTTTTTTTTTGGAGGCACAAATATTATTTATATATTTTTTAAAATATTATTTTTTTTTATTTATTTTTTTATTGCTGGAACGGTAAAATCCTAAAAAAAAATGGCGTGGGGTCCCCCCTCCAAAGCATAACCAGCCTCGGGCTCTTCGAGCTGGTCCTGGTTCTAAAAATGCGGGGAAAAAATTGACAGGGGATCCCCCGTATTTTTAAAACCAGCACCGGGCTCTGCGCCTGGTGCTGGTGCCAAAAATACGGGGGACAAAAAGAGTAGGGGTCCCCCGTATTTTTAACACCAGCATCGGGCTCCACTAGCTGGACAGATAATGCCACAGCCGGGGGTCACTTTTATGCCGTGCCCTGCGGCCGTGGCATTAAATATCCAACTAGTCACCCCTGGCCGGGGTACCCTGGGGGAGTGGGGACCCCTTCAATCAAGGGGTCCCCCCCCCAGCCACCCAAGGGCCAGGGGTGAAGCCCGAGGCTGTACCCCCCCATCCAATGGGCTGCGGATGGGGGGGCTGATAGCCTTTTGTGATCATGAAAAGATATTGTTTTTTCCAGCAGTACTACAAGTCCCAGCAAGCCTCCCCCGCAAGCTGGTACTTGGAGAACCACAAGTACCAGCATGCGGGAGAAAAACGGGCCCGCTGGTACCTGTAGTACTACTGGGAAAAAAATACCCAAATAAAAACAGGACACACACACCGTGACAGTAAAACTTTATTACACACTGCCGACACACACATACTTACCTATGTTCACACGCCGACATCGGTCCTCTTCTCCAAGTAGAATCCACGGATACCTGAAAAGAAAAGTTCAATATACTCACCTCAGCCATGGTCCAGAGATAAATCCACGTACTTGGCAAAATAACAAATCGCAAATAGCCGACCACCGGACTGAAAGGGGTCCCATGCTGACACATGAGACCCCTTTCCACGAATGAGACCTGTCAGTGACAGCTGTCACACAAAGGTCTCTAAAGCCAATCAGGAAGCGCAACTTCGTTGCGCTCACCTGATTGGCTGTGCGCTGTCTGAACTCAGACAGCGCATCGCACAGCCCTGTCCATTTTATTCAATGGTGGGAACTTAGCGGCTAGCGGTGAGGTCACCCGCCGGTCAGCGGCTGACCGCGGGTAACCCCACCGCTAGCCGCTAAGTTCCCACCATTGAAACTAATGGAGCGGCTTTGCGATGCGCTGTCACAGCTCAGACAGCGCACAGCCAATCAGGTGAGCGCCACGGAAGTAGCGCTTCCTGATTGGCTGAAGGGACTTCAGTGACAGGAGTCACGTGATGTCCCGGCATTCGGGAGAAAGGGGTCTGATGTGAAAGCATGGGACCCCTTTTAGTCCGGTATGGAGCGGGTGTTCGGTTTGTTTTTTTAACAAGTACGTGGATTATTTTCTGGACGTGGATGTACCTCTGGACGCTGGAAGGTGAGTATAATTTTTTCACAGGTACCCTCGGATCGTCGGAGACCGTGGCAGTCGGCGTGTCAACATAGGTAAGTATGTGTGTGTCGGTAGTGTGTAATAAAGTTTTACTATCAAGGTGTCTGTGTACTGTTTTTATTTGGGTATTTTTTTCCCAGTAGTACTACAGGTACCAGCGGGCCCGTTTTTCTCCCGCATGCTGGTACTTGTGGTTCTCCAAGTACCAGCTTGCGGGGGAGGCTTGCTGGGACTTGTAGTACTGCTGGAAAAAACAATATTCTTTTCATTATCACAAAAGGCTATCAGCCCCCCCATCCGCAGCCCATTGGATGGGGGGGGACAGCCTCGGGCTTCACCCCTGGCCCTTGGGTGGCTGGGGGGGGTGGACCCCTTGATTGTAGGGGTCCCCACTCCCCCAGGGTACCCCGGCCAGGGGTGACTAGTTGGATATTTAATGCCACGGCCGCAGGGCACGGCATAAAAGTGACCCCCGGCTGTGGCATTATCTGTCCAGCTAGTGGAGCCCGATGCTGGTGTTAAAAATACGGGGGACCCCTACTCTTTTTGTCCCCCGTATTTTTGGCACCAGCACCAGGCGCAGAGCCCGGTGCTGGTTTTAAAAATACGGGGGATCCCTGCCCAATTTTTCCCCAGATTTTTAGAACCAGGACCAGCTCGATGAGCCCAAGGCTGGTTATGCTATGGAGGGGGGACCCCACGCCATTTTTTTTTCCGGGTTTTTCCCATTTTTTCCCGTTTTTTTAAATCGCGGCAAAATCCGTCAAATCGGCCGATTTTCGCCCGCGGTTCTGGCGAATCCGTTTTTCATTGAATATGGTGAATTCCGGCAGCCACCTTCCGGAATTCACCTGTCGAATTAAGTCGAATTAAAAAACGGCGAAAAATTGCCGTGAATTGCATATACCCCTTAGGCTGTCCCAGGATGCATTGGGGCCTCCTCTATAACCCCCACCTCAAGGCACTCTGAGCTCAGTTTTGTTAACCAGTCCAATGCAGGAGCAGGTAAGAGAGAAGGTAGATGTTAGTCACATAGAACCACATTCTCACGACAGGAGAAGGGACCAGCAGCTAATGCCATACAAACCCACAGAAGCTAGGTGCGTCAGGGTGGGCGCCCCGTGGAACCCAATGTACGTCCCAGAAAGAGAGTTAACAATGGTAAGTCTACCATAACTCTCCTTTTCTGCAGCAGGTTACATTGGTTTCCACAGGGAAACATCGGGGATGTCCTAAAGCAGATCCTCAAGGGAGGGGACGCGCCATAGCGGGTATGAGGACCCGGCGTCCAAAGGAAGCATCCTGGGAGGCGGAAGTATCAAAGGCATAGAACCTAATAAATGTGTTCACAGAGGACCACTTAGTCGCCTTGCACAATTGTTCTGCGGACGCGCCACGGCGAGCCGTACTAGAAGGTCCAACAGAGCGAGTAGAATGGGCATTAATAGCAGCAGAAGCTGGGAGACCAACCTGCGCATAAGCTTGTGCAATCACTATTCTAATCCATCTTGCCAAAGTTTGCTTATTCGCAGGTCAGCCACGTTTGTGATAACCAAACAAGACAAAACGGGAGTCTGACCTGCTGATAGAGGCAGTCCTCTCCACATATATATGGAGAGCCTGTAACATATCCAAAGACCGCTCTTTGAAGGACAAATCAGAAGAGATAAAGGCTGGAAACAAAATCTCTTGGTTAAGGTGAAAAGATGACACCACCTTAGGTAAATAACCTGGGCGATTCTAGGAACTGCCCGATCACAATGAAATATAAGAAAGGGTGGACGACAGGACAATGCACCTAAGTCCGACACCCTTCTAGAAGAGGCAATAGCCAGTAAAAACAAGACCTTGGCTGTGAGCCATTTAAGGTCCACCGTCTCAAGAGGTTCAAATGGAGACTCTTGTAGGGCATTCAGAACAGACAGATCGCATGGAGCCACAGGAGGGACATATGGAGGCTGAATCCGCAAGACACCATGAGTGATTGTATGAACGTCAGGTATAGACGCAATTTTTCTCTGAAACCATACCGACAAGGCAGATATGTGAACCTTGTGGGAAGCCAGACGAAGGCCTAAATCCAGGCCTCTTTGCAGAAAAGCCAGAATTATGGAAGTTCTGAATCTGTATGCATCATAATTCTTATCAGCACACCAGGTGAAGTAAGAATTCCAGACCCTGTAATAAATCAGAGCTGAAGCCGGTTCACAGGCTTTAACATAGTTTGGATGACCGCCTCAGAGAATCCTTTGGCTCTCAGGAGTGATGCTTAAAGAGACACCCCATCAATGCCAGCCTGGCCAGGTCTGGATAAAGACAAGAGCCCTGTACAAGGAGGTCTGGGCGCTGAGGAAGCAGAAGAGGACGCTCTGTCGATACACCCTGCAGGTCTGAGAACCAATGCCATCTGGGCCACGCCAGAGCGACTAGAAGTAGAAATCCTCCTTCTTGTTTGAACTTCCGCAGTACCCTGGGCAGGAGTGACACTGGAGGGAACACATAGGGCAGCCAAAAGTTCCATGGAATTGCGAGTGCATCCACGAACGCTATTTGAGGATCCCTGGTCCTTGATCCGAAGACCGGAACCTTGTGATTGTGTCGAGACGCCATCAGGTCTACATCTGGTAGGCCCCACTTGTCCACTAGGAGTTGAAAGACTTCTGGATGAAGACTCCACTCTCCGGCGTGCACGTCCTGGCGACTGAGGAAGTCCGCTTCCCAGTTTAGGACGCTTAGAATGAACACTGCTGATATTGCTGGCAGATGGCGCTCCACCCAGCAAAGGATTTTTGACACTTCCATCATAGTCATGCGGCTTCCAGTGCCGCCTTCATGGTTTATGTATGCCACCGTAGTGTCATTGTCTGACTGTACTTGAACCGGCCTGTTCTGTACCAGAGGCAGGGTGAGATTCAATGCATTGAACACCGCCAGCAACTCCAGAATGTTTATTGGGAGGAGTGATTCCTCCTTGGTCCAGCGACCCTGAAAAGAGTGTTACTCCAAAACCGCACCCCGTCTCCTCAGACTGGCATCTGTTGTCAGCAGGACCCAGTTGGGGATCCAGAAGGGACGGGCCCCTGCTCAATTACTGGTCCTGTAGCCACCAGGTCAGCGACAGACGAACCTCCGGAGTCAAAGTGATCATGTGAGATCTAATCCGATGAGGTGGGCTATCCCTAACCTCTGCAGAGGGCAAGAATGAAATTTAATGTACTCTACAATGTCGATTGCCGACACCATCAGGCCAAGTACTTGAATCGCTGAGTGTATTGACACTCTGGGGTGACAAAGAAAGCATCTTGTCCTGTCTTGAAGTCTCAGGACTTTTTCTGGAGACAGAAACAGTTGTTGACTGTGTGTGTCCAGGAGTGCCCCCAGGTGCACCATGCTCTGAGATGGGACCCACAAGGATTTCTTCCAATTGATGAGCCACCCGTGGGCTTGTAGGAAGCTTACTGTCAGTTGCAGATGACTGAGGAGGACATAGTGGGAGTTTGCCAGAATCAGCAAGTCGTCCAGATATGGTAAAATCCTGACTCCCTGGTGACGGAGATGGGCCGTCATTACGGCCATGACGTTAGTGAAGATCCGAGCAGCCTTAGCCAGTCCAAATGGCAGAGCCTGCAATTGATAGTGGAGGTTGCCAATAGCGAACCGCAGATACTGCTGATGCTACATGGCAATTGGTATATGCAGGTACGCATCCTGTATATCCAGGGATACCATGTAGTCTCCGGGTTCCATAACCAGTACAATCGAGCGCAGTGTTTCCATATGGAACTTGGACACTCTCACAAACTTGTTCAGTGATTTGAAGTTGAGTATGGGCCGGAAAGACCCATTGGGTTTCGGAACTAGAAACAGGGTCGAGTAATAACCTCTGCCTTTCTGGGCCAGAGGAACTGGCATTAACACTCCTGTATTCAGGAGGGAATCCACAACCTTTTGCAGAGCTTGCGCCTTTAATGGATCCAAAGGGATAACCGTGGAGCAAAACTGGCGAGGGGGACGTCTCTTGAAGGAGACTGCGTAACCGTGAAAGACAAATTCCCGCACCTATGCATCTGAAGTGGTCTTTAACCAGACCTGGGTGAACTGCAGAAGTCGGCCTCCCACCCTGGGGTCCCACAGGGGGAGGCCCGCCCGGTCATGCGGCAGGCTTGTCTTGTTTAGAAGCAAGCTGACGGGCCGCCCAGGACTGCTCGGCCTTGGGCTTAGTGGTTTTGGAAGCACGAGACTGTCTTAGGTATGCCTGACCATTTGCTTTCCCTCAAGGCCGAAAGGAACAAAAAGTGGTAATTTTAGCCTTCTGTGCAGGCGGATTAGTATTTGGGAGAAGTTGCCAATTCAGATACAATTTAGTTAGGTCTTCCCCAAACAAAATGTCCCCATTAAAGGGGAGTACCTCCAAGGTCTTTTTGGAGTTTAGGTTCACCTTCCATGACCTCAACCACAGAATACGGCGAGCCAGTACAGACGCCTTGGCTGCCAACACACACGCCTCAGAGGACGCTTACTGAATGTAATAGGTGGCGGTGGTAATGTGAAACAGGTACTGTCTGGCATTGTCAGATACATCCTCGGGCAGCTCTCCCTCTAATGCCTGGACCCATGTTTCAATTCCTTTTGCAGCCCAAGAGGCCGCAATAGTGGGTCTATGTACAGCACCTGTAAGGGAGTAAATACATTTCAGGCATCCCTCCACGCGGTTATCTGTCGGTTCCTTCAGTGAAGTGACAGTGGTGACAGGCAGAGTGGATGACACTGCTAGGCGGGTGACAGGAGAATCCACCGGCGGTGAATTTTCCCACTTGCTTTATAACTCTGCAGGGAGAGGATAGCGAGCCAAGGGCCGTTTAGACAGAGGGAATTTCTTCCCTGGATTAGACCAGGGTTCCTGCCTGATGTCCACCAAATGGTCAGACGGGTGTAATAGATTTTTAACCACCTTCTGCCGTTTATACATATCAGTTTTCTTAGCCACAGTAGTGGAATGCTCATCATCAGTGATTTGTAGGATTTGCTTAATAGCAACCACAAGGGCCGGGACATCAATTTGCAATGGAGAATCCTTGTCAGAAACACATGATTCAGTGTCTGATAGGATTGTGAGGAGGAAGCAGCCCGCTTAGATGACCCAGAGACACGAGAGTGACCTGGAGTAGATTTTTGCCTGACCAAGGAATGACTTAATTGCTGCAACTGGTTAGACAAATTTTCCGCCCAATGCAGATTGATCACAGGGACAATTTGTGGCTGTAATGGAATAGGTGGTCCCATAGGGGGCGTGAAGCGTTCCACCAGAGTACCCAGTAGGTTTATGAACGAGGCCCAGGGTGGTTCCTGATTGGTTATAGGAGCTGGGACTGACTGGGAGATGTATGACACATACTGTAGTACACAGACCATCTTACACACCTTCCTCCTCTGGTAAATCTTTAGTGCATGCTCTGCATGATGCAGGAGCGTCCACAAACTTACTGCCCTTCTTGTTAGACATTGTACACAAATGCAATTTTTCGCAGCCGTGTGAACGGGTCAGAACTGCGTGCGGGCAGCAATGCGCAGGCACGTCGCTGCCTGGCAACGGCCGTCGCCTTGCAGTGACGAAATGAACGAAGAAAGCATTTGCAGCAGCGAACTCTAGAAGATTGACAGGAAGAGGCTGGCCGGGGGTGTTTACTCACCGTTTTGAAGGCATGTCCGGGCGAACGCAGGTGCATCCAGCCGTCTCCAGTGAGGGATCCTGACGTCAGCTCCGGACAAGATCATCGCAGCGGGTGAGTAAGTCCTGAGCTGTGCAGAAACTGCACAAACTTTTGTTTGTGCAGCTCTCTGCACAGCGGTTCGCAGTCCTGTACAGTACCTGTGAATAAATCCATCAGTATGTGACTGTAGACCCAGTACACAACACATGCGAATAAATCCGGTATTATGTGACTGAGTACACAGTAGAATACACGTAATGGGTAAATACTGTGACACACTATGCATATGACCCTGACGCAACTAGTCCCTTAGGGTACAGAATATAGTGATAGGTATATCTGGGAAACACTGAAAAGTGAAACCACATGGCAGATACAGGCACACATAGTCACAGGCAATGCAGATAGTTATTATGACAATAAAACTGCACTAGACTAGTATATGTACAGATATATATATATATATATATATATATATATATATATATAACACAGCACGGTCCTAGACCAGAGGTATATATCAGAGTACTCGTACAATATATCCTGTAATAGGTACACTTTTTCTTAACTAATGCTGTCTGTATAAGGAGCCTAATTCAGAGTTGATCGCAGCAGAAAATTTGTTAGCAGTTGGGCAAAACCATGGGGGTCATTCCGAGTTGATCGCTAGCTGAAAATGTTTGCTGCGCAGCGATGATGTAAAAAACTGCACTTCTGCGCATGCGTATGTGGCGCAATGCGCACGCGCAACGTACTTTTACAACGGCTGATGTAGTTTCACACAAGGTCTAGCGAAGCTTTTCAGTCGCACTGCTGGCCGCAGAGTGATTGACAGGAAGTGGCCGTTTCTGGGTGTCAACTGACCGTTTTCAGGGAGTGTTCGGAACAATGCAGGCGTGCCAGGAAAAACGCAGGAGTGCTGGGTAAAGCAGGGCGTCTTTGTGACGTCAAAACAGGAACTGAACAGTCTAAAGTGATCGCAAGCGTTGAGTAGGTCTGAAGCCACTCTGAAACTGCACAAAATAATTTTGTAGCCGCTGTACAATCCTTTTGTTTGCACTTCTGCTAAGCTAAAATACACTCCCAGTGGGAGGCGGCATAGCGTTTGCACAGCTGCTAAAAACAGCTAGCGAGCAATCAACTCGGAATGACCCCCAATGTGCACTGCGGGGGGGGGGGGGCAGATATAAAACGTGCAGAGAGAGTTAGATTTGGGTGGGGTGTGTTCAAACTAAAAACTAAATTGCAGTGTAAATATAAAAAAAAAAAAAATTGCAGTGTAAAAATAAAGCAGCCAGTATTTACCCTGCACAGAAACAAATAACCCACCCAAATCTAACGCTCTCTGCAAATGTTATATCTGCCATACCTGCAGCGCACATGGGGGGTCATTCCGACCTGATCGCACGCTGCACTTCGTCGCAGCCGTGCGATCGGGTAGGAACTGCGCATGTGCTGCGGCTGCATTGCCCAGGCGCATCGTTGCCCGGTGAGCAGCGAAGCTGCTAGCAAAGAAAGCGGTCGCAGCGGCGACCGCAAGAAGATTGACAGGAGGAAGGCATTACGGGGCTTCAACTGACCATTTTCTGGGAATGGTGCGGCGAACGCAGGCGTGTCCAGGCGTTTGGAGGGTGGATGTCTGACGTCAATTCCGGGACCATCAACGCTGGATTAATCGCACAGGGTAAGTAACTCATACCCTGGTCTTGTTCTGCACAAAACTTTTATTACATAGCAGGGCTGCACAAGTGATCGTAGCCCGCTATGCAAAAAAACACTCCCCCATAGGCGGCATCTAGTTGATCGCACAGGCGGCAAAAAGTTGCAGCGTGCCATCAACTCGGACTGACCCCCATGGGCCATCATTCCGAGATGATCGCTTGCTAGCTATTTTTTGCACCCCTGCAAACGCATAGGGGAGTGTATTTTCGCTTTGCAAGTGTGCGAACGCCTTTGCAGCCGAGCTCTGCAAAAACATTTTGTGCAGTTTCAGCCCTTGCGATCACTTCAGTCTTTTTGGTGCCGGGATTGACGTCAGACACCCGCCCAGCAATTGCTTAGACACGCCTGCGTTTTCCCAAACACTCCCAGAAAACGGTCAGTTGACACCCACAAACGCCTTCTTCCTGTCAATCTCCTTGCGATTCGCTGTGCGAATGGATTCTTTGTTAAATCCATCGCCCAGCAATGATCCGCTTTGTACTCGCATTGCGGTGCGTGCGCAGTAGTGACCTGATCGCTGCGCTGCGAAAAACGTCAGCGAGCGATCAACTCGGAACGACCCCCATGGTTTTGCCCAACTGCTAACAAATTTGCTGCTGCGATCAACTCTGAATTACTTCCAAAGACATGTAGAATACTCAAGTGTTTGAAAAGTCACAGCGCTGTATACAGGCAGCTTTACAAGGGAGACCTTGCCCTGCAGTCCCGGAGACCAGCCGCAGCTATGCTTAGAAGGCGTCTCAGTCAGGGAGTGAGGGAGAGTGTGAGGAAGCTCCAGGGCGGGAAAAATAAGAATTTACTCACCGGTAATTCTATTTCTCGTAGTCCGTAGTGGATGCTGGGAACTCCGTAAGGACCATGGGGAATAGCGGGCTCCGAAGGAGGCTGGGCACTCTAGAAAGATTTATGACTACCTGGTGTGCACTGGCTCCTCCCACCATGACCCTCCTCCAAGCCTCAGTTAGGACACCGTGCCCGGACGAGCAGACATAATAAGGAAGGATTTAGAATCCCGGGTAAGACTCTTACCAGCCACACCAATCACACCGTACAACTCGTGATACTATATCCAGTTTGACAGTATGAAAACAACTGAGCCTCTCAACAGATGGCTCAACAATAACCCTTTAGTTAACAATAACTATTTACAAGTATTGCAGACAATCCGCACTTGGGATGGGCGCCCAGCATCCACTACGGACTACGAGAAATAGAATTACCGGTGAGTAAATTCTTATTTTCTCTAACGTCCTAGTGGATGCTGGGAACTCCGTAAGGACCATGGGGATTATACCAAAGCTCCCAAACGGGCGGGAGAGTGCGGATGACTCTGCAGCACCGAATGAGAGAACTCTAGGTCCTCCTCAGCCAGGGTATCAAATTTGTAGAATTTTGCAAACGTATTTGCCCCTGACCAAGTAGCTGCTCGCCAAAGTTGTAAAGCCGAGACCCCTCGGGCAGCCGCCCAAGATGAGCCCACCTTCCTTGTGGAATGGGCCTTTACAGATTTTGGCTGTGGTATGCCTGCCACAGAATGTGCAAGCTGAATTGTACTACAAATCCAGCGAGCAATAGACTGCTTAGAAGCAGGAGCACCCAGCTTGTTGGGTGCATACAGGATAAACAGCGAGTCAGATTTTCTGACTCCAGCCGTCCTGGAAACATATATTTTCAGGGCCCTGACAACGTCTAGCAACTTGGAGTCCTCCAATTCACTAGTAGCCGCCGGCACCACAATAGGCTGGTTCAGGTGAAACGCTGACACCACCTTAGGGAGAAATTGGGGACGAGTCCTCAACTCTGCCCTATCCATATGGAAAATCAGATAAGGGCTTTTACATGATAAAGCCGCCAATTCTGACACTCGCCTGGCTGAAGCCAAGGCTAATAACATGACCACTTTCCACGTGAGATATTTCAGATCCACGGTTTTAAGTGGCTCAAACCAATGCGATTTTAAGAAACTCAACATCACGTTGAGATCCCAAGGTGCCACTGGAGGCACAAACGGGGGCTGAATATGCAGCACTCCTTTTACAAAAGTCTGAACTTCAGGTACTGAAGCTAGTTCTTTTTGAAAGAAAATCGACAGAGCCGAGATCTGTACTTTAATGGAGCCTAGTTTTAGGCCCATATCCACTCCTGCTTGCAGGAAATGCAGAAATCGACCTAGTTGAAATTCCTCTGTTGGGGCCTTATTGGCCTCGCACCATGCAACATATTTTCGCCATATACGGTGATAATGCGTTGCCGTAACATCTTTCCTGGCCTTAATAAGCGTAGGAATGACTTCTTCCGGAATACCCTTTTCCTTCAGGATCCGGTGTTCAACCGCCATGCCGTCAAACGAAGCCGCGGTAAGTCTTGGAACAGACAGGGCCCCTGCTGTAGCAGGTCCTGTCTGAGCGGTAGAGGCCACGGGTCCTCTGAGAGCATCTCTTGAAGTTCCGGGTACCACGCTCGTCTTGGCCAATCCAGAACCACGAGAATTGTGTTTACTCCTCGCTTTCTTATTATTCTCAATACCTTTGGTATGAGAGGCAGAGGAGGGAACACATAAACCGACTGGTACACCCACGGTGTCACTAGAGCGTCCACAGCTATCGCCTGAGGGTCCCTTGACCTGGCGCAATATCTTTTTAACTTTTTGTTGAGGCGGGACGCCATCATGTCCACCTGTGGTTTTTCCCAACGGTTTACCAGCATCTGGAAGACTTCTGGATGAAGTCCCCACTCTCCCGGGTGGAGGTCGTGTCTGCTGAGGAAGTCTGCTTCCCAGTTGTCCACTCTCGGAAGTGCTAGTACATGATTCTCCGCCCATCGGAGAATTCTTGTGGCTTCTGCCATCGCCATCCTGCTGCTTGTGCCGCCCTGTCGATTTACATGGGCGACTGCCGTGATGTTGTCTGACTGGATCAGCACCGGCTGGTGTAGGAGCAGGGATTTTGCTTGACTTAGGGCATTGTAGATGGCCCTTAGTTCCAGAATATTTATGTGAAGGGAAGTCTCCTGACTCGACCATAGTCCTTGGAAGTTTCTTCCCTGTGTGACTGCCCCCCAGCCTCGAAGGCTGGCATCCGTGGTCACCAGGACCCAGTCCTGTATGCCGAACCTGCGGCCCTCTAGAAGATGGGCACTCTGCAGCCACCACAGTAGAGACACCCTGGTTCTTGGAGACAGGGTTATTAAGCGATGCATCTGAAGATGCGATCCGGACCACTGGTCCAACAGGTCCCACTGAAAGATTCTGGCATGGAACCTGCCGAAGGGAATTGCTTCGTAAGAAGCCACCATCTTTCCCAGGACCCACGTGCAGCGATGCACTGATACCTGTTTTGGTTTCAGGAGGTCTCTGACTAGAGATGACAACTCCCTGGCTTTCTCCTCCGGGAGAAACACTTTTCTCTGGACTGTATCCAGAATCATACCCAGGAACAGTAGCAGTGTCGTCGGAACCAGCTGTGACTTTGGGATATTCAGAATCCAGCCGTGCTGGTGCAGCACTTCCTGGGATAGTGCTACTCCCACCAACAACTGTACCTTGGACCTCGCTTTTATTAGGAGATCGTCCAAGTACGGGATAATTAAAACTCCCTTTCTTCGAAGGAGTATCATCATTTCCGCCATAACCTTGGTAAATACCCTCGGTGCCGTGGACAGTCCAAACGGCAGCGTCTGGAATTGGTAATGGCAATCCTGTACCACAAATCTGAGGTACTCCTGGTGAGGATGGTAAATGGGGACATGCAAGTAAGCATCCTTGATGTCCAGGGATACCATGTAATCCCCCTCGTCCAGGCTTGCAATAACTGCCCTGAGCGATTCCATCTTGAACTTGAATTTCTTTATGTATGTGTTCAAGGATTTCAAATTTAGAATGGGTCTCACCGAACCGTCCGGTTTCGGTACCACAAATAGTGTGGAATAATAACCCCGGCCTTGTTGAAGTAGGGGTACCTTGATTATCACCTGCTGGGAATACAGCTTGTGAATTGCCGCTAGCACCGCCTCCCTGTCTGAGGGAGCAATCGGCAAGGCAGATTTTAGGAACCGGTGGGGTGGGGACGCCTCGAATTCCAGCTTGTACCCCTGAGATACTATTTGCAGGATCCAGGGATCCACCTGTGAGCGAACCCACTGATCGCTGAAATTTTTGAGGCGACCCCCCACCGTACCTGGCTCCGCCTGTGGAGCCCCACCGTCATGCGGCGGACTTGGAAGAAGAAGCGGGGGAGGACTTTTGCTCCTGGGAACCTGATGTTTGTTGCAGCCTTTTTCCCCTACCTCTGCCTCTGGACAGAAAAGACCCGCCTTTTCCACGCCTGTTTTTCTGGGTCCGAAAGGACTGAACCTGATAAAACGGCGCCTTCTTAGGCTGTGAGGGGACATGGGGTAAAAATGCTGACTTCCCAGACGTTGCTGTGGAAACTTGGTCCGAGAGACCATCCCCAAATAATTCCTCACCCTTATATGGTAACACTTCCATGTGCTTTTTTGAATCTGCATCTCCTGTCCACTGGCGAGTCCAAAAGCCTCTCCTAGCAGAAATGGACAATGCACTTACTTTAGATGCCAGTCGGCAGATTTCCCTCTGTGCATCTCTCATATATAAGACTGAGTCTTTTATATGGTCTATGGTTAACAGGATCGTGTCTCTGTCTAATGTGTCAATATTTTCTGACAGTTTATCTGACCATGCAGCGGCAGCACTGCACATCCAAGCTGACGCAATAGCTGGCCTAAGTATAATGCCTGTGTGTGTATATACAGACTTCAGGATCGCCTCCTGCTTTCTATCAGCAGGTTCCTTGAGGGCGGCCGTATCCGGAGACGGTAGTGCCACCTTTTTAGACAAACGTGTGAGCGCTTTATCCACTCTAGGGGGTGTTTCCCAACGTGACCTATCCTCTGGCGGGAAAGGGAACGCCATTAATACCTTCTTAGGAATTACCAATTTTTTATCAGGGAAAGCCCACGCTTCTTCACACACTTCATTTAATTCATCTGATGGGGGAAAAACTACGGGTAGTTTTTTCTCTCCAAACATAATACCCTTTTTAGTGGTACCTGTAGTTATATCAGAAATGTGTAACACCTCTTTCATTGCCTCAATCATGCAGTGAATGGCCTTAGTGGGCATCAGGTTTGACTCAACGTCGTCGACACTGGTGTCAGTATCAGTGTCGACATCTGGGTCTGCTTGAGGTAGCGGGCGTTTTAGAGCCCCTGACGACCCATGCGACGCCTGGGCAGGCACGAGCTGAGAAGTCGGCTGTCCCACATTTGGCATGTCGTCGATTTTCTTATATAAGGAGTCTATACGTGCACTCATTACTTTCCATAAGCCCATCCACTCAGGTGTCTGCCCCGCAGGGGGTGACATCCCTTCTAAAGGCATCTGCTCCGCCTCCACATCATTATCCTCATCAAACATGTCGACACAGCCGTACCGACACACCGCACACACACAAGAAATGCTCCGAATGAGGACAGGACCCACAAAAGCCCTTTGGGGGGACAGAGTGAGAGTATGCCAGCACACACCAGAGCGCTATATAATGCAGGGACTAACTGAGTTATGTCCCCTATAGCTGCTTTTTATATTATATATATATTGCGCCCAAATTTAGTGCCCCCCATCTCTGTTTTTACCCTGTTCTGTAGTGTAGACTGCAGGGGAGAGCCAGGGAGCTTCCTTCCAGCGGATCTGTGAAGGAGAAATGGCGCCAGTGTGTCTGAGGGAGATAGCTCCGCCCCTTTTCCGCGGCCTATTCTCCCGCTTTTTTCTGGATTCTGGCAGGGGTATTTACCACATATATAGCCTCTGGGGCTATATATTGTGGTATTTTTGCCAGCCAAGGTGTTTTTATTGCTGCTCAGGGCGCCCCCCCCCAAGCGCCCTGCACCCTCAGTGACCGGAGTGTGAAGTGTGCATGAGGAGCAATGGCGCACAGCTGCAGTGCTGTGCGCTACCTTGGTGAAGACTGATGTCTTCTGCCGCCGTTTTTCCGGACCTCTTCTTGCTTCTGGCTCTGTAAGGGGGACGGCGGCGCGGCTCCGGGACCGAACACCAAGGACTGGGCCTGCGGTCGATCCCTCTGGAGCTAATGGTGTCCAGTAGCCTAAGAAGCCCAATCCGGCTGCAAGCAGGCGAGTTCGCTTCTTCTCCCCTTAGTCCCTCGCTGCAGTGAGCCTGTTGCCAGCAGGTCTCACTGAAAATAAAAAACCTAAAACTATACTTTCTTTCTAAGGGCTCAGGAGAGCCCCTAGTGTGCATCCAACCTCGGCCGGGCACGAAATCTAACTGAGGCTTGGAGGAGGGTCATGGTGGGAGGAGCCAGTGCACACCAGGTAGTCATAAATCTTTCTAGAGTGCCAGGCCTCCTTCGGAGCCCGCTATTCCCCATGGTCCTTACGGAGTTCCCAGCATCCACTAGGACGTTAGAGAAATCTGCAGTAAATGGCGCCCTGGGCCAGGGGGAGGAGCTACAGGTCAAGCGCTTCCTCCCCTATGCTGGACTTTCCCACCGGGTGCTGTGATCCTCATTAAATGGGGTGTTAGTACATCCGACCTGTACTCAATACACCCCGGTGGTCTAGTGGGGTCCCTGCTCAGTGACAGTGTCCACACCAGCGCCGCAATCCATCTCCCTAGGTCGCAGATGGAACACTATTTAATGCCGGGTCCCGCCTGGGGGACCCTCTTACCTCCTCCCCGTAGCAGCCACGCGAACCAGGAGAGCGACTGTGTCCAAAGCCGGAGTGTCTCCGCTGCAAGTACCCGGGAACTGGCTGTGGGAGTACGCAATACCGCTTGGGAGGTGATGGAGTCCCAGCATGGAATGTCACACTGACATATCAGCGCTGCAACCTTCTTAGAAAGCTTTTCGGTGCTGCCCAATGCATCGTGGGACAGTCTACAGCTTTAGTTTGTTGGTGCCTCTGGATCAAGATCCACTCTACACCCCGGTGTTTCCCTGTGGAAACCAATGTAACCTACTGCAGAAATGATTATATATCAGTTTGTCCCACCCTAAAACTAATTACACATAAGCCTATGTTCCCTCTAAAAAATATGGGTGTGTATTAAGAGAATACAATGTATAGGTCGAGGGTCAATAGGTTGGCGCCAAATGGTCGACATTCATTAAGTCGACAGGTAAAAAAGGTTAACGGGTTCAAAAGAGCGACATGGAAATGTTAAGACACAAAAATTGTCGACACATTTTAGTTTGTCATTTTAGCACAAATCTAACCCTAACCGCCCCCCTAGTGCCTAACCCAAACCGCCCCCCTAGTGCTTAACCCAAACCGTCCCCCTAGTGCCTAACCCTAACCATCCCGCTAGTGCCTAACCCTAACCGTCCCCCTAGTGCTTAACCCTAACCGTCCCACTAGTGCCTAACCCTAACCATCCCCCTAGTGCTTAACCCTAACCGTTTCCCTAGTGCCTACCCATAACCATCCCCCTAGTGCCTAACCCTAACCATCCACCTAGTGCTTAACCCTAACCGTTCCTAGTGCCTATCCCTAACCTTCCCCCTAATGCCCAACCATAACCATCCCGCTAGTGCCTAACTCTAACCGTCCCCTTACTGCTTAACCCTAACCGTCCCCTAGTGCTTAACCCTAACCATCTCCCTAGTGCCTAACCCTAACCATCCCCCTAGTGCTTAACCCTAACCATCCTCCTAGTGCCTAACCCTAACCATCCCCCTAGTGCTTAACCCTAACCATCCCCCTAGTGCTTAACCCTAACCATCTCCCTAGTGCCTAACCCTAACCATCCCCCTAGTGCCTAACCCTAATCATACCCCTAGTGCTTAACTCTAACCATCCCCTATTGCCTAACCCTGTTTCTCTAGTCCCTAACCATCCCCCTAGTGCCTAACCCAGACTGCCCCCCTAGAGCTTAACCCTAACCGTCCCCCGAGTACCTAACCCTAACTATCCCCCTAGTGCCTAACCCTAACCGTCCTCCTAGTGCCTAACCGTAACTGTCCCCCTAGTGCTTAACCCTAACCGTCCCCCTATTGCCTAACCCTAACCATCCCCCTATTGCCTAACACTAACCATCCCCCTAGTGCCTAACCCAGACCACCCCCCTAGTGCCTAACCCTAACCATCCCCCTATTGCCTAACACTAACCATCCCCCTAGTGCCTAACCCAGACCACCCCCCTAGTGGTTAACCCTAACCGTCCCCCTAGTGCCTAACCCTAACCATCCCCCTATTGCCTAACACTAACCATCCCCCTAGTGCCTAACCCAGACCACCCCCCTAGTGGTTAACCCTAACCGTCCCCTAGTGCTTAACCCTAACCATCTCCCTAGTGCCTAACCCTAACCATCCCCCTAGTGCTTAACCCTAACCATCCTCCTAGTGCCTAACCCTAACCATCCCCCTAGTGCTTAACCCTAACCATCCCCCTAGTGCTTAACCCTAACCATCTCCCTAGTGCCTAACCCTAACCATCCCCCTAGTGCCTAACCCTAATCATACCCCTAGTGCTTAACTCTAACCATCCCCTATTGCCTAACCCTGTTTCTCTAGTCCCTAACCATCCCCCTAGTGCCTAACCCAGACTGCCCCCCTAGAGCTTAACCCTAACCGTCCCCCGAGTACCTAACCCTAACTATCCCCCTAGTGCCTAACCCTAACCGTCCTCCTAGTGCCTAACCGTAACTGTCCCCCTAGTGCTTAACCCTAACCGTCCCCCTATTGCCTAACCCTAACCATCCCCCTATTGCCTAACACTAACCATCCCCCTAGTGCCTAACCCAGACCACCCCCCTAGTGCCTAACCCTAACCATCCCCCTATTGCCTAACACTAACCATCCCCCTAGTGCCTAACCCAGACCACCCCCCTAGTGGTTAACCCTAACCGTCCCCCTAGTGCCTAACCCTAACCATCCCCCTAGTGCCTAACCCTAACCATCCCCCTAGTGCTTAACCTTAACAAGTAAAAAAGGTTAACGGGTTCAAAAGAGCGACATGGAAACGTTAGATACAAAAATTGTCGACACATTTTATTTTGTCATTTTAGTCCAAATCTAACCCTAACCGTCCCCCTAGTGCTTAACCCAAACCGCCCCCCTAGTGCTTAACCCTAACCGTCCCCCTAGTGCCTAACCCTAACTATCCCCCTAGTGCCTAACCCTAACCGTCCTCCTAGTGCTTTACCCTAACAGTTTCCCTAGTGCCTAACCCTAACCATCCCGCTAATGCCTAACTCTAACCGTCCCCTTACTGCTTAACCCTAACCGTCCCCATAGTGCCTAACCCTAACCATCCCTAGTGCCTAACCCTAACCATCCCCCTAGTGCTTAACCCTAACTATCCCCTAGTGCCTAACCCTAACCGTCCCCCTATTGCCTAACCCTGTTTCCCTAGTGCCTAACCCTAACCACCACCCTAGTGCCTAACACTAACCATCCCCGTAGTGCCTAATCCAGACCTCCCCCCTAGTGCTTAACCCTAACCGTCCCCCTAGTGCCTAACCCTAACTATCCCCCTAGTGCCTATCCCTAACCGTCCTCCTAGTGGCTAACCCTAACCGTCCCCCTAATGCTTAACTCTAACCGTCCCCCTAGTGCCTAACCCTAACCATCCCTCTAGTCCCTAACCCTAACCATCCCCCTAGTACCTAAACCTAACCATCCCCCTAGTGCCTAACCCTAACCATCCCCCTAGTGCCTAACCCTAACCATCCCCCTAGTCCCTAAACCTAACCATCCCTAGTGCCTAACCCTAACCATCCCCCTAGTCCCTAACCATCCCCCTAGTACCTAAACCTAACCATCTCCCTAGTGCCTAACCCAGACCTCCCCCCTAGTGCCTAACCCTAACTATCCCCCTAGTGCCTATCCCTAACCGTCCTCCTAGTGGCTAACCCTAACCGTCCCCCTAATGCTTAACTCTAACCGTCCCCCTAGTGCCTAACCCTAACCATCCCCCTAGTGCCTAACCCTAACCATCCCCCTAGTGCTTAACCCTAACCATCCCCCTAGTGCTTAACCCTAACCATCTCCCTAGTGCCTAACCCTAACCATCCCCCTAGTGCCTAACCCTAATCATACCCCTAGTGCTTAACTCTAACCATCCCCTATTGCCTAACCCTGTTTCCCTAGTGCCTAACCCTAACCATTCCCCTAGTGCCTAACCCAGACAGCCCCCCTAGAGCTTAACCCTAACCGTCCCCCGAGTACCTAACCCTAACTATCCCCCTAGTGCCTAACCCTAACCGTCCTCCTAGCGCCTAACCGTAACTGTCCCCCTAGTGCTTAACCCTAACCGTCCCCCTATTGCCTAACCGTTTCCCTAGTGCCTAACCCTAACCATCCCCCTATTGCCTAACACTAACCATCCCCCTAGTGCCTAACCCAGACCACCCCCCTAGTGCCTAACCATCCCCCTATTGCCTAACACTAACCATCCCCCTAGTGCCTAACCCAGACCACCCCCCTAGTGGTTAACCCTAACCGTCCCCCTAGTGCCTAACCTTAACTATCCCCCTAGTGCCTAACCCTAACCATCCCCCTAGTGCCTAACCCTAACCATCCCCCTAGTGCTTAACCTTAACAAGTAAAAAAGGTTAACGGGTTCATAAGAGCGACATGGAAACGTTAGATACAAAAATTGTCGACACATTTTATTTTGTCATTTTAGTCCAAATCTAACCCTAACCGTCCCCCTAGTGCCTAACCCAAACCGCCCCCCTAGTGCTTAACCCTAACCGTCCCCCTAGTGCCTAACCCTAACCGTCCCCCTAGTGCCTAACCCTAACTATCCCCCTAGTGCCTAACCCTAACCGTCCTCCTAGTGCTAAACCCTAACAGTTTCCCTAGTGCCTAACCCTAACCATCCCGCTAGTGCCTAACTCTAACCGTCCCCTTACTGCTTAACCCTAACCGTCCCCCTAGTGCCTAACCCTAACCATCCCTAGTGCCTAACCCTAACCATCCCCCTAGTGCTTAACCCTAACTATCCCCTAGTGCCTAACCCTAACCGTCCCCCTATTGCCTAACCCTGTTTCCCTAGTGCCTAACCCTAACCATCCCCCTAGTGCCTAACACTAACCATCCCCCTAGTGCCTAACCCAGACCTCCCCCCTAGTGCTTAACCCTAACCGTCCCCCTAGTACCTAAACCTAACCATCCCCCTAGTCCCTAACCCTAACCGTCCCCCTAGTACCTAAACCTAACCATCCCCCTAGTGCCTAACCCTAACCATCCCCCTAGTACCTAAACCTAACCATCCCCCTAGTGCCTAACCCTAACCATCCCCCTAGTACCTAAACCTAACCATCCCCCTAGTGCCTAACCCTAACCATCCCCCTAGTACCTAAACCTAACCATCCCCCTAGTACCTAAACCTAACCATCCCCCTAGTCCCTAACCGTCCCCTAGTGCCTAACCCTAACCGTCCCCTAAGTGCCTAACACTAACCATCCCCCTAGTGCTTAACCCTAACTGTCCCCCTAGTGCTTAACCCTAACTGTCCCCCTAGTGCTTAACCCTAACCGTCCCCCAAGTGCCTAACCCTAACCGTCCCCATAGTGCATAACACTAACCGCCCCCCCTAGTGCCTAACCCTAACCATCCCTCTAGTAACTAACCCTAACAGTCCCCCTAGTGTCTAACCTTAAACGTCCCCCTAGTGCCTAATCCTCCCCCTAGTGCCTACCCCTAAAATTCTTTGAAAAAAACACGTCGACCATTTTCATGTCGACAATTTCTATGTCGACCCTATGAACCTGTCGACCTTAAGCACTGTTGGCATCTCATCTGTCGACCTTTTGTACCTGTCAACCTAATGCATGTCAACCATATGCTGGTGACCTATTGACTGTCAACCTCTACACTATCTATCATTCGGATACTAAATAACGTATATATTAGACAGTGCTTCCACAATTACTGCACACCAGCATGTGTCTATCCTAAACTATTACACACATCCAGTGTCACATACCAGAAAGATACCCACACAAGTATTACACAGCAGTGAGTAACAATAATGAATAAGCAGCTATGTCTAAGGACTAATTCAGACCTGACCGCAGCAGCAAAATTGTTCTCTAATGGGCAAAACCGTGTGCACTGCAGGTGGGGCAGATATAACGTGCAGAGAGAGTTAAATTTGGGTGAGTTATTTTGTTTCTGTACAGAGTAAATATTGGCTGCCTTATTTTTACACTGCAATTTAGATTTCAGTTTGAACACGCCCCGCCCAAATCTAACACTCGCTGCACATACTATATCTGCCCCACCTGCAGTGCACATGGTTTTGTCCATTAGAGAACAACTTTGCTGCTGCGATCAGGTCTGAATTAAGGGTCTACTTCAGAGGCGATCGCTGCAACGGCAGGGATCGCACTCTGAAGCCCTTTGTGGAGTATGCTCGAGCACCCAGTGAGATGCGCCTGATTGAGGCAGGAGGGGGGCGTGCCAACGGCTGGGGGGAGGGGGCGCAGTTCTGGCAACGCAGGCGGGTCTGGACCATTGCTGGGGCAGCCGCTGCGACCCAAAACATGTCGGTGTGGGGAGGGAGGGGGTGTAGGGCCTGACATGCGGGGCGGACTAGCCCTGTGTTGGGCGGCCCCCTGCATGTCAGAGAATCTGACCGTGGATCATACTTGCCTAGCTGACCCTCTCCATGAGGGAGAAAATGCTCTGTTCCTGGCAATGTATGATTGCCATCACCTGTGCTGAAACACCTTTCTTATCCATTACCTGTTCAAAACAGGTGCCGGCAATCATACATTGATCGAAAAGTCCAGAAGCAGAGCATTGTGTCCCTCCTGGAGAGGGTCATGTTGGGAGGTTTGCCCTTACACAAACTACGTTTCAAATAAAACAAGTGTCCTTTTAAGTAATGTAAAAATAAGTTAGTTTAGTGACCAGCATCATTTGCATCTTTATTCTTGGTTTCATCACCAGGAATAACTTTTATGTAACTATGTTTAATAAACCAACTTTTATATTGTTTTTTTATTTCTTCCAGGAGATATGAGACTTTGATAAGGCAGCATATGGTGAAAGTTCCTCCTTATGGACATTACATAGGGAAAAAACCATGTAAAACTTTTAAAAAATAACTTTTCTATTTCTCCTGTACTTTTATAAAATTATCATACTGGTTATCTAACTACTGGCTTTTGGGCCTAATTCAGATCTGCTGCAAATTTGTTAGCAGTTGGGCAAAACCATGGGGGTCATTCCGAGTTGATCGCTCGCTAGCTACTTTTAGCAGCCGTGCAAACACATAGCCGACGCCCACGGGGGAGTGTATTTTCGCTTTGCAAGTGTGCGAACGCCTTTGCAGCCGAGCGGGACGAAAAAGTTTTTTGCAGTTTCTGAGTAGCTCTGGACTTACTCAGCCCTTGCGATCACTTCAGTCTTTTTGGTTCCGGAATTGACGTCAGACACCCTCCCTGCAAACGCTTGGACATGCCTGCATTTTTTCAAACACTCCCTAAAAACGGTCAGCTGACACCCACAAACGCTCTCTTCCTGTCAATCTCCTTGCGATTGGCTGTGCAAATGAATTCTTCGTTAAATCCATCGCTCAGCAACGATCCACTTTGTACCCGTGCGACGCGCCTGCGCATTGCGGTGCATACGCATGCGCAATAGTAACCGGTTCGCTGCGCTGCAAAAAATATCAGCGAGCAATCATCTCGGAATGACCCCCCATGTGCACTGCAGATATAACATGTGCAAAGAGAGTTATGGGCCCTACACATTAAAAGATCCGCCGCCGAGCTGCCCAACGGCGGATACGGCCGACGGGCGACCAGGCGGCGGGGGAACAGTGAAAGGGGGAGTGAAGTTTCTTCACTCCCCCCGTCACCCGGCTCCATTGAAGTGCAGGCAAATATGGACGCGATCATCCATATTGGCCTGCATGTACAGCCGACGGGGGTACCAGCGATGAACGAGCGAGGGGCCGCGCATCGTTCATTGCTGGTGGCTCCACATTCAAAGATATGAAAGTTATCTCGTTCAATAATAAACGAGATCGTTCATATCTTTGAGGAATATTGCCCAGTGTGTAGGGCCTATTAGATTTGGGTGTGGTGTGTTCAATCTGAAATCTAAATTGCAGTGTAAAAATAAAGCAGCCAGTATTTACTCTGCACAGAAACAAAATAACCCACCCAAATGTAACTCTCTCTGCACATGTTATATCTGCCCCCCCTGCAGTGCACATGGGGGGTCATTCAGACCTGATCGCTCGCTAGCAGTTTTTTGCAGCACTGCGATCAGATAGTCGCCACCTGCACGGGAGTGTATTTTAGCTGTGCAAGTGTGCGAACGCATGTGCAGCTGAGTGGTACAAAAAGATCTTTTGCAGTTTCTGAGTAGCCCAGGACTTACTCAGCCGCTGAGATCACTTCTTCCTGTCCGAGACCGGAATTGACGTCAGACACCCGCCCTGCAAACGCTTGGACAAGCCTGCGTTTTTCCAACCACTACCAGAAAACGGTCAGTTGACACCCACACACGCCTTCTTCCTGTCCATCTCATTGCGATTGGCTGTGCGAATGGATTCTTCGTAAAACCCATCGCACAGCAACGATCTGCTTTGTACCCGTGCGACGCATCTGCGCATTGCCGTGCATACGCATGCGCAGTTCTGACCTGATCGCAGAGCTGCAAAAAACGCTAGCAAGCGATCAAGTTTGAATTACCCCCATGGTTTTGCCCAACTGTTAACAAATTTGCTGCTACGATCAGATCTGAATTACCCCATTTGTCGCTGCATGTTCTTAATATGTAGATAATTTGCAGGCTCTGCCACGATAGCCGTGACTGCGGGTTGTCTACTTGTCTCCCCACTGCTTCTTCAGTGACAAGTGTATCCTACTGTACCTCTGTAGGATGCTTTCCCTTCTTTGTGTAAAAGTCTTCCAGAACTGGCTTAATTGAGGGTTTCCGTTTGTACTTCTCCCGTAAATTCATCATTCTGCTTAGAGGTATAGCCACAAACCTGTTAAAAGATTTGAAAAGAAGGCCAACATGGGAAATTTACCAAACAAAGCTGCACTTTTCACTATGTGTTATAGTCAGAGCAAAACAAAAAATGCCTATACATGGGAACTATAATCATACAGCTCATTTTGTTACAAAGCTGAGGCTGACTTTCTGCGATGTCCCTTACTCTGTATGTACTATTACTGTCATGTTTAATACAACAGTTAATTCAAACATAGCGTAAAGTTTAGTTTCATGACTTCAGTATCCTTTCTAATGGTCACTATCAAAATCTGCGACCATACTACTCATATGCTGGTGGTCGCCCAGCACAGGGCAAGCCCGTCCAGCATGTGTGTTACCGCCCCCGCAATGTGATCACAATTCAATTGCGATCGCATCGCATAGAGGTAGACCCCTGCCTACGCATCATGGCTAACACGAGATTTGGAACATGGTACCAATCCATGTCAGTCCTGGGACAGACCGACCTGGGTCGGCAATGTTTACACTGCACACAGGTGCACACACACACTGCACACACTGTCTTCTGCCGGCGCTTGGAGATAAGCGAACCCAGCACTCTGGCAGCTGCTAGGCTGCCCCCAGACTCCTCTTTGCATGGAATGGAAGCTGCGCGCATGCGTGCGGCATCCATTCACCTTCACCGAGTACCGACCACCCACAGGACCCTGAGGTTGGGAGGTATGGGCTCTCCCTATGCTGGGGTTACCTTTTTACACTGCAGCCTTACCAGGGTACTTACCAGGTCCAACCCTAGTCGCTTCCTGGGTTGGATTCCTTGGTCACGGTACCCAGGTTTATTTCTTTTTTTAGGACCATTTTCCATTGAGCTGCAACCCGGGTTATCACAGCAATAATCTGGGATTTAGCGGCAGTGGAAAAGGGGTATAACACTACACTGTGAGGAAGTCAATACACGGAAAGTAACTAAAAGTGCACTTTGCCAAAAGTAAGAAGTATCTTCTTTTTCGTCCTAATTACAGGTCTTTCATGAGTATTAATTGAGTATTGAGTTTTCCACCATGCCAAGAACAACAGATAGATATTAAATGTGGAATGTATGTGCTACAACCCCAAGAAATCAACCAGATGCAAGCTGACTACTGCTAAACACTAGTGTCTGATTGGTTGATAATAATCTAATCCATAGGTTCTCAAACTCGGTCCTCAGGACCCCACACAGTGCATGTTTTGCAGGTAATCCAGCAGGTACACAGGTGTATTAATTACTCACTGACACATTTAAGAGGTGCACAGGTGGAGCTAATTATTTCACTTGCGATTCTGTGAGTAGACCTGCAAAACATGCACTGTGTGGGGTCCTGACGACCGAGTTTGAGAACCTGTGATGTAATCTATTTTATATAGGTAAAAGATTAATACTTACACATGGGGTCAATTTTCAGGGTTTTGGATGAACTTTTACGGTTTTAAATTGACCTGTGAGTCTAAATATTCATTGTATTATCTGATCCCTTACTAATAGTATTAACTATAGACTTATCTTTAGAAGGGTTTACAATAATAAGGGGTTACAATCAATGTTAGCAGTGTAAGATTAATTTACACTGTAAGGGAGGAATCCAATTGTGGACAAAGGGTGTGAAACGCCGGCAACGGCACCGCATCTAGTACCCCTCTCGGCTCACTCTCTCCCCAAATTTGCACAGCCCTTTGGGGATGTGGACAAAGTTGCTTGAGTCCAAGTTGCTGAAAAGTGCGGCATAACAGGCTGGCATGAGAACTTCGCCTGCAATGGGATTCCAACCTTAGTCTGTTCCTATCCTTATAACTATGTTCTTCTAATGTTCAGAGTGTGGAAAGAAATGGGGCACCATTAATAGAGGCAGGGGCGTAACTATAGTGGGTGGATTTTGTAGCTATGGTGGCCTGGTGGCTTGTAAAGCCTGCCACCAAAGCACTTAGCTCACATTGGCATCACTGTTGAAGGATGGAGTAACAACAGGTAACACTACTGAATACAGAAAGGTGCAGTCTACAAACTACTTGCCACATTACTTGTGTATTGAATACCCAAGATAGTGATGAGTAGTCTGTAGACTGACCGTTTATACCAGTGATGGCTAACCTTGACACTCCAGCTGTTGTTGAACTACACATCCCAGCATGTCCTGCATCAGTTTTAGCATATCCAAAGAGCAAAACTGTAGCAGGGCATGCTGGGATGCGTACTTCAACAGCTGGAGTGTCAAGGTTAGCCATCACTGGTTTATACCAACCTTCCACCTCTCAGTGGATCACATTCAGTAAATTCAATGCACTGTACACATGGGGAAGAAGAACGCAGAAGAGGTTGAGGAGTGAGGTAAGCCAGTGTGAAGTGGGTGTACTACAATGTGGCATAATGTAAACTGGGGGCACTAGAATGTGGCATAATATGAATTAAGGACAGTGTGAGGCATAATGTGAACCGAGGACATTACAATGTGGCATAATATTAACTGGAGCACTGTGTGGCATAATGTGAACTGTAGATATTACATGGGGCATAAAATTAACCAGGAGACTACTTTGGGGCATAAAATGAACTAGGGCCCTACTGTAGCGGATAAAATGAAGTAGGCCACTATTATGGAGAATAAGAGGAAGTAGGGCACTATTATGGCGCAAAAGATGAACTAGGTCACTATTATAGGGAAAAAGATGAAGTAGGACATTATTATGGGGAATAAGATGAAGTAGGGCACTTTTATGGGGAATAAGATGAAGTAGGGCACTACTATGGAGAATAAGATGAGGTGGAGCACAATTATGGGGAATAAGATGAAGTAGGGCACTATTATGGGGAATAAGATAAAGTAGGGCACTTTTATGGGGAATAAGATGAAGTAGGGCACGAATATGGAGTATAAGATGTAGTAGGGCACTGCTATGGAGAATAAGATGAAGTAGGGCACTATTATGGGGAAAAAGATGAACTAGGCCACTACTATAGGGAAAAAGATGAAGTAGGACACTGTTATGGGAAATAGAATGAAGCAGGCCACTATTATGGGGACTAAGATGAAGTAGGGCACTTTTTGGGGAATAAGATGAAGTAGGGCACTACTATGGAGAATAAGATGAAGTAGGGCACTATTATGGGGAAAAAGATGAACTAGGCCACTACTATAGGGAAAAAGATGAAGTAGGACACTGTTATGGGAAATAGAATGAAGTAGGCCACTATTATGGGGACTAAGATGGAGTAGGGCACTTTTTGGGGAATAAGATGACGTAGGGCACTACTATGGAGAATAAGATGAAGTAGAGCACAATTATGGGGAATAAGATGAAGTAGGGCACTTTTATGGGAATAAGATGTAGTAGGGCACTTTTATGGGGAATACGATGAAGTAGGGCACTACTATGGAGAATAAGATGACATAGGGCACAATTATGGGGAATAAAATGAAGTAGGGCACTTTTACGGGAATAAGATGTAGTAGGGCACTTTTATGGGAAATACGATGAAGTAGGGCACTACTATGGAGAATAAGATGACATAGGGCACAATTATGGGGAATAAAATAAGTAGGGCACTGCTATGGAGAATAAGAGGAAGTAAGGCACTATTATGGCGCAAAAGATGAACTAGGCCACTACTATAGGGAAAAAGATGAAGTAGGACACTATTATGGGGAATAAAATGAAGTAGGCCACTATTATGGGGAATAAGATGAAGTAGGGCACTTTTATGAGGAATACGATGAAGTAGGGCACTACTATGGAGAATAAGGTGAAGTAGAGCACAATTATGGGGAATAAGATGAAGTAGGGCACTTTTATGGGAATAAGATGTAGTAGGGCACTGCTATGGAGAAAAAGATGAAGTAGGGCACTACTATAGGGAAAAGGATGAAGTAGGACACTATTATGGGGAATAAAATGAAGTAGGCCACTATTATGGGGAATAAGATGAACTAGGCCACTACTATAGGGAATAAGATGAAGTAGAACACTATTATGGGGAATAAGATGAACTAGGCCACTATTATGGGGAATAAGATGATGGAGGACACTACTATGAGGAATAAGATAAAGCAGGGAACTTTTATGGGGAATAAGATGAAGTAGGGTGCTACTATGGGGATTATGAGGTAGTGGGGCACTATTATGGGGAATAAGATAAACTAGGCCACTACTATAAAAAAAAAACTGGGCCACTACTTAAAAATAAAAAAATAAAAAGATACCAGTTTGTCATGATACCCCGGAGCGCCGATCCTCCAGATACACCAATCTGAGAATCGCCGCCCGTGACACTTTCTGATTACCTCAGTGTGGTTAATCAACATGGTCACTGCCACCAGATGAAGTGATTTTTTGAGACCCGCCCCCAGGGCAAGCTTCAGCTCTCACCTGCACACACAATTATTTATACTTAAAAATATAGGTAACATGGACCCGAAGAATATCACATCTCCTGTAAAACACAGCGGAGGCAGTGTGACGACATGTTCGTGCATGGCTTCCAATTACACTGGGTTACTAGTGTTTATTGATGTGACAGAAGACAGAAACAGCCATATGAATTCTGGAGTGTGTATAGATATACTGTCTGCTTACGTTCAGTCGAAATCTGTAAAGTTGATTGGATGGCTCTTCACAGTACAGATGGACAATGCCAATAAATGTACTGCGAAAGCAACCCAGGAGTTTTTAAGGTAAAGAAGTAAACAATCACCAAGTCAATGAAGACACTCTGCAGTAAGTACCCGGCAAAGCATAACAAAGGAGGAAACCCAGCATTTGGAGATGTCCATTGGCAGAGCCGTAACTAGACATTTTGGTGACCTGTGCCAGATAGAGAATTGGTGCCCCCCCCCTCCTCGATATGCAAAAGAGGGACAATGAGCGCCGTAGGATCATGTCAAAAATAAGGAGAGTTATGGTAGACTTACCATTGTTAACTCTCTTTCCGCAGAGGTACATTGGGTTCCACAGGCAAACATCAGGGTGTAGAGTGGATCTTGATCCAGAGGCACCAACAGGCTAAAGCTTTAGGCTGTCCGTGGATGCATTGGGGCCTCCTCTATAACCCCCGCCTCCGGGCACTGAGCTCAGTTTTGTTAACCAATCCAATGCAGGAGCAGGTAAAAGAGAAGGTAGATGTTAGTCATATAGAACCACATTCTCACGACAGGAGACGGGACCAGCGGCTAATGCCATACAAACCCATAGAAGCTAGGTGCGTCAGGATGGGCGCCCTGTGGAACCCAATGTACCTCGCAGAAAGAGAGTTAAGAATAGTAAGTCTACCATAACACTTCTTTTCTGTAGCAGGTTACATTGGTTTCCACAGGGAAACATCAGGGATGTCCTAAAGCAGTTCCTTAAGGGAGGGGACGTGCCGTAGCGGGTATGAGAAACTGGCGTCCAAAGGAAGCATCCTGGGAGGCGGAAATATCAAAGGCATAGAACCTAATAAACGTGTTCACAGAGTACCACGTAGCTGCCTTGCACAATTTTCTGCAGATGCGCCATGGTGGGTCGCCCAAGAAGGTCCAACAGACCGAGTAGAATGGGTTTTGATAGCAGCAGGAGCTGGGAGACCAGCCTGCGCCTAAGCTTGTGCAATCAACATTTTAATCCATCTGGCCAAGGTCTGCTTATTCGCAGGCCAGCCACTTTTGTGGAAACCAAACAGGACAAAAAGGGAATCTGACCTACTGATAGATGCAGTCCTCTCCACATAGATACGGAAAGCCCTTACCACATCCAAAGTCCGCTCTATGGGAGACAAGTCCGAAGAGATAAAGGCCGGAACCACAATCTCTTGGTTAAGGTGAAAAGATAATAATAATCATAATAATTTTATTTATATAGCGCTCTTTCTCCAATAGGACTCAAGGCGCTTAACAGATACATAGCATAATATAGTACAGAAAATAATTACGTATATTTTCATAAAATACAGAAGCATGAAGATAATAAAAGGGACATTATGGAAATGCTTAAGTAAACAGGAAAGTCTTGAGTCTACTTTTGAAGGATTCTATAGTTGGGGCCTCTTGCACTGTGCGGGGAAGTGAGTTCCATAGAGTTGGAGCCGCAAGACTAAAAGCTCGACCCCCAGATGAATTATGGGAGATTCTAGGTACTGCTAAAAGTCCTTAATCTACAGATCGCAGTAATAGAGTGGGGCAGTATGGGGTCAGAAGCTGCTTCAGGTACCTTGGGCCCTGGTCATATAATGCTTTGAAACTCAGTAAGCCAATCTTGAAGATGATTCGCCATGACAGCACCTTAGGTAAAAAACCCGGTCGAGTTCGTAGAACTGCCCAGTCACGGTGAAATATGAGAAAGGGCGGATGACAGGACAAAGCACCAAAGTCTGACACCCTTCTAGCAGAGGAAATAGCCAGCAAGAACAGGACCTTGGCCGTGAGCCATTTAAGTAACACCGTCTCAAGAGGTCCAAATGGAGACTCTTGCAGGGCATTCAGGACAACAGACAGATCCCAAGGAGCCACAGGAGGGACATAGGGAGGCTATTTTTCCTGAAATCAAACCTTGAGGGTGGCCAGATGAAGGCCTAAGTCCAGGCCTCGTTGCAGAAAAGCCAGAATTCTGGAAGTTCTGAATCTGTATACATCATGATTCTTATCAGCACAACAGGTGAAGTAAGAATTCCAGACCCTGTAATAAATCCGGGCAGATGCCAGTTTGCGGGCTTTCAACATAGTTTGGATGACCGCCTCAGAGAATCCTTTGGCCCTCAGGAGTGATGCTTCAGGAGCCATGCTGTCAAAGTCAGTCTGGCCAGGTCCGGATAAAGACAAGGACCCTGTATGAGAAGGTCCAAGCGCTGAGGAAGTAGAAGGGGAAGCGCTGATGACAGACCCAGCAGATCTGAGAACCAATGCCGTCTGGGCCCCGCTGGAGCAACTGGAAGTAGAAATCCTTTTTCTTGTTTAAACTTCCGCAGTACCCTGAGCACTGGAGGGAACACGTAGGGTAGCCGAAAGTTCCATGGAATTGCTAGTGCGTCCACGAATGCTGCTTGATTAGCCCTAGTCCTTGATCCGAAGACCGGAACATTGTGATTGTGTTGAGACGCCATCAGGTCTACGTCTGGTAGGCCCCACTTGTCCACTAGGAGTTGAAAGACCTCTGGATAAAGAGTCCACTCTCCGGCGTGCACGTCCTGGTGACTGAGGAAGTCCACTTCCAAGTTTAGGATGCCCGGAAAGAACACTGCCAATATTGCTGGCGTTCCACCCAACTAAAGATTTTTGTCACTTCCATCATTACCATGCGGCTTCGAGTGCCGCCTTGATGGTTTATGTAAGCCAATGTGGTGGTGTTGTCTGACCGTACTTGAACTGGCCTGTTCAGTACCAGAGGCAGCGCGAGAGTCTATGCATTGAACACCACCAGCAACTCCAGAATGTTTATTGGGAGGAGTGATTCCTTCTTGGACCAGCGACCTTGCAAAGAGTGTTGCTCCAACACGGCACCCCATCCTCTCAGACTGGCATCCGTTGTCAGCAGGACTCAGTCGGGGATCCAGAAGGGATGGCTCCTGCTAAATTGCTGGTCCTGTAGCCACCAGGTCAGCGACAGACGAACCTCCGGACACCATCAGGCCAAATGTTTGCATTGACGAGTGTATTGACACCCTGGAGCGACAAACGAAGCATCTTATCCTATCTTGAAGTCTCAGGACTTTTTCTGGATCCTGACTCCCTGGCAACGGAGATGGGCCATCATTACGGCCATGACCTTAGTGAAGATCCGAAGAGCCGTAGCCAGTCCAAATGGCAGAGCCTGGAACTGACAGTGGAGGTTGCCAATGGCAAATCACAGATACTGCTGATGCGACATGGCAATAGGAATATGCAGGTACGCATTCTGTATATCCATGGATACCATATAGTCTCCGGGTTCCATAGCCAGTACAATTGAGCGCAGTGTTTCCATAAAGAACTTGGACACTCTCACAAACTTGTTCAGTGATTTGAGGTTGAGTATAGGCCAGAAAGGCCCATTGGGTTTCGAAACTAGAAACAAGGTCGAGTAGCAACCTCTGCTTCTCTGGGACAGAGGTACCGGCACTACCACTCCTGCATTCAGGAGAGAACTAACAACTTTTTGAAGAGCTTGCACCTTTAACGGATCCGAAGGTACAATCGTGGTGCAAAACTGGTGAGGGGGATGTCTCCTGAAGGAGACCGCGCACCCGTGAGAGACAACTTCCTGCACCCAAGCGTCTGAAGTGGTCTTTAACCAGACCTGGGTGAACTGCAGAAGTCGGCCTCCCACCCTGGGTTCCAACATGGGGAGGCCTGCCCCGCCATGTGGCATGCTTGTCTTGTTTAGAAGCAGGCTGACGGGCCACCCAGGACTGCTTTGCCTTGGGCTTTGTGGTTTTGGGAGCACGAGATTGTCTCGGGTATGCCTGACCTTTTGCTTTTCCTCGAGGCCGAAAAGAACGAAACGTGGTACCTTTTGCCTTCTGTGCAGAAGGATTAGTATTTGGGAGAAAGGCAGTATTAGCAGCCGCCAATTCAGACACAATTTAGTTAGGTCTTCCCCAAACAAAATGTCCACCTTAAAAGGGAGTACCCCCAAGGTCTTTTTGGAGTCTAGGTCCAACTTCCATGATCTCAACCACAGAATACAGCGAGCCAGGACAAATGTAGTCAACGCCTTGGCTGCCAACACACCCACCTCAGAGGACGTCTACTGAATGTAATAGACTGCAGTGGTACTGTGAGAGAGGTATTGTCTGGCATTGTCAGATATATCCTCGGGCAGCTCTTCCTCTAATGCCTGAACCAATTCTTCAATCCCTTTTGCAGCCCAAGAGGCTGCAATAGTGGGTCTATGTACAGCACCTGTAAGGGAGTAAATAGATTTCAGGCATCACTCCACATGCTTGTCTGTCCGTTCCTTCAGTGAAGTGACAGTGGTGACAGGCAGAGTGGACGACACCACTAGACGGGTAACATGAGAATCCACCGGCGGTGAATTTTCCCACTTGTTACATACAGTAACTCTGCAGGGAGAGGATAGTGAGCCAAGGCCCATTTAGACTGAGGGAATTTCTTCCCTGGATTAGACCAGGGCTCCTGCCTGATGTCCACCAAATGGTCAGAAGGGGGTAATAGATTTTTAACCACCTTCTGCCGTTTAAACATATCAGTTTTCTTAATCATAGTAGTGGAATCCTCATCATCAGTGATTTGTAGGATTTGCTTAATAACAACCACTAAGGCAGGGACATCAATTTGCAATGTAGAATCCTCGTCAGAAATGCCTGATTCAGTGTCTGACAGGACAGTATGCTCCCCCTCCTCATCAGATGAAACATCAGAGAGATTTGTGGATTGTGAGGAGGAAGCAGCCCCCTTAGATGACCCAGAGACACGGGAGTGACCTGGAGTTGATTTTTGTCTAACCAAGGATTGATTTAATTGCTGCAACTGGGTAGACAAATTTTCCCCCCAAGGCGGATTAACCATAGGGACAATTTGTGGCTGTAATGGCACAGGTGGTCCCATAGGGGGCGTAAGGCGTTCCACCAGAGTACCCAGTAGGTTTGAGAACGCAGCCCAGGGTGGCTCCTGATTGGTTACAGGAGCTGCGGAATGACTGGGAGATGTATGACACATTGTTAGGGTCTCCTGCTCTGTGCTGCCACGTCGTCATGGCAACCGGGAGACAAGTGCTAGCGGAGTAACCTGAGCGTAGCTGATACTCCGGTTCGGGTCTTTTGCTGTGCAGTGGTTACAGGCTCTGTGCACGGCAGGGGATCCGGTGCTGGTTTTTGTGCTCACAGTCTGTGAGGTCTGAGTGGGGCGTGGACAGCACCTGCTATATAAACCCTCTTCTCAGGTTAGGCAGATGCTGCTGAATCTTTGTTGGTTAGTCAGTTCCTGAAAGCTAGCTAGTACTGTGTAAATTTTGTATTTGTTTGTTGCTTACTGCAAATAGGCCTTGGGATTTGGTATTACACTCTGCCAATCCAGACCTAGCAGTAAGACTGGAGTCAGTCGTTTAACCTGCTGGGGTTCTTTTGCTACTCTGTGAACCTAGCAAGTTTGCGGCTGTATTCTCAGACTTGCCTGCCAAAATCCTTTCTCACTGTGCAAGGTGTTCAGGTGTCAGTTTAGTGGCAGTAAGCTGAACCAGTGCACTGCAAGTGAGGACTAGGATTGTGGAGACTCTCCTTGTGTCTATTATTCCATCTCTGACCAAGGAGTTTACTGCCACACCCGTTGGTAACCCTTTAGGGTTTTGCTGTTGCCCTTAGCAACAGCATTTCGGGTTCTCTACGTATTAAATCACAACATCTCGCTGCTTTCCATCTGAGCATTCCTAATACTAGGGAGACACCCAGTTTCTTAGCCTTTGGGCTTCTCTGTTCACTTTGTGGTTATTTTGTTACCCTATCACCTTCTATGTATGTAATGTCATATTCCCCAGTCTGTCTGTGAGTTCATTTGTTTTGCATCCCTCTCCGTTCAGACACCAGTACATTCCTGCTGGCACTGGTGTGCATAACATATTCAGCAGCCAAATACTCCTGTTGAAATTTTGTGGGAATATGGAGCATACCCCTCAAAATACTTTGCAACAGGTGGTCGATCAGGTGCAGGTCCTGACTCGACAATTTAATGATTTGTCCATTAAAATGCACACCTCGCAGGCAGCTGGCGGAGCTCCCGCAGCAGCAGTGCCTTCAGGGGTTAAGGAGCCAAAAGTAAATCTCCCGGATCGTTTTTCTGGAGATCGCTCGCAGTTCTTTTGTTTCAAGGAGAGCTGCAAGCTATATTTCCAGCTTAGGCCTCAGTCTTCTGGGTCGGAGATTCAGCGGGTGGGCATAGTGATTTCCTTGCTACAAGGAGACCCACAGGTCTGGGCATATGGGTTGCAGCCTGACTGTCCGTCGCTTAAAAGTGTTGATGCTTTTTTTACGGCACTGGGCATGTTGTATGATGACCCTGACAAGACGGCCTCAGCCGAGGCTCAGATTTCGATCCTTAAGCAAGGGCGAAGGCCAGTTGAGGTTTATTGTACGGAGTTTCGGAGGTTGGCCCATGATACCCAGTGGAATGACCCAGCCCTGAGACACCAGTACCGAAGAGGTCTTTCTAACCAGTTAAAAGACCAACTGGTACAATATCCCTTGCCTGATAGCTTGAATCAGCTCATGCAGTTATCCATTCGGGTGGATAGACGGCTAAGAGAGCGCAGGCTTGAAAGGGAGACCGAGGTTTCCTTCTTTCCCAAGGGAACCTCAGACTCTTAGGAATTTTCCAAGGAGCCTATGCAGATTGGGGCTACCCGCCTCTCCTCGCGTGAGAAGACGCGGAGGAGACAGCAGGGGTTATGTTTGTACTGTGGGAATAAAGGTCATGTGGTAGTATCATACCCAGAAAAGCCGGAAAACTTCAGGGCCTGAGGGTGATGGGAAATATCCTGTCAGGCCAGAAGTCAGAATTTCCCAAGAAGACTTTTATCATTCCGGTGACCTTGAAGATCCTCGGTCAAACTGTCAAGACTGAGGCCTTTGTGGACAGTGGGGCCGACAGGGTTTTTATGGACCGCCAATTCGCCCTGAGACACTCTGTTCCCTTAGTACCCTTGGCATCGGAAATTGAGATTTGTGGGTTAAACGGGGAACCATTATCCCAGGGTAAAATTACCTCTTGCACTAGCCAGATTTCTTTGTTTATTGGAGCCACACACTCTGAAAAATTGTCCTTTTTTTTGTGACTGTCTGTACTTTTGCCCCATTGGTGTTGGGGTTACCCTGGTTAAGGGCCCACAATCCTCAATTTGACTGGGTCTCTGGGGAGATTCTTAGTTGGGGTACTGATTGTTTCAGGAGTTGCTTGAGCCTTCCAGTCAGGCTTTCGCAGCTAAGTTTGCCAGGATTGCCAGGATGTTATGCAGATTTTGCGGACGTGTTCTCCAAAAGAGTTGCAGAGGTACTACCTCCCCATCGCCCCTATGACTGTGCCATTGATTTGTTGCCGAATGCTAAGCTTCCCAAGAGCAGGTTGTACTCCCTGTCATGTCCTGAGACTCAGGCTATGGCAGAGTACATTCAGGAGAACTTGGCTAAGGGATTTATCAGACCTTCACAGTCTCCAGTTAGGTCGGGGTTCTTCTTCGTGGGTAAAAAGGACGGTTCGTTGCGACCCTGCATCGACTTCAGGGAATTGAACCGTATCACGATTAAAAACTCATACCCACTGCCTCTCATTTCGGTCTTGTTTGACCAGCTTCGTACTGCCACCATTTTTTCTAAGATTGACCTACGCGGTGCGTACAATCTAATCCGAATAAGAGAGGGGGATGAATGGAAGACTGCCTTTAATACCCACTCAGGGCATTATGAATATTTGGGGATGCCTTTTGGGCTCTGTAATGCCCCGGCAGTCTTCCAGGACTTCATGAACGATGTGCTCAGGGAATATTTGGATAGATTCTTAGTTGTATACTTAGATGACATCCTAATCTTCTCCCATTCCCTGGAGGAACATCGGAAGCATGTACGCTTAGTCCTTCAGAAACTCAGAGACCACCGGCTTGGGGCGAAGCTGGAGAAGTGCGAATTTGAAGTTCAGCAAATCGCATTTCTAGGATATATTATCTCCCCAGAAGGTTTCCAAATGGAGGGTTCCAAGGTACAGGCAGTCCTGGATTGGGTGCAGCCCACTAGTTTGAAGGCGCTTCAGCGTTTTCTGGGCTTTGCGAATTTTTATAGACGATTTATCGCTGGATTTTCGTCTATAGTGGCGCCCTTGGTGGCACTCACTAAGAAAGGGGCGGATGTTGCTCACTGGTCTTGTGAGGCCAAAGCGGCTTTTGCCCGTCTCAAAAGGGCATTTGTCTCGGCCAAGGTGCTGCGACACCCAGATCCAGAGCGTCCTTTTGTGGTGGAGGTGGATGCCTCTGAGATGGGTATTGGGGCAGTGCTCTCTCAGATGGGGGTGTCTGATAATCGCCTTCATCCCTGTGCTTACTTTTCCCGTAAATTTTCGCCTGCCTAGATGAATTATGACGTGGGTAACCGGGAATTGTTGGCTATTAAGGATGCACTCGAGGAGTGGAGACACTGGCTTGAGGGGGCTAAGTTTGTGGTCTCAATTCTCACCGACCATAAGAATTTGGCATATTTAGAGTCAGCGAAGCGCCTCAATGCCAGGCAGGCACGATGGGCTTTGTTTTTTGCTCGCTTTAATTTTTTGATAACATATCGCCCTGGGTCAAAAAACATCAAGGCTGATGCGCTCTCGCTGAGTTTTGCTCCAATCCAGGAGACCACCGAGGAGCCATTGCCCATTGTGTCCCCATCATGTATTAAAGTGGGCATTACCCAGGACCTCTTGTCATTAGTCCTTAGAGCACAGGAGCAGGCTCCTCCAGACCTTCCGGTAGGTCTTTTGTTTGTGCCTCCTAGGTTAAGACAGCGAGTGTTCCTGGAATTCCATGCCAAGAAGTCGGCAGGTCACCCGGGTATTGCCAGAACTCGGGAGTTGCTATCTAGGGCGGTGTGGTGGCCCTCGGTGGCTAGGGATGTGGATCAGTGGGTTCGGGCATGTGACATCTGTGCCCGAAATAAGACTCCTAGAGGGGTTCCTGTTGGCCCATTACATCCACTCTCTATTCCATCTAAGCCATGGACCCACATTTCAATGGATTTTGTGGTGGACTTGCCCAAATCCTTGGGGATGACAGCCATCTGGGTTGTCGTTGACAGGTTTTCGAAGATGGTGCACTTTGTTCCATTGGTTGGGCTGCCATCGGCCAGACGCCTGTCTGAATTATTTATGCTGCATGTTGTGCGCCTCCACGGGTTGCCACTTGATGTGGTCTCTGACCGCGGATCCCAGTTTGTGGCCAAATTCTGGAGGGCATTTTGTTCCGATCTCCAGATTTCTGTCAGCTTTTCGTCAGGCTACCATCCGCAGTCTAATGGGCAGACTGAAAGGGTGAACCAGTCCTTGGAGCAGTTCCTCAGGTGTTATGTCTCCAAGTGTCAGACTGACTGGGTTGCTCATCTGTCCATGGCGGAGTTTGCCTATAACAACGCGGCTCACTCTGCTACAGGGATCTCTCCCTTCCTTTGTGTGTATGGGCATCATCCTAAGGCCAATTCTTTTGACCCCCAGGACTCCACGCCTGGTGGTTCCTCTGTGGTTTTGGTCCTTAGAGGTATTTGGAGGAAAGTGAAGAAAGCCCTTGTGTCTGTGTCATTAGTGACCAAAAGGGTTTTTGATAAGCGGAAAAGACCCTGCAGCTTCAAATTAGGAGACTTCGTCTGGTTGTCTACCAAGAATTTGAAGTTGAGACAGCCATCTCATAAGTTAGGACCCCGGTTCATCGGTCCTTATAAGATCACTAGGGTTATCAATCCGGTGGCATTTCAGTTAGATCTACCCCGTTCTTTGGGTATCAATAAAACATTTCATTGTTCCCTTTTAAAACGGGCGATTAGTAATCCTTCTTCCAGTGGAAGACCTTCCCCTCTTCTGATACGTGGCCAGAGGGAGTTTGTTGTTGAAAGGATTCTTGACTCCAAGATGGTTCGGGTCGGCTGTCATTTTTGGTGCACTGGAAGGGGTATGGCCCGGAGGAGCGGTCGTGGGTGCGCAGTTGTGATCTTCATGCCCCCAGACTGTTACGCTCTTTCTTCTCGCAGTTCCCCGATAAACCCAGTGGTAGGGGTTCTTTGACCCCTCGTCAGAGGGGGGGTACTGTTAGGGTCTCCTGCTCTGTGCTGCCACGTCGTCATGGCAACCGGGAGACAAGTGCTAGCGGAGTAACCTGAGCGTAGCTGATACTCCGGTTCGGGTCTTTTGCTGTGCAGTGGTTACAGGCTCTGTGCACGGCAGGGGATCCGGTGCTGGTTTTTGTGCTCACAGTCTGTGAGGTCTGAGTGGGGCGTGGACAGCACCTGCTATATAAACCCTCTTCTCAGGTTAGGCAGATGCTGCTGAATCTTTGTTGGTTAGTCAGTTCCTGAAAGCTAGCTAGTACTGTGTAAATTTTGTATTTGTTTGTTGCTTACTGCAAATAGGCCTTGGGATTTGGTATTACACTCTGCCAATCCAGACCTAGCAGTAAGACTGGAGTCAGTCGTTTAACCTGCTGGGGTTCTTTTGCTACTCTGTGAACCTAGCAAGTTTGCGGCTGTATTCTCAGACTTGCCTGCCAAAATCCTTTCTCACTGTGCAAGGTGTTCAGGTGTCAGTTTAGTGGCAGTAAGCTGAACCAGTGCACTGCAAGTGAGGACTAGGATTGTGGAGACTCTCCTTGTGTCTATTATTCCATCTCTGACCAAGGAGTTTACTGCCACACCCGTTGGTAACCCTTTAGGGTTTTGCTGTTGCCCTTAGCAACAGCATTTCGGGTTCTCTACGTATTAAATCACAACATCTCGCTTCTTTCCATCTGAGCATTCCTAATACTAGGGAGACACCCAGTTTCTTAGCCTTTGGGCTTCTCTGTTCACTTTGTGGTTATTTTGTTACCCTATCACCTTCTATGTATGTAATGTCATATTCCCCAGTCTGTCTGTGAGTTCATTTGTTTTGCATCCCTCTCCGTTCAGACACCAATACATTCCTGCTGGCACTGGTGTGCATAACATACATAGTACACAGACCAATATACAAAACTTCCCCCTCTGGTAAATCTTTGGCACACGCTCTGCATGATGCAGGAGCGTCCACAAACTTACTGCCCTTCTTGTTAGACATTGTACACAAATGCAACAACAGAGCGACTTAGTATGATAAAGCCAGACAGAGTACAATGCCTGAATACACGTAATGGGTAAATACTGTGACGCACTAATATATATATATTACCCTGACGCACCTAGTCCCTTAGGGTATAGAATATAGTGATAGATTTATCTGGAAAACACTGAAAGTGAAACCACACAGTAGATACAGGCACACACAATCACAGGCAATGCAGATCATTATTATGACAATAAAACTGCACTGGACTAGTATATGTACAGATATATATGTAACACATCATGGTCCTAGATCGGAGGTATATATCAGAATACCCGTACAATATATCCTTGAATAGGTACACTTTTTCTTAACTAACGCTGTCTGTATAAAGACATGTAGAATACTCAAGTGTTTGTAAAGTCACAGTGCTGTATATAGGCGGCTTTACAAGGGAGACCTTGCCCTGCAGTCCTGGAGACCAGCCGCAGCTATGCTTAGAAGATGGCGCCCAGCATCTCAGTCAGGATGTGAGGGAGAGTGTGAGGCAGCTCCAAAGTGGGAAAATCTGCAGTAGATGGCGCCCTGGGTCAGGGGAGGAGCTACAGGTCAAGAACTCCCTCCCCTATGCAGGACTTCCACCCTGGGTACTGTGAGCCTTATTAAATGGGGTGTTAGTACACCCAACCTGTACTCAATACGCCCCAGAGGTCTAGTGGGGTCCCTGCTCGGTGACAGTGTCCACGCCAGCGCCGCGACCAGTCTCCCTAGGTCGCAGACAGAACATGATTTAATGGCAGGTCCAGCCTGGGGGACCCTCTTACCTCTTCCCCGTAGCAGCCACGCGAACCAGGAGAGCGTCTGCGACCGTGTGACAAAAGCCGGAGCATCTCCGCCGAAAGTACTCAGGAACAATCTGCGCGAGTATGCAACGCTGCTTGGGAGGTGACAGAACCGCAGCACCGAATGTCACACTGACATATCAGCGCTACGGCCCTTGAAGTCTTCTTAGAAAGCTCTTCAGGGCTGCCCAGTGCAGCCCCCGTTAAGTGACCTGCTGTCTGCAGGTACCAACTCGAAAATGAGCTCACAGTGCCTGGAGGCGGGGTTATAGAGGAGGCCCCAATGCCTAAAGCTTTAGCCTGTTGGTGCCTCTGGATCAAGATCCACTCTACACCCCGATGTTTCCCTGTGGAAACCAATGTAACCTGCTGCAGAAATTGGGGCGTTGCTTCATGGGGAAGGAGCGTGGTCACATGATAATACCAATTCATATTATGCCGCACAGTAGTCTCCATTATTCAAATTACGCCACATAGTAGTGCCACTTACACATATTACGCCAGTTAGAGTCCCCTTTTACTCATTCCGCCAGGTAGAGCACATTTTACACATTCCGCCAGGTAGAGTCTTCTTAATCAAATTACGCCAGGTAGAGCCAGCTTATACATATTATGCCAGGTAGAGCCTCCTTATACACATTATGCCAGATAGAGCGCATTATACATATTACACCAGGTAGAGCACATTATACATATTATGTCAGGTAAAGCCTCCTTATACACATTACGCCAGAGCCCCTTTTATGCATGATGCCAGACAGGGCCCCTATTACAATGCCGAGGGAGAGAGAAAGAGAGAGAGAGAGTGCTTGTGTGTGTGCGTTATATTTACGTTTGGCTCCGTCCTCCAGCCGGCTGTCTCCGTCCTCCTCCCCTCTCCTAACACTGCGGCTCTTCGAACTGTGAGTGGACTGGGGGCGGCTCTCCCAGAAGACGCTGGTGGGGAGGGGGAAGGCAAGGGGAGAGCCGGGAGGCGGGAGGTGGGGGGCGTAGCCGGAGACACAAGCTGCAGTGCTGTCCGACTATCTATGTGAGAAGAGGTAGCCGGGGCGCCTATGCAGCAGAGTTCAACATCGGCCGGGGAGGCGGGTAGCCGGAAGGACCCCATAGTGCGGCGGCTGTGACGGCGCAGCCGAGCGGGTGTTGGCGGTGGTCCTGCGCCCTCAGTGCATATGCGCTGTGTGCCAAGCACCACTGGCACACACCTAGTTACAGCCCTGTCCACTGGTTCCAAAATTCATGCAGTCATTGCCTGCAAAGGATTCTCGACAAAGTATTAAAAATCAACATTGTATTGGAATACGGTCATTAGGTCGACCATACTTTAGGTCGCCGCTCAATAGGTCGACCACTATTGGTCGACATGTATTAGATCGACATGGTCCCTAGGTCGACATGGTCATTATGTCAACATGGTAAAGGGTCGACATGAGTTTATCACAATTTTTTTCATTATAATAATTTTTTCATACTTTACGATCCACGTGGACTACAATTGGGAACGGTAACCTGTGTCGAGCACAGCGAGGCACCTTGACCAAAGCAAGGCGAGCGAACACTGTGCACTAATTGGGGTTCCCGGTCACTTTACGAAGAAAATTACACCACAAAAAAGTAAAAAAACTCATGTTGATTTTTTTCCATGTCGACCTAATGATCATGTCGACCTAATGCATGTTGACCAATAGTGGTCGACCTAATGACTGTCGACCTAAGTATGGTCGACCTAATGACCCATACCCATTTTATTTATGATTATGTTAATTTGTCCCATTACATTTGAGCCCCTGAAAACAGGGGACGGTCTATAAAAATGGTTGTAATTCTAAACGTTTCATGCAATATTTTTGTTCAACACCTTGAATTAAAGTTAAAAGTCTGCACTTCAATTGCATCTCCATTTTTACATTTCAAATCCATTGTGGTAACTTACAGAGGCAAAATTAGGAATATTGTGTCAGTGTCCAACTATATATGGATTGAAGTTTCTCTCTCCTGAAGCAATGGGGGCCGCTGAAAAATGTATATGCCACTGAACAGAGGATGCACTGGTAAGCCTAACTAACAAGTGTCGTTCAAACACCTTTAATAATTGTTTTTGGGATTTAAAAAGAATCTCAATCCGAGTATTAGTTTTACATTTGTGCTAGTAATTGCGTTATCACTTTTGTATTGGTAACATCTCACACTGTCAGTCTAGTTCACTGAACCTATGGAGTTCTGCTAAATAGGGAAGTAAATATATAACTGGAATGAATTATGTTCTTTTCTAATATTAACTTTCAGACTTAAGTGTGGGGCAATTTTATTGGTGCAGCGTGTTTTATGACCCAGAACACTGTTAGATACCGTTGTGCAAGACACCAGTCAAATCCAGTTATTGATCCACTGACCAACACACATTTTATACCATAACTAAACATCAATATACAATATAGAGATATATGATGAATATTGTGATTTCAAAAGGCAATAGAGTTACTTTTCTCATGTCTTCTAGTGTGAGACATGCTATCAGTGCCCACCTAACATAGGGGGCCATTCCGAGTTGATCGCAACTTTTTGCAGCCCGTACGATCAACTAGACGGCGCCTATGGGGGAGTGTATTATTGCATAGCAAGGCTGCGATCGCTTGTGCAGCCCTGCTATGCAACAAAAAGTTTAGTGTAGAACAAGACCAGGGTAAGAGTTACTTACCATGTGCGATGAATCCAGCGTTGCAGGTCCCGGAATTGACGTCAGACATCCGCCCTCCACACGCCTGCGTTCACCACATCACTCCCAGAAAACGGTCAGTTAACACCCACAAACGCCCTCTTCCTGTCAATCTCCTTGCAAACGGCTGTGCGAATGGATTGTTTGTTAAATCCGTCGCTCAGCAACGATACGCTTTTTAGCCGTACGACGCGCCTGCTCATTGCGGTGCATGCGCAGTAGTAACCTGTTCACTGCACTGCGAAAAACGGCAGCGAGTGATCAATTCGGAATGACCCCCATACACTGTTGTCTGTTGGAGTCTGATGCAGAATGTTAGGAGGTATAAAAATGACATCAGTGACTAGCTGAGACATAATGTTATCATTTATGACCAATGTGGCATCAGTCTCCCGACATGACCCCGGTGTACAGAGCAGATAGAGGAAGTGAACTTGGACGTGAGGGCTTCAGGGGCTGCCGATCAGTGGATGAGAGGAAGATTAGGAGAACTGCCATGTAAATTATTTACACCACAGCTGTACAGAGCTCATGTGAAGGGGACAGTCAATTAGCATTGCATGCGAGCTACCCCGAAGGCACTCAGTCTTTTAACACATTTGGTGTTATTTTTAGAAGCTGCTATATCATTTATGATTATCTGCATTTGTTGTCAGAATTTCTTTCAGGACAAAAGACTGCATGTGACAGATAATGTGACACACATGACAGAAAGAGTAAGAAACATGACTAAAATGTTCACATGGAATAGAGAAAATAAAAACTAAAGTCTGGCTGACATTATAAAGGGGACAAAAAATATCTTACACGTTAATATGTAGAGTTAAATATCGGGGAAGTTGCAGTAGTTGTTTAAGTATAGTTATTTAGAATCCCATCTAGAAATATATATTTTTACATAATTTTATGGATTCCCATTTTACATACAGTACCGCAATACATTCCACAGCAAAAAATAAGATTTTACTTACCGATAAATCTATTTCTCATAGTCCGTAGTGGATGCTGGGGACTCCGTCAGGACCATGGGGAATAGCGGCTCCGCAGGAGACAGGGCACAAAAGCAAGCTTTTAGGATCACATGGTGTGTACTGGCTCCTCCCCCTATGACCCTCCTCCAAGCCTCAGTTAGGTACTGTGCCCGGACGAGCGTACACAATAAGGAAGGATCTTGAATCCCGGGTAAGACTCATTACCAGCCACACCAATCACACCGTACAACTTGTGATTTGAACCCAGTTAACAGTATGATAACAATGAAGTAGCCTCTAAAAAAGATGGGTCACAACAATAATAACCCGATTTTTTGTAACAATAACTATGTACAAGTAATGCAGACAATCCGCACTTGGGATGGGCGCCCAGCATCCACTACGGACTATGAGAAATAGATTTATCGGTAAGTAAAATCTTATTTTCTCTAACGTCCTAGTGGATGCTGGGGACTCCGTCAGGACCATGGGGATTATACCAAAGCTCCCAAACGGGCGGGAGAGTGCGGATGACTCTGCAGCACCGAATGAGAGAACTCCAGGTCCTCCTCAGCCAGGGTATCAAATTTGTAGAATTTTGCAAACGTGTTTTCCCCTGACCAAGTAGCTGCTCGGCAAAGTTGTAAAGCCGAGACCCCTCGGGCAGCCGCCCAAGATGAGCCCACCTTCCTTGTGGAATGGGCATTTACAGATTTTGGCTGTGGCAGGCCTGCCACAGAATGTGCAAGCTGAATTGTACTACAAATCCAACGAGCAATAGTCTGCTTAGAAGCAGGAGCACCCAGCTTTTTGGGTGCCTACAATATAAACAGCAAGTCAGACTTTCTGACTCCAGCCGTCCTGGAATTATATATATATATATATATATATATATATATATATATATATATTTTCAGGGCCCTGACAACGTCTAGCAACTTGGAGTCCTCCAAGTCCCTAGTAGCCGCAGGCACCACAATAGGTTGTTTCAGGTGAAACGCTGACACCACCTTAGGAAGAAACTGGGGACGAGTCCGCAGTTCTGCCCTGTCCGAATGGAAAATCAAATATGGGCTTTTGTAAGACAAAGCCGCCAATTTTGACAATCGCCTGGCCGAGGCCAGGGCCAACAGCATGGTCACTTTCCATGTGAGATATTTCAAATCCACAGATTTGAGTGGTTCAAACCAATATGATTTGAGGAATCCCAACACTACGTTGAGATCCCACGGTGCCACTGGAGGCACACAAGGGCTGTATATGCAATACTCCCTTGACAAACGTCTGGACTTCAGGAACTGAAGCCAATTCTTTCTGGAAGAAAATCTATAGGGCCGAAACTTGAACCTTAATGGACCCCAATTTGAGGCTCATAGACACTCCTGTTTGCAGGAAGTGCAGAAATCGACCTAGTTGAAATTTTTTCGTGGGGCCTTCCTGGCCTCACCCACGCAACATATTTTTACCACATGTGGTGATAACGTTGTGCGGTCACCTCCTTCCTGGCTTTGACCAGGGTAGGTATGACCTCTTCCGGAATGCCTTTTCCCTTAGGATCCGGCGTTCAAACCGCCATGCCGTCAAACGCAGTCGCGGTAAGTCTTGGAACAGACAAGGTCCCTGCTGGAGCAGGTCCTTTCTTAAAGGCCGATGCCACGGTTCCTCTTGGAACAGACATGGTACTTGCTGAAAGCAAATCCCTTCTTAGCTCCCGAGGCCATTAGTCCTCTGTGAGCATCTCTTGAAGTTCCGGTTACCAAGTCCCTCTTGGCCAATCCGGAGCCACGAGTATAGTTCTTACTCCTCTATGTCTTATAATTCTCAATACCTTGGTTATGAGAAGCAGAGGAGGGAACACATACACCGACTGTTACACCCACGGTGTTACCAGGACGTCCACAGCTATCGCCTGAAGGTCTCGTGACCTGGCGCAATACCTGTCCCATTTTTTGTTCGGGCGGGACGCCATCATGTCCACCTTTGGTCTTTCCCAACGGTTCACAATCATGCGGAAAACTTCCCGATGAAGTTCCCACTCTCCCGGGTGGAGGTCGTGCCTGCTGAGGAAGTCTGCTTCCCAGTCGTCCACTCCCGGAATGACAGTGCTGACAGTGCTATCACATGATTTTCCGCCTAGCGAAAAATCCTTGCAGTTTTGCCACTGCCCTCCTGCTTCTTGTGCCGCCCTTTCTGTTTACGTGGGCGACTGCCGTGATGTTATCCCACTGGATCAATACCGGCTGACCTTGAAGCAGAGGTCTTGCTAAGCTTAGAGCATTATAAATTTGCTCTTAGCTCCAGTATATTTATGTGGAGAGAATTCTCCAGACTTGATCACACTCCTTGTGTGACTGCTCCCCAGCCTCTCAGGCTGGCCTCCGTGGTCACCAGCATCCAATCCTGAATGCCGAATCTGCGGCCCTCTAGAAGATGAGCACTCTGTAATCACCACAGGAGAGACACCCTTGTCCTTGGATATAGGGTTATCCGCTGATGCATCTGAAGATGCGATCCGGACCATTTGTCCAGCAGATCCCACTGAAGAGTTCTTGCGTGAAATCTGCTGAATGGAAGCGCTTCGTAATAAGCCACCATTTTTACCAGGACTCTTGTGCAATGATGCACTGACACTTTTCCTGGTTTTAGGAGGATCCCGATTAGCTCGGATAACTCCCTGGCTTTCTCCTCTGGGAGAAACACCTTTTCCTGGACTGTGTCCAGAATCATCCCTAGGACCAGCAGACGTGTCGTCGGAACAACTGCGGTTTTGGAATATTTAGAATCCACCCGTGCTGTCGTAGAACTACTTGAGATAGTGCTACTCCGACCTCCAACTGTTCTCTGGACCTTGTTCTTATCAGGAGGTCGTCCATTTTCTTTGAAGACGAATCCTCCTTTCGGTCATTACCTTGGTAAGGACCCGGGGTGCCTTGGACAATCCAACGGCATCGTCTTGAAACTGATAGTGACAGTTCTGTACCACGAACCTGAGGTACCCTTGGTGAGAAAAGGCAAATTTTGGGACATGGAGGTAAGCATCCCTGATGTCCCGGGACACCATATAGTCCCCTTGTTCTTTGCTATCACTGCTCTGAGTGACTCCATCTGGATTTGAACCCTTGCAAGTGTTCAAATTTTTCAGATTTAGAATAGGTCTCACCTAGCCTTCAGTACCACCATATAGTGTGGAGTAATACCCCTTTCCTTGTTGTCGGAGGGGTAATTTTATTATCACCTGCTGGGAATACAGCTTGTGAATTGTTTTCAATACTGCCTCCCTGTCGGAGGGAGACATTGGTACAGCAGACTACAGGAACCTGCGAGGGGGGAAACCTCTCGACATTCCAATCTGTACCCCTTGGATACTACTTGTAGGATCCAGGGGTCCTGTACGGTCCCAGCGTCATGCTGAGAACTTGGTAGAAGCGGTGGAGGGCTTCTGTTCCTGGGAATGGGCTGCCTGCTGCAGTCTTCTTCCCTTTCCTCTATCCCTGGGCAGATATGACTCTTATAGGGACGAAAGGACTGAGGCTGAAAAGACGGTGTCTTTTTCTGCAGAGATGTGACTTAGGGTAAAAAACGGTGGATTTTCCAGCAGTTGCCCTGGCCACCAGGTCCCATGGACCGACCCCAAATAACTCCTCCCCTTTATACGGCAATACATCTTTGTGCCGTTTGGAATCTGCATCACCTGACCACTGTCGTGTCCATAAACATCTTCTTGCAGATATGGACATCGCATTTACTCTTGATGCCAGAGTGCAAATATCCCTCTGCGCATCTCGCATATATAGAAATGCATCCTTTAAATGCTCTATATTCAATAAAATACTGTCCCTGTCAAAGGTATCAATATTTTTAGTCAGGGAATCCGACCAAGCCACCTCAGCTCTGCACATCCAGGCTGAGGCGATCGCTGGTCGCAGTATAACACCAGCATGTGTGTGTATACTTTTTAGGATATTTTTCAGCCTCCTATCAAGCTGGCTCCTTAAGTACGGCCCTATCCGTAGATGGTACCGCCACTTGTTCTGATAAGCGTGTGAGCGCCTTATCCACCCTGAGGGGTGTTTCCCACCGCGCCTTAACTTCTGGCGGGAAAGGGTATACCGCCAATAATTTTCTATCGGGGGAAACCCACGCATCATCACACACTTCATTTAATTTATCTGATTCAGGAAAAACTACAGGTAGTTTTTTCACCTCACACATAATACCCTTTTTTGTGGTACTTGGAGTATCAGAAATATGTAACACCTCCTTCATTGCCCTTAACGTGTGGCCCTAAAAGAAAATACGTTTGTTTCTTCACCGTCGACACTGAAATCAGTGTCCGTGTCTGGGTCTGTGTCGACCGACTGAGGTAAATGGGCATTTTACAGCCCCTGACGGTGTTTGAGACGCCTGGACAGATACTAATTTGTTCGCCGGCCCTCTCATGTCGTCAACCGGCTTGCAGCGTGTTGACATTGTCACGTAATTTCCATAAATAAGCCATCCATTCCGGTGTCGACTCCCTAGAGAGTGACATCACCATTACAGGCAATTTGCTCCGCCTCCTCACCAATATTTTCCTCATACATGTCGACACACACGTACCGACATACAGCACACACATAGGGAATGCTCTGATAGAGGACAGGACCCACTAGCCCTTTGGGGAGACAGAGGGAGAGTTTGCCAGCGCACACCAAAACGCTATAATTATCCAGGGACAACCTTTATATAAGTGTTCCTTTTATAGCATTTTAATATATATACATATCGCCAAATCAGTGCCCCCCCTCTCTGTTTTAACCCTGTTTCTGTAGTGCAGTGCAGGGGAGATCATGGGAGCCTTCCCACCAGCCTTTCTGTGAGGGAAAATGGCGCTGTGTGCTGAGGAGAATAGGCCCCGCCCCCTTTTCGGCGGGCTTCTTCTCCGGAGTTTTAGATATCTGGCTGGGGTTAAATACATCCATATAGCCTCAAGGGCTATATGTGATGTATTTTTCGCCATACAGGTATTATACATTGCTGCCCAGGGCGCCCCCCCCAGCGCCCTGCACCCTCCGTGACCGCTGTGTGAAGTGTGCTGACAACAATGGCGCACAGCTGCAGTGCTGTGCGCTACCTGATGAAGACTGAGAGTCTTCTGCCGCCTGGTTCCGGATCTCTTCATCTTCAGCGTCTGCAAGGGGGGTCGGCGGCGCGGCTCCGGGACGAACCCCAGGGCGAGCCCTGTGTTCCGACTCCCTCTGGAGCTATGTCCAGTAGCCTAAGAATCCAATCCATCCTGCACGCAGGTGAGTTGAAAATCTCTCCCCTAAGTCCCTCGATGCAGTGAGCCTGTTGCCAGCAGGACTCACTGAAAATAAAGAACCTAAAAACTTTTTCTAAGCAACTCTTTAAGAGAGCCACCTAGATTGCACCCTTCTCGGCCGGGCACAAAAACCTAACTGAGGCTTGGAGGAGGGTCATAGGGGGAGGAGCCAGTACACACCATGTGATCCTAAAAGCTTGCTTTTGTGCCCTGTCTCCTGCGGAGCCGCTATTCCCCATGGTCCTGACGGAGTCCCCAGCATCCACTAGGACGTTAGAGAAATATAAAATTCCGCCCCACCAAGCCATGCCCACATTTACAGATGTCATTCATACGGTTAGTGCTGTTGAGGGCTATGTTTTATTAACTAACATTCTATTTAAGCTAAAAAATAACACACAGCTACTGTTGAGACTGAACAGTTGTAAGGAGCCATCATGTAAATTATTTTTATTAACATTATTTATATGGAGTCACCAAACTCTACAGTGCTTTACAACTAGGAACAAACACAATTCTGAAACAAGACAGACTAGTAAGAAACATGCAAATAGGTAAAATGGTTCTGATTGCATGCTAAAAACTAAAATTGGAGTTTGCTGAATGAGGTTAAATGCCATACAGTGCAAGGGTAAAATGTGCTTAGTAAAGGTAAAATAGCTCATTAAGGGTAAAATGTGTAAAGGGGCGTATTCACGGCCCGATTTGGGGAGAGATGTGTGCTGAGCGAACCGCTCAGCACGCATCTCTCCCCCCACGATGTGTGCTGAGCGTGCGAGGTGATGTGGGTGGGTGGGGGCTCATTTCACCCAGCGGGCGAAATGAGCAACCTGCTAGTTTGAGCCTGCATACAGGACAATCTAGCACCAGCGATAGCGATGCGTGGGGCTGCGCATCGCTATCGCTGTGGGGGTACACACAGAGTGATCACTGCTTAAAATCTAAGCAATCTGGTCAGATTGCTTCGATTTTAAGCAGCGATCGCTCCGTGAGTAACCCCCTGAAGGCTAATTTAATCAAGCACCAATAGTCGGTCCGTAAGTAAAGGGGGGCACTCACGGAGTGATCGCTGCTTAAAATCTAAGCAATCTGACTAAATTGCTTAGATTTTAAGCAGTGATCTCTCCGTGTGTACCCCCACAGCGATAGCGATGTGCAGCCCCGCGCATCGCATGTGCAGATGTGCGGCCCCGTGCATCGCTATCTCTGGTGCTAGATTGGCCTGCATGCAGGCTCAATCTAGCAGGTCGTTCATTTCACCCACTGTGTGAAATGAGTGCCCCCCTCCCCGTCTCCCCCCGCACGCTCAGCACACATCACGCTGTGCTGAGCGGGGAGGAGAGATGTGTGCTGAGTGGTTCGCTCAGCACACATCTCTCCCCAAATCGGGCCGTGAATACGGCCCTTTAGAGTATAAATGTAAATTTTGCGTGACGCATGTAGTGCAGAATTTTCTTCTCTCCGGGAATGTCTGGAAGACTCCTGTATTTTGAGGAGTTCTTCTGAACGTACCGATTTGCACCATTATGGTTCCCAGCTTATTGGGGTAGGGCTATGATGACGCAATTCCTGTTGTCATGTCCCCTGCACTTGCCACTTGGACCGCACATATGGTTTACAGGGGTGTAGTCACATAGAAGATTTTAGGGGTTTTGAAAAAGCAGCACAGGAAACTGATAAGCTAGGTTATGGAGGTGTGTTTTGGGGGAATTAAAGTCGATTAAAATAAAGTCTCTTCAATCAACCCCAGCACTGGTCTTAGGAAGTGGTTTCAGTGATTCGCCCAATACACGGTCTCTGAGCTTATCAGGATACCACAATAATGTTCAAAGGCTCACTGACTACTCAATATGTTTTTTTTTTTTTTTAATAGAGTATTTTTATTCATCAAAAATGGAAGAATTACAGACATTTCAGTGTATACCGGGATATCCGGGTGACATTATATTACATATACAATTTTACATAGCCACACCATACCATATACACATAGGGTTAAGCATGACCGGCATACACTTGGCTATCTCAATAATGACCCACAAAAACAGTTTTTTCTGAAGTCTGAAGGTAAATATCTACACGTTCGTAAAACATTTTCAAATTTCTCCCCATTCTAGCTCAATTAACCCCCCAACTATAAGGCCAAACATGGCCTAGCACACCGACCAAGGGTGCCTAAAATATCAGTAATTATCAAAAAAATAAAAACAAACTAAATAATAATAATAATAATAACAAAAACATAGGCAGAATAAACAAATCAATTCCATCAAGCCTATAGTCTCATAGTCACGCGAGAGACTACTCAATATGTTTAGTATATGGAGGGGATACTGCTGTTCCATAATGTTTACTTCATCCTTTTTAGTCTGCACCCTTGTACAGATGGGATTGGGATCATTGTATCTGCTCTTATTAGACTTGAGGATGTGTTCAACCTGATCTCTGTATTGAATACTTTCCTGTTAATGAAGAAGTCCTCATGTTCAGGGGTGTTTTTAGAGATGAAGGGGCCCGTGTGCAGACTCCGGATGGGATCCATACTTTCTATGGCGTCGCAGGCTCCGGCATTGTGCCAGAGTCTACTGTGCATGCACAGGTGTCTGGGATCATGGCCCCCGCCCAGGGCCGGTGCAAGGTTTCTCGGGGCCCTAGGCAAAATTTCAGCCCACTGCTCCCCCCCCCCCCCCAATCAATATTTATGAAAATAAATTCTAATAAACACGTGAATTCTAATAAACACGTGAGGTGTGAGGTGTGATATAGAAGCTGTGTAGTCTGATTCTGATCTTCCTGAAGCAGCACATAGCACAAAAAGAAAAACATATGATTTATACAGTATTACATAAATGACATGTTAGTATGAACCCAGTCCCAAAAACAGATAAGGTATAATACAGTACCACAGACTGTTGTTTTATATTATAGATAGGCACCATCTCATTACAAATAACACAATACACACACACACACACACACACACACACACACACAAACACACAGCCATAGGCGTGCGCAGCACATTTTATTAGGGGGCGCACCATCGGAGGGGCATGTCTAGTGCCACCTAATGTCATTCCTTTCCATTCCAAATGCAGCTTACCCATTTTGGTGGTTTCTCACAACAGGGAACCTCTGAAGAAATGTATTCTCACTGGGCAGACGGCGTCTTCAGTCAGTATTCACTATCATGTAGGATAATACATGGTCCAGAAGATGCCTGTTTGTGTAGGAATATAACCAATGTCATCATCATACAACAGAGGTTCAGCCAGACTCGTGTCACCTGCCCTCTGCGTTTCTCAGCCACCCCATCTCCTGCCTGCGTCTCTCAGCCACACCATCTCCTGCCTGCGTCTCTCAGCCCCATCATCATCTTCTTCCTGCGTCTCTCTGCAAACCATCACCTCCTCAGAGTTGTCTCTCAGCCACACCATCATCTCCTCCGAGTTGTCTCTCAGCCACACCATCATCACCTCCCTGTGTCTCTCAGCCACACCATCATATCCCACTCTGCGTCTCCCTGCCACTCCATCACCTCCCATCTGCATCTTTCACCATCCCCCTTCACTCTGTGCCTCTCAGCCTCCCACCCTTCACTGTTTCTCAGCTTGCCCCCCTACACTATCTACCTCTTAGCTTAACACCCACACTCACTATAGGTCTCTCAACTGCTCCCCCTTCAGTCTGTGCCTCTCACCGTTGTGTCTCTCAGTCTGCCCCCCTTTCACTCTGTGCCTCTCAGCCTCCCAGCTTTGTGTGTCTCACTCCCTCTGTTTCCTAAACCCCACTTTAATCACTACTATTAACTTACTGTCTGTAACTTTTCTTTCTCTTTTTTTTTAAATTTTCTTTCTTTTCCTGTCACTTTCATTTTGACAGGTTTCTCACTCTTTTTTTTCTGTAGTAGAGTGGAGCTGAGATCTAGCAGGCCTGTATGCGAATCTTGGGCAGCGTGCAGTTCATCACACAGAAGAATGTGTACTTGCATTTGCTGTACAGGACTCTGGAGGGGAGGAGCTGCATGGCATGGCTGTGAGGATATGCTGTTTTCCTCAGTACAGCTTGGCCTCATACTCTGTGGAGCACATAATTTGCCCCCCTTTTGGACCACCATGGATATGTAATCGCGTCTCTCTGAGGTTTCACGGGAAACTTCCAACTACTGAAACCCCTCTGTATGCACACTTGTCAGCGCTGACGGCATTTCAAATGTGGCACCCGAGATCACGTTCTGGCAGCCAATCAGAAGCTGCCGCTCCTGATTGGCTGCTGGTCTGTGGGCTCCAATTGGCTTGCGGCCGCTGCCAAATTTCAAATGCTGCCAGCTGTTCTGTATCTCCATGGCTGCTAAGCATAGTAAAAAGTTCCTGACCAGGTGCAGCTGTGCGGCAGGGGGAGAGGAGGACACAGGAATCGGCATTCTACACTCTGATACTGCAGCAGCAGGCGCGTGGGGGGGGGGGGGGGGGTGCCTGTGCGCACCAAGCACCCCCCGTGGCACGCCTATGAATACAGCATGCATTGCACATATATACACACACACATATCACACACATACAGTATGCACATTTACAGTATATATACACACATACAGCATGCATTACACATATACACACACATACAGTATACACATACAGTATATATACACACATACAGCATGCATTACACATATACACACACATACAGTATACACATACAGTATATATACACACATACAGCATGCATTGCACATATACACACACATACAGTATACACATACAGCATGCATTACACATATACACACACATACAGTATATATACACACACAGCATGCATTACACATATACACACATACAGTATATATACACACACATACAGCATGCATTGCACATAGACACACGAATACTGTACAGCCTACACATATACAGACACAGCTTTGCTCCTGTCCGCACTCTGTCCACTACCAGCCTTGTGCACCGCTTTTGTGACACAGGGTCTTCGGGTTAATATGGCACAGCAGGGAGAGGCCAGCAGGGCGCAGTGTCCTGACTCCCGGGATTCAGGCTGCTGATCCACCACTATCAAGCTACTGTACCTCTGCTCCCCATCCAGAGAAGCTGCGCCCCGAGCCCGTCACTTCCCCACACAGTAATAACATGCCCTGCTCCGCCGGCTCCTCCGCTCCTCGCCGTCTCCGTCCAGGCAAGCAGCCCCTGAACCCGTCACTTCCGCACACAGCAGCAGCAGCACGCTCGACTCCGCCGCCGCTGCCTCCTCCACTCACCAATGTCTCTGTCAGGGCCTGTCACTCCCGCACACGCTGCAGCATACTCGGCTCCGCCGCCACCACCGCCATCTCCTCCTCCGATCCCCCAGTCAAACAACAGAACAGCCTGTTCAACACATCTGTGGCCACATCTTCCAGATGCAGCTGTTTGGACAAAAAAGTTGTTTTAGCAGGATCATACTGCCCTCCAGTGGCAGGCGCCCATAGGCAGCTGCCTAATGGTGGCACCGGCCCTGCCCCCGCCATGGTCCAGAGACAAATTTCGTACTGCACATGCGCGGCAGCCATTTTGGAAGTTATTTTTGCTGCAGCGCCTGTCACAGGACTCCGGAAAGGTAATTATTAAAACAACATGGATTCAGTGTGTGCGGTGTAGACCCCCCTGTAACCAGGGGCCCGTGTGCACCGCATACATTGCACCCGTGATAGAAACGACAATGCTCATGTTATAAATTGGTATAATACTCAAATAAAATTCCATTTCACATAGATCTGACACAGCAAGTGCTGTGACTCCACAAAAATCCCGTCTATGCTCCTACAGATGCTGAATCTAACTATAATTACCACTCAATGTATAATAGGGTTAGCAAACCAAAAAAGTTAGCTATTTGGCAAAACCATGGGGGTAATTCCAAGTTGATCGCAGCAGGAATTTTTTTTAGCAGTTGGGCAAAACCATGTGCACTGCAGGGGGTGCAGATGTAACATTTGCAGAGAGAGATAGATTTGGGTGGGTTATTTTGTTTCTGTGCAGGGTAAATACTGGCTGCTTTATTTTTACACTGCAATTTAGATTGCAGATTTAACTCACCACACCCAAATCTATCTCTCTCTGCACATGTTAAATCTGCCTCCCCTGCAGTGCACATGGTTTTGCCCAACTGCTAAAAAATGTCCTGCTGCGATCAACTCAGAATTAACCCCTATGTGCACTGCAGGTGGGGCAGATGTAACATGCAGAGAGAGTTAGTTTGGGGTGGGTTATATTGTTTCTGTGCAGAGTAAATACTGGCTGCTTTATTTTTACACTGCAATTTAAATCTCAGTTTGAACACATCCCACCAAAATCTAAGTCTCTCTGCACGTTACATCCGCCCCACCTGCATTGCAACATGGTTTTGCTTAATTGCTAATTTTTTTTATTTGCTAACAACTCTGAATAACCCCATTATACATTGAGTGGTAATTATAGTTAGATTCAGCATCTGTAGGAGCATAACCCACAATATCTGTTTTGTACATAGAGTACTTAAGAACAAATATTTTCATAACACCACATTTTTTGGTTTTCAGAACCATAGCTAGTGTTCCTTATGTATCCTATATAAAGAGTTGATCTTGCTTTAAACAGTCACTGCTCTGCACTTCTCTAGCACATTCCTGAAGCTGTGAATAATGTGAGTCTTCATATTAGCAGACTCTATAAGTCAGTGGTTTCCAAACTTTTTTGAATCAGGCGCCGTAGAATATCAGAATTTTTTTCACGGCACCCCTAGGCCAAAAATTTCTTATTGAGAAATTTAGAAAGAAATATTACATTAAGTAGATCGCGTTTATATGTCATCCTTGGGGTCAGTTGTGTGGTGAGGGACAAGATTTGCTTCTGTTTGTCCCCATATTTTATGACTGGCAGCCACCAGCACTGGTTTTGCCTATTATATTGACCATGAATAATTTGAATTGGTCCTGGACCACCAACCCAGGGCACCCCTGCAGGTGTCCCGAGGCACCCCAGGGAGCCACGGCACACAGTTTGGGAACCTCTGCTATAAGTACAATGTTTCAGTATCACCTCTGGGTACCTAAGGCTGTGTACCCCGCTGATATAGTCAATGTTGGGCCGCCTGCACAGTCTATTTTTCCTTGCGATACCGATCCCTTTTTTTTAGCAATTTTTTAGCAATTGGGCAAAACCATGGGCACTGCAGGGGGGGCAGATATAACATTTGCAGAGAGAGTTAGATTTGGGTGGGTTATTTTGTTTCTGTGCAGGGTAAATACTGGCTGCTTTATTTTTACACTGCAAATTAGATTGCAGATTGAACACACCCCACCCAAATCTAACTCTCTCTGCACATGTTAAATCTGCCTCTCCTGCAGTGCACATGGTTTTGCCCAACTGCTAACAAAATTCCTGCTGCGATTAACTTGGAATTACCCCCTATATTTCCTTCAGATTTTGACCATATAGTCAAAATCTAATATTGCACCGTGCGTACACAGCCTAAAAGAGTAATATAAAAATATAGTAGCTATTGTTTTCCCTGTTATACTGTAGTGACAATACTGTTTCACATTGTCTACATAACGGCAGTGTTATGTTGCAGGCTACACACTTATAGAATATTCAAACTTGTCCTATATGGTTCTTTCCATTTCAACAAGTGTCTCATCTTCTTCAAGTAGTGTCGCTGTTACTTTTGTACATGTAGGTGAAACAAACTAAACATATATTGAACTACTTGCTCCTTAATTGGGAGTTGGTCCACATGTAACCAGTAAAGACTGTATGGCATATTAGTCTACCAAAGCCTGGCTGTCACAATACTGTACTAGTAGCGGCGAAGTGCAGAGTCTGTTGTATTCACAGTCTTCATCAGGAATCCCTGTATGGTGGTATGGGCTTCTCTGCCCCCCAGATGGAACTAGCTAGGAATTAGGAGGAGACAAGGTACAACATCAATAGGCAAGAGAGTTGTCAAACATAGCAAAGGTCAGTCATAAGGGCCCCATGCACTAGAACGATTCTGCCCGATTTCAGCCCAATTCGGGCATTCGGCCCAATATATTGGGTGAAATCGGGCATTTTGTCTGTGTATCCGATCCGATCCGCGGCCCCGTGAGCATCGGATCGGATCCCCAGATTGAATGTGCTGCACATTCAATCTGGTTCGACCCTGCAAGTGTGGCTGGGATCAGCCAGGATGTCCCAAGATACATTGTATGCAAAAGGACAGCATAGGATGTATCTTGGGCGATACTGCCGCCCGGGAGGCTGCCGGGGTGATCGCCAGGGATCGCCTGCGACATGTCAGTTGGACATGTCGCAGTAGTGTATGGGGCCCAATAGGCTCAGGGGCAGAATGAGAAACAGGTAAAGGCCAGGGTCATAAACTCAGATGTGTATACAGTACTTCAGGCTGAATGCAGGGGCACAGGCAAAGATTCAGTGCGGCCTACTTATCATTACATATTTGCAGCATATTCTGTGAAAACACTAGTTTTCAGGGGATACCCACAAATACAGTATTATATATCACCCTAATGTATCATGGAAGGGCCACAGCAGATATCTCAGATCTCCATTTCCGTCAGCAGCTATAATCCCTATAATAGGTTTCTATATGGGATACAAAGCTGTCAGATTTACCATGCTCCGGAATGCAAAGCATTCCTGAGTTTGGCCCCGCAGCTAACCCATAGCCACTGTAGCCTATGGAACACTCTCTGGAAATGGCTGGTGCACATTTTACTTTGAGCACATTGCAGGGATGGGCCTGTCCCTGCTTGTGCGTATTGATACATTCCGCCAGTATTATCACATACCACATTGCAATTTTGGGCGATAATATTATGCCCAGATCATACTGGAAACGTGATTATTGATAAATGGTTAACAGAGTCAGTAACAAGCAGGGATCTGCACAGAAGAAATCCCCCCAAAAATCTGGAATGCTATAGGAAGGCAGTGAGACCTATTACTCTGATACAGTGCAGTGCTCATCATCAAAAAGTGCACCTGTGCATTTCAATTCTCCAAGAGGCCATATGCTCACCGATTGGTAGAAGCTCTGTGTTCATGATGCCAAAACTGAGCTGGCAGGGAGACAAGGTAACAAAAGGTGAGATGAGCTGAGGCCATGATGCCAGGCCTGGTAAGTCAGCACATGGCACCATTTCATAACAGGATCTACTCTCTTAGGGGTATATTCAATTAGGGCTGGATCCATTCCGACATGCATTTGTCTGAATGGATCCGACAACCCCTATTCAATCTCACCTCAATTCGACTTTTAAAAAGTCGAATTGAGATGAGGGACCCAGAGGAGGGGGGGGGGGGGGAAGCCGCGGGGACAGCCGCAGGCAGACGGAGGAGAGCAGCGCTACTACAGCCATGCAGAAGGATGTCACACAGCCGCCAGACCTCACGGCAGTGTCCACCCGGCTCCAGCAAGCGTGACATCACGTGCTGGAGCCGGGTGGACGCTGCCGTGAGCGGCGCGGCTGTGAGACATCCTGCTGCAGCGCTGTGTTGCAGCGCTGATCTCCCCTGTATGCCCGCGGCTGTCCCCCGTCTCCCTGCGGCTCGCCCTCCCCCCTCCTCCTCTGGGTCCCACATCTCAGTCCGACATTTTTTTATGTTGGACTGAGATGATCGGAAACGGGGCCAAATCCTGTCGAATTTGGCCCATTTCACTCAAAAGTACATGAATCGGCAGCTATACCGCCGATTCACGTACTATTCGACAAGTCGAATTCCACGACATGTCGAATAAAAACTGCTGGGACTGAATAGGTTAAATCACGATTCGAAAGTCGAAAACTGCCGTCTTTTCGACAGACACCAGTTTTCGACACCAATTAAATATACCCCTTGGGGTGGGCACCAAACATCCAAAAGACGCCTGTTGGGAAAGTTCATATGCAATTTTCTAAAAAGGCATATGAACATAGGAGGAGGAGAGTGATGAAGAGAAGATAATCGGTTTACTGCCAGAGGCCTTCACAATGATATATGAAACACATTGGGGATTCATACATATCGTATTTTGGCAGTTCCAATCGGAAAGCTACAAGTTTGACCACTTGTGAGATCTTAACCGGGCCATAAATCAAAGAGTGAATATTATGTTGGGTAGTTTAAACCATAGTTACCTACATTTTCTTTCTCCTCTCCGGGAGAAGCCCGGAGAGGAGACGTACCAGTGTCTTCGGTGGGCGGGGCCAGACTGTGACATCAAGAAGCCCCGCCCCTGCAGCGGGAAATGCCGCGATTCGCGGGTCCGCGGGAAGGGGGCGGGGCTAAAATGACGCGATTTGCGTCATTTTAACCCCTTCTCCACTCGACGGACCCGCAAATGCGGGAGGTTCTCTCTCCATCCTGCTCGCATCACTAGGGTGCGAGCTGGATGCGGGAGACCTGCCCACTCTTCCGGGGGTGCGGGGGGCTACCCCAAAAAACGGGAGCCTCCCGCAGCTTCCGGGAGAGTAGGTAAGTATGGTTTAAACTGAAGGTGACAAGCTGACAGCTAGACTGTGTCTTCCAGGGTTTTGGCACTCTTTTCCTCTTTTCTATCTGCCAAATGTTTGTAACGGCTGGAGAAGATTATTTTTCTCTTTATTTTCTTTACTTGATCTCTCATGGATAGTTCCTTACAAAAAATATTGCTGTGACCTTCTGTTATTGCTGAACTAATAGGCCTAGTAACGTTACACATTACAAATCTATTTCTGCACTTCATGGTACTATGTTGTTTATTAAGACATACGTTTCATATTTTTATTTTGTTATTTTTATACTGTACTTGAAAAGATAATATTAATTTCTCTGTGTAAGAATGGTTTGTTACATATGTATACTATATGACTCAGTATGGCCTACTGTAAATGCATGGCTTGTCAGTAGAATTGTGCAAATGAAACATTTATTACAAGTAGAGTATTTCTATTATCATAACATTGTCTTTCTCATGATAGGGAGCACAGTACCACTATCAAGTAGACAGTGAGCTAATGTTGGTCATTATATTATTATTAGCAGTGTCTTATATAGCGCAGCAAATTCTGTTGCGCTTTACAACTGGACATAATTAGAAGACAAAACTGGATAAAAACAAACAGTCATAGAGGTAGGAAGGCCCTGCTCGCAAGCTTACAATCTCTGGGGAAAATAGGATTTTAATACCTACCGGTAAATCCTTTTCTCTTAGTCCGTAGAGGATGCTGGGGGCTCCAAAAGGACCATGGGGTATAGACAGGATCCGTAGGAGACATGGGCACACTATAAGACTTTGAATGGATGTGAACTGGCTCCTCCCTCTATGCCCCTCCTCCAGACCTCAGAGATAGAAACTGTGCCCAGAGGAGACGAACATTTTGAGGAAAAGGATTTTGTTAAACTAAGGGTGAGATACAAACCAGCTCACTCCACACCACACCGTACAACATGGCATTTAATTAAACCCAGTTAACAGTGTGAACTAAAACAGATCAGCAACAGCCTGACCCTTACCAAACACAACGTTTGTGCAACTTAAGCAATAACTATATACAAGTACTGCCGGTAGAGGCCGCACTGGGACGGGCGTCCAGCATCCTCTACGGACTAAGAGAAAAGGATTTACCGGTAGGTATTAAAATCCTATTTTCTCCTTCTTCCTAGAGGATGCTGGGGACTCCAAAAGGACCATGGGGTTTATACCAAAGCTCCAAACCAGGCGGGAGAGTACGGATGACTCTGCAGCACCGATTGAGCAAACACAAGGTCCTCATCAGCCAGGGTATCAAACTTGTAGAACTTAGCAAAAGTGTTTGACCCCGACCAAGTAGCTACTCTGCAAAGCTGTAACGCCGAGACGCCTCGGGTAGCCGCCCAAGATGAGCCCACCTTCCCAGTGGAATGGGCTGTCACCGATTTCGGTAACGGCAATCCAGCTGTAGAATGAGCCTGCTGAATCGTATTACAGATCCAGCGCGCAATAGTCTGCTTAGAAGCAGGAGCGCCAACCTTGTTAGCGGCATATAGGACAAACAGCGCCTCTGTTTTTCTCACCCGAGCCGTTCTGGCTACATAAATTTTCAAAGCTCTGACCACATCAAGAGACTTTGAATCAGCCAAGGCTTCAGTAGCAACTGGCACCACAATAGGTTGGTTCATATGAAACGAAGACACCACCTTCGGTAGAAAATGTTGACGAGTTCTCAACTCCGCTCTACCCTCATGGAAGATCAGATTTTTGTAAGACAAAGCCGCCAATTCGGACACCCGCCTTGCGGATGCCAAGGCCAATAGCATGACCACTTTCCAATGGAGAAATTTCAACTCAACCGTTTGTAAAGGTTCAAACCAATGTGACGTAAGGAACTGTAACACCACGTTAAGGTCTCATGGAGCCACTGGGGGCACAAATGGAGGTTGCATGTGTAGTACGCCTTTCACAAACGTCTGAACTTCAGGAAGCGAGGCCAATTCCCTTTGAAAGAAAATTGATAAGGCCGAAACCTGCATTTTAATGGAGCCTAACTTCAGGCCCGCATCCACACCTGTTTGCAAAAAGTGGAGAAACCGCCCCAGGTGAAACTCTTCCGTAGGAGCCTTCTTGGATTCACACCAAGACACATATTTTCTCCAGATACGGTGATAATGCTTCGCCGTTACCTCCTTTCTAGCCTTAAGTAGGGTGGGGATGACTTCCCCGGGAATACCCTTCCTAGCTAGGATTTGGTGTTCAACTGCCATGCCGTCAAACGCAACCACGGTAAGTCCTGGAACACGCACGGTCCTTGCTGTAACAGATCCTCTCTTAGAGGAAGAGGCCAAGGATCTCCTGTGAGTAATTCCTGTAGATCCGGATACCAGGCACTCCGAGGCCAATCTGGAACAACGAGTATCGCCTGTACCCTTATTCTTCTCACGATCCTTATCACATTTGGGATGAGTGGAGGGAACATATAGACCGACTGAAACACCCACGGTGTCACCAGAGCGTCCACTGCTACTGCTTGAGGGTCCCTCGACCTGGAACAATATGTCTGAAGCTTCTTGTTGAGGCGAGACGCCATCATGTCTATTTGAGGAATTCCCCAACGACTTGTCACTTCTGCAAAGACCTCTTGATTAAGACCCCACTCTCCTGGGTGGGGTCCACGCCTGGAATGAAGACCGCTGCATGTTTTTCCGCCCAGCGAAGGATCTTGGTGGCCTCCGCCATCGCCGCTCTGCTTTTCGTTCCGCCCTGGCGGTTTATGTGCGCCACGGCTGTTACATTGTCCGACTGAATCAGGATGGGCAGGTCGCGAAGAAGATGTTACGTTTGTAGCAGGCCGTTGTAGATGGCCCTTAATTCCAGAATGTTTATGTGCAGACAAGCTTCCTGGCTTGACCATTTTCCCTGGAAATTTTGTCCCTGTGTGACTGCTCCCCAACCTCGGAGACTCGCGTCCGTGATCACCAGAATTCAATCTTGGATGCCGAACGGGCGACCCTCTAGAAGGTGAGAACTTTGGAGCCACCACAGGAGAGAAACCCTGGTCCTGGGGGACAGAGTTATTTTCCGGTGCATATGCAGATGGGACCCTGACCACTTGTCCAGTAGGTTCCACTGAAACGTTCTTGCATGGAACCTGCCAAACGGAATGGCCTCGTAGGCCGCCACCATTTTCCCCAGCACTCGAGTGCATTGATAAATCGACACTTTTGGCAGTTTCAGAAGTTGCTTGACCATGTTCTGGATTTCCTGAGCTTTTTCCAACGGGAGAAAAATCCTCTGCAGTTCCGTGTCCAGAATCATGCCCAAAAACGACAACCGAGTTGTCGGAATCAACTGCGACTTTGGCAAATTCAGGAGCCAGCCATGCTGTTGCAGCACCCGCAGTGAGAGTGCAACGTTTTTTTAGTAACAGCTCCTGTGATCTCGCCTTTATCAGGAGATCGTCCAAGTACGGGATAATTGTGACCCCTTGCCTGCGCAGGAGCACCATAATTTCCGCCATTACCTTTGTGAAAATCCTCGGGGCCGTGGAAAGACCAAACGGCAACGTCTGAATTTGGTAGTGACACTCCTGAACAGCGAACCTCAGGTACGCCTGATAAGGAGGATAAATGGGGACATGTAGGTAAGCATCCTTTATGTCGACTGACACCATAAAAATAGGATTTTGGTACTTACCAGGTAAATCCTTTTCTTTGAATCCATAGGGGGCACTGGAGTACTCTTGGGATATGGACGGCTTTAGCAGAACAAGGGCACTGAATATTTAAATTTCGTAACTCTCCTCCCCTCCATATTCCCAGAGTACCTCAGTGTTTTTTACTGAGCCGAACAGGAGCGATAGAGAGGATGACAATGGAGAATTACATATAACATAACGGACAACAATAAAATGGACACATAACGTAACTGACAACTGAACAGTTGACACCATAACCGATAGAACATGAAAATTTGAACCAGTCGGTGAGAATGTGTTACCATAAGATCCACTGAACTTACCACAAACCAAGTAAAACTGCTCTGGGTGGGCGTCCAGTGCCCCCTATGGATTCAAAGAAAAGGATTTACCTGGTAAGTACCAAAATCCTATTTTCTTTTTCATCCACTAGGGGTCACTGGAGTACTCTTGGGACGTACCAAAGCTTCCCCCGTGGGCGGGAGAGCTGTTTGGCACCTGTAAGACTAGGTGGCCAAAGCTAAATGCTGATGCCGCTAACTTATCAAACTTGTAAAAGCGCACAAACGTGTGCACTGATAACCATGTAGCCGCACGGCAAAGCTGCGTCATAGAAGCCCCACGACCAGCTGCCCATGAAGTTCCCACAGAACGTGTGGAATGAGCTGTTACTGATGTAGGCGGCTGTAACCTAGCATGAAGGTAAGCCTGACGTATGGTCAGTTTAATCCATCTGGATAAGGTCTACTTAGAAGCTGGCCAACCCATCTTGGCAGCATCATAAAGAACAAACAATGTATCCGTCTTACGAACTGTAGACGTTCGAGATACATAAACGCGTAATGCGCGTACCACATCCAAAGTTCCAGAATGTCCTGTTAACACAGGAACTACTATTGGTTGATTGAGTTGAAAAGATGACACTACCTTTGGCAAGAAAGCGGGATTTGTCCGATGTTCCGCTCTGTCATCATTAAACACCAAATACGGTGGCTTGCATGACAAGGCACCCAAATCTGAAACACGCCTTGCCGAAGCTAAGGTTAGGAGAAAAATAGTTTTCCAAGTAAGAAACTTAATATCCACCTGTTGTAAGGGTTCAAAATATGAAGACTGTAAAAAATGTAAAACCAGATTCAGGTCCCATGGCGCTGTAGGTGGAATGAATGGAGGCTGTACCCTAAGGACACCTTGCAGAAAGGTGTGTACAGACTAGTGATGAGCGGGTTCGGTTTCTCGGAAACCGAACCCCCCCGAACTTCACCCTTTTTCACGGGTCCGAGCCATACTCGGATTCTCCCGTATGGCTCGGGTAACCCGAGCGCGCCCGAACGTCATCATCCTGCTGTCGGATTCTCGCGAGATTCGGATTCTATATAAGCAGCCGCGCATCGCCGCCATTTTCACTCGTGCATTGGAAATGTTAGGGAGAGGACGTGGCTGGCGTCCTCTCCGTTATTGTTGAACTTGATTGTGCTGTGCACTATTGCTTAATTGTGGGGAGGGCTGGGGAGCAGCTGTATAATATAGGAGGAGTACAGTGCAGAGTTTTGCTGATCAGGACCACCAGTTATCCGTTCTCTGCCTGAAAAAAACGCTCCATATCTGTGCTCAGTGTGCTGCATATATATCTGTGCTCACACTGCTTAATTGTGGGGACTGGGGAGCAGCTGTATTATATAGCAGGAGTACAGTGCAGAGTTTTGCTGACAGTGACCACCAGTATACGTTGTCTGCCTGAAAAACACTCCATATCTGTGCTCAGTGTGCTGCTTTATTGTGGGGACTGGGGACCACCAGTATAATATTATATAGGAGGAGTACAGTGCAGAGTTTTGCTGACCAGTGACCACCAGTATATAATATATAGCATTACGGTACAGTAGGCCACTGCTGTAGCTACCTCTGTGTCGTCATTAAGTATACTATCCATCTACATTCTATACCTGTGGTGCATTTTAGTTTTGCCGTTTGCTGACACAGTGACCACCAGTATACTATATATAGCAGTACGGAAGGCCACTGCTATACCTACCTCTGTGTCATCATTAAGTATACTATCCATCTACATTCTATACCTGTGGTGCATTTTAGTTTTGCAGTTTGCTGACACAGTGACCACCAGTATACTATATATAATAGCAGTACGGTACGGAAGGCCACTGCTGTACCTACCTCTGTGTCGTCATTAAGTATACTATCCATCTACATTCTATACCTGTGGTGCATTTTAGTTTTGCAGTTTGCTGACACAGTGACCACCAGTATACTATATATAATAGCAGTACGGTACGGAAGGCCACTGCTGTACCTACATCTGTGTCGTCATTAAGTATACTATCCATCTACATTCTATACCTGTGGTGCATTTTAGTTTTGCAGTTTGCTGACACAGTGACCACCAGTATACTATATATAATAGCAGTACGGTACGGAAGGCCACTGCTGTACCTACCTCTGTGTCGTCATTAAGTATACTATCCATCTACATTCTATACCTGTGGTGCATTTTAGTTTTGCAGTTTGCTGACACAGTGACCACCAGTATACTATATATAATAGCAGTACGGTACGGAAGGCCACTGCTGTACCTACATCTGTGTCGTCATTAAGTATACTATCCATCTACATTCTATACCTGTGGTGCATTTTAGTTTTGCAGTTTGCTGACACAGTGACCACCAGTATACTATATAAAGCAGTACGGAAGGCCACTGCTGTACCTACCTCTGTGTCGTCATTAAGTATACTATCCATCTACATTCTATACCTGTGGTGCATTTTAGTTTTGCAGTTTGCGGACACAGTGACCACCAGTATACTATATACAATAGCAGTACGGTACGGAAGGCCACTGCTGTACCTACCTCTGTGTCGTCATTAAGTATACTATCCATCTACATTCTATAACTGTGGTGCATTTTAGCTTTGCAGTTTGCTAACGCAGTGACCACCAGTATACTATATATAGCAGTACGGAAGGCCACTGCTGTACCTACCTCTGTGTCGTCATTAAGTATACTATCCATCTACATTCTATACATGTGGTGCATTTTAGTTTTGCAGTTTGCTGACACAGTGACCACCAGTATACTATATATAATAGCAGTACGGTACGGAAGGCCACTGCTGTACCTACCTCTGTGTCGTCATTAAGTATACTATCCATCTACATTCTATACCTGTGGTGCATTTTAGTTTTGCAGTTTGCTGACACAGTGACCACCAGTATACTATATATAAGAGCAGTACGGTACGGAAGGCCACTGCTGTACCTACCTCTGTGTCGTCATTAAGTATACTATCCATCTACATTCTATACCTGTGGTGCATTTTAGTTTTGCAGTTTGCTGACACAGTGACCACCAGTATACTATATATAATAGCAGTATGGTACGGAAGGCCACTGCTGTACCTACATCTGTGTCGTCATTAAGTATACTATCCATCTACATTCTATACCTGTGGTGCACCTCTTTTTTTTCTTTGCATCATGTGCTGTTTGGGGACTATTTTTTTGAAGTGCCATCCTGCCCGACACTGCAGTGCCACTCCTAGATGGGCCAGGTGTTTGTGTCGGCCACTTGTGTCGCTTAGCTTAGTCACACAGCGACCTTGGTGCGCCTCTTTTTTTCTTTGCATCATGTGCTGTTTGGGGACAATTTTTTTGAAGTGCCATCCTGCCTGACACTGCAGTGCCACTCCTAGATGGGCCAGGTGTTTGTGTCGGCCACTTGTGTCGGTTAGCTTAGCCATCCAGCGACCTCGGTGCAAATTTTAGGACTAAAAATAATATTGTGAGGTGTGAGGTGTTCAGAATAGACTGGAAATGAGAGGAAATTATGGTTATTGAGGTTAATAAAACTATGGGATCAAAATGACCCCCAAATTCTATGATTTAAGCTGTTTTTTAGGGTTTTTTGTAAAAAAAACCCGAATCCAAAACACACCCGAATCCGACAAAAGAATTTCGGTGAGGTTTTGCCAAAACGCGTCCGAATCCAAAACACGGCTGCGGAACCGAATCCAAAACCAAAACACAAAACCCGAAAAATGTCCGGTGCACAATACAGACGGCAATAGAGCCAATCGTCTTTGAAAGTAAATTGACAAAGCAGAGACCTGCACCTTTAGTGTAGATAAACGCAGTCCTCCATCTAACCCCGTCTGTAGAAATAACAAAAGACGGGATAACTTGAAAGATGATGTCGGAAACTTCCGAGCTTCACACCAACCTATATAGGCACGCCAAATTCTGTAATAATGAGCTGCCGTAACTGGCTTCCTAGCACGTAACATGGTTGGTATAACCGATTCTGGAATGCCCTCTCTTCTTAGGAGGGCAGTCTCAACAGCCACCCCGTCAAACGCAGCCGCGCTATATCGGGGTAAAGGAACGGACCCTGTTGTAACAGGTCCGGACGTAGCGGGAGCGGCCAAGGATCGTCTGCGAGTAGTCCGCGGAGATCCGAGAACCAAGCTCTCCGAGGCCAATGAGGCGCCACTAGTATGACTGTGGCGGACTCTCGTTTGATGCGTTTTAGCAACAGAGGGAGCAGCGGAAACAGTGGAAACAGATACATGAGGCTGTACGGCCACGCGATTGTGAGAGCATCCACCGCCACTGCCTTTGGATCTCGCATTCTGGACACATACTGGGGCTTTTGGTGATTGTGGCGCGATGCCATCAGATCCACTTGTGGGTAACCCCACCTCTGGACCAACATGTGAAACACTTCTGGATTTAATGCCCATTCTCCTGGATGAAAATCCCGGCGGCTGAGATAATCTGCCTCCCAGTTGTCCGCTCTCGGAATGAACACTGCCGACAATATCACTCGGTGATGCTCGGCCCAATTGAAGATTCGAGCTACTTCCCGCATGGCCATGAGGCTTCTCGTTCCTCCTTGTTTGTTGATGTACGCGACTGCCGTCGCGTTGTCTGACTGCACTTGGACAATCTGAGACTGGAGCATGTGCACTGCTTGTCGTAGCGCATTGTAAATTGCCCGGAGTTCCAGGACATTTATAGACAGCAATCTTTCGTGATCCGCCCAGAGACCCCGGAGCTGACAATTTTGAACTACAGCTCCCCAACCTCTGAGACTCGCGTCTGTCCTTAGAATTATCCAATTCCAGACGCCGAACCATTTTCCTGCAGTTAGATTGTGTACTTTGAACCACCAGAGTAGAGATACTCTGGCCCGTGGAGACAACCTCACCCTCTGGTGAATCTGCAGATGCGAGCCCGACCACTGTGCGAGCACATCCAGTTGAAAAGGACGTGAGTGAAATCTCCTGAACTGAAGCGCCTTGAAAGCCGCCACCATTGTGCCTAACAGGCAAATGCACAAATGTACCGAGACTGTGCGTGGCTTGAGCACTAGTTGTACCAGATGACGAATAATCTGTACTTTCTGTTCTGGTAGGTAAATTCTTTGATCTACCGTATCGAGAATCATACCTAGAGACGGAATCAGATGTGATTTCTTGAAGTTGACAATCCAACCGTGCTGAACTAGTACATTGTACGTGAGCAATGCATGTTGGAGGGGCATCTGTTGAGACGGAGCTTTGATGAGCAGATTGTCCAAGTACGGAACTATTATCACTCCCAGGGATCTGAGATGAGCTATCATCACAGACATCACTTTGGTGAATACCCGAGGCGCTGACGAGAGGCCAAACGGTAGAGCCTGAAACTGGTAATGGTTCTGCCGTATCGCAAAACGCAAGAACCTCTGATGAGGTGGCCAAATCGGAATGTGTAAGTACGCATCCTTGAGATCCAGCGCAATCATGAGTTCCTGTGGCTCTAAACCTGCAATTACTGACCGCAGAGATTCCATCTTGAATCTGTAGTAAGTGACATACTGATTGAGGCCCTTTAAGTTCAATATTGGCCTGACCGAGCCATCCGGCTTTGGTACCACAAACAGACTGGAATAATAACCCTGACCTTGTTGGTGTACAGGGACCGGAATCAAAACTGCTGAATCCAGCAGAGACTGAATGGCAATTTGCAGAACCGCCCTCTTGTCGTCCGACACAGGCAGTCCTGTCTTGAAAAACCGCAGTGGCGGGAGACAGTCGAACTCTATCTTGTAACCTTTTAACACTAAATTGCGGGTCCACCCATCTGTGGATGTCTGGAACCACGCCAAATGGAACGTCTGAAGGCGTGCCCCCACAACTGGAGATCCGAGATGGGCTGGGAGCCCGTCATCATGCCACTGGCTTGTCGGTGACCTTAGCGTCCTGACGACTGGTGTTGGTTTGTTGAAAACCACGTCCTCGACCTCGTCTACCAGGCGTGGCTGTTCCTCTACCACGGCCTCAAAAGGGCTGAGGTCTAAAGGATTTGAACGCCGGCCCAGAGTATTTCCGTCTAGGTACCGTTGGAGGCAATGGTAGGAAAACAGACTTCCCTCCCGTGGCCTCTCTTAACCTCTGCCTCCCCTTGCCAAGATCGCAGCCAGAGTGCTCGTCGTGCCGTAACTAGCGACGATGAAAGGCGAGAAGTGAGCTGACAGACGTCAGTAGAAGCTGTACATAGATACTCAGCAGCTTCACAGATTTGATCAGCGAGAAGTATAAGGTGATCGTCATGTAGACCAGTCTTGAGTTCTGTTATCCATACAATTAGCGCCTTAGTTACCCAAATGCCAACCAACCCAGGTCTAAGCAACACTCCTGCTGCTATATACATGGACTTTAGCATAGCTTCTATTTTCCGGTCTGTAGGATCTGTAAGCGTAGTAGCCGTTGGAACTGGTATGGTTAATTTTTTTGTATGTTTTGACACAGACGAATCCACCATTGGCGGATTCTCCCATGTGGATGTCACAGACTCTGGAAACGGGTAACTAGACTGAAATCGACGAGGTATAAAAAACCATTTATACGGATTCTTCCGTGTTTCTACTAACATCTTATTAAGAGATTCCGAAACAGGAAAACACATTGGAGATCTCTGTCGTTTAGTAAATACGACTTCATCATTTGTCAGTGGCTCCTCAGTCTCTGTAAACTTCAGAGACTGACGCACCGCCCTGATGAGATTATCAATGCCTGGGCTGTCAAAATCTTCACTATCTGACTGCTGGTCTACTTCGCCCTCCTCACCCTCATCTTGCGCAATGAGGTCTGGCATAGAATCATCAGAATGCAACATAGCAGAAACTGGTACATCATAAGACAAATGAAATTTATCCCTTCTACCCAAAGTGGACTTGTACCTTTGGCAAGGCTGAGACCCCTCCGGTAGTTCTGGCAGTCTCACCCGAGACTCAGATCTTGCCGCTTCCCGCTCGTGTCGAGTGGCGGCCAATTCTGATTGCAACCCAGCCATTACATCAGCTAGCATTGCCCATGGAGGGTCTGGGGATGAAACCGGCTTTGAAACCGGAGCGGAAATTGTATTCGTAGCTGAATTCACAAAACATACTGTACATGTGGTAGATCCATCCGGTAACACACTCTTACAGACATTGCAGTGAAACTGCTTTTTTGCTTTTGCTGGTGCCTTACTCATTATGCAGACAGACAATACATTATACAAAGACAGACAACTTGCACGACTCAGTAAAATTGTTACTAAGGTGTGTCTATATATATATATATGGCCGAAGTGCAGTGCACGTGGCCAGTACTATATGAAACCTGATCTAAAATTCCCACTAACACCCCTGCGCCATCCGGTGGAGTAGTGTTGTAGGACAGGAACGTTCTGGAATCACAAAAAGGAAGAAACAGGAAGCATGGTTAAAATGGCCCCCATACCATGCTTACAGTTATAATCACAGTATAGAAGAACCAAAAAAGGAAAGTATTCCCTATGGTGGGCACACTCAGACTCAGTGACAATTATCTAGAAGTCACATATCAATATATGATATATGACCATTAATCTTAAAATATATCCTTTATTTATAAATCTAAAACATATGCGAAAATATGTGCATGTGAAAATTGTGACAAATAATAAACAAATGTGAAATAAAAGTTAAACCACTATATTCTTATTATCACTATCTCTAGTGTAGAGTATGTATTTATGTTAGTTACTATATGTCATTACTGGATATCTTCAGTCAATACAATTGTCTCTATCATCAGATCCACTTGTGTAATGACTGTTCTTTTATCATGGGGTCGGATGGTCACTGAATAATGACTGTATCTTTAAATATTCACAGTGTGCGCCTCACTGTCTTGTTAGAATAGCTTACTTTACAGTGATCAAAACATACTCCCATTATAGCATACTATTTACTCAATAGAGGTGTGCTAGCTACCCCTAGTGCTTCTAATTAAAGCCAATAACAGTAGCTGATTAGATGATCCTATCAGACACTAGCAATAAATAATCATGCAATCATATGAATCATAAATCTCACTATAATTATCCTACTGGACTCATGTGGAGTATAATTTTCCTATGATTAAGCTGTTGCGAAACGGTCATTAGGCTGACAGTACACACCTTCAGTGTCTGTCATTTTAAATGTTAAACCACTTCGTTAAGAGTTGTATTATGTTTTAAATGTATAACATTGGTGTGCATTGTCCCTAGTATTTAGCTGCAGCAATAGCAAGCTAGGCTGGGGACAGCTGTGTATTGATTCACACTGCCCTCCACATGTGTGGTCTGGCGAACGGCAGCCGCGGCCAGCGGAGAAAGGCTGGGACGCGCGGCACTCACACCGTGCTATTGTGTGATAGCTGCAGCTCTATAATCAGACTGCTTATATTCAGATCCTGCCAGAAGCTGCCTGTCACGGGTGTGCTTCGGGGTACGGACAGCCGCGGCCAGCGGAGACACGCTGACACGAGCGGCTTTAATGTAATCACCCATACCAATTTATTAACACCTGATATACTGTTGGCTAAGAGGGCTAATACATATTACATTTGGATTCATGTGCTGTATATTACTGATTTCAATGAGTGTATAACTCTAAGCCAGAGATGATTATAATCACATGGGTGGACTGGAATATAGAGATTGGAATTAACCGCTGAGAATTGTGGTGTAAGTGTGGAAGCTGCATTAAACACACTTACACATCCAGTAATGTACCCCCTTAACTTATACCTCTGATAGAATCAGTGGTAGTTATACTCCACATGAGTCCAGTAGGATAATTATAGTGAGATTTATGATTCATATGATTGCATGATTATTTATTGCTAGTGTCTGATAGGATCATCTAATCAGCTACTGTTATTGGCTTTAATTAGAAGCACTAGGGGTAGCTAGCACACCTCTATTGAGTAAATAGTATGCTATAATGGGAGTATGTTTTGATCACTGTAAAGTAAGCTATTCTAACAAGACAGTGAGGCGCACACTGTGAATATTTAAAGATACAGTCATTATTCAGTGACCATCCGACCCCATGATAAAAGAACAGTCATTACACAAGTGGATCTGATGATAGAGACAATTGTATCGACTGAAGATATCCAGTAATGACATATAGTAACTAACATAAATACATACTCTACACTAGAGATAGTGATAATAAGAATATAGTGGTTTAACTTTTATTTCACATTTGTTTATTATTTGTCACAATTTTCACATGCACATATTTTCGCATATGTTTTAGATTTATAAATAAAGGTTATATTTTAAGATTAATGGTCATATATCATATATTGATATGTGACTTCTAGATAATTGTCACTGAGTCTGAGTGTGCCCACCATAGGGAATACTTTCCTTTTTTGGTTCTTCTATACTTTCAATTTATTCCTAGGAGCACCTCCCATGTGTATAACAAAGATATGCATTAATAGGATTGAAATATATGGGAAAAAACTTTAAGTGACTTATTGTAATTATTGACGAACATTACAGGTGTCTGTGCGACCCAACTTCTATGTTTTCTATCAGTTATAATCACAGGTCAGGTCATAAATTGTGGAAAGACATGTATAACTTGGAAATAACCTGTTAATACCAACCCCTGTTAATAAAGGCTTAATAGCCCATGCAATTCTTACAACCCATGCAGCCCTTGCTGCTGCTATGGGCATCATACACTTCTCCCCCCCCAACCCCCGTGCAGCTGCGCTGCCTGTGAAGACTTCTCCCCCCCCCCCCCGTGCTCCGTGTACCGCTGTCTATTCCAGCGGGGAGCGGGCACACTGAGCCGGGGAACGGTTACAGGGAGCCGGGGAGCGGGTACAGGGAGCCGGGGAGCGCGCTCTATAGAGCCGTGGAGCGGCGGTATGGAGTGGGCGGAAGTGCGGCCGGCATACGGGGCTCTGTGCGGCGGATCTAGCGGCTCTGGCGGGCGCTTAAAACACTAACCAGCGGCGCCGTCACAGCACTGTAAGCGGCGGGCGGCGCACATAAAGAAAAGTGTTCCCCACACAGCGGGGTGGCAGCGTGAGCTGACCGCCCCGTCCCCTAACATACCTGGACGCCTGTGGTGAGGGGCAATGATGGGGCTTCTTCTGTAAGCTCTGTCCAGCCTTCCTGCAGATAGTTCTGCTCTTGGCTGTGAGGGTGCTCTGTAGAGAGGACCGACACGCCAGCAGCTGCTTGTAGCAGCTTCCACTATCCCGGACCCACGCCTTTTGGTAAGGGGGGAAGGGATGTGCAATAAAGTTTATAAAAAATAAAATAAAAAATAGAATAAAAAATAAAATAAGTATAAGTGCTGCAGAGATAGCACTCGTGCCTGTTGCTACTATGAGCACAGAAAAAACACTGAGGTACTCTGGGAATATGGAGGGGAGAAGAGTTACTAAATTTAAATATTCAGTGCCCTTGTTCTGCTAAAGCCGTCAATATCCCAAGAGTACTCCAGTGACCCCTAGTGGATGAAAAATAAATCCCCCCCTCCAGACTGGAGATCACCGCTCGGAGAGATTCCATCTTGAATTTGAAACTTTTCAAATACACATTGAGGGATTTTAAATTCCTCGACAATGACTCGCTGCTGACACAGCTTTTGTATCGTCGTACACACTACCTCTCTTTCCGGAAGAGAAGCTGGCAAGGCCGATTTTAAAAATTGGCGTGGGGGCACGTCTTGAAACTCCAGCTTGTATCCTTGGGTCACAATTTCCAGCACCCAAGGATCCAGGACCGAGAAAACCCGGACCTGACTGAAGAGTTGAAGACGCGCCCCCACCGGTGCGTACTCCCGTAGCACCACTTTCTTGGATTGTGACAGCAGTGGAAGGGCCAGGAGCAGCGTCTCTGCAGCAAGCTGTGGAGAGAAAATGGCGCTGGTCAGAGCTGAGGAGGAAGCCCCGCCCCCAACAAGGCACGCTTCGGTCCCGCTGAGATTATACTGGCGGGGGTCACAAATAATGCCTATGCACCTTAAAATAGCCAGATAGTGTCTAAAAGAGGTTTTTATTACAGCCCAGGGCGCCCCCCCTGCGCCCTGCACCCATGCAGTGCCTGTGTGAGCGGGAGCAATGGCGCGCAGCGCGACCGCTGCGCGGTACCTCAGGAAGACTGAGTCTTCTGCCGCCTTCCGATGTCTTCTTTGCTTCGGTTACTCACCTGTCTTCGATCTTCTGGCTCTGTGAGGGGGACGGCGGCGCGGCTCCGGGAGCGAGCAGCTAGGCGACCCAAGTGATCGGACCCTCTGGAGCTAATGGTGTCCAGTAGCCTAAGAAGCAGAGCTTATCAGTCTCACAGAAGTAGGTCTGCTACTCTCCCCTCAGTCCCACGAAGCAGGGAGCCTGTTGCCAGCAGTGCTCCCTGAACATAATAAAGCTAACAAAAGTCTTTTTAGAGAAACTCAGTAGAGCTCCCCTAGAGTGTGACCAGTCTCCTCTGGGCACAGAATCTAACTGAGGCCTGGAGGAGGGGCATAGATAGATGAGCCAGTTCACACCCATTCAAAGTCTTATAGTGTGCCCATGTCTCCTGCGGATCGCGTCTATACCCCATGGTCCTTTTGGAGTCCCCAGCATCCTCTAGGACGAAGGAGAAATAGGCATTGATACACAAGGATAGGTGCTATCTATTGCATAGTTGTCCACCAGATTGTAATTGTTCTTGGTGGGCTGCATGATATTATATCACAACAGTGTGGAACCAGGGTCAGGAGAAAGGGAGAATGAAGAAAGAAAATATGTGGGGGATATGTGTGGACTGTACTGTGGGGATATAATTGGATAGGAAAACTATGAAGGTAATGTGAGCGGTTCTGGAATTTGATAAGCTTGGCTAAATAGGTGAGTTTTCAGGGAACGCTTGAAGGTTTGCAGACTAGAGGAGAGTCTTATTGTACATGGTAGGGCATTCCACAGAGTGGGTGCAGCCCACAGAAAGTCCTGTAATCGTGCATGAGAGCAAGTAATGAGTGTGGATGAGAGACGTATATCTTGCGAAGATAGAAGTGGCCGGGTTGGGAGATATTTTGAGATAAGCAAAGAGAGGTATGTTGGTGTAGCATTATATGCATTATATAGGGGTAGGTGTACTAAGCCTTGGTGAGTGACAAAGTGGAGATAAACTACCAACCAATCAGCTCCTAACTGCAAATTTTTCAAACAAAGTCTGTAACATGGCAGTTAGGAGCTGATTGGCTGGTACCTCTCTCCACTTTATCACTTTCCATATTACCAACTAGTAGGAAATGATATGCACTAAACTCTCTGAATAAGCCTTTTCTCTTCTGTAAATAATGGGCACATGCAATGACTGTACCACCAGGCATGGATGTAGTATTTCCACAGAACTAAAAAGTAAAAACTGAAAATGTACCACTATAGCCATATTGCCAGTGCTACTGGCATATTTATAGATAATATTCCACCTTACCTGGCGAGGAAACAATGAGTACCATAGACAGGAGTCATGCAAATGCTTGAAAGCATAGGATAGACTGCAGTGCACAGTCCGATAATGAGGAGAATGGAGACTTTTGTCTAAAGTATCACTATCTAGAGCTCACAAATAGCAGGATAACAGAGACCACACTCCCCAAGTGCACTCATTAAGTGACATGAAGCTGAATTCACATGGCTTTAGGAACACAATGAATAAGGTGCCTTTTCTCAGCCTGGGCACATAAACTGGGAGTGACAATAGGACGTTTGCTGACTTTCTGGTCTGCCCGGAATTATGTAATATTGGTCACATGACAAAGGGATTGCCTTTGCTTTGCTCCCTATAAAAATATACAACCCTTTGTGTCCCAGGACTTGGGCTAATATCTCTTAGACTTTTCTTAGGCGAGTTATCAATGCCTGAGTTAATCCGGGACGGAGATTTCTCAAGACAATAGTTAACATTAATTCAGGCTAATGTTTTTGCAGTTAAATATTTACACAAAGAAGGATAAACTAAAAGTGGTGTTAAGAGACGCATGAACAACAAATAGAGAATTCATTCCAAGTACAACCATTCAAATCCCATCCTGTATATAAAGCACACACAGTATACAATTACCTACTGTATAACTGGGATAGGCACTATAGTATTACCCATGTATACATATTGTATTTAGTGTCAAGGATTTGTTTAAGAGGCTAGTACATAGAAACAAAGCTTATGTAAGGCATTGTTAACCAACACTCAAACACTGTTCATATGACTGCAATGTTATTTCTGTAATAACTGGGGTAAGCTTACCGTTCAAATACAAATCTCAATGCAGTGATGGTAAGCATGCATGGAATACCAAAGAGAAGGTCACGGGGTTTCGGATACTGGATGTCTTCTGTCTCCTTCATGTCTTCCCAGCTGACTCCAGGAGGAAGCCAATACTCCTGTCGCCAAAGCCACTGGTTCAGCAGAGAATCCATTCTGTGACTAAAAATTAGGAAAAGTTAGCAATGAAGTCTCGCACGCTGTCAGTAAAGTAGAAGGGAGTATCAGAAATAAAGAATTCTGGGGGCGTGGCCTGGATGCTGCTCTGAGTGGATGTGCTGACACAGAGCTCTGTCCACCACGGGGTTAATACATACTTGCCTACCTGACCCTCTCCATGAGGGAGAAAATACTCTGCTCCTGGACTTTCCTGGTAATGTATGATTGCCATCACCTGTGGTGAGCTAGGTAATTGATAAGAAAGGTGTTTCACCACAGGTGATGGCAATCATACATTACCAGGAAAGTCCAGGAGCAGAGTATTTTCTTCCTCATGGAGAGGGTCAGGTAGGCAAGTATGGGTTAATATCACCAATTGCTGCCTGCCCCTGTGTCTCTGTCTACCAGCCCAGCCTTACCCACTGCTGGGGACGTTGCCCTGTGCTCGGGGCTGCCGCCGGGTGCTTTTTACAGCTGTTCACTGCCTGAGGCCTACTTTTTGCTGTGAAGCCGGGGCCTCGAGTTTAGAGCCTGCCCAGAAACGAGCTCCAGGACTGGATTGCAGCCAAAACGGGACCTGCAGCTGCTCCCCCTCCTGCCTGAACTCACCCACACAGAGTCTCCTGCCTACATAAGACCCTCAGGTACCTTTGGAAGTGGGGAAGCGCCCTCCCTGTCTGCTGTGGCTGTAGTTAGTGAGTGAAATCCCCTGCCTGTGCTCTCGGCGGCGCCCATCTTGGTACACCCTAGTGCAGTGCTCCTGAGGCTCTCTAGATGTCACTGTGGATGCACACGCTGCAAGTCACACTCTCCCTTCTGCTGCCTGGACCTGCTATCATATCCACCTCACCTGCAGCAGCTTCTACAGGGGGTCTCTGTGTTTAACCCTTGGGAAATTGACACAACAACTCTTGCCTGCTGCTCCCCACTGATGTGAATTACTCACCGCATGTCTGCCTCACCTACTCCTTCTATGCTATGACATGACACTTTGCCTTCCACGTGGAGCCCTCTCTGTTTGATTTCTTGGATATCTCTCTAGCACGTACCGTTTTATTCCGCATAGTACCCGCCATGCCTCCTAAACGCAATAAAGGGGACAAGGCGGTCTCCCAGGTAGCGTTTTTCAGACCGTCTCCTATGGCTTCTAAATCCAAGGAGGAAAAAAGCAAGGCCCCCAAGGATACCAGCCTCATATCTTCGCCACCTTCACAGCCACCCCCTCCTGCTGCAACCGGAAACCCGGCCGGCTCCCTCGGGGACACTGTCTCTCTTACGGTGGATGTGTTTAAAAGTGTACTGGCGCAGTTTAAAGACGAAATGGCTGCAGAATTTAGGGCCACTATGAGAGAATTGCCAGAAGTCGATAGATGATATTGGGGGCCGCACTGACACCCTGGAAACAAAAATGGGAGAAGTAGTGACCTCCCATAACGACCTCATTTCCTCCCACGAGCTGTTACAGGCCGAAGTTTCTGCCCTTAAAGATAAAATCTCTGAAGCAGAAGACAGATCGAGACGGAACAATTTGAAACTACGCGGTGTTCCGGAGAATGTCTCCAACAGTGCTTTGAATGATTTTGCAGTGTCACTTTTCGGCAAGCTTCTCCCATCATACAAACAGGCAGACTTCCTTATCGACCGTATTCATAGACTCCCCAAGGCAAGGAACGCTCCGGACGGAGCTTCCCGAGACGTGCTCATGAGGATGCACTATTACCACGTGAAGGAGGCCCTCTTAAAGGCTGCCAGGCCCTCGGAAGATTCTTCAGAAGTCCTAGGAGAGTTACAACTGTTTGGAGACCTGTCCCGTGACACTTTGGCTAAAAGACGCTCTCTACACCCCATTACTTCCATTTTACGTAAAGAGAACATTATGTATCGATGGGGCTTCCCTACAAAATTGCTGATTTCCCGAGAGGGCTCCACTGTGGCAATTACGAATGTCGAGGATGGTAAAAGGATCCTCGCGAAATGGAACATTGCAAGCCTTCCCCCACAAGCATCTTCTGACGGTGGCCTCCAGCGGGACTGGGCCTAGTTGGTGGCGATTGTTTGAGCATACTTTCTATCTCCTGTTTGCACTGTTCTTGTTCATGTTTACCTTAGTCATGTCTTACTAGTAGCTCTACAATGTTGGATGTACTTATTGTGGGATCTCATTTTGTTTCAGCACCGGGCTCCAATAATGTTTAGGAAGTTTTGAGGTCCTCATGGGTGTCCTCTAGGTGTCTCTCCTGCTCATCCTGGGTGCCCTCAGTCCCATCTCTCTGTTTCACCCGATCCTCATGCAGAGGGTACCTTGGCTGGGTGCGGGGGAGGCCCGAGGGTACAGATATGGAATATGGTAGAGCTACGTCTTAAAATGTTTGTTTCTTTAAAGGTGAGGGCAGTTAGGCCACTAACCCCCCAGTCTAGTTTAGAGACGCCATGGTTAGGCGTCCAAATGTGCCCCCGAGAGGGGCGAATTTTTCTTTCCTTCTGCTTTGTCTACTCTTTCTTCTCTTCTGTCGCCCCCCTCTGTTAGATAGTCCCCCCGGGTTCTCGAGTCATACTGTCAAAGTTGTAATGATTGGTCTGGTTGCATACGTCTTTATTTTATCTTTTGTAATACTACAATGGTTAACATAGTATCTATGAATGTGAAGGGGCTTAACTCCCCCCATAAAAGGAAGTTGGCCCTCAATTACTTTCACAAACTTAAAGCGCACATAGTTGCCCTCCAAGAGACACATTTTATTAAGTCTGCACCCCCGCAGTTCTCTAATACGCGATTCCCACACTGTTACTTCGCGAATGGCCCGGCAAAGAAGGCCGGGGTTGCAATTCTGATTTCTCAGCACTGTCCGTTCTTTCACCTCGCAATATAGTGACCCCGAAGGGAGATATCTAATTGTGTCAGGTCAACTTGAAAATAAGGAGGTAACTTTAGTGTCCTGCTACGCCCCTAATACTAAACAGCTGACATTTTGTAGAAAACTCTGCGCCAAGGTACGACAACTGTCCAAAGGCGCGTTGCTCCTGCTAGGCGACTTTAACCTCACTGCTGACCCTGAAATTGACAACTCCCGCAGACAGACTCCGTGTCCCGGTCAGCTTCGTAGGAATGCGTAGGGATTCCGCCAACTGCTGGCGGAACATGACTTGCTGGACGTCTGGCGCGTTAAACACCCGACCGTCCGGGATTACACATACTATTCACATGTACACTCCACCTACTCCAGAATTGATTTTGCTTTAGCAGACAAATGGACCTCCCAGTCCATTAGCGCCATATCTATCCTCCCCATGTCATGGTCCGATCACTCCCCATTGTTTATTAAGTGGCACATAGCCAATAGACTCGTCTCTCCTGGTCCCTGGCGCTTGGGTAAACAAAGTCTTCTCAACCCAGAAACTAAGCAGGCTATCCAATCTACTATAACCCATTATCTCTCTGAGAACTGCCCTCGGGACACATCAAACTTTAACTTTTGGTGTGCCCTTAAGGCAGTGCTTCGGGGAACTGCAATACAAATAGCGGCGAGTCTGAAACGGGAATACCGAAAAAACCTTGCCTCTGCTGAACGCAAAGTTTCCTCTTTGGAAGTCTCCCATAAAAGAGACCCGCATAACCGGACTCTCTTGAAACAGCTGCAGACTGCTAGAGATGTGGTAAACTCCTTCTATTTGTCGGAGGTCCACCGTAACATACACAGGTTAAATCAAAAGTTCTATGTACATGGAAACCAAGCCAGTACACTACTGGCAAGCAAACTATGAGGTAGAAAGGCTAGGGGTAAGATACATACTATTTACTCGGATAAGGGTGCTAGAGTCCATGAGCCGGACGAAATTGCGACAGTGTTTGCGACTTACTACTCTAAACTTTACAATTTAAAAGACGACAGTTCTACCTTTCAGCCCACTAGGGGTGCCATCCGGGACTTTCTTGATAGTCTCGAGCTCCCCTCGTTGTCTTCAGAAATGTGTAGAGATATTGGTTCCCCCTGGACCTTAACCGAGATAGAAGTAGCTATAGATTCTTTACCTAAAGATAAGACACCGGGCCCGGATGGCTATCCCTCAGCTTTTTATAAATCCATCAGAGACAGTCTGGCCCCGGTTTTGCTTTCAGTGTTCAATGAGGCCTCAGAGAGGGGTAGTTTCCCCAAAGAAATGTTGGAAGCTCAAATTGTAGCCATCCCTAAACCAGGGAAGTCCCATACCTCTGTACAAAACTTCAGACCAATTGCTCTGCTGAACTCAGATCTTAAAATATACGCCAAAATGTTCGCTAATCGTGTTAGTCCTCTTCTCCCTTCCCTAATTCACCCTGACCAGGTTGGCTTTGTGCCGAACAGCCAAGCCCCGGACAATACACAGAAGGTAATAGACATCATTGAGCACTGCTCAGCAAAACGGGAACCTCTTCTAGTTCTCTCATTGGACGCCGAGAAGGCGTTCGATAGACTAAATTGGGATTTCATGCAGCTGACGCTGGAGAAGTTTGGCTTCGCCGGACGGATCATGGACTCTATCCTAGCATTATACTCCTTGCCCTCGGCAAGGGTTTATGTGAACGGATGCACCTCTCCGAGTTTTGATATTACTAACGGCACCCGACAGGGGTGCCCTCTATCCCCTCTTATTTTTATTTTGGCAGTTGAACCCCTGGCTGCTAGGATCAGATCTCACGATTCGATTAAGGGACCAATTATAGGAGGTGTAGCACATAAAGTTAGCCTATTTGCAGACGATGTCTTACTATGCTTAACAGATCCCGAAGACTCCCTCCTGACCCTACACTCGGTCCTTCAACAATACTCAGACGTTTCATATTATAGACTCAACACCTCTAAAACGGAAGCCCTTCCGTTCCACATTTCTTTAAACGCGATCTCTAGAATGAAAGACCTATACAGATATGCCTGGCAGACCCATTCCTTGAAGTACTTAGGGATTCATTTGGCTGGAGAGGAGGAGCTGATTAATCGTAATTTTGACCTTTTATTAAAAGCTTTTGCGGAGCTGACTGGGGAATGGATGATGCATGAGGTCTCTTGGCTAGGTCGGATTGCCGCGGCTAAAATGGTGCTCCTCCCCAAACTTATGTACTTGTTTCGTGCCATACTGAGGCCCCTCCCCAAGCTGTTATATATTAAATTTAATCAAATCATAACCAAGTATGTGTGGAGAAGCTAACGGCCAAGAGTTGCTAAAAAAACCCTGGTTTTGCCCAAAAGTGCGGGTGGCGTTGCTTTTCCAGATTTGGAACTATACCATATGGCCTGTATCTTGAACCAAACTAGGGATTGGTTCACCGTCGAGAATCCGAAATCATGGGTGATGGTGGAGGCCACTTGCATGCACCCGGTTGCGCTCCCTGATCTCTTGTGGATGCCTCCTTCCGCTGCGAAAGCCAAGGGAAGGTCCTGTAACTCAGTTGAAACTACTCTGGGTGCGTGGCACAAGTTGGTATTGTCTTCAGATGAGATTACTTTGCCATGCTCCCTTCTATCGCTAGACTCCTTCTCTACCATGATTTTTAATACAGACCTCAGCGACTGGAGGAGGAAAGGCCTCTCCTCCCTAAGTGACTTGTATGTGGCAGGCTCCCTTCTCCCCTTCCCCCGACTACAGGAGCTATATGGCATACGGTCTCAAGATTTTTTTTAAATACCTACAGCTGAGGAGTTGGATACACTCCTTCCCTAAGTTTGCTGGCTCTAGACCCTCTCTCCCAGCATATATTAAGCTCCATTTGATGTCACCGAGGTATAGGGGCGGGATCTCCTGGTGGTATAAACTCCAATTAGCAAACTCCACACATACCAAATTTTTTTTCTGTTCCCCTGACTTATTTGTACAAAAAAGAGAGAGGAGGATTCCTTTTTTTCTTCCCTCTCACCTTTCAATACAAATTTAATGTTTAAATAAAAAAGAAATAAAGAATTCTGTCAAACACTGTACGTCATGCACAGAGCCGGCCTTAGGCATGGGCAAACTATGCAATTGCCTAGGGCATCTGGTATGCCTAGGGGCACAAGCAGCTTCTGCTGATTAAAATGATATGTGGCATGCCTATATTCTGTGTGTGGCATTTTGAATGCAGATACAGCCACAGTCGCACACAGTATATAGGCATGCCGCATATCATTTTAATCAGCGGAAAGCTGCTTGTGCATCCTAGCCACATAGCAATGCAAATAAGATGCATTTTCATAAAAAATAGGCACCCAACGTTAGCAAAGTTGCCATATGACTCACGCTAGGAACTATATGTGTCATTATGTGTATAAGGGCATTAATAATGTGTAAGATATGTGTAAGGGGCACTATGTGTGTCATTATGTGTATAAGGGCACTAATAATGTGCGGCATATGTGTAAGGGACATTATGTGTGTCATTACGTGTATAAATGCATTACCAATGTGTGGCATTATGTGTATAAGGTGCTCTACTGTGTGGCATAACATATAGAAAGGGCACTACTGTGTGGTCTAATGTGAATAAAGAGCAATATAGTGTGGTAAAATGAGAATATTGAGTAATATAGTGTGGTATAATGAGAATAAAGAGCAATATGGTGTGGTGTAATGTGAATAAGGAGCAATTCAGTATGTTATGTGAATGAGGGGCACTGCTGTGAGGAGTAACATATATAAGGTAAAGTGGTACTACTGTGTGATGTAATGTGAATAAGGGACACTATCGTATGATAAATTGTGAATAAAGTTGCACTACTGTGAGGCATAAGTTGAATTGGGGGTACTATTGTGTGGCCATGCCCCTTGCCAGCAAAAACACATACCTTTTTGGCCTGGTGCTGGGAATGGGGTGCAGGGTCAGAGGCAGAACTAGCGGTGGTGCTAGGGGGCACCAGCCAAAATCTTGCCTAGTGCATCATATTGGTTAGGACTGGCTCTAGTCATGCATACTGCAATATCAGGAATTCCTAACCATTATCCATGTACCACAGTAACATCTGTACATAATAATAAGTATATATGACCAGAGGCGGACCTACAGTATGATAAGCCACACTTACAACATCTAATATTCGAATCTCCAATGAGTACATCATATGTTTTAAATAAGGGGGGATATGTAAAGCAGTGATAAGCGCAGAGAAATAAGCCAAGTAAGCCAGTGGAGAAGTTGCCCATGGGAACCAATCAGCTGCCCTGTATAATTTGAAAGTACGCAAATGATAAATGTTACTTCAATGCTGATTGGATGCCATGGACAACTTCTCCACTGCCTCACTTCTCCGCTGTTTTTACTGCTTAGTACATATCCCCCTTGACTCAAGCAAGAGAAACTAAAATGTAAAAAAGTAATTGATACCTACTAAAATAACAAAAATAAGATTTTACTCACCGGTAAATCTATCTCTCGTAGTCCGTAGTGGATGCTGGGACTCCGTAAGGACCATGGGGAATAGCGGCTCCGCAGGAGACTGGGCACAACTAAAGAAAGCTTTAGGACTACCTGGTGTGCACTGGCTCCTCCCACTATGACCCTCCTCCAGACCTCAGTTAGGAAACCGTGCCCGGAAGAGCTGACACAATAAGGAAGGATTTTGAATCCCGGGTAAGACTCATACCAGCCACACCAATCACACCGTATAACTCGTGATACTATACCCAGTTAACAGTATGAAATATAACTGAGCCTCTTAACAGATGGCTCAACAATAACCCTTTAGTTAAGCAATAACTATAAACAAGTATTGCAGACAATCCGCACTTGGGATGGGCGCCCAGCATCCACTACGGACTACGAGAAATAGATTTACCGGTGAGTAAAATCTTATTTTCTCTGACGTCCTAAGTGGATGCTGGGACTCCGTAAGGACCATGGGAATTATACCAAAGCTCCCAAACGGGCGGGAGAGTGCGGATGACTCTGCAGCACCGAATGAGCAAACTCTAGGTCCTCCTCAGCCAGGGTATCAAACTTGTAGACTGTTGCAAAAATGTTTGAACCCGACCAAGTAACAGCTCGGCAAAGTTGTAAAGCCGAGACCCCTCGGGCAGCCGCCCAAGAAGAGCCCACTTTCCTCGTGGAATGGGCTTTTACAGATTTAGGGTGCGGCAGTCCAGCCGCAGCATGTGCAAGTTGAATCGTGCTACATATCCAGCGAGCAATAGTCTGCTTAGAAGCAGGAGCACCCAGCTTGTTGGGTGCATACAGGATAAATAGCGAGTCAGTTTTCCTGACTCCAGCCATCCTGGAAACATATACTTTTCAGGGCCCTGACTACGTCCAGTAACTTGGAATCCTCCAAGTCCCAAGTAGCCGCAGGCACCACAATAGGTTGGTTCACATGAAAAACTGATACCACCTTAGGAAGGAATTGGGAACGAGTCCTCAATTCCGCCTTATCCATATAAAATACAGATAAGGGCTTTTGTATGACAAAGCCGCCAATTCTGATACACGCCTGGCCGACGCCAAGGCCCACAGCATGACCACTTTCCACGTGAGGTATTGTAGCTCCACAGATTTAAGTGGCTCAACCCAATGCGACTTCAGGAAATCCAACACCACGTTGAGATCCCACGGTGCCACTTGAGGCACAAACGGGGCTGACTATGCAGCACTCCCTTAACAAAAATTGTCTGAACTTCAGGCAGTGAAGCCAGTTCTATTTTGGAAGAAAAACGATAGGGCCGAAATCTGGACCTTCATGGAACCCAATTTTAGGCCCATAGTCACCTCTGACTGTAGGAAGTGCAGAAATCGACCTAGCTGAAATTTCTCCTTTGGGGCCTTCCTGGCCTCACAGCACGCAACATATTTCCGCCATATGCGGTGATAATGGTTTGCGTTCACTTCTGTCCTAGCTTTAAATAGCGTAGGGATAACTTCCTCCGGAATGCCCATTTCCTTCAGGATCCGGCGTTCAACCGCCATGCCGTCAAACGCAGCCGCGGTACGTCTTGGAACAGACAGGCCCCCTGCTGCAGCAGGTCCTGTCTGAGCGGCAGAGGCCATGGGTCCTCTGAGATCATTTCTTGGAGTTCTGGGTACCAAGCTCTTCTTGGCCAACCGGAACAATGAGTATAGTTCTTACTCCTCTCCTTCTTATTATTCTCATTACCCTGGGTAAGAGAGGCAGAGAAGGGAACACATACACCGACTGGTACACCCACGGTGTTACCAGAGCGTCCACAGCTATCGCCTGAGGGTCCCTTGACCTGGCGCAATATCTTTGTAACTGTTTGTTGAGGCGGGACGCCATCATGTCCACCTGTGGCCTTTCCCAACGGTGTACAATCATTTGGAAGACTTCTGGATGAAATCCCCACTCTCTCGGGTGGAGGTCGTGTCTTCTGAGAAAGTCTGCTTCTCAGTTGTCCACTCCGGGAACGAACACTGCTGACAGTGCTAACACATGATTTTCCGCCCATCGGAGAATCCTTGTGGCTTCTGCCATCGCCATCCTGCTTCTTGTGCCGCCCTGTCGGTTTACATGAGCGACCGCCGTGATGTTGTCTGACTGGATCAGCACCGGCCGGTGTTGAAGCAGGGGTCTAGCCTGACTTAGGGCATTGTAAATGGCCCTTAGTTCCAAATATTTATGTGTAGGGAAGTCTCCTGACTTTTCCATAGCCTTGGAAGTTTCTTCCCTGTGTGACTGCCCCCCAGCCTCGAAGGCTGGCATCCGTGGTCGCCAGGACCCAGTCCTGTATGCCGAATCTGCGGCCCCCTAGAAGATGAGCACTCTGCAGCCACCACAACAGCGACACCCTGGCCCTTGGAGACAGGGTTATCCGCCGATGCATCTGAAGATGCGACCCGGACCACTTGTCCCACAGATCCCACTGGAAGATCCTTGCATGGGACCTGGCGAATGGAATTTCTTCGTAAGAAGCTACCATCTTTCTCAGGGCTCGCGTGCATTGATGCACCGACACCTGTATTTGTTTTAGGAGGTCTCTGTCTAGAGACGACAATTCCTTGGACTTCTCCTCCGGGAGAAACCCTTTTTATCCTGTTCTGTGTCCAGAACCATACCCAGGAACAGTAGACGCGTCGTAGGAACCAGCTGCGACTTTGGAATATTCAGAATCCAGCCGTGCTGTTGTAGCACTTCCCGAGATAGTGCTACTCCGACGAACAACTGCTCCCTGGACCTCGCCTTTATAAGGAGATCGTCCAAGTACGGGATAATTATTTCGGCCATTACCTTGGTAAATACCTCGGTGCCGGGGACAGACCAACGTCAACGTCTGGAATTGGTAATGACAATCCTGTACCACCATTTTGAGGTACTCCTGGTGAAGAGGGTAAATAGGGACATGCAGGTAAGCATCCTTGATGTCCAGTGATACCATGAAATTCTCCAGGCTTGCAATAATCGCCCTGAGCGATTCCATTTTGAACTTGAACCTTCGTATATAAGTGTTCAAGGAATTCAATTTTAGAATGGGTCTCACCGAACCGTCTGGTTTCGGTACCACAACATTTTGGAATAGTAACCCCGGCCTTGTTGAAGGAGGGGTACCTTGATTTCACCTGCAGGAAGTACAGCTTGTGAATTGCCGCCAGTACTACCTTTCTCCGAGGGCAGCAGGCAAGGCTGATGTGAGGTAACGGCGAGGGGGAGTCGCCTCGAACTCCAGCCTGTATCCCTGTGATACTACTTGCAGAACCTAGGGATCCACCTGTGGGCAAGCCCACTGGTCCCTGAAGTTCCCGAGACGCGCCCCCACCGCACCTGTCTCCACCTGTGGAGCCCCAGCGTCATGCGGTGGACTCAGAGGAAGCGGGGGAAGATTTTTGATCCTGGGAACTGGCTGCCTGGTGCAGCTTTTTCCTTCTTCCCTTGCCTCTGTGCAGAAAGGAAGCGCCTTTGACCCGCTTGCTTTTCTGAAGCCGAAAGGACTGTACCTGAAAATACGGTGCTTTCTTAGGCTGTGAGGAAACCTGAGGTAAAAAAATTTCTTCCCAGCTGTTGCTGTGGATACGAGGTCCCAGAGACCATCCCCAAACAATTCCTCACCCTTATAAGGCAGAATCTCCATGTGCTTTTTAAAGGCAGCATCACCTGTCCACTGCCGGGTTTCTAATACCCTCCTGGCAGAATGGACATTGCCTTAGTTCTGGACGCCAGCCGGCAAATATCCCTCTGTGCATCCTTCATATATAAGACAACGTCTTTAATATGCTCTATGTTAGCAAAATATTATCCCTGTCTAGGGTATTAATATTATCTGACAGGGTATCAGACCATGCTGCAGCAGCACTATTTATGCTGAGGCAATTGCAGGTCTCAGTATAGAACCTGAGTGTGTATATACAGACTTCAGGACAGCCTCCTGCTTTTTATCAGCAGGCTCCTTCAAGGTGGCCGTATCCTAAGACGGCAGTGCCACCTTTTTTGACAAACGTGTGAGCGCCTTATCCACCCTAGGGGATATCTCCCAACGTGACCTATCCTCTGGCGGGAAAGGGTACGCCATCAGTAACTTTTTAGAAATTACCAGTTTCTTATTGGGGGAACCCACGCTTCTTTACACACTTCATTCACTCATCTGATGGGGGAACAAAACACTGGCTGCTTTTTCTCCCCAAAAATAAAACCCCTTTTATGTGGTACTTGGGTTCATATCAGAAATATGTAACACATTTTTCATTGCCGAGATCATGTAACGGATGTTCCTAGTGGATTGTGTATATATCTCAACCTCGTCGACACTGGAGTCAGACTCCGTGTTGACATCTGTGTCTGCCATCTGAGGTAACGGGCGTTTTTTGAGCCCCTGATGGCCTTTGAGACGCCTGGGCAGGCGCGGGCTGAGAAGCCGGCTGTCCCACAGCTGTTACGTCATCCAGCATTTTATGTAAGGAGTTGACATTGTCGGTTAATACCTTCCACCTATCCATCCACTCTGGTGTCGGCCCCACAGGGGGCGACATCCCATTTATCGGCCTCTGCTCCGCCTCCACGTAACCTTCCTCATCCAACATGTCGACACAGCCGTACCGACACACCGCACACACACAGGGAATGCTCTGACTGGGGGGACAGAGAGAGAGAGTATGCCAGCACACACCAGAGCGCTATATAATGCAGGGATTAACACTATAACTGAGTGATTTTTCCCCCAATAGCTGCTTGTATACATATATTGCGCCTAAATTTAGTGCCCCCCCCTCTCTTTTTAACCCTTTGAGCCTGAAAACTACAGGGGAGAGCCCGGGGAGCTGTCTTCCAGCTGCACTGTGAAGAGAAAATGGCGCCAGTGTGCTGAGAGAGATAGCCCCGCCCCTTTTTCGGCGGACTTTTCTCCCGCTTTTTTATGGATTCTGGCAGGGGTAATTTATCACATATATAGCCCTGGGACTATATATTGTGATGATTTGCCAGCCAAGGTGTCTTATATTGCCCTCAGGGCGCCCCCCCCCAGCGCCCTGCACCCATCAGTGACCGGAGTGTGAGGTGTGCATGAGGAGCAATGGCGCACAGCTGCAGTGCTGTGCGCTACCTTGTTGAAGACAGAAGTCTTCTGCCGCCGATTTTCCGGAACACTTCTTGCTTCTGGCTCTGTAAGGGGGCCGGCGGCGCGGCTCCGGGAACGAACACCAAGGTCGGGTCCTGCGGTCGATCCCTCTGGAGCTAATGGTGTCCAGTAGCCTAAGAAGCCCAAACTACCACCTGTTAGGAAGGTTCGCTTCTTCTCCACTTAGTCCCTCGCTGCAGTGAGTCTGCTGCCAGCAGATCTCACTGTAAAATAAAAAACCTAAATATACTTTCTTTCTAGGAGCTCAGGAGAGCCCCTAGTGTGCATCCAGCTCAGCCGGGCACAAGATTCTAACAGGTCTGGAGGAGGGTCATAGTGGGAGGAGCCAGTGCACACCAGGTAGTCCTAAAGCTTTCTTTAGTTGTGCCCAGTCTCCTGCGGAGCCGCCATTCCCCATGGTCCTTACGGAGTCCCAGCATCCACTTAGGACGTCAGAGAAAATGAAATACCCAATGTGTAGCCCAATAAGTGAATTACTTATTCATAAAAAGATCCATAATGTCATCGGCACCATACTGAAGTACCGGAGACCAATGTCACATAGGTAGGAAAGATGGCGAAAGCAGACAATAGAAACAGTTCCTGGTAGATGCAGTGGCAGACCTACATTTATGAGACATTAAAGCTTGTACTGTCATGAGGGCCCCTTTCGCAACAAGCAACAACACAGCAACATTGGTCCAGGGGCTGCTGGGTGTTGTAGTCTAGCCCTGTAATATGAACTCTGTAAATAGCATGAAACATGCATCCCTTTTAAACTACAATTCCAGACTGGAGACTCATCGTTGAAAACGGATACACGTTTCATGCTATTTACAGAGCAAAAACCACAGAGCTAGACTACAACTCCCAGCAGTTATTCTGTACTAGAAGCCTGGTTGTCTTGGTGTTATCGGTGAAGAACTATAACCATACAGTACATAAAAAAAAAAGAGTTGAAAATCAGATTTTTGGAGTTAAAATGCAAAAGCAAGATGAGTGCAGCCTGAAATGGGTATTAGAGCACATTCTGAGGACAATAGTAAGTACTTCAACCCATTGGCTTATGGTTCTATCACTAAAATAACCTTATTTTAATACCACACACTTAAAAGTTTAAAAATGCACTCATTAAAAAAAGTTACTTCAGGGCACCTACGGGATCAGGGGCTCTGACGCTTAAGCTTCATTAGTTTCATAGTAGATCTGCTCCTGGGTAGATGTATATACTATAATTAGGTAGTAAATGTATGATGTTTTAGCAGACTTTAGGCATTTGGTCAATCCCTTTGCCTCTTCATGTCCTGTCCCCTGTCCTGGATGCAGGACGGAATTTATGAAGATAAGACACATATTAGGCCAAATGGTAGCACTGGTAGAAGACGGGAAACCTAAATCCTGTATACATTCTGTAACAGAATAGTACTTCCGGCAATGGTGCATGCTAAAATGGCACACGATCGTAAGTGCATAGATTTATTATCTAATTACATAACTCTACCATGCATGCCCTCTATTACGGGATTCTCTGGTATTTATACTAGCATCCATTTCTCTTCTTTGATTTCAGTTATATCTGACAGAAATATAATCTCTAACAGATTGCAGCTGTATTCCTTGCAGTACAAGTATTCTAATTACATACAGTAAGCAAAACACAAGGATCACATGATTACTTTTTTCAGCATTATACAACCAAAAGCCTGATGCTAAAGAGGTTAAACAGTAAGAAATTGGTTGTAGTTAATTTTTCATACAGTATGGCTAAATCACCAGTGAGTAAGGATTTATCATGAATGTTATCTCGGGGACACCTGGAACCAATGGGTGAAATTGCCAGTCAACAAAATGTCAATAGGAAGGCAAGCAGTACACAGTAGTTAAATGGATTTTAACAAAGAATTCAGATTGAAAATTATCATTTGACTGTGATTAAAATAAGATTTTACTTACCGGTAAATCTGTTTCTCGTAGTCCGTAGTGGATGCTGGGGACTCCGTAAGGACCATGGGGATAGACGGGCTCCGCAGGAGACATGGGCACTTTAAGAAAGAATTTAGGTTCTGGTGTGCACTGGCTCCTCCCTCTATGCCCCTCCTCCAGACCTCAGTTAGAGAAACTGTGCCCAGAAGAGCTGACAGTACAAGGAAAGGATTTTGGTAATCCAGGGCAAGATTCATACCAGCCACACCAATCACACCGTATAACATGTGAAAACAACCAGTTAACAGCATGACAAACGACAGAGCATCAGGTCAAACCCTGATGCAACCATAACATAACCCTTATTGAAGCAATAACTATATACAAGCATTGCAGAAGAAGTACGCACTTGGGACGGGCGCCCAGCATCCACTACGGACTACGAGAAATAGATTTACCGGTAAGTAAAATCTTATTTTCTCTAACGTCCTAGTGGACGCTGGGGACTCTGTAAGGACCATGGGGATTATACCAAAGCTCCCAAACGGGCGGGAGAGTGCGGATGACTCTGCAGCACCGATTGAGCAAACAAGAGGTCCTCCTCAGCGAGGGTATCAAACTTGTAGAACTTTGCAAAAGTGTTTGAACCTGACCAAGTAGCCGCTCGGCAAAGTTGTAATGCCGAGACCCCTCGGGCAGCCGCCCAAGAAGAGCCCACCTTCCAAGTGGAATGGGCTTTCACTGATTTTGGCTGCGGCAATCCAGCCACAGAATGAGCCTGCTGGATCGTGTTACAGATCCAGCGAGCAATAGTCTGCTTTGAAGCAGGAGCACCAAGCTTGTTAGATGCATACAGGATAAACAGTGACTCCGTTTTCCTGACTCTAGCCGTTCTGGCTACATAAATCTTCAAAGCCCTGACTACATCTAGTAACTCGGAATCCTCCAAATCATGAGTAGCCACAGGCACCACAATAGGTTGGTTCATATGAAAGGATGAGACCACTTTTGGCAGAAATTGTGGACGTGTCCTCAATTCCGCTCTATCCATATGGAAAACCAGATATGGGCTTTTATGAGACAAAGCCGCTAATTCTGACACGCGCTTAGCCGAAGCCAAGGCTAATAGCATGACCACCTTCCACGTGAGATATTTCAACTCCACTGTTTTAAGTGGTTCAAACCAGTGTGATTTCAGGAAACTTAACACCACGTTAAGATCCCAAGGTGCCACTGGTGGCACAAAAGGAGGCTGAATATGCAGCACTCCCTTCACAAACGTCTGAACTTCTGGCAGAGAAGCCAACTCCTTTTGAAAGAAAATGGAAAGGGCCGAAATCTGGACCTTAATTGAGCCTAACTTCAGGCCCAAATCCACTCCCGATTGAAGGAAGTGAAGGAACCGGCCCAGCTGAAACTCCTCCGTAGGAGCATTTCTGGCCTCACACCAAGAAACATATTTTCGCCATATCCGGTGAAACTGTTTAGCTGTTACGTCCTTCCTAGCCTTTATCAGCGTAGGAATGACCTCCTCCGGAATACCCTTTTCTGCTAGGATCCGGCGTTCAACCGCCATGCCGTCAAACGCAGCCGCGGTAAGTCTTGGAAGAGACAGGGTCCCTGTTGCAACAGGTCCTTTCTTAGAGGAAGAGGCCACGGATCTTCTGCGAGCAATTCTTGCAGATCTGGATACCAAGTCCTTCGTGGCCAATCTGGAACAATGAGAATTGATCTTACTCCTCTTTTTCTTATTATCCTCAGTACCTTGGGTATGAGAGGCAGAGGAGGAAATACATAGACCGACTGGAACACCCACGGTGTCACCAAGGCGTCTACAGCTACCGCTTGAGGGTCCCTTGACCTGGCGCAATAGCTCTGTAGCTTTTTATTGAGGCGTGACGCCATCATGTCTATCTGTGGCAGTTCCCACCGACTTGTAATCTGTGTGAAGACTTCTTGATGAAGTCCCCACTCTCCCGGGTGTAGGTCGTGTCTGCTGAGGAAGTCTGCTTCCCAGTTGTCCACTCCCGGGATGAACACTGCTGACAGTGCGCTTACATGAGTCTCCGCCCAGCGAAGAATCCTGGTGGCTTCCGCCATCGCCACTCTGCTCCTTGTGCCACCTTGGCGGTTTACATGAGCCACTGCGGTTATGTTGTCTGACTGAATCAGAACCGGTTGGTCGCGAAGTAGGGACTCCGCTTGACGTAGGGCGTTGTATATGGCCCTTAGTTCCAGGATGTTGATGTGAAGGCAAGTCTCCTGACTTGACCACAGGCCTTGGAAGTTTCTTCCCTGTGTGACTGCCCCCCACCCCCGGAGGCTTGCATCCGTGGTCACCAGGACTCAGTCCTGAATGCCGAATCTGCGGACCTCTAGAAGGTGAGCACTCTGCCGCCACCACAGGAGAGACACCCTGTCCCTGGGGGATAGGGTGATTAACCGATGCATCTGAAGATGTGATCCGGACCATTTGTCCAGGAGATCCCATTGAAAGGTCCTCGCATGGAACCTGCCGAATGGAATGGCCTCGTATGATGCCACCATCTTTCCCAGGACTCGTGTGCAGTGATGCACCGACACCTTTTTTGGTTTTAACAGGTCTCTGACCAGTGTCATGAGTTCCTGAGCCTTCTCCCTCGGGAGATAAACCTTCCTCTGGTCTGTGTCCAGAATCATGCCCAGGAAAAGGAGACAAGTCGTAGGAATCAACTGCGACTTTGGGATATTCAGAATCCAGCCGTGCTGTCCTAACACCTCCAGAGAGCGTGCTACGCTGATCAGTAACTGCTCTCTTGACCTCGCTTTTATGAGGAGATCGTCCAAGTATGGGATAATTGTGACCCCTTGCTTCCGCAGGAGTACCATCATTTCTGCCAATACCTTGGTAAATATTCTCGGTGCCGTGGAGAGACCAAACGGCAACGTCTGAAATTGGTAATGACAATCCTGTACCACAAATCTGAGGTACGCCTGATGAGGCGGATAAATGGGGACATGAAGGTATGCATCCTTTATGTCCAGAGACACCATAAAATCCCCCTCTTCCAGGCTTGCAATGATCGCTCTGAGCGATTCCATCTTGAACTTGAACCTTTTCAGGTATATGTTCAGGGATTTTAAATTCAATATGAGTCTGACCGAACCGTCCGGTTTCGGTACTACAAACATGGTCGAATAATAACCCTTTCCTTGTTGAAGGAGGGGAACCTTGACCACCACCTGCTGAAGATAAAATTTGTGAATTGCAGCTAACACTATTTCCCTCTCTAAGGGGGAAGCTGGCAGGGCCGATTTGAGGTAACGGTGAGGGGGCATCTCTTCGAATTCCAGCTTGTAGCCCTGAGCCACAGTTTCTATTGCCCAGGGATCCAACTGGGAGTGAACCTACTTGTGGCTGAAGTTTCGGAGACGCGCCCCCACCGGGCCTAGCTCCGCCTGTGGAGCCCCAGCGTCATGCGGTGGATTTAGTGGAAGCCGGGGAGGACTTCTGTTCTTGGGAACTAGCTGCGTTGTGCAGTTTTCTTCCTCTGCCCCTGGCAAGAAAGGACGCACCTCAGACTTTCTTGCCTCTTTGTGATCGAAAGGACTGCATTTGGTAATACGGTGCTTTCTTAGGCTGTGAGGAAACATATGGCAAAAAATTTTACTTTCCTGCAGTAGCTGTGGAGACCAGGTCCGAGATACCCTCCCCAAACAATTCCTCACCCTTGTAGGGTAAAATCTCCATGTGCCTTTTTGAGTCTGCATCACCTGTCCATTGCCGAGTCCACAGGACCCTTCTGGCAGAAATCGACATTGTATTTATTCTAGAGCCCAGTAGGCTAATGTCTCTTTGAGCATCTCTCATATATAGGACAGCGTCTTTTATATGCCCCAGGGTCATTAATATAGTATCCTTGTCTTCGGTATCCTGTTCCTCAAACAAGGTGTCAGTCCATGCTGCTACAGCACTACATACCCAGGCCGATGCTATCGCTGGCCTGAGTAAGGTACCTGAATGTGTATAAATGGACTTCAGGGTACCCTCCTGCTTTCTATCCGCAGCATCTTTGAGGGTGGCCATATCCTGTGATGGTAGGGCTACCCTCTTGGATAAGCGTGTTAAAGCTTTGTCCACCCTAGGGACGGATTCCCAGCGTAACCTGTCTGTTGGCGGGAAAGGATACGCCATAAGCATCCGTTTGGAAATCTGCAGTTTTTTATCTGGTGATTCCCAAGCCTTTTCCAATAACTCATTTAGCTCATGTGAAGGGGGAAAGGTCACCACTTGCCTTTTTTCCCCGTACATATGAACCCTCTTGTCAGGGACTGGGGTTTCCTCTGTGATGTGCAACACATCCTTAATTGCTATAATCATATAACGGATGGCTTTAGCCAATTTAGGCTGTAACTTTGCATCATCGTAATCGACACTGGAGTCAGAATCCATGTCGGTATCTGTGTCAACAATTTGGGATAATGGGCGCTTCTGAGACCCTGACGGCCTCTGCGACATAGGATCAGGCACGGGTTGAGACCCTGACTGTCCTGAGGCTTCTGCTTTGTCTAACCTTTTATGTAAGGAATTAACATTATCATTTAAAACCTTCCACATATCCATCCAATCAGGTGTCGGCGCCGTCGGCGGAGACACCTCATTCATTTGCTCCCGCTCTGTTTCCACATAGCCTTCCTCGTCAAACATGTCGACACAAGCGTACCAACACACCACACACACAGGGGATGCTCTCTTTGGAGAGACAGAGAGAGAGTATTCCAGCACACACCCCAGCGCTATAAAACCCAGGAATCACACAGTAACGTGTTAACCCAGTAGCCGCTGTAATAATGATTTTTGCGTCTAATTATGTGCCCCCCCTCTCTTTTTCACCCTCTTCTACCGTGTATCTGCAGGGGAGAGCCTGGGGAGCTTCCTCTCAGCGGAGCTGTGGAGAAAAAATGGCGCTGGTGAGTGCTGAGGAAGAAGCCCCGCCCCCTCAGCGGCGGGCTTCTGTCCCGCGTTTTTATACAATATTATGGCGGGGGCTCATACATATATACAGTGCCCAACTGTATATATGTCTACTTTTTGCCAAGAGGTCCTAATTGCTGCCCAGGGCGCCCCCCCCCCCCTGCGCCCTGCACCCTACAGTGACCGGAGTATGTGGGTGTAGTGTGGGAGCAATGGCGCACAGCTGCAGTGCTGAGCGCTACCTCAGTGAAGACTGGAGTCTTCTGCTGCCGATTTCGAAGTCTTCTTGCTTCTTTCACCGGCTTCTGTCTTCCGGCTCTGCGAGGGGGACGGCGGCGCGTCTCCGGGATCGGACGACAAAGGGTGAGATCCTGTGTACGATTCCTCTGGAGCTAATGGTGTCCAGTAGCCTAAGAAGCAGGACCTATCTTCAGAGAGTAGGGCTGCTTCTCTCCCCTCAGCCCCACGATGCAGGGAGTCTGTTGCCAGCAGAGCTCCCAGAAAATAAAAAAACCTAACAAAATACTTTCTTATAGCAAGCTCAGGAGAGCTCACTAAACAGCACCCAGCTCGTCCGGGCACAGATTCAAACTGAGGTCTGGAGGAGGGACATAGAGGGAGGAGCCAGAGCACACCAGAATACAAATTCTTTCTTAAAGTGCCCATGTCTCCTGCGGAGCCCGTCTATTCCCCATGGTCCTTACGGAGTCCCCAGCATCCACTAGGACGTTAGAGAAATCTTATTTTTACACAAAAGTTAGGTATTTTACTCACGGCATAACGAGGATTTTTCATCGTTCTGGTGATCGTAGTGTGATTGACAGGAAGTGGGTGTTTCTGGGCGGAAACTGGCCGTTTTCTGGGCGTGTGCGAAAAAACGCTGGCGTTTCTGGGAAAAAGGCGGAAGTGTCTGAAGAAACGGGGGAGTGTCTGGGCGAACGCTAGGTGTGTTTGTGACGTCAAATCAGAAACGAAACTGACTGAACTGTCTGGAGCTACTCAGAAACTGCTTAGAAATTTCTATTCGCAATTCTGCGAATCTTTCGTTCGCAATTCTGCTAAGCTAAGATACACTCCCAGAGGGCGGCGGCTTAGCGTGTGCAATGCTGCTAAAAGCAGCTAGCGAGCGAACTCGGAATGAGGGCCAGTATCCTCACCTGTGAGATTAGGTGGTGATCTCACAAACCTTTTATTAGCTGCAATTTGTACCACTTGTTTTAGGCGTAGCACAGTCTCCCTGCTCACTCAGCATTCTCTACCAGCCTTCCAGCCTGCAGGAAGACAATGAATGACTGCCAGCATGCTGATTGGTGGATGGCTTCAGCTATCACAGTGCTGACAGCCATTCACTGTATGGAAACACGTGGAGAGAAGGAGTGGGACAGCAGGAGCGGTTATGATTTTTTATTATGCATTCCCGTAAATTGGTGGGTTGCTTTTCCCAGGACCTACAATGCTGTTAAGACAGCCCTGCAAATGAGCCAAGTGATGTTAATTAGTTTATAGTAAAATGTTGTGATTTGTGTTACATGCATATTATTATTATTTATAATCTTACAACCATGTGTTTCGATACATAAAAAGACTAATGTTGTGTGCCTAATATATGACTCGTTCACCACACAAGCATATATATATATATATATATATATATATATATTTACTTAGTGTGTTAAAGAGAATTCCTCTTGACACACATTGCAGTGTTTATATGTATTTTTGGGTTCCGGTATGAATGGTCGACCATGTTATGGTCGACAGTCATTAGGTCGACCACTATTGGTCGACATTGACATGGTCGACATGGACACATGGCCGACACATGAAAATGGTCGACACATGAAAGGTCGACACATGAAAAGGTCGACATGAGTTTTTGAACTTTTTTTGGTGTCGTTTTTTGCGTAAAGTGACTGGGAACCTCAATTAGTGCACCGTGTCCCCTCGCATGGCTCGCTTCGCTCGCCATGCTTCGGGCATGGTGCCTTCGCTCCGCTACCGCTTTGCTCGGCACAAATTACCGTTCCAATCGTAGTCCATGTGGATCGTAAAGTATGGAAAAGTTCCCCAAAAGAAAGAAAAGTAAAGTCGACCTTTTTACGTGTCGACCATTTTCACGTGTCGACCAGGTGTCCATGTCGACCATGTCCATCAATAGTGGTCGACCTAATGACTGTCGACCATAACATGGTCGACCATGTGAACGGATACCGTATTTTTGTGTGGTCGAGATGAAACTAAATGCTCTCTGTGCTGTGATGACCTCCCATACAATGTATTATTTTATGTAATACGAAAACAAATACACAGCTCAATCTATTGCTGGTCTCTCTTTTTCATCCAGTGCTTTGTAATCAGTGGTGTAACTACAAATATTTCCCCCCCAAAAAAAAACAACAACTATGAAGCCCCCTAATGGTACCTGCTCATTTTCAGGGGTTCTGCTCATTGTCAGTGGACCTTCCTTCCCCACCGGCCGCCGAGGGTCTGCGGTCTCGGCAGTTCGTGTCTGCCCCCTTCATACTAATGATGCTGTCAGGATGCAAAACATATGTAATCCCGGCTGATGGGATGCCAGCTGTCAGGATCCCGTCAGCAGCATCCCGCCAGGTGGAATTCCAGCAGCGAGCGGAGCAAGTCCCTTTGCGGGATCGCTGCGCTCGCTACACTTTGGATCTATTCCCACTCGGGTGGTGGCGTGGACCCACCAGCCAAGTGGGAATACTGGGCTGCGGTCAGCATTCGACCACCGGCATTTCACTGGCTGTCGGTCTTCTGAATTTCCCGGGATATCCCGATAGCCGGTATATTAACTGCATGTCAGGCCTAGAACCTGGTAGACTCTTCTGTTGCTATAGTCTATCACACAGGTTCTCAAACTCGGTCCTCAGGACCCCACACGGTTCATGTTTTGCAGGTCACCTGTACATTTTTAAAATGTGACAGTTAGGGATACACAGTGCACCTGCTGGGTGACATGGAAAATGTGAACCGTATGGGGTCCTGAGGACCGAGTTTGAGAACCACTGGTCTATCATTTCAAGGTTCGACACACTGTGCATTCAGAGGAACTTTTCTGCACACTACTGTTGTAACACTTGTTTATTTCACTTACTGTCAGATTCCTGTCAGTTTGAACCAGAATGGATTTTCTCTTCTGACCAGGGACGTGCAGTCAGGGGATCCCCTGTCATTAAGGATTAAAATAATACAAAGAAGATACATGACACATATTCTGTGTCATAAGTATATTCTTATATTAATCTAATAATTTTCAGTATTTAAAAAGTCATTTGTGCGGCACCGAGAGCGGTGCCTCTCGCTGCCCATTGTAAACGGCAGGAAGCAGGGGGCGGGCAGGGGCGGGGCCAAGTAGAGGGCTGTAAAAGCCCATTAAAATAAACTACTGTAAGCGGCACTTATACAAGTGCCTCAGTGCAGCAGGGACGTGCTTTCAGCCCATATGAAAGCACGCCCCTGTCACTGCTGACAATGTGATGGGGCTGTGGGCGGCAGATTCAGCACTAACAGTGACCTGCATTCAGCTGTCACTGTCAGTGCTGCTGCTGTACATGGAGGGAGAGAGCTAGGGCCAGGCCAGCCAGTGTCAGTGCATGTAAGTGTTCAGTTACACACTCACACACTGACACTGTCACACTCACTACCAGTTTATTGTTGTTTAGGTCTTTCAGTAACTTAATAGCGCCACAACTGCGGCGCTACTAAGTTAATGCAAGCCCTGAACAACAATATTATATTAATGTCCTTCCTCCCCCTTCCCCACCCCAGTTCCAAACATGAGTTTTGTTTTTTTTTTTTTTATTAATAAAATTCACTATTTGTGCCTGCTCATCACGTTTGATGAGCAGGCACTTTGCGGCGTGGAACCCAGGATCAGGGGCGGTGGGCAGTAGCGGGCAGTGGGACTTATGCGGCGGGACTTATGCGGCAGAGGCGGCGGGTCTGTAGCGGCGGAGGCGGCGGGTCTTTAGCGGCGGCGGGCAGCGAGTATCGGCGGCCGGACTCAGCGGACATTGGCTGCAGGTCTGGATCATGGATCCAGTTCCTGCAGCCATTAAGACACCACAGTGAAGGCATTTCCAATTTAAAAAATGGTGCTGCAGAGCCATTTTTTAAATCAAAGATGGCCGCCACGTGCCAATCACGGCTCGCCGCGTCATCGCCCCGCCCTCCGGGGCTGGCTTATAGAAGCCAGCACGAGCCGTGACAGTCAGTTCGTCAGCCGGGTAGGAGCAGGGAAGAGCTCCAGAAGAAAGAAGAGAAATGAATTCCTAGTGGGCGGTGGCCATGCAAATGAGCTTAAAGGCTGACGCCCACTAGGTGAATAGAAGACATCAGAAGCCCTGTGGAGGGCAGCAGCCATGAAAAGAGCTTACAGGCTGCTGCCACCCAGGAGAAGACGACGGAAGCCCTGGGGGGTTGGTGGTCGCGCAAAAGAGCTATACGGCCGCCGACCTGCCAGGCGAAGACGGCGGAAGCCCTGGTGGGTTGGCGGCCATGCAAAAGAGCTATACAGCCGCCGACCCGCCAGGCGAAGACGGCGGAAGCCCTGGTGGGTTGGCGGCCATGCAAAAGAGCTATACAGCCGCCGACCCGCCAGGCGAAGACGGCGGAAGCCCTGGTGGGCGCAGGCCCACCAGGCGAAGACAGCGGAAGCCCTGGTGGGTTGGCGGCCGCGCAAAAGAGGTATACGGCCGCCGACCCACCAGACGAAGACAGCGGAAGCCCTGGTGCGCGAAGATGGCGGAAGCCCTGGTTGGTTGGCGGCCGTGCAAAAGAGCTATATGGCCGCCGACCCACCAGGCGAAGACAGCGGAAGCCCTGGTGTGTTGGCGGCCGCGCAAAAGAGCTATACGGCCGCCGACCCGCCAGGCAAAGACGATGGAAGCCCTGGTGGGCGCAGGCCTGCCAGGCGAAGACTGCGGAAGCCCTGGTGGGTTGGCGGCCGCGCAAAAGAGCTATACGGCCGCCAACCCGCCAGGCGAAGTCGGCGGAAGCCCTGGTGGGCGCATGCCCGCCAGGCGAAGATGGCGGAAGACCTGGTGGGTTGGCGGCTGCGCAAAAGAGCAATATGGCCGCCGACCTGCCAGGCGAAGACGGCGGAAGCCCTGGGAAGGCTGCAGCCATGCAAAAGATCTTAAAGGCCGCCGCCACCAGGTGAAGACCCTGTCTAATAAAACTTTTTTTTGAGACAGTGTGGTGTTTTATTTTAATATTTTCTTTACAGGTGGACAACAACGTGCCACCGGGCCCTTTATGTCTGGCCATGCTGGCACTTGTGGTTCTCCAAGTGCCAGCATGCTGGGGCCGGCTTGCTGGGACCTGTAGGCCTCCTGTAAAGAACAATATTAACATACAATGAACCCCGCACCCACCGCCACCAGGGGTGCGGGGCATAGCACTGGGCTATCAGACCAGTGCTGGTTGTTGCTCGGGAGGGGGGACCCCATTTTTATTTTTTGGGGTCCCCACTTTCCGAGGAATTCCAGCTCTGGGCTGACTGGCTTGGGGGGTGATTAATGTTATGGCAGGGGGACCCCACACTGAGTGTCTCCCCTGCTATGGCATTATCCCCCCTGGCTAGTTCTGCCGGGTGCTGGTTTCAGTGATGTGTGGGGGACTACACTTTTTTTGTTTCCCCGGGAAGGGGGGGAGGGTGTCAGCTGCCAGTGCCTCCCCAGCTGCTGACCTCACCGCACGTCACTGCTTCTGACCTCTCTCATTAATCAACTAACTATGTTTTCTAAAAATGTCCCCAAAATCTATTTTTTAATGATTCAACTATGTGAATAAGAGCTAACTAAATGTGATTCATTAGACATTTTTTAAACAAATATGCTAATTTGCTAATACAATCATACTAAATCAAGTTTACATAGCTGATGTTTACATACCTCCCAACTGTCCCAAATACAGCGGGACAGTCCCACTAATTGGCACTGTCCCGATGTCCCTCCCCACAGGTCGCAGTGTCCTGCGGGGTGCAGATTGGGAGAGCTAGTGATCCCCGCTGCTCTGCTCTGCAAAGCAGCCGGTGATCACTTAATAGATGCCTTAATAGATGCATGCGCACGGCATCTTTCAGTGCAGGAAGGGTTAGCCGGGGACTGCCTGGCGGTTAGTCAGATTTAACCTGAGGGTTACTCAGATGTCCGATGGTCACACAGATTATCCATTGCTGTATCCTCGGACAGCGGATCCCAGAAGTTATCAGTTGGTGTCTTTTAACTTAAGACATCTCCTGCAGCTCTAGCATATTTTAGCATAGTTTAGCAACTCGGACATTTGTGTTTTGGTTTCTCCAAAACCACCCTCAAGTGTTTTAGTTTGGATTCATATTTGGTTTTGGATTTCTTGATAACAGCCAAAATCATGTGATTTGACCCTATTTTGAATCCATTTTCAGTAAATTACAGTCAATTTTAACCATCTTAAAATATTGTTCACCAATATTGGCCAAAGGCTGCAGCAAGCTGGCTGGCTAAACTAAGCTACAGAGCAGCAACACAAACACACAGCAGTTTTAGACTATAGCACATCTAAGAAACATTGCCCAGTAGTGGCAGACAGGATGGCAGTTTAATAAACAACGCCATAGAAAGAATATTTTCATTAATCAAGAACTAGAGCCGAGGCCCAAGGTCAGTACAGGAAAATGGAGGTAGATTATGTAGTGAAAGGCAGGTAAAACATTTATTGATTGATTGATTGATTGATTGATTGATTAAAAAAGAAGACTAGAGATGTGGAACAAATTATTAAAAAAACAAGAATCCTAATGTGAGATTTGATTTCTAAATTTGAATGTAGTTGCAAACTGATCCATGCAGCAAATCACAGGCCTCAGGATTCAAATGGCCGTGCGAGAAACAGAAGACTGTCAACAATGTCCCCCCAAAATACAGTATATATATATATATATATATATATATAATTATTATTATTTATTATACGATGACAGTCAAGCACACATAAGATAGGATGAAAGAAGCATTATCTGGTAAAAGATCGACTTGCAAGATACTGAAGACCGTCAGCAATGCTAAAAAAAAACAGCGCTTCCATCCTTGGGCCCACCCACCCTAATGTTGTATAGAATAAGCACTTCAGCTGCAGAAACTGCCATTTTTGTTGCTTTAGTGCTTAGTTTGTTTGGGCCTATCTCATGCTCTGATATGTACACTTGGATGGCTTGTTGCCATAGGCATTTCTATCATGGGTGCAATGTGTGTGGTGCACATGGACCCTATTTTAACTTTAGCAAAGCAAATTTTGAAAAGATGAGGGTATTTTTCAGGGATATTGAATGGGAAGGTTTGTTTTTAGGAAAAAATACTACGGAGAAATGGGAGGTACTAAAATTCCTGCTAGCTAAAAATACACTCAAATGTATTCCTATGAGTAGCAAAAAAAGGAATAAAAATCATAAACCGATGTGGCTTAACAAAAAGATAAAGGAACTTATGGGCAAGAAAAGGCGAGCATTTAAAAAATACAAATCTGACGGGGAAGCAGAGTCATTTCAGCACTATAAGGAATGTAACAAAATTTGCAAAAAGGAAATAAGAGCGGCTAAAGTAGAAACTGAAAAACTAGTAGCAAAGGAAAGCAAAGCGAATCCCAAAAAATTCTTTAAATACATTAATAGCAAGAGATTAAAGAAGGAGAGTATAGGCCCTTTAAAAGACAAGTTGGGAGTCTTAAGCAAAAATGATAATGACATAGCGGACACACTAAATGAGTTTTTTTCAACAGTATTCACTCGTGAGGACCCAATTCAGGGGCTAACGCACAATCTCAATAATGAGAATATCCCACTGATAGGTACTTATTTAAGCGAGGAAGTAGTCTGTGACCGAATAAAACATTTAAAGATTAATAAATCACCAGGGCCCGATGGTATTCATCCAAGGGTTCTAATGGAGCTTCACTCTGAACTGGCAAAACCGCTATCTTTGATCTTTAAGGATTCAGTTATATCAGGTATGGTTCCCAAAGACTGGCGTATAGCGGAAGTAGTGCCTATATTCAAAAAGGGAAGTAAAGCTGAACCAGGTAATTATAGACCAGTTAGTCTTACATCTATAGTGGGGAAAGTATTGGAAGGTATTCTAAGAGATAGTATTCAGAAGTTCCTTGAAACCAATAAGGTAATTAAAAGGAATCAACATGGGTTTATGAAGGACAGATCCTGTCAAACCAACTTACTTGGCTTTTATGAAACAGTAAGCACAAACCTAGATCAGGGTAAAGACGTGGATGTAATCTTTTTAGACTTTGCCAAAGCGTACGATACTGTACCACACATGAGACTTATCTACAAGCTACAAGAATCAGGGCTAGGAAGCACAATATGCACTTGGGTCAAAAACTGGTTAGATAATAGGAAGCAGCGCGTTGTGGTTAATGGATCTTTTTCAACTTGGACTGAAGTGCTAAGTGGTGTGCCGCAAGGCTCAGTATTAGGACCGCTATTGTTCAATATTTTCATTAACGACCTAACAGAAGGTCTAGAGAGCATGGTGTCAATTTTTGCAGATGATACCAAATTGTGTAAGGCTATAAATACAGAGGAGGATGCCGAGTCTCTTCAGAACGACTTAGTTAAATTAGAAGCATGGGCAGCCAAATGGAGAATGCGCTTCAACACAGACAAGTGTAAGGTAATGCACTGTGGTAACAAGAACATAAATTACACCTACCTACTAAATGGGGTAAAATTAGGGGTTTCTGTACTGGAAAAGGACTTAGGTGTCCTCATAGATAGCAAGCTAAGCAGTAGTACCCAAAGTAGGACTGCAGCAAAGAAGGCTAATAAGATATTAGCATGCATAAAACGGGGTATTGATGCTAGGGACGAGAGTAATATACTCCCGTTATATAAATCACTAGTGAGGCCACACCTTGAATACTGTGTACAATTCTGGGCACCGTACTACAAAAAGGATATCCTGGAGCTTGAAAAGGTACAGAGGAGGGCAACCAAACTAATTAAGGGCATGGAGACGATGGAATACAAGGAAAGGCTTGAAAGACTAGGCATGTTTACATTGGAAAAGCGGAGACTAAGAGGGGATATGATCAACATCTACAAATATATAAGGGGACAATACACAGAGCTTGCGCGGGACCTGTTTTTGGTTAGATCAACACAGAGGACTCGTGGACACTCGCTCAGGTTAGAGGAGATTCCGCACAATACGGCGTAAAGGATTTTTCACGGTAAGGACAATACATGTTTGGAATTCCCTGCCCGAGGGAGTTGTAATGGCGGAATCTGTCAACACCTTTAAGAATGGGTTAGATAAATTCCTAATGGATAAGGATATCCAGGGGTATGGTGCATAGTCATGCATTATAGTTACTATAAATAGGGATAAAATGTAACGGCTGACAGCAGCATCAGTCAGAAATTTTAGTCAAATCATCATCCATAGGAGACACCAAATAGGTTGAACTCGGTGGACAATTGTCTTTTTTCAACCTCAGATACTATGTTACTATGTTACTATGTTACTATTCTATTCTAAAGTGTGCTTCTATGTGGTTTTGCTGCAGTTTTGGTGGATTGCAAAACTGGTGCCAAACCACCACAAAACCCTCAGGGTTTACAATCTGCCGCTTTTTAAATTTTGCCCATGGAATCAAGATAATAATATAGATACAAATATTTCCTCTGGTGCAGGGCATTGTGGTGTACATGGACCCCTGAGTCCAGGAGGGCCCACACTGCACCCATATTGTTTTAATACTCACCATCCAGAGTCCTGCGACAAGCGCTGCAGCCACAGCAAAAAAATCACTCCGAAAATGGCCGCTGCACACGCTAAGTTGATAATTAGTCTCCGGAATATGGAGTACACCATGTTTCCAAAGACCTGCGCATGAGCAGTAGACTGCGGCACAGTGCTGGAGCCTGCAGCACCATGGACAGGAGGGACCCCTAGAGTCTGCACACTGCTCCCCTCCTCTCTTAAAACGCCCCTGCTTGTTGCTGTCCCTCTATTCACTGCAGCATATAGAGGGTGGAATTCCACATGTGTACTATGTCTTGCTTTAGTTGGTGGCATGACAAATGGAACTTTAATTGCAACCGCTGCGATTTTCTACATGTGGTTGCCGATTGCCGAAAAATGTCCAGAACTTTTTCTGGCCACAGTCAGCATGCCCTGTACGCACCAGTCATTATTTTTCATTTTTTCCGTAAACTGTGAACCATTAAGTTTATTGTGTGTGCAAAATGATACATGTTGCAATCTCTAACCAAAATGCTCATACAATGTTACCTGCATTATTGGAAATGACATCCTGAGGAGATAGGCAACAGATTGGCATCGATATGCCTCTTAGTGAAGCCAGTGATACAGAAAATAAGAATTTACTTACCGATAATTCTATTTCTCGGAGTCCGTAGTGGATGCTGGGGTTCCTGAAAGGACCATGGGGAATAGCGGCTCCGCAGGAGACAGGGCACAAAAAGTAAAGCTTTAGGATCAGGTGGTGTGCACTGGCTCCTCCCCCTATGACCCTCCTCCAAGCCTCAGTTAGGATACTGTGCCCGGACGAGCGTACACAATAAGGAAGGATTTTGAATCCCGGGTAAGACTCATACCAGCCACACCAATCACACTGTACAACCTGTGATCTGAACCCAGTTAACAGTATGATAACAGCGGAGCCTCTGAAAAGATGGCTCACAACAATAATAACCCGATTTTTGTAACTATGTACAAGTATTGCAGATAATCCGCACTTGGGATGGGCGCCCAGCATCCACTACGGACTCCGAGAAATAGAATTATCGGTAAGTAAATTCTTATTTTCTCTATCGTCCTAGTGGATGCTGGGGTTCCTGAAAGGACCATGGGGATTATACCAAAGCTCCCAAACGGGCGGGAGAGTGCGGATGACTCTGCAGCACCGAATGAGAGAACTCCAGGTCCTCCTCAGCCAGGGTATCAAATTTGTAGAATTTAGCAAACGTGTTTGCCCCTGACCAAGTAGCTGCTCGGCAAAGTTGTAAAGCCGAGACCCCTCGGGCAGCCGCCCAAGATGAGCCCACTTTCCTTGTGGAATGGGCTTTTACTGATTTTGGCTGTGGCAATCCTGCCACAGAATGTGCAAGCTGAATTGTACTACAAATCCAACGAGCAATCGTCTGCTTAGAAGCAGGAGCACCCAGCTTGTTGGGTGCATACAGGATAAACAGCGAGTCAGATTTTCTGACTCCAGCCGTCCTGGAAACATATATTTTCAAGGCCCTGACAACGTCAAGCAACTTAGAGTCCTCTAAGTCCCTGGTAGCCGCAGGTACCACAATAGGTTGGTTCATGTGAAATGCAGAAACCACCTTAGGTAGAAATTGAGGACGAGTCCTCAATTCCGCCCTGTCAGAATGAAAAATTAAGTAAGGGCTTTTATATGATAAAGCCGCCAATTCTGACACACGCCTGGCTGAAGCCAAGGCTAACAGCATCGACACCTTCCATGTGAGATATTTTAAGTCCACAGTGGAAAGTGGTTCAAACCAATGTGACTTTAGAAAACTCAACACCACATTGAGATCCCAAGGTGCCACTGGAGGCACAAAAGGAGGCTGTATGTGCAGGACCCCTTTTACAAATGTCTGAACTTCAGGTACTGAAGCCAGTTCTTTCTGGAAGAAAATCGACAGGGCCGAAATTTGAACCTTAATGGACCCTAATTTTAGGCCCATAGACAGTCCTGTTTGCAGGAAATGAAGGAAACGACCCAGTTGAAATTCCTCTGTAGGGGCCTTCTTGGCCTCACACCACGCAACATATTTACGCCAAATGCGGTGATAATGTTTTGCGGTTACGTCCTTCCTGGCTTTGACCAGAGTAGGGATGACTTCTTCTGGAATGCCTTTTTCCCTCAGGATCCGGCGTTCAACCGCCATGCCGTCAAACGCAGCCGCGGTAAGTCTTGGAACAGACAAGGCTCCTGCAGTAGCAGGTCCTTTCTTAGAGGTAGAGGCCACGGTTCGTCCGTGAGCATCTCTTGAAGTTCCGGGTACCAAGTCCGTCTTGGCCAATCCGGAACCACGAGTATAGTTCTTACTCCTCTCCTTCTTATGATTCTCAGTACTTTTGGTATGAGAGGCAGAGGAGGGAACACATACACTGACTGGTACACCCACGGCGTTACCAGAGCGTCCACTGCTATTGCCTGAGGGTCCCTTGACCTGGCGCAATATCTGTCCAGTTTTTTGTTGAGGCGGGACGCCATCATGTCCACCTTTGGTTTTTCCCAACGGTTTACAATCAGGTGGAAGACTTCTGGGTGAAGTCCCCACTCTCCCGGGTGAAGGTCGTGTCTGCTGAGGAAGTCTGCTTCCCAGTTGTCCACTCCCGGAATGAATACTGCTGACAGTGCTATCACATGATTTTCCGCCCAGCGAAGAATCCTTGCAGCTTCTGCCATTGCCCTCCTGCTTCTCGTGCCGCCCTGTCTGTTTATGTGGGCGACTGACGTGATGTTGTCCGATTGGATCAACACCGCCTGACCCTGAAGCAGAGGTTTTGCTTGACTTAGGGCATTGTAAATGGCCCTTAGTTCCAGAATGTTTATATGAAGAGACGTTTCCAGGCTTGACCACAGGCCCTGGAAATTCCTTCCCTGTGTGACTGCTCCCCAGCCTCTCAGGCTGGCATCCGTGGTTACCAGGATCCAATCCTGAATGCCAAATCTGCGGCCCTCTAGTAGATGAGCACTCTGCAGCCACCACAGGAGAGACACCCTTGTCCTTGGCGACAGGGTTATCCGCTGATGCATCTGCAGATGCGATCCGGACCATTTGTCCAGTAGATCCCACTGAAATGTTCTTGCATGGAATCTTCCGAATGGAATCGCTTCGTAAGAAGCCACCATTTTCCCCAGGACCCTCGTGCACTAATGCACTGAGACCTGTCCTGGTTTTAGGAGGTTCCTGACTAGCTCAGATAACTCCCTGGCCTTCTCCTCCGGGAGAAACACCTTCTTCTGGACTGTGTCCAGAATCATTCCTAGGAACAGTAGACGTGTCGTTGGAATCAGCTGCGATTTTGGAATATTTAGAATCCACCCGTGCTGACGTAACACTACCTGAGATAGTGCTACTCCGACTTCTAACTGTTCCCTGGATCTTGCCCTTATCAGGAGATCGTCCAAGTAAGGGATAATTAAAATGTCTTTTCTTCTTAGAAGAATCATCATTTCGGCCATTACCTTGGTAAAGACCCGAGGTGCCGTGGACAATCCAAACGGCAGCGTCTGAAACTGATAATGACAGTTTTGTACTACAAACCTGAGGTACCCTTGGTGAGAAGGGTATATCGGGACGTGGAGATAAGCATCCTTGATGTCCAGAGACACCATATAGTCCCCTTCTTCCAGGTTTGCTATCACTGCTCTGAGTGACTCCATCTTGAATTTGAACCTTTTTATGTAAGTGTTCAAGGATTTCAGATTTAAAATTGGTCTCACCGAGCCGTCCGGCTTCGGTACCACAAACAGCGTGGAATAATACCCCTTTCCTTGTTGCAGGAGGGGTACCTTGATTATCACCTGCTGGGAATACAGCTTGTGAATGGCTGCCAAAACTGCCTCCCTGTCGGAGGGAGACTTTGGTAAAGCAGACTTCAGGAAACGACGAGGGGGAAACGCCTCGAATTCCAGTTTGTACCCCTGCGATACTACCTGTAGAATCCAGGGATCCACTTGCGAGTGAGCCCACTGCGCGTTGAAATTCTTGAGACGGGCCCCCACCATATCTGAGTCTGCTTGTAAAGCCCCAGCGTCATGCTGAAGACTTGGCAGAAGCAGGGGAGGGCTTCTGCTCCTGTGAAGCGGCTGCATGGTGCAGTCTTTTTCCTCTTCCTCTGCCCCGGGGCAGAAAAGAGTGGTCTTTTGCTCGCTTGTACTTATGGGAACGAAAGGACTGAGTTTGAAAAGACGGTGTCTTTTTCTGCTGATGTGGAGTGACCTGGGGTAAAAAGGTGGATTTTCCAGCCGTTGCCGTGGCCACCAGGTCCGATAGACCAGCCCCAAATAACTCCTCCCCTTTATACGGCAATACTTCCATGTGCCGTTTGGAATCCGCATCCCCTGACCACTGTCGCGTCCATAACGCTCTTCTGGCAGAGATGGACATAGCACTTATTCTTGATGCCAGGGTGCAAATATCCCTCTGTGCATCACGCATATATAGTAGTGCATCCTTTAAATGTTCTATAGTTAACAAAATATTGTCCCTATCCAGGGTATCAATATTCTCGGTCAGGGAATCCGACCATGCGACTCCAGCACTGCACATCCAGGCTGAGGCGATTGCTGGTCGCAGTATAACACCAGTATGTGTGTATATACTTTTTAGGATATTTTCCAGCCTTCTATCAGCTGGTTCTTTGAGGGTAGCCGTATCAGGAGACGGTAACGCTACTTGTTTTGATAAACGTGTGAGCGCCTTATCTACCCTAGGGGGTGTTTCCCAACGCGCCCTAACCTCTGGCGGGAAAGGATATAATGCTAATAATTTTTTAGAAATTAGCTGTTTTTTATCGGGGGAAACCCACGCTTTTTCACACACCTCATTTATTTCCTCTGACTCAGGAAAAAATATTGGTAGTTTTTTCTCTCCCCACATAATACCCTTCTTTGTGGTACTTGTAGTGTCAGAAAGGTTCAATGCCTCTTTCATTGCCGTGATCATGTAACGTGTGGCCCTACTGGACATTACGTTTGTCTCGTCACCGTCGACACTAGACTCAGTATCTGTGTCAGGGTCTGTGTCGACCCACTGAGGTAACGGGCGTTTTAGCGCCCCTGACGGTGTCTGAGACGCCTGGACAGGCACTAATTGATTTGCCGGCTGTCTCATGTCGTCAACAGTTTTCTGCAAATTGCTGACATTATCACTTAATTGTTTAAATACAATCATCCAGTCAGGTGTCGACTCCCTAGGGGGTGACATCACCAACACAGGCAACTGCTCCGCCTCCACATAATTTTCCTCCTCATACATGTCGACACACGCGTACCGACACACAGCACACACACCGGGAATGCTCTGATAGAGGACAGGACCCCACTTAGCCCTTTGGAGAGACAGAGGGAGAGTCTGCCAGCACACACCCAGCGCTATATATATATATATACAGGGATAACCTTATATAAGTGTTATTCCCTTATAGCTGCTGTTATTATCGTTATTTGCTGCCAAAAATGCCCCCCCTTCTCTTTTTTACCCTGATTCTGAAGCAGGACTGCAGGGGAGAGTCAGGGAGCCGTCCTTCCAGCGGAGCTGTGAGGGAAAATGGCGCTTGTGTGCTGAGGAGATAGGCTCCGCCCCTTCACGACGTCCTTATCTCCCGCTTTTCTGTGTAAAATGGCAGGGGATTAAAATACATCCATATAGCCCAGGAGCTATATGTGATGTATTCTGTTTTGCCACCTAAGGTATTCCGTTATATTGCGTCTCAGGGCGCTCCCCCCCCAGCGCCCTGCACCCTCAGTGACCGGAGTGTGAAGTGTGCTGAGAGCAATGGCGCACAGCTGCGGTGCTGTGCGCTACCTTAGTCTGAAGACAGGATGTCTTCTGCCGCCGATTTCACCGGACCTCTTCGTCTCTTCTGGCTCTGTAAGGGGGACGGCGGCGCGGCTCCGGTGACCCATCCAGGCTGAACCTGTGATCGTCCCTCTGGAGCTAGTGTCCAGTAGCCTAAGAAACCCGATCCACTCTGCACTCAGGTGAGTCCGTTTCTTCTCCCCTTAGTCCCACGATGCAGTGAGCCTGTTGCCAGCATGACTCACTGAAAATAAAAAAACCTAACTAAACTTTTATTCTAAGCAGCTCAGGAGAGCCAACTAGATTGCACCCTTCTCGGCCGGGCACAAAAATCTAACTGAGGCTTGGAGGAGGGTCATAGGGGGAGGAGCCAGTGCACACCACCTGATCCTAAAGCTTTACTTTTTGTGCCCTGTCTCCTGCGGAGCCGCTATTCCCCATGGTCCTTTCAGGAACCCCAGCATCCACTAGGACGATAGAGAAAGTAGCCTGCCTTTGTATTAGTTGTTGTTATGTGTTAGATACTGCTACTGCTGCTGAAGGCAATAAACCCACCCAGTGGGCTGTCACAGTCATGTAATCTTCAATATGACCAGTACCACTAGTTCACATATCTGTAATTAAGTGGTCAGTTGGAACAATTGCATTTTGTAGGCATAGAACAACTTTTTGTTTAACTTCCTGGTACAGGTGAGGAATTGCTGTTATTGTAAAAGGGAATCGAGGTGGAAGTTGGTAGCAGGGACTCATGACCTCAGCTGTCTAAAACCAGATGCATCATGGCTTCAGTGATCCACTGTGCAACAAGATGGTGGCTGACATACTCGGTCCCAGTCAATTGTTTGAAAATACTAGTCTTCTTGGTCCCCTTCTGAGATGAAGTTGCCTCCAGCAGCAGCAGCAGGCCTAATACTCAAGAATTCTTCTTGGGAATCCTGGAGAGGGGAGGAATCGGTTAGTCTTTGCAAATAGGATACAGCAGGACTTCTTCCAATCATTAATGAGGAGGTTGATGATGAGGGTGTTGGTGGCTGAGACTGCGTGTGCTGGTCCAAACTGCAGGTAGCTCATTGCTTGTTATTATTGTTCAGATTTTGATAAATAATTTTCATGAACACACTGCAATTGATGTAACATGGAGGAGGTGCCTAGATGGTTAACGTCCCCACCTCTACTTACTACGGCCACACAAATGGTACAGATGACTTGACAAATGTTGCCAGGATTTTAGTAAAAATTATTCCACACGAAAGAGGTGGATTTTTTAGTCCTCTGCCCAGGCCTGACGATATCCTGCTTCTTATCATCACTGGCAAGAACTGCTCTCACTGGAGGATGATTTATTTTGAGACAATATTCTCCTCTTGAACCAACAGATTCATCATCAACATCTTTATTAGCATCAGGTGCACAAATATCCCCCTCATCCTGTTGTACTTCTATAGTAGCATCATCAATTTCCATGACTAACTCATGGGACTAAACCATCACCATCCTTAAATTTAATTCTACTCATCCTCACATTTGCAGATGGTTCAGAAGTTTTCAGAATCAGAAATGTCAGACTCAGACATAGCATTTGTGGATACCCTTAGACTCTCCTCAGGGATTTGTGAAGTTTGTGAACACACAATTTGTTCTTCTGCCTTAGTGGGTTTTTTGCGTGCTGATTTGTCTGTTTCAAAGGTAACACATCTACACTCAGAGCGATAAGGTGTTGAATGCAAGGTTACAGAATCTGCCTGATTATGTTTGGTCCCGGCTATCACAATAGGCCCCTATTGAATGAAACAGCAGACCACCACTTGCAAAGAAAGGCGATGGTTTGAGCCTTTCCTTGCCACTGCAATTTTATATTTTTCAGCAGTAAATTTTCCTCTCATGGTTATAGCTAATGTTTTATTTACCATTGTGAAATACTGTGCTGATTTGAGATGTCCTTTCTTACATCTTTTTTTGTCTTTACCACGTTTAGTAGATGTTGAAATACTAAGACTGGCAGCAGCTGCAACACTAGTACTGAGTTTCTCCTGCTCTTCGTTTGACTGATCCATCATTTGTTTTATTTTTTAAAACCAAGACAGGAGTAAAAGAGCATACACATGGTGAGATCCTTGCTATGCCCAATTTTGACCATGCGATTTCCCTTGAACTCCCCCCAGAGCCTAGATAGCACAGATTTTGACTATGTACGATTTTAAATAAGTGCCAATTTTGACTATACTTTGTACTAGATAGTATACTAGATAATCAAGATTGACTTGCCTGCACAGTCTATCTAGCCTTGCGATACCGACCCCACAGGAGTGCGCATTGTGATCGAATCGGTATCGCAAGCTGCCTAACACCTCGGGATATGCACTAACTTTCCTTAAGAATTTGACTATATAGTCAAAATCTTACAGATTTATCTCACCGTGGGTACACACCTAATGGTGCCCATACACTTGTGTGATTGCCTTCGATGAGATATTAGCCCCGATTACCCTTGAAGCTCACCTTGAGACAAATCGCATCGAAAGTGCATTTTTAGTGCATTCGAAGCGCATACAATACTGCAATTTATCTCATGCCCCTTACGACCGGAAATCGGGTGGTATCGGATGATCGAATTAGAGCACATCTCATGCTGCCCAAAAGCACACCAGATATATCTGCCAGATTAAGAAAAAATTAAATAGAGGGCTGGCCTATCTGGGGGATATATAAACAAGCAGCCATTTTATAGTCTGTGCACTTCTTTTTGCTATGTGACTAGAGAAGGTTGGTTTATACTTGCTGCTCGTTCCACACTGCTAGCTACCGTGCACTGCTTTGTTCTGCTTGCATTACAAAGTGTTTCTATACTGCTGTGTGTGTGCAGAGATGGATTCTACTTGCTATCAGGCTCTCATGTGCTACTCTGTGCTGAAGGTGAGGGGAGACAGGGAGAGGGCCCAGCAAAGGCGGAGGGAGAGATTTTGCTGGACCAAGGAGTGGCTGCTTAAGCGGCCTACTCGCTCCTACATGCCCCTCCTGGATGAGATCAGGGACAACAACCCGGATGACTACCGCAACGTCCTGCGCATGAATGATGACACCTTCCAGGAGTTGCTGCGTCTGGTGACGCCCCCTCATACAGAAACGGGATACCAAATGGCAGGTTCCTATCCCTGCTGAGGAGAGGCTTGTGGCTACCCTGCGGTTCCTTGCTATTGGACAGGCTTTTGGTCCTGGGAACCTGCAGGAGCAGGCTTTTTGGATTTGGCACAACCACTTCTAAAGAAGGTGTGAGAGGGCTTGTTCTTTCTAGGCCTAGCGGGTCGAAAGGACTGTGACGTGTTGGGAGTAAAAGGCTTCTTCGTAGCTGGTGCAGCTGAGGGGAGAAAAGGAGACTTACCCGCGGTAGCCGTGGCAATCCACACATCCAGTGCCTCCCCAAACAGTGCCTGGCTTGTATAGGGCAGGCTCTACACACTTATCCTGTATTCCGTGTCTGCAGACCATTGGCGCAGCCAGAGACCCCTGCGAGCCGAGATGGACATGGAGGAGATCCCCGCAGCCATGGAACCCAGATCCTTCATGGATTCTACCAGGAACCCTGCAGAATCCTGTATGTTACGTAAAAACAAATCAATGTCACCTTTATCCATCGTAGTCAAGTCCTCCTACAGAGTGATTGACCACTTTGTTATAGCTTTAGAAATCCATGCACAGGCAATAGTAGGCCGCAGTATAGCCCCTGAAGCCGTGTATATGGATTTGAGCGTAGCATCCACCTTGCGATCAGCCGGGTCCTTCAACGCGGTAGATCCCGGGACTGGCAAGACCACCTGTTTTGACAGCCTGGAGACATCAACTATACGTGGGGACTCCCATTTTTTTCTATCGGCATCCGGGAAGGGAAAAGCAATCAGAACTCTTTCAGGGATCTGGAATTTTTTCTCAGAGTTTTCCCAGGCTTTTTCAAATATAGTGTTTAATTCTTTGGATGCCGGGAAGGTGAGAGGGGCTTTCTTACTGTCTGTGAAAAAAGCCTCCTCCACCTGCTCAGAAGGAGTGTCAGAAATATGTAACAAATACCACATGGCCTCAATCATCAACTGCACCCTCCTAGCAAGTGATGCCGTCCCCCTCGACACATCCCCATCACCGTCTGCTGTGTCAGAATCGATATCCATGTCATCCTGCATGATTTGGGCAAGAGCACGTTTGTGAGAATGCACCGCAGGGGGCCCAGAGGGAGTCGTATCGGACCATACTGCCATAGAGGTTTGCAATACCGGAGTTGCATGCTCAGTCCTTGCAACCCTTTCAGAAATCTGAGAAATAGCCCCCCTAAGAGAGGCTAACCACTCCGGTTCTCTAGCTGGGATCTGCTCTACAACAGTGCAATCCTGATTACATGGGATGGGAGCTTCCTGAGAAGATAAGTCCTCTGCAGCATATTAGACAGAGTCTCTAGACATGTTTGCTTGTACACCCCACACACCCCACATACACACAGGGTACAGGGCAGACAGAGTTTCCACCCGAAGAATGGCAGAGAGACAGAGATTGGAGTCAACCCACACACAGCACTATATAGGTATAGGGAGACCCTTAACCAGCACTGACTGTGTCCCTTAATAGGTGACACAGTCTTTACACAGTCACCCCTCCCTTCTACAACCCCCTGGTACCGTACAGATAGCTGGAGGTGCTCTGGAGGGACTACTCTTCCACTGGCAGCGTGTCCACAGGCAGGAAAATGGTGCTGAACGCTGCTGGGTCTGCTCTGCGGATAAGCTCCGCCCCCTTAATGGCACTGTCTTCCCGCTCTTCCAAGATTATACTGGCCTGAGGATTTTGTGCTGGCTGAGATCCGCAGACCCCGACAGGCTTTCTGGTCAGTGTAGGGTTAAGGCGCCGGCTCAGGGCGCCCCTCACAGCGCCGCACCAAAGTACCGTTGAGCCTCCCGGACTGCGCTCCTATCCTGCAGCCGCCATCTTCACACCGGCCCCCCGCTTGCTAGGGGGGTCGGTGACTCACTCGCCACAAACTTCAGCTCTGCAAGGGGGCGGCGGCATGCTGCTGGGGTGAGCGTTCCCCTGCGGCGGGAAGCGATTTATCACCTCAGGAACTCAGTGTCAAGTCAGCGGAGTCAGTAGCTCAGACCCCGCAGGTAGGACACTGCTCCCCCCCCTCAGTCCCTCGATGCAGGGAGGCTGTTGCCAGCAGCCTCTCTGTAAAATAAAAACTCTAAAATAAACTTTTACTAAGAAAGCTCTGTAGAGCTCCCCTAGCTGTGACCGGCTCCTCCGGGCACATTTTCCAAACTGAGTCTGGTAAGGCATAGAGGGAGGAGCCAGCCCACACTGTTAAACTCTTAAAGTGCCAATGGCTTCTGGTGGACCTGTCTATACCCCATGGTACTAATATGGACCCCAGCATCCCTTAGGACGTAAGAGAAACAGCATAATAGTCATTGGTGGTCAGTGGCACAGTATAATGGCGTTTTGGGCGCGGCCGCATGGGGCTTGCAGTAGCGCAGCATTTTGGGCAAGGGGGCCAGTATAATCGTGGGTAGAGCAGTATAATGTTGGGCGGTGGTGGTAAAAAAGAATAATAATCATTGGTGGTCAGTGGCGCTGTATAATGGCGTTTAGGGCGCGGCCGCATGGGGCTTGCAGTGGCGCAGCATTTTGGGCATGGGGCCTATATAAACGTGGGTAGAGCAGCATAAACGGTGAGTAGTGTTGGTAAAAAGGAATAATCATTGGTGACCCGTGGTATAGCCTGCCTACGTTGTGCGGTGTGTTTGGGAACTCAGCAGCGTGCGTGCAGCCTCCTCTCCAGTCATATGTGCAGTGAGGGGAAGAGGAGTGTCCAGGAAGTCGGCTCCTGTCTTCACATATCGCACATCGCGGTGTGATACATCGAAAGTGGTAAAAAACAGCATGCGATCACGCCACGATTCGAGAAATATTAAGTGCAGCACATAGACACGAGATTCGACCGGCGTGCCCACGCATCGCGCCGAAAGGTACCTAAAATGTGCATATAATCCCCCAATTTCTCTTACAGATCCAGTCGAAAATAGGATTTTAATACCTACCGGTAAATCCTTTTCTCCTAGTCCGTAGAGGATGCTGGGGACTCCAAAAGGACCATGGGGTATAGACGGGATCCGCAGGAGACATGGGCACACTCTAAGACTTTGAATGGGTGTGAACTGGCTCCTCCCTCTATGCCCCTCCTCCAGACCTCAGTTATAGGAACTGTGCCCAGAGAGACGGACATTTCGAGGAAAAGGATTGTTGTTAACCAAGGGTGAGAAATACACCAGCTCACACCACAACACACCGTACAACATGGCTTGTAAGCAATACCAGTTAACAGCATGAACTAAAACAGCAACAAGCTGAACATAACCGATACACAACCTTCGTGTGACAGTAGCAATAACTATCAATACAACTGCAAAAAACAGTCCGCACTGGGACGGGCGCCCAGCATCCTCTACTGACTAGGAGAAAAGGATTTACCGGTAGGTATTAAAATCCTATTTTCTCATACGTCCTAGAGGATGCTGGGGACTCCAAAAGGACCATGGGGTCTGTACCAAAGCTCCAGACCGGGCAGGAGAGTGCGGACGACTCTGCAGCACAGATTGAGCAAACATGAGGTCCTCATCAACCAGGGTATCAAACTTGTAGAACTTAGCAAAAGTGTTTGAACCCGACCACGTAGCTGCTCGGCAAAGTTGAAGCGCTGAGACAGCCGCCCAAGATGAGCCCACCTTCCTGGTAGAAAGGGCTTTCACTGACTTCGGCAACGGCAATCCAGCCGTAGAATTTGCATGCCGAATCGTATTACAGATCCAGCGTGCAATAGTTTGTTTGGAAACAGGAGCCCCAGTTTTGTTGGGAGCATATAGGACAAACAGAACCTCTGATTTCCTAATTTGAGCCGTTCTGGCGACATAAATTTTCAAAGCTCTAACTACATTGAGAGATTTTGACACAGCCAAGGTATCCGTAGCCATCGGCACCACAATAGGTTGGTTTATGTGAAACGAAGAAACCACCTTCGGCAGAAATTGTTGACGAGTTCTCAATTCCGCTCTATCCACATGGAAAATCAAATAGGGGCTCTTGTGAGACAAAGCCGCCAATTCCGACACCCGTCTTGCGGACGCCAAGGCCAAAATCATGACCACTTTCCAAGTGAGAAATTTCAACTCAACCTTTCGCAAAGGTTCAAACCAGTGAGACATAAGAAATTGCAACACCACGTCAAGATCCCACGGTGCCACGGGTGGCACAAACGGAGGATGGATGTGCAGCACTCCCTTCACGAAAGTCTGAACCTCTGGAAGGGCGGCCAATTCTTTTTGAAAGAAAATAGATAAAGCCGAATTTCAGGCCTACATCCACGCCTGCCTGCAAAAAATGGAGGAAACGACCCAGCTGAAACTCCTCCGTAGGAGCCTTCTTGGTGTCAGAGACGGTTTTGTTTGTGTCCCCGGAGGGGGCGCTAGTGGGTCAGTGGAGGTAGGAGGAATGAAGTGAGGAGGCAGTACTGGATTTCTGCGCATGTGCACAATGAGGTTTATTAATAACAGAAAGTCCAGATAATAATAATGCAGCAGAAAGTAAAACAAACGAATGCAATGGAAATGGCAATGGTAACGGCAATGGTAATAGCAATGGTAATGGCAAATGGTAATCTGAAAGTCTATGGCAGAGTTTGTAATAAGGAGATGAAACCGGAATGGTTAAAACGTGGAGCCAGCAGAGATGGGAATAATGGTAGCAAACCTGGTAGCAATGCAGGAGACGTGGTGTTAATGTCCACTGTGCTGGTGGAAAGCACAATCAGCTTGCAGGCTGAATCACAGGTGAGATGTTAGAATGCACCTGGATAGGGAGTCTCTACTGCTGATGGCTGGAGCACACTGCAGGTGTAGAAGGTGTGAAGCCAGAAAGGTATTGCTGTGGTGCTGGTGCTTGTAGTTCCACGGAGTAGCAGATACAGGAGAATATCCAGGAACACGGAGACACAGGAGAGTATCCAGGAACACGGAGGAACCGGATAACAGGTCCAAACACACGAGTCGCAGGAGTGACACAAAGTTCAGGACAACCTCTGCCTCACCCAGCAGCTCCTGATATACCCCCTGACCGGCAGGCATTGGCTGGAGTGAGACAAGGGGGTGCGGCCAAGCTCCGGATTGGCCGCTGCACTTACACTGGGGAATACTGTCATGGCGGCGCCCATGCCGCGGCCCGGCAGGAACGCGGCGCGCTCACACGCCCGTTGACTCTAGGGGCGCTTCCAGGCCTGAGGGTGCATCCACGAACAGGGCGACAGGTGACAGCAACATGCAGTGACCCCGGACGGAGTCCGCTCCGGCGGACCGACATAACAGCGGTGAGTCGATTCCTGACAGTACCCCCTCCTTTATGGGTGGGCACCGAACACCCACGTGGCTTGGTAGGATGAGACCTGTGGAAAACACGGACCAACCTGGGAGCGTGGACATCAGCAGAATTCACCCAACTCCTCTCCTCAGGACCATAGCCGGCCCAGTCGATGAGATATTGCAAACGACCATACCGGTGACGGGAGTCCAGGATCTTCTCTATCTCGAACTCTATGCCCCGCTGAGTTGGAATGCTGGGGCCAGCTGGAAGAGCTCTTTGGAAGCGATTCAGGACTAATGGTCTGAGGAGAGAGACATGGAAAGCATTAGGAATTCGTAATGAAGAGGGTAACTTGAGCTTGTAAGCCACAGGGTTAAGAACTCTTTCAATGGAGAAAGGACCGATGAAGCGTGGTGCAAACTTCATCGAAGGCACCTTAAGACGGAGATTCCGAGTGGACAGCCAGACTTTATCCCCTGGTTTCAAGCTGGGAACTGCACGTCTCTTGCGGTCGGCAAAGAACTTGTATCGGGCAGAAGCCTTTTTGAGGGAAATATGAATCCTCCTCCAAATTGTCGAAAACTGACTGAGGACAGTAGTGGCAGCAGGAACATCGATGCTAGGAAGATCTTGAAAATCAGGAACACGTGGATGTTGCCCATAAACAGCGAAGAACGGAGTAGTTTCAGTAGCTGTGTGGTAGCGGAAATTGTGAGCGAATTCAGCCCACGGGAGCAAATCCACCCAGTCATCTTGGGAAGATGATACGTACAGTCTCAGGAAAGTTTCCAACTCCTGGTTTACCCTCTCTGTCTGCCCATTCGTCTGAGGATGATATGCTGACGAGAACTTGAGATGGACCTGCATGGCAGAACAGAGAGCTCTCCAAAACCTTGCCACAAACTGAACTCCACGGTCAGATATTATTTCAGTGGGTAGTCCATGTAAACGGAAAATCTCCCGCAGGAAGATTTGAGCCAGTTTTGGAGCAGAAGGAAGTCCTTGGAGTGGAACAAAATGAGCCATTTTGGTAAATCTGTCGACCACTACCCAGATGGTATTGAATCCTTGAGAGAAAGGAAGGTCAGAGATGAAATCCATCGACAGATGTGACCAAGGGCGGCTGGGAATGGATAAGGGCTGTAACTGACCTGCTGGAGACTGACGAGGAGTCTTGTGCTGCACACATTTAGGACAAGAAGCTACAAAGTCTTTAATGTCAACTTTCATCTTCGGCCACCAGTATGTCCCGGAGAGAAATTTAAAAGTCTTTAGGACACCAGGATGCCCAGTAAATTTAGACTGATGGGCCCAAGACAGCAACTTAGAACGGAGTTCAGGAGCAACAAAAATCTTACCAGGAGGCGGAGCTGGAGAAACTTGTGATGAGGCAAACGCCACAGGATCCAGGATGGAGCGTGGTACTGGATCGGACATCTCGTCCTCGGATTCCATGGATCGAGACAGGGCATCTGCTTTGGTATTCTGAGAACCTGGGCGGAAATGGAGCTTAAAATTAAAACGGGAGAAGAACATAGCCCATCGGGACTGGCGAGGATTAAGGCACTGAGCTGCCTTCAAATAGAGCAGGTTTTTATGATCCGTATAGATGTTAAATGGAAACTTCGCCCCTTCCAGGAGATACCTCCATTCCTCAAGGGCCAGTTTAATCGCCAGAAGCTCTTGATCTCCGATGGAATAATTAACTTCAGCAGGAAGAAATTTGCGGGAAAAGAATCCACAGGGATGGATCTTCCCGTCAGCTCCTATCTGAGAGAGAACAGCTCCCACTCCTACTGTGGAGGCATCCACCTCCAACTCGAATGGCTTATTAACATCAGGTTGTAGCAAGACTGGTGCGGTCATAAAAGCCATCTTGATTTTCTGAAACGCAGCCAGGGCATCTTCTGACCAGTTGGAATGATCTGCCCCTTTTCGAGTTAAGCTGGTAATAGGAGCAATGAGAGTTGAAAAGCCTCGGATGAATTTCCTATAATAATTGGCGAAGCCCAGGAATCGTTGAATTGACTTGAGAGTATTCGGAATGGACCAATTGGCAATGGCTTCCAATTTTGCCGGGTCCATCTGAAGATCCGATCCAGAAATTATATACCCCAGGAAGGGTATGGAGGCAACTTCGAAGGTGCACTTGGACAACTTGCCGTAGAGACGATTCTCACGAAGACGTCGGAGAACTTCACGGACTTGGAGACGATGAGAGGAGAGGTCTTGAGAGAAGATGAGGATATCGTCCAGGTAAACTACGAGATATTTGTACAGAACGTCACGGAAGATTTCATTAACAAAGTGCTGGAACACTGCTGGAGCATTGCTCAACCCGAATGGCATTACCAGGTACTCGTAATGGCCATCCCGAGTATTGAAAGCCGTCTTCCATTCATCACCGCTGCGGATTCTGATGAGATTATAGGCACCGCGGAGATCTAACTTGGTGAAGATGCGGGCTCCTTTGACCCTATCAAATAACTCGGTAATAAGAGGTAACGGGTAGCTGTTCTTAATGGTAATGTCATTAAGTCCCCGGTAGTCAATACATGGACGTAGTCCTCCATCTTTCTTTTTAACAAAAAAGAAACCTGCCCCAGCAGGTGATGATGAGGGACGGATGAATCCTTTCTGTAGATTTTCTTGGATGTATTTACTCATCGCTTCGGTTTCAGGAACAGATAACGGGTAGGTGCGCCCCCTAGGTGGTTTTTTGCCAGGAACAAGGTCGATGGGGCAATCCCACTCTCTATGGGGCGGTAGAACATCAGCGGCCTTTTCGCTGAAGACGTCAGCGAAGTCTTGGTAGGCCATTGGAAGAGTAGACGGGGTCTTGATTTCAGAGGTCTTGACAGGAACAACTTGGGCTAAACAAGACTGACGGCAATGTGACCCCCAAGCAGTTAGTTGTAATGTAGACCAGTCAATCTGTGGGTTATGTAGCTGGAGCCAGGGCATACCTAACACAATCTCCTGAGTTGCCTGTGGAATAACTAAAAACTTTATTAACTCAGAATGTAGGAACCCAACCCCCAGTATCACTGGCCTGGTTTGTTGAGTGATATACCCCTTAGAGATACGGCTACCATCTACTGCCGTAATGTAGACGGGACATGAAAGTTCACAGACCGGCAGATGAAACTTGTCTACCGCAGCTTGAGTGATGAAATTCCCCGCTGCACCACAGTCTACCAACGCAGTTGCAGATTGGAGTCCAACCGTCGTCTCTAAGGTCACAGGAAGAATGAGATCTTGGGTTGAAGGAGCTTGCTTGAAAGATCCCAACTTGACTCCTCCCTTACAAGTCAGGATCTGGCGTTTCCCGAACGCACTGGACAAGAACTTATTTGGTGGCCTACTGCCGCACAGTAAAGACACAGTCTCTCACGGAGTCTCCTTGACCGCTCCTCAGCAGTTAAGCGGGACCTATTAATTTGCATAGGCTCATCAGAAGGTGGAGGCTGCAACTGTACAGGAGGTACCATTCTTGGTTTGCGACACTCAGCACGAGCACGCTCATTGTTGCGTTCGCGGATGCGAGAGTCCAACTTGATACATAGGGAGATTAGCTCGGGTAATTGCTCAGGAATATCACGAGTTGCCAGTTCATCTTTTATCCTCTCCGAGAGTCCATGCCAGAAGGCTGCTACCAAGGCTTGGTTATTCCACTGGATCTCTGCGGCTAGCGTCTGGAACTGGATGACGTATTGGCCCATACTGCGAGTCCCTTGACGGAGCTGGAGAAGATCTGCGGAGGCTGATGTTGCACGACCCGGTTCATCGAAGATGCGTCTGAAGATGGAAACAAACTCGGCATAGTTGTTCATCAACGGGTCGGCACGTTCCCACAGAGGAGACACCCAGCTCAGGGCTGATCCAGAGAGCAGTGAGATGATATAAGCAACCTTGGACCTTGGCGTGGGAAAATTGTGAGGTAAAAGTTCAAACTGGACTTCACACTGGTTGAGGAATCCACGGCATAACTTCGGACTGCCATCATACCTGCTAGGCACAGGCAAGTGCAAACGAGATACAGGAGCAGATGCAGCCGGAGAAGAAGAAGAACCCCCAACACTGGCATGTGCAGGGGTAACAGGAACTGGAGGTGCAGGCGCACTTAGCAGAGATTGTTGTAACGTATCAATCCGGGAGGACATCCCTTGCAGAAACTGGAATATCTGCTGCTGCACAACCTCTTGTCCATCCAAACGGGAGACCAGATTTTTTAAGGCCCCTGACCCCACACTCTGACCACCGTCCGAGTCCATCGGTCCTGAACTTACTGTCAGAGACGGTTTTGTTTGTGTCCCCGGAGGGGGCGCTAGTGGGTCAGTGGAGGTAGGAGGAATGAAGTGAGGAGGCAGTACTGGATTTCTGCGCATGTGCACAATGAGGTTTATTAATAACAGAAAGTCCAGATAATAATAATGCAGCAGAAAGTAAAACAAACGAATGCAATGGAAATGGCAATGGTAACGGCAATGGTAATAGCAATGGTAATGGCAAATGGTAATCTGAAAGTCTATGGCAGAGTTTGTAATAAGGAGATGAAACCGGAATGGTTAAAACGTGGAGCCAGCAGAGATGGGAATAATGGTAGCAAACCTGGTAGCAATGCAGGAGACGTGGTGTTAATGTCCACTGTGCTGGTGGAAAGCACAATCAGCTTGCAGGCTGAATCACAGGTGAGATGTTAGAATGCACCTGGATAGGGAGTCTCTACTGCTGATGGCTGGAGCACACTGCAGGTGTAGAAGGTGTGAAGCCAGAAAGGTATTGCTGTGGTGCTGGTGCTTGTAGTTCCACGGAGTAGCAGATACAGGAGAATATCCAGGAACACGGAGACACAGGAGAGTATCCAGGAACACGGAGGAACCGGATAACAGGTCCAAACACACGAGTCGCAGGAGTGACACAAAGTTCAGGACAACCTCTGCCTCACCCAGCAGCTCCTGATATACCCCCTGACCGGCAGGCATTGGCTGGAGTGAGACAAGGGGGTGCGGCCAAGCTCCGGATTGGCCGCTGCACTTACACTGGGGAATACTGTCATGGCGGCGCCCATGCCGCGGCCCGGCAGGAACGCGGCGCGCTCACACGCCCGTTGACTCTAGGGGCGCTTCCAGGCCTGAGGGTGCATCCACGAACAGGGCGACAGGTGACAGCAACATGCAGTGACCCCGGACGGAGTCCGCTCCGGCGGACCGACATAACAGCAGTGAGTCGATTCCTGACACTTGGCTTCACACCAAGACACATACTTTCTCGGTGATAATGCTTCGCCGTGACCTCCTTTCTAGCCTTAAGGAGAGTGGGGATGACTTCCCCGGGAATACCCTTTCGAGCTAGGATTTGGCGGTCAGCTTCCACGCCGTCAAACGCAACTGCAGTAAGTCCTGGAAGACGCACGGCCCCTGCAGTAACAGATCCTCTCTGAGAGGAAGAGGCCAGGGATCTTCTATGAGCAAATCCTGAAGATCCGGATACCAGGCCCTCCGTGGCCAATCTGGAACAACGAGTACCGCCTGAACCCTTGTTTTTCTTATGATCCTCAACACTTTTGGAATGAGTGGAAGTGGAGGGAACACATATACCGACTGAAACATCCACGGAGTGCCCAGGGCGTCCACTGCACTGGCTTGAGGGTCCCTCGACCTTGAACAATATCTCTGAAGCTTCTTGTTGAGGCGAGACGCCATCATGTCTCTTTGAGGAATTCCCCAACGACTTGTTACTTCTGCAAAGACCTCTTGATGAAGACCCTACTCTCCTGGATGGAGATCTTGTCTGCTGAGGAAGTCTGCTTCCCAGTTGTCCATGCCCGGAAGGAAGACCGCTGACAGAGCGCTTACATGCTTTTCCGCCCAGCGGAGAACCTTTGTGGCCTCCGCCATCGCCGCTCTTCTCTTTGTTCCGCCCTGGCGGTTTATGTACGCCACTGCTGTTACGTTGTCCGACTGAATCAGGACAGGTAGACCTCGAAGAAAATGTTCCGCTTGCAGAAGGCCGTTGTAGATGGCTCTTAACTCTAGAACGTTTATGTGCAGACAAGCTTCCTGGCTTGACCATTTTCCCTGGAAATTTTTTCCTTGTGTGACCGCTCCCCAGCCTCGGAGACTTGCATTCGTGGTCACCAGGACCCAATCCTGGATCCCGAACCTGCGTCCCTCTAGGAGGTGAGAACTTTGAAGCCACCACAAGAGAGATATTCTGGTCCTGGAAGATAAACTTATTTTCCGGTGCATGTGCAGGTGAGACCCGGACCACTTGTCCAACCGGTCCCACTGAAATACCCGGGCCTGAAACCTGCCAAACGGAATGGCTTCGTTAGCTGCAACCATCTTCCCCAGCACCCGAGTGCATTGATGAATCGATACTCTTGCCGGTTTCAGGATCTCCTTGACCATGGTCTGGATTTCCAGAGCTTTTTTAGCTGGGAGAAACCCTCTCTGCAGTTCCGTGTCCAGGATCATGCCCAAGAAAGACAGCCGAGTTGTCGGAATCAACTGTGACTTTGGCAAATTTAGAATCCAACCATGTTGTTGCAGAACTGTCAGGGAGAGTGCCACGTTTCTGAGCAACTGCTCCTTTGATCTCGCCTTTATCAGGAGATTGTCCAAGTACGGGATAATTGTGACACCCTGCTTGCGTAGGAGTACCATAATTTCTGCCATTACTTTGGGAAGACCCTCGGGGCCGTGGAAAGACAAAACGGCAACGTCTGAAATTGGTAATGACAATCCTGAACAGCAAACCTCAGGAAAGCTTGATGTGGAGGATATATTGGGACATGTAAGTAGGCATCTTTTATGTCGACTGACGCCATAAAATCCCCCCCTTCCAGACTGGAGATCACTGCTCGAAGAGATTCCATCTTGAACTTGAAAGTTTTCAAATACAGATTGAGGCATTTTAGGTTCAGGATCGGTCTGACCGAGCCATCCGGCTTTGGTACGACAAAGAGGCTCGAATAAAACCCTTCTCCCCGTCGAGACGGGGGTACCGTGACAATGACACGCTGTTGACACAGCTTTTGTATTGCAGCACTCACTACTTCCCTTTCTGGGATAGAAACTGGCAAGGCTGATTTGAAAAATCGGTTGGGGGGCACCTCCTGAAACTCCAGTTTGTACCCTTGGGACACTATGTCTAACACCCAAGGATCCAGGCCCGAGTGAAACGAGACCTGACTGAAGATTCGGAGACGCGCCCCCACCGGTACGGACTCCCGTAGAGGAGCCCCAGCGTCATGCGGTGGACTTGGCAGAAGCCGGGGAGGACTTCTGGTCCTAGGAACCTGGCACAGCAGGCGACCTTTTTCCTGTTCCTCTACCTTTAGAGGCAAGGAAGAACGACCCTCTTCCTTTTTTGTATTTATTAGGCCGAAAGGACTGCATCTGATAATGGGGCGTCTTTTTCTGTTGTGCAGTAACATAAGGAAGAAAGGATGACTTAGCCGCTGTAGCCGTAGACACCAGGTCAGCGAGGCCGTCACCAAACAAGACACTACCTTTATATGGGAGAGCTTCCATAGCTTTCTTAGAGTCGGCATCAGCATTCCATTGATGAATCCAAAGCGCTCTCCTGGCCGAGACTGCCATGGTATTGGCCCTTGACCCCAAGAGGCCAATATCTCTCGCCGCATCCTTTAGGTAAGCTGCAGCGTCCCTGATATAACCGAGAGTCAAAAGAATGTTATCCCTATCCAGGGTATCCATGTCAGATGCCAAATTATCTGCCCACTTACCAATAGCACTACTCACCCATGCTGACGCCACGGCAGGTCTGAGCAGTGCACCCGTAGTGACATAAATGGCTTTTAAGGTCGTTTCCTACTTACGATCCGCAGGGTCCTTAAGGGCAGCAGTGTCAGGAAACGGAAGCGCCACCTTCTTGGACAGCCGTGATAGAGCCTTGTCCACATTGGGAGATGACTCCCACTTTCCCTGTCGTCAGAGGGGAAAGGATATGCCATTAGAATTCTCTTGGGAATCTGCCACCTTTTGTCAGGAGATTCCCAAGCTTTTTCACAAGAGGGGGGAAACGTCACCTCAGGCTTTTTCCCCTTATACAAACAAACCCTTGTATCTGGAACAGCATGTACTTCAGAAATATGTAAAACATCTTTAATTGCCACAATCATGTACTGAATACTGTTAACCAATTGTGGATGTAAACTGGCCTCACTATAGTCGACACTGGAATCAGAGTCCGTGTCGGTATCAGTATCCGCCATCTGGGTAAATGAACGCTTTTGTGACCCTGAGGGGGCCTGTACCTGAGACAAGGCATCCTCCATGGATTTTCTCCACGTTTGCGTCTGAGAATCAGATTTATCCAGTCTTTTAGTCAATAACGCCACATCTGCATTCAATGTACTCAACATATTCACCCAATCATCAGTCGGCGGTGCCGACAGAGTCACTCCCAACTCCTTATCTGCGCCCACTGCAATTACCTCCGGGGAGGAACACTCAGCCTCCGACATGTCGACACACACGTACCGACACGCACAAACACACTGGCTATAGGGGACAGACCTATAGGAAAGCCTGTTAGGGAAACACAGAGGGAGTTTACCAGCTCACACCCCAGCGCCTATTCCAGTATTGAGAGCAAATACACACTGCCTCAGATGTCTGCGCTGTTATATTAAAGGGTTAATAGCACCAAATTACTGTGCCCCCCCGTTTTGCTCCCTGTTACTTGTGCAGGAGAGTGGAGGTCCGGGCCAGCGTCTCTGCAGCCTGTGAAGAGAAAATGCCGCTGGTAAGCTGTAAGGGCTAAGCCACACCCCCTCACCGGTGCGCTGTAGTCCCGCTCAAAATTTAAATATTTATACTGGCGGGGGCTATATTTAGTGCCTAGGCACTTATAATATATATATTTTGGCCAGCTTTGCACTCCAGTAATCATGCTGCCTAGGGCGCCCCCCCTGCGCCATGCACCCTGCAAGCGCCGTCTGAAGTGTGTGTGGGAGCATGGCGCGCAGCGCGACCGCTGCGCTGTACCTCATTACTGAAGTCTTCTGCCGTCACTGAAGTCTTCTGATCTTCTTTATACTCACCCAGCTTCTTTCTTCTGGCTTCTGTGAGGGGGTTGACGGCGCGGCTCCGGGAACAAGCAGCTAGGCGCACCAAGTGATCGAACCCTCTGGAGCTAATGGTGTCCAGTAGCCTAAGAAGCAGAGCCTTTGAACTCAGAAGAAGTAGGTCTGACTTCTCTCCCCTCAGTCCCACGAAGCAGGGAGCCTGTAGCTAGCAGGTCTCCCTGAAAATAAAAAAATTAACATAAACTCTTTTCAGAGAAACTCAGGAGAGCTCCCCTAGTGTGTGTCCAGTCTCTCTGGGCACATAATCTAACTGAGGTCTGGAGGAGGGGCATAGAGGGAGGAGCCAGTTCACACCCATTCAAAGTCTTATAGTGTGCCCATGTCTCCTGCGGATCCCGTCTATACCCCATGGTCCTTTTGGAGTCCCCAGCATCCTCTAGGACGTAAGAGAAATCGAAGGTTAGTACCGATTATCTCACAAGTGTATGGGCAGCATTAAAGTTATTGTTTTTGAACTTAAGTGACACAATGGGCCTAATTCAGAGTTAATTGCAGCAGCAAATTTATAGCAGTTGGCCAAAACCATAGGGGGTCATTCCGACCTGATCGTAGCTGTGCTAAATTTAGCACAGCTACGATCACTTACACTGACATGCGGGGGGACGACCAAGCACAGGGCTAGTCCGCCCCGCATGTCAGGCCGGGCCCCCCGCACAAGTACAAAAGCGCTTTTGTACTTGAAGAGTAACTCCTGGCCAGCGCAGCTCCTGCGGCTGGCCGGAAGTTACTCGTCGCTGCCCTGGGTTGCAGCGGCTGTGTGTGACGTCACACAGCTGTTGCGGCCCACCCCCCGCATGGTCTGGCCATGTCTGCAATTTTTTTAATATGAGTATCAAAAAAGTATGACAGACACAGCAGTAACAAGAAAATGTCTCCTTTGCAATAAATAATTATGTTGCTGTACAGATGGGGGTAACACTCACCCAGTGACACAAGCCTAATATATATACTGCGTCACTCTTAATAATAACACAATACCCTAATTATTTCATTAATGCTGGGCATACAAGCTACAATTATTGATCGGTCGGGCATGCCGGATCATCGAGCATGTCACTCGAATACAATATTTTCAATTGTCATGTCGACCGCATCGGATGACCGACAGACATTTCCCCTGTTCTTTCACATGGGAAGGAACAGGGAAATGTCTCCTCCCCAGGGGCGGAGTGCCAATATCATGTGACATACACTATGACAGATCTCACAGTTTATGTTCCGGATATTGGCAGTTGCAGATAAAATGCCTGTCAGCCTGCAGCTGCGCCACATGTGACTGCAGCAAGGATGTAAGAGGACACATCTGTACTGTAACTAAATTTATGTGAAATTAAGCGCTGTCCAGATCAGAATATAATTAAAAAACACAAAACATTTATTAGACAACACATTACATACATATATATATATATATATATATATAAATCCACACGGCCGGTGTACACAATTAAGGACTAATTCCAAATTAATTAAAAGACTACTCAAAGTCTCACAGCCACTCCAGAGTTAATAAGCTTCCTTAATGCACAGTCGTTAGTCACGGTTACTTAAGAAAAGCAGCATCAGCTTAAAACGATTTGTATTGTTCAATGCATATTCATTGATTTTAGTAGAATGAAAAGCTTATTAGCATCAATCAATTCCTGTCATGCAAATAGCTGTATTCGCTGCCTTCAACTGTAGAGGTATAACACAGTGTATACTAAGCAGTCCAGCGTGGCCACGCTATATTTATCAGCTCCACGTGTCTTAAACCCAAAGACTAAAGCAAATCAGGTGATGTCTCAACCCTTTAATATCAGTCCGGTCTTCACGCTATGAGCGATATTAAGAGAGATATTAGAGATCCCCAGCTGCGGGCAGCACTCCTCTCTATGCGCTTCTCCGCCTGTGTGCAGCTCGGCGGTTTCCTCAGAAAGATAGGTGTACATTTCCACAACCTCTTCTTTATTTAAAGACAGGCACCGTATTACCGCTTCCCGTTTTGTCATTCGCGCATGTGCACCACATGTGTTCCATTTGTGGGTTTCACATTGCGGTCCAACAATATGCTTCCGCACCTTTATAGTGTCAGTGATAATCACACTTATATTCCAGTATATAAATTTATAATTTGCTTCAGGGACCATTATATTTGTGCGACATATAAAATGTGCAATATAATATCTCTACAAAACACTACAGGACCTTTAAATAAATCACTATTATATTTATCAATTGTCTGCCATTTACCATTTAATTACCAATTCATTTATAAGATGAAGAAAAGAATCCATATATATAAATCCATAAAACCAACAACATATATGTATATATATATATATATATATATATATATATACACATGATGAGATTTTTATCATTACTAATTCATATATTATTCAATTCAACTGTGTCATTTAATCCTTGTGGTTTCAATGTGCAGAATCTAAAAATCCAAAAAGCTTCTCTCTTACAAAGCATATTAAAATGATCACCACCTCTATGAGTAACTCTAATTTGTTCAATTCCTATAACCTTAATTTTATCAAGTCTACCTTCTGGGCAACCTGAAACATGATTCGAGAGACAATGCGATTTATTACTTTTTATGATGTTACGTTTGTGCTCCATGAACCTCATATGTAACGTCCTTGTGGTGCGCCCCACATACTGTTTGCCGCACCCACAAGTTAATACATAAATTACGTATACGGAATTGCAATTAAGAAATTCCCTGATAGTATAACAAACCTTTGTAACAAATCATGATATAGAACTAGTGTTTTTATCTGTATATTTACATGTATCACATCTTTCCCTAAGACATCTATGAAAACCAACAGGTAATGTATTAGATAACCAATTCCCCCCTTAGCAATGGTATTCCCTTTCTTTTTGTAATGGCTTGGTGCTAGCTTTCTTTTAATATTCTCAGCTTTTCGAAATATAACTCCTTTCTCTGGTGCAATGAGTTCGCCTACATATTCATCCAGTTTCAATAATTCACTATTCTTTCTTATAATATTTCTAATCTCCAAAGCATGTGAATGATATTGAGTAATGAAGTTAGTTGTCCTATCTCTTTTATTTTTATTGGTTTGTATCCTTTCTCTATCACTATTTAGTAAGGGTTCTCTTTCCATTCTCTGTACTTCTTCATATGCTTTATCAACAACTTCTAAGGGGTAACCCTGCTCAATGAAGGACAAATAAAGTCTATGTGCTCTTAAAACCTAAGTCAGATGAGCAATTCCTTTTCATACTGATAAATTGTCCATTAGGGATATTATCACGCCATTTTCTTAGATGATTACTTTGATAGTTAAGGAATTTATGTTAGTCCACATCCTTAATATAAATCTCAGTAGTGAGCTCACCATTTACAACAGAGAGAGCTATATCCAAATATGAAATGTGTTCAAAATCATAAGTGCTAGTGAGAGTGAGACCATAATAATAATAATTATTATTATTATTATTATTATTATTAAAACTATCTATAAAAGGTGTTAAAGGTGCTTTGTTGTGGTCTCAAATAAAAAAAAAAAAACATCTATAAATCGACAGTAGAGAACCAGGCCCACCCCGAGGTCGCTCCCCCATACATGTTCCTCCTCAAATCTACCTATATATAGGTTCGCGAAACTCGGGGCGAACCTGGTCCCCATCGCCGTCCCATGTGTTTGCAAATAATAACGTGAGTCAAAAACAAAATAATTATGATGTAATATGAATTTGATTGATTTTAATATAAAGTCACGTAGATCACTATCATTGAACCATCTTTTAATAAATAGTGATCAATCACCTGTATACCTTGGTCCTGTGGAATGTTATAATATAGAGATTCCACATCACATGTAACCAGGCAATAACCATCCTTCCACCTTATACTATTGATTAAATTCAAAAATTGTGTGGTATCTTTTATATAAGACCTGAGATTCTTTAAGTGACCCTGTAAAAATGAATCAACATAATGTGATAAATTATTAGTTACTGTCCCAACACCTGAAATTATAGGTCTCCCGGGAGGTGCAGTGAGGGACTTATGTATTTTTGGCAAATGATAATAAGTGGGCACAACTGGGTGAGGGGGTGAATACAAAATTATAAGGGGCTTTGGATATAGCTCCCCCTGTTAAACCTTTCAAAAGCATCTTTTTTAATTTAGATTGAAATAGCGCTGTAGGATTATCTCCTAAATTCCTATAAATATCAGTATTAGTCAATTGTCTCTCTGCTTCTTTCAAATAATCAACTACATATTGGACAACTAACCAACCCCCCTCCCCCCTTATCCGCAGATTTAATTATTATATCCTGGTTTTTGCATAGATCTTTCAATGCAGTCCTCTCACATTGTGTTAGATTATCCTTCAAATGATTTTTATCTGCAGTATTACCTATTTTCCTAAAGTCTTCGAGAGTTTTCTTATAGAAGCTTTCTATAAAGGGACCCCTATACTGTAACGGGTAAAAATCAGACTTCCTCCGAAAATTATTCTTTTGATTTACATCATATATTTTTTCATAGGATGTACCAATTAGACCTGTATCATGCCCTGTATCTAGTGTTTCCAAAATAGACAAAGCTACTGTATTTCATCTAGAATAATCGGGATATCAGTTAATTCTAATTTATCTATGCGTTTTGTAGCAAAATAACGTTTTCTACTCAATGTTCTAACATATTTGTTCAAATCCACAAATAATGTGAAAACATTTGGTTTACAAGCTGGAGCAAAATGTAACCCTTTATAAAGAAGTTTTAATTCATCCTTATTCAATTCCTTAGAGCAGAGGTTCCCAAACTGTGTGCCGTGGCTCCCTGGGGTGCCTCCAGGGCCGGTGCAAGGTCTCTCTGCACCCTAGGCAAAGCTTCAGCCTAGCGCCCCCTAACCAGCAAACCCCCCACTACCACCACCTCTCGGAGGGGAGATGCAGGTGGCCACTAGATGGGCTGGGGTGATTTTCATCATTAAACATATACAGAAAAAAGGGACAACACTCAAGGACTCTTAAACTGATAAAGTATATTGTACAATATATATTTAATTAGGGTTGGGTTCGGGATGTCGTCAGAATACTGACAGTGTCATCCCGATCACCTTAATACCAACATTTTGAATTAAATTAATTAACCTTACCCCTTCTTCTAAACCTCCCTCCCCAAAGCCTAACCCTAACCATCCCCGGCATACTAACATTCTAGATGCCAGCTCTCAGAATTCCGGCATTGGCATTCTGATTGCCGGTAATCCCATCTGCTGAGATGCCAACTACATCCCTTTAATTGTATGTGTACACATACTGTACATATTTACACAGACATACTTACATTTGTATGTTCCTTATTGTGTTCCATCATCCCATCTGTAAGTTCATTACTGACCCCCCCTCCTCCATTTTGTGGCGCCCTCCAGTGGCCGGCGCCCCTAGGCAGCCGCCTAAAGCTGCCTAATGGTAGAGCCGGCCCTGGGTGCCTCGGGACACTTGCAGGGGTGCCCTGGGTTGGTGGTCCAGGACCAATTCAAATCATTCATGGTCAATATAATAGGCAAAACTAGTGCTGGTGGCTGTCAGTCATAAAATATGTGGTCAAACAGAAGCAAATCTTGTCCCTCACCACACAACTGAACCTAAGGATGACATATAAACGCAATCTACTTAATGTAATATTTCTTTCTAAATTTCTGAATAAGATTTTTTTGGCCTAGGGGTGCCGTGAAAAAAATTCTGATATTCTAGGGCGCCGTGATTCAAAAAAGTTTGGAAACCACTGCCTTAGAGGATAAATTGAATATACCTTTTGATTCTAATTGAGACGGACATTTTTTCCTTTGTTTCCTCCATCCCCCTCTACATCCTCTGTGAACTGATCTCTTCTTCTTTTTGTAGCTTCGCTTCTTAACCCTGAACTCCTGTTCATTCTGAAGCGTGGCTCTAAAAAATCATTCTGTCTTGGGGAATATTTATTGCTATCAGCTGTGCTATTCCATCTAGATTTATTCAATCCCTGTTTTCTCCAATTAGACTATCTCTTAAGTCGTCTTCTGTATTCAAAGCATCATACCTGTTTTTATGTATGAAACTAACTCGTTCCCTTTTTGTATTGAGTCTAGCATGTGATTATTTGTTTGAAACACTCTGTCTCTTTTTTCTGTATTCTGACAATTGTTAGATGTTCTAGATGTTTTATATTGTTGGTCTCTATGGGGTATATTCAATAAGAGTCAGGTCCATTCCGACATGCAGTTGTCAAAGAGCGGGCAAATCCGACTGTCGGATTTGGCCGTTCCCTGTGTCCTGTCCTGCAGGGTGCGCTGACAGCAGCGGCGGGGGGAGCAGTGTGCGGTGGCCGGCGGGGGAAGTAGTGTGCGGCACTCGGCGGGGGTGTAGTGTGCGGCGGCCGGTGGGGGAGCAGTGTGCGGCGGATGGCAGGGGAGCTTCCAGCGGCGGCCGGAGCTGGCAGCGCAAGTGATCTGTGAGGCAGCGGAGGAGGCACTGCAGGTATCATCATCCCCATAGCCCGCCACACTGCTCCCCGTCTCCTCACCTCAATCTGACTTGTTTTCAAGTCGGATTGAGTTTGTCGGAAAGGCAGCCAAAACCTGTGGATTTGGCCCCGTTTCGGACAGCAGCAGGTGGATCGGCGGGTATTCCTGCTTTCCGACAGCATTCCAACAAGGCGGGTTTCCCGACTTGTCGGAAAAAATGTGCCCCTATTGAATAGGTCGGAACCCCTTCCGACTTATTCCAGTCAGAAACTGCTGTCTTTCCGACAAGACGGCAGTTTCCGACTCTTATTGAATACAGCCCTATGTATCCTATTATATGTCCTCATGGTGCCTTTTGTAAGATCACCTCTGTCTCTGTTCATTTTTGCATCTTTCCTTTCAATTAAGGATAATTCGAACTCCTCTACTTTCTTATTGACTTTGGAGTCTCTCTCTTTAAAACCCATATCTCCTGAAAAATCTTTCAATTTCTCCTGAATCTTATCTATTTCTTCTTTAATGGTATTAACTTTTTCTCATCAAATTATTTGAACAATTATCTAAAAGTGAATTACATTCATTCACAACCTTTTCATCATCTTTAAAAGTAGCAGTTTTTAAAATGCATAATCCTCTTGGTATGAGATTGTTGTCCAGGTACTTCTGCAGAGTGATTTGGTCCCACCAATGCTTTGTTTCTAATATGCATAAATGCTCCAATTTATTTAACAGCTGGAGCATACCTCTTTGATCACTCATAGGTTCCTTAATAATACCTGGACCAATCTCACTTACCAATCATACCCCTTTTCCACCTATAAGCACGGGTCGCAGCCGGGAGCATGACACGGGTGCTATTCGGCTGCGGCCCGTGCTCAGCCCCCTTTCCCATCAGCAGTCACCAACCCGGCATATCTTATCTGGATAATTCCCGTGGCCTACCCAGTTAGATATCCGGGTAGGATTCACGGGTCACTTGATCCGGGTTTTTGCGGGGGGACCCTTTTCCACTTGCAAAAAACACGGGTAAATGCGCGCCCCCTTGCATTTACCCGTGTTTTTTAAGCTAGTGGAAAAGGGGTATTAGATAACCTGTAACTGCACACTCAGGGTATTCTGCCCCACTGAAATGTAAAATACTGAAATGTTTGTGACAATGAAGTAATGCCTTCCTTCATCTCACACATATTAACCCATCTGTAACTGGTGTTAAATATGATATTATGTTTTTAAATATATTTCTTTTTATGGTATTTAGAAAAGCCATACATTTTTTGTTAACAGGTAGTTAAATGAGATTTGTCCCTAAATTTGGCTAAATGTACAGTATGATGGTCAAAATGTCAGAAACGTGGCTATACAATGAAACTGGACGACAGGGTTCCCCATGCAGTGCAGTTTTCAAGCATCTGAATGATATCACTAAGCTAATTGAGCATCTGCCACTATATCTATCTGTTGTGAGAGGCAGAGAGGTTCCTGCATTAGGAGGAGGTGCAGGCCCTGACATGCCATATGGAGCATTATGGGGTTGCTCCAAGGTAGGTAGCTCTTAGCTTACTTAAATATTAGATATATTTAAGTAAGAATCCATTATCATGTGGCTCCTTGCTGGTTAATCATAGACCCAGATTGGTAATGGAGGTGTGGGGTGTGGTGCCTCTGGACTGGCTGAGCTGGATGGCTTTAGTGTGGCATACCTTTACATTCTATTAACACTTTTCACATACTAATTTATTTAACACTATTTCTCCATTTTAATTACATCTCATTTTTGTATCACCTTTATAGCTTCGGCTTCCTAACATTAATTTATTAACACTATAGTTTTTTCACTGGTATGCTGCCCTGGGCTTTCTGGCTAAGGCTGGTGCTTTGGGGTGCCACACCCTGCACCTAGATATAGCGCCAGGGACCCCAAATATACAGATACACCTTGATGCGGCTTTGGGGTTTATTCATACATTTACGCAAATATATGTAACCGAGATCTCTGAATTCTAATATTGTGTGGGATTTAAATCTGGTTACTGTTATCATTCAGGGTGCTGGGGGAACAAATTGCCTTTTTTTTTCTTGCTCAGTTTGCTGATGACAATGGGGGTAAATCAGAGTTGATCGCAGCAGCAAATTTGTTAGCAGTTGGGCAAAACTATGTGCACTGCAGGGGGGGGGGGGCAGATATAACATTTGCAGAGAGAGTTAGATTTGGGTGGGTTATTTTGTTTCTGTGCAGGTTAAATACTGGCTGCTTTATTTTTACACACACACCACCCAAATCTGACTCTCTCTGCACATGATATATCTGCCCCCCCCTGCAGTGCAGATGGTTTTGCCCAACTGCTAACAAGTTTGCTGCTGCGATCAACTCTGAATTAGGCCCAGAGTACGAATAATTTGCTGGAAGACCAATAGCATTTCTCAGGCCTGGTTACTACAGAATGTGTGTGGGCAGTATTAGACTGACTAGAAGCTGATTGTTAAGCCCCTTTATCTGCCATGCCCAGTGAGATATGCGCCACACTTCCAATAATAGCACATATCCCTCTTCGCCCACAGTCACCACTACAAAAAAGCATCACAGCTTCAGCATAGAAACTGCAACCTGTACAAAGCATTTATTTTGTAAATGGGCTTTTCTAACCTCATTATATAAGCAACATACACACTTACACAATATAATAGAACTATTTCTTTATCTTTGGCTAAGATTCAGCACAGGGACAATGCACACATTTACCGGAAGACCTGTGCTTAATATAAACACACACTCTGTAGCTGACTTACTAAGGTATAAACAAGTTCAGCCATAGTTTAACTTTGCCTAGAGCACTTTTGTCTAGTTCAGAAAAAGGGATCTATAGAAAAACATTAATTGACTGTTCTTCAGTGAAACAATACCATGGGCCTAATTCAGGATCGCAAAAGCAAAATCTTTCTCTAATGGCCAAAACCATGTGCAGTGCAGGTGGGGCAGATATAACATGTGCAGAGAGAGTTAGATATGGGTGAGTTATTTTGTTTCTGTGCAGGGTCAATACTGGCTGCTTTATTTTTACACTGCAATTTACATTTCAGTTTGAACACACCCCACCCAAATCTATATCTCTCTGCACATGTTATATCTGCCCTACCTGCACTGCACATGGGCCCTCATTCTGAGTTGTTCGCTCGCTAGCCGCTTTTCGCAGCAGTGCACACGCTAAGCTGCCGCCCTCTGGGAGTGAATCTTAGCTTAGCAGAATTGCGAACTAAGTATTCGCAATATTGCGAAAAGATTTTTCTTTGCAGTTTCTGAGTAGCTCGAGACTTACTCTTCCAGTGCGATCAGTTCAGTGCTTGTCGTTTGTGGTTTGACGTCACAAACACACCCAGCGTTCGCCCAGACACTCCCCCGTTTCTCCAGCCACTCCCGCGTTTTTCCCAGAAACGGCAGCGTTTTTTCACACACACACATAAACGCCCAGAAACACCCACTTCCTGTCAATCACACTCCGATCACCAGAACGAAGAAAAAACCTCGTAATGCCGTTGTCACAACTGAGGGCCTGAGCTGACGGGAGGCAGCCTCAGTTGTAGGGGCTGAGATGTACCGGAACCTGGGAGGTTGTATCAGACCCCTGGACATGTAAGTAACATGAATAATAACTGCCCGAAGGTGTGACCACGACAACTTGGATAAAAGTCAATGATGTTTATTATGACAACTCCGCAACACAGCAGCAGTAAAAGAAAACGTAAAAGTCAGCAAAGAATAAATACAGTTCCTGGGTACTACAGGATGGCAGGAGCCACAGGGCACTGGTAGTGTGAGATAGTTCTTATGATCTTCTAGAATGAAAGTCCTTACCAGGCCCGACTGTAGCAATGGAGATAACCCAGGATTGTGCCAGCTGGTGTTCCAGGAAAAGCTGGGTTGCTGAAGATAAAACGGCTGCTGTGGATACTGGCTGGAACCAGACTGTTGTTAGCACGGAGTAGATACTGGCTGGAACCAGTTAAATAATAAATGAACTTGGGAGCGATGAAATATGAACTGAAATGTAGAACTTGAGAGCGGAGAAATAATAATACCGGTGGAGAGTGGTAAAGTGTAGAAAGGACACCGGCCCTTTAAGAGAAGCTGTACTCTGCTGGAAGCTGAGCTGGAAGCAGGTAATGCTGTAGCTGGAAACAGATGAATCCACAATGGATTGGAGAGTCAGGCTACACCGCAGGTGGAATGCTGGTGCGGGTCTCTATGGTGGAAGTCTTGAGACAGGAGCTGGAACCTGGAAGACAATCACAGGAGAGAGACAAACAGGAACTAGGTTTGACAACCAAAGCACTGACGCCTTCCTTGCTCAGGCACAGTGTATTTATACCTGCAGCAAGGAAGGGATTGGCTAGGCAATTATGCAGATTATCAATACTGAGAACAGATTGGTGGAAATGATCAGCTGACAGAATCCAAGATGGCTGCGCCCATGCAGACACTTGGAGGGAAGTTTGGTTTGTAATCCATGTGGTAATGAAAACAGTAATGGCGGCGCCGGCCACCGGAGACAGGAGGCGCCAGGCTGACAGATGCACATCCAACCACGCGGACACAGCGGAGGCCGCGGCTGACGTAATCGCCACTCAGACACTCTGCATGCAGAAGTTCAGGGACGGCGGCGGAGGCCGCGGGAGACGCCATGCCAGGTGTAATATGGCGTTTACTGTGACAGCGTCCCAGAGTGACAGGAGAGGATACAGGAATGTACACATCAGGATAACAGATGGGATCCAGTCCTGGAGCGCTGAGCCAGCCTTAGGAGGCATCTGATGGGTAAGAAATGGCGTCCAGATACCCGGATCGTGACAGCACCCCCCCCTTTAGGAGTGGCCCCAGGACACTTCTTTGGCTTTTGAGGAAACTTGGAATGGAATCTCCGGACCAAGGCAGGAGCATGGACATCAGAAGCATTGGTCCATGAACGTTCCTCAGGACCATAACCCTTCCAGTCAATAAGATATTGTAGTTGACCGTAACGGTGACGTGAGTCCAGGATCTTGGCCACTTCATACTCAACGCCTCGTTGAGTTTGGACTTTCGGAGTTGGAGGAAGTGAGGAATGAAACCGATTCAAGATCAGCGGTTTCAACAGGGAAACATGGAATGTCCTGGGTATTTTTAAGAAGGGAGGCAACTGGAGTCTGTAAGCAACAGGATTGATGACTTGTTCAATCTTGAAAGGACCGATATAGCGAGGTGCAAACTTCATACTGGGAACTCTTAACCTCAAATTCTTCGTGGATAACCATACCCGATCACCCACCTTGAGAGCAGGAACTGCTCAACGCTTCTTATCCGCAAACTTCTTGTACCTGAACGATGCCTTGAGCAGAGCTGATCGTACACTCTTCCAGATATTGGCAAACTGATGCAAGGTGATATCCACTGCGGGAACAGAAGTTGCTGGAAGCGGTTGGAACTCAGGGACCTTAGGGTGGAATCCAAAGTTAGTGAAGAATGGTGTTGAAGCAGATGAAGAATGATACTGGTTGTTATGACAGAACTCGGCCCAGGGAAGTAATTGAACCCAGTCATCTTGAGAGGAGGACACATAGATGCGGAGGAAGGCCTCCAAGTCCTGATTCACCCTCTCGGTTTGACCATTGGTCTGAGGATGGTAAGCCGTGGAAAACTTTAGCTTGACTTGGAGGACTTGACATAAACTTCGCCAGAATTTGGCTGTGAATTGAACTCCTCGATCTGAGATAATTTCTTCAGGAAGACCGTGGAGTCGGAAGATCTCTTGTATGAATACTTGAGCCAACTTGGAAGCTGACGGAAGACAGGTGAGAGGAATGAAGTGTGCCATCTTGGTGAACCGGTCAACTACCACCCAGATGGTATTGAACTTGTTGCACATGGGTAAATCTGTAATAAAATCCATCGACAAATGGGTCCAAGGTCGACGGGGAACAGATAGTGGAACCAGTTGCCCCGCAGGCGACTGGCGGGATACCTTATGTTGAGCACACTTTGGGCAAGATGCAATAAACTCCAAGACGTCCTTTTTCAGAGTTGGCCACCAATAGGACCTAGAGATAAACTCCAGGGTTTTTTGGATACCTGTATGTCCGGCAAAACGGGAAGCATGGGCCCAATGCATGAGCTTCTTCCTTAGCATCGGTTTCACAAAACTTTTCCCTGATGGGGGCGTAGAGTCCATCCCTACCGTGGAGAATGCCAACGGATTTATAATAGGATGCTTGTCTGAAGACTCTGACTCATTTTCTTGCTCCCATGAGTGGGAAAGGGCATCGGCCTTGCGATTCTGAGAGCCCGGACAGAACTGGAGTTTAAAGTCGAACCTGGAAAAGAAAAGTGCCCATCTGGCCTGACGAGGGTTGAGACATTGTGCGCCTTTCAGATATAAAAGGTTCTTGTGGTCTGTAAGTATGGTGATTGAATGAGAAGCTCCCTCCAACAGATACCTCCACTCTTCTAGAGCGAGCTTGATGGCTAGCAACTCCTGGTCGCCAATGGCATAGTTGCGCTCAGCTGGGGAGAACTTCCGGGAGAAGAAACTGCAAGGGTGTAAATGGCCATCTTTAGCCCTCTGAGATAACACCGCTCCTACTCCAACGGAGGAGGCATCCACCTCTAAGATAAAAGGAGAGTCGATGTCAGGCTGTTTCAGAACAGGCGCAGAGATGAACCTTTGTTTTAAAAGATGAAATGCTTGCATGGCTTCTTCAGACCACTTGGACGGGTTAGCACCCTTCTTAGTGAAAGCAGTAATAGGCGCCACAATGTGGAAAAGTCTCGTATAAACTTTCGGTAATAGTTGGCGAACCCTAAGAACCTCTGGACCCCTTTGAGGGTTAAGGGTACCGGACAATTTTGGATTGCTTGTAGTTTCTCAGGATCCATCTCTAGTCCGGAACCGGACACAATGTACCCTAGAAACGGAATGGACTTGACTTCAAAGACGCATTTTTCTAATTTGCAATAGAGATGATTGACACGGAGACGGGACAGAACCTCTTTAACCCAAAAACGATGTTCCTCTAAATCATTGGCAAAAATGAGGATATCGTCTAGATAGACCACGACATGACGGTATAGAATGTCTCTGAAGATCTCATTGACAAAATGCTGGAAGACAGCTGGAGCATTGCTCAATCCGAAGGGCATGACGAGGTACTCATAATGTCCGTCACGGGTGTTAAAGGCGGTCTTCCACTCGTCACCCTCACGGATCCGGATGAGATTGTATGCACCTCTCAAGTCCAGCTTTGTAAAGATGGTAGCTCCGCTAACTCTGTCAAAGAGCTCAGTAATCAGGGGTAAAGGATAACGGTTCTTAATGGTAATGTCGTTCAAACCTCTGTAGTCGATGCACGGCCGCAGACCACCATCTTTCTTTTTTACAAAAAAGAAGCCTGCGCCGGCTGGAGAAGAAGAAGGTCGAATGAACCCCTTTGCTAGGTTCTCTTTAATATATTCCTCCATAGAATGCGTCTCAGGCCGAGACAACGGATAAGTTCGGCCTCGAGGTGGAACCTTCCCTGGAACGAGATCAATCGGGCAGTCCCATTCTCTATGAGGAGGAAGGATATCAGCAGAAGCTTTACTGAACACATCCGTGAAATCTTGATATGGAGGAGGTGGAACATCAGACGACCTGGGGGAGGAAGACCAGACAGGCAATACTTTAAACAAACATGTCTCAGCACAGGAGGAACCCCATGCCAGGATTTGCGTAGTCGTCCAATCAATTGTAGGATTGTGAAGACGGAGCCATGGAAGGCCCAGGACCACAGGATGTGTGGCTCTTGGAATCACTAAAAAAGAAATAAGTTCGGAATGAAGAACTCCCACTCTCAGACGAACTGGTAGAGTCCTTAAAGAAATAACTGCATCAAAAATTTTGCTGCCATCCACGGCAGTTAAAGAAATGGACGAAGGAAGTCTCTCGGTGGGTAGGGACCACCGTTTAACATAGGCTTCGGTAATAAAGTTCCCAGCTGCTCCGGAATCGAGGGCAATGACGTTCCGATAACGTTGAGCAACTTGAAGCGAGACTGGGAGATTACAATCTTGAGGAGATGGAGAGGAGATCATTACTCCTAGCCGGCCCTCTCCTTGGCGAGCTAGGATTTGGAGTTTCCCGGACGTTTGGGACAGGCATTAATGGTGTGAGACGGAGCTGCACAATAGAGACAGAGAGACTCGGAGAGACGTCTTCGGCGCTCAGCAGGAGTTAAACGGGAACGGCCAAGTTGCATCGGCTCATCTTTAGATGGTGACAGTTGACGAGGAGGAGGAGCAGAAGATTTTGGAGCAGATGATCTTCCACGCTCAGTTGCTCTCTCTCTGAAACGTAAATCAACTTTCGTGCAGAGTGAGATTAGCTCATCTAACTTAGAAGGTAAGTCTCTGGTAGCTAACTCATCTTTAATACGCTCAGATAAGCCATGCCAGAATGCAGCATACAGGGCCTCGTCGTTCCATGCCAGTTCGGATGCCAGGATCTGGAACTGTATCAGATATTGTCCTACAGTACGTGACCCCTGGCGTAAACGGAGAATCTCGGATGAAGCTGAGGTTACCCGGCCTGGCTCGTCGAAGATGCGCCTGAATGTTGACACGAAGGCAGTGTAGGAAGATAGCAGGGTGTCGGACCTCTCCCATAACGGTGATGCCCAATCAAGGGCTGAGCCACTGAGAAGAGAAATAATGTAGGCAATTTTTGTACGGTCACTGGGAAAATTGCCAGGTTGTAGCTCAAACTGAATCTCACACTGGTTGAGAAATCCCCTGCAGAATCTTGGAGATCCGTCAAATTTTGCTGGCGTTGGAAGATGAAGACGTGGAGCAGAAATGGGTAAGGTGGGTGGGGTTATAGCTGGAGTCACTGTGGTTGACGCACCAGACGCGCCTGATCCACGGAGAGTTATCTGAATCCCTTCCAGCCGAGTAGAGAGATCCTGGAGACAGCGGATGATGTGGCCCTGTGCAGCCTCCTGATGTTCTAGTCGGGCTGCCAGTTCTTGCATCGGCCTGGCCGCTTGATCCTGGTCTCCGGCTGGATTCATTAGGTCAGTGCTTACTGTCACAACTGAGGGCCTGAGCTGACGGGAGGCAGCCTCAGTTGTAGGGGCTGAGATGTACCGGAACCTGGGAGGTTGTATCAGACCCCTGGACATGTAAGTAACATGAATAATAACTGCCCGAAGGCGTGACCACGACAACTTGGATAAAAGTCAATGATGTTTATTATGACAACTCCGCAACACAGCAGCAGTAAAAGAAAACGTAAAAGTCAGCAAAGAATAAATACAGTTCCTGGGTACTACAGGATGGCAGGAGCCACAGGGCACTGGTAGTGTGAGATAGTTCTTATGATCTTCTAGATGGAAAGTCCTTACCAGGCCCGACTGTAGCAATGGAGATAACCCAGGATTGTGCCAGCTGGTGTTCCAGGAAAAGCTGGGTTGCTGAAGATAAAACGGCTGCTGTGGATACTGGCTGGAACCAGACTGTTGTTAGCACGGAGTAGATACTGGCTGGAACCAGTTAAATAATAAATGAACTTGGGAGCGATGAAATATGAACTGAAATGTAGAACTTGAGAGCGGAGAAATAATAATACCGGTGGAGAGTGGTAAAGTGTAGAAAGGACACCGGCCCTTTAAGAGAAGCTGTACTCTGCTGGAAGCTGAGCTGGAAGCAGGTAATGCTGTAGCTGGAAACAGATGAATCCACAATGGATTGGAGAGTCAGGCTACACCGCAGGTGGAATGCTGGTGCGGGTCTCTATGGTGGAAGTCTTGAGACAGGAGCTGGAACCTGGAAGACAATCACAGGAGAGAGACAAACAGGAACTAGGTTTGACAACCAAAGCACTGACGCCTTCCTTGCTCAGGCACAGTGTATTTATACCTGCAGCAAGGAAGGGATTGGCTAGGCAATTATGCAGATTATCAATACTGAGAACAGATTGGTGGAAATGATCAGCTGACAGAATCCAAGATGGCTGCGCCCATGCAGACACTTGGAGGGAAGTTTGGTTTGTAATCCATGTGGTAATGAAAACAGTAATGGCGGCGCCGGCCACCGGAGACAGGAGGCGCCAGGCTGACAGATGCACATCCAACCACGCGGACACAGCGGAGGCCGCGGCTGACGTAATCGCCACTCAGACACTCTGCATGCAGAAGTTCAGGGACGGCGGCGGAGGCCGCGGGAGACGCCATGCCAGGTGTAATATGGCGTTTACTGTGACAGCGTCCCAGAGTGACAGGAGAGGATACAGGAATGTACACATCAGGATAACAGATGGGATCCGGTCCTGGAGCGCTGAGCCAGCCTTAGGAGGCATCTGATGGGTAAGAAATGGCGTCCAGATACCCGGATCGTGACAGCCGTGAGTAAAATACCATACTTCTTAGCAAATTTACTTGACGCAGCCGCAGTGCGAACATTGCGCATGCGCAGTTAGCGGAAAATCGCACCGATGCAAAGGAAAAGAACGAGCGAACAACTCGGAATGAGGGCCATGGTTTTACCCATTAGAGAAAGATTTTGCTTTTGCGATCCATGCTGAATTAGGCCCTATAAATATAGTTGTTTACTAATTGTATACTATAATCACATTGCAATGTGCTTTTATATAAAAACAATTTACTGTTCATTAAAACTGTTTCATTGTTATTTTACCTTATAACTATACCAACTATAGTATCTTTTTAGAAGTCTGCTGCTGTAGAATATATGCCAATTTGCAAACATGTATATAGCCATGAATAAAAACGCACATTGACGTTAATTCCTATAGCTGTAAGTTTGCTCTTAATTGCGATGCTACAATGGGGATATTAATTTACATGTAACCTGAATTTACTCCATTTTCAAGAAAAAGAACCACTCATTTCAGTTCCTCCACTGAGGGGGGGGGGGACAATTCTGTGAGATAAGCCGCAGCATTTATTTATTAACAGTTTCTAATACACGCAGCATATTCCATTGCACGTTACAGTTGGAACACTAGTAATAGAACAAAACTGGCTAATAACAGACAGACATAGAGGTAGGAAAGACCTGCTCGCAAGTTTACAATCTATTATTGCCCAACAGCGCACATATTAACGAGTTATGGTAGTTGTAACATCACAAGTGGAGCGCCAGGGATAACTTGCAGTTCTAGCAGATATATAGCACGGTGATAAAGAACCAACCAATCAGCTTCTAACTGCCATGTTACAGGCTGGGTTTTAAAAATGACAGTTAAAAGTTGATTGTTTGGTACTTTATCACCTTGCAATTTATCACTCTCCAAGGCTTGATAAATCTGGGCCATTATTTGCCAATCTGAGGTAGCAACATGCACCAATGACAAGGAATCACATTTTCCCATAGATCAGTGGTTCACACATTTTTTTGAATCACGATGCCCTAGAGCACTGATTTTCAACCTTTTTTTACTCGCGGCACACCAAACAATATTTTAAAATTGACAAGGTACACCCCACAGAAAAAAAATAAGATTTTACACCTACCGGTAAATCTTTTTCTCCTAGTCCGTAGAGGATGCTGAGGACTCCGTAAGGACCATGGGGGTATAGACGGGCTACGCAGGAGACATGGGCACTCTAAGACTTTAGATGGGTGTGAACTGGCTCCTCCCTCTATGCCCCTCCTCCAGACCTCAGTTAGAGAACTGTGCCCAGAGGAGACGGACAGTACGAGGAAAGGATTTTTGTTAAACTAAGGGCGAGATACATACCAGCCCACACCATACACACTGTACAACCTGGTATATACCAAACCAGTTAACAGCATGAACAAAACAGCATCAGCCAGAGACTGATCTCAACTGTAACATAACCCTTATGTAAGCAACAACTATATACAAGCCTTGCAGAAAAAGTCCGCACTGGGACGGGCGCCCAGCATCCTCTACGGACTAGGAGAAAAAGATTTACCGGTAGGTTTAAAATTTTATTTTCTCTTACGTCCTAGAGGATGCTGGGGACTCCGTAAGGACCATGGGGGTTATACCAAAGCTCCAGACCGGGCGGGACAGTGCGGATGACTCTGCAGCACCGATTGAGCAAACAGGAGGTCCTCATCAGCTAGGGTATCAAACTTGTAGAATTTAGCAAAAGTGTTTGAACCCGACCAAGTAGCTGCTCGGCAAAGCTGTAATGCCGAGATGCATCGGGCAGCCGCACAAAGAAGTGCCCACCTTCCTAGTGGAATGGGCCTTTACAGAATCTGGTAACGGCAATCCAGCCATAGAATGAGCCTGCTGAATCGAGTTACAGATCCAGCGAGCAATAGTCTGCTTAGAAGCAGGAGCGCCAACTTTGTTGGCTGCATACAGGACAAACAGTGCCTCTGTTTTCCTAACCCGAGCCGTCCTGGCTACATAAATCTTTAAGGCCCTGACTACGTCAAGGGACTTGGAATCCTCCAAGTCACCCGTGCTACAGGCACCACAATAGGTTGGTTCATATGAAACGACGACACCACCTTAGGTAGAAATTGAGGACGAGTCCTCAACTCTGCTCGATCCTCATGGAAAATCAGATAGGGGCTCTTGTAAGACAAAGCCGCCAATTCGGACACCCTCCTCGCAGATGCCAAGGCCAACAACATGACCACTTTCCAAGTGAGAAATTTTAGTTCAACCGTTTGAAGAGGTTGAAACCAGTTTGATTTAAGGAACTGTAACACCACGTTCAGGTCCCACGGTGCCACTGGGGGCACAAAAGGAGGTTGGATGTGCAGCACTCCCTTTACAAAAGTCTGGACCTCTGGGGGAGAAGCCAATTCCTTCTGAAAGAATATAGATAAGGCCGAAATCTGCACCTTAATGGAGCCTAACTTAAGGCCCATATCCACTCCTGTCTGTAGAAAGTGGAGAAAACGACCCAGCTGAAAATCTTCCGTGGGAGCATTCTTAGCTTCACACCAAAATACATATTTCCTCCAGATACGCTGATAATGCTTCACCGTTATCTCCTTCCTAGCTCTGATTAGAGTAGGGATGACTTCCCCCGAAATACCTTTCCTAGCTAGGATTTGGTGTTCAACCGCCATGCCGTCAAACGTAACCGCGGTAAGTCCTGAAACACACAGGGCCCCTGTTGTAACAGATCCTCCCTGGGAGGAAGAGGCCACGGATCTTCTGTGAACATTTCTTGAAGATCTGAATACCAGGCCCTTCGAGGCCAATCTGGAACAATGAGTATTGTCTGCACTCTTGTTCGTCTTATGATTCTCAATATTTTTGAGATGAGTGGCAGTGGAGGAAACACATAGACCGACTGAAACACCCACGGTGTCACTAGGGCGTCCACCGCCACAGCCTGAGGGTCCCTCGACCTGGAACAATACGTCCGAAGCTTTTTGTTGAGGCGTGACGCCATCATGTCTATTTGAGGAAGTCCCCAACGACTTGTTACCTCTGCACAGACTTTTTGATGAAGTCCCCACTCTCCTGGATGGAGATCGTGTCTGCTGAGGAAGTCTGCTTCCCAGTTGTCTACTCCTGGAACAAAGACTGCTGACAGAGCGCTTACATGATTTTCCGCCCCGCGAAGAATCCTGGTGGCTTCTGCCATTGCCACTCTGCTCCTTGTCCCACCTTGGCGGTTTACATGCGCCACTGCCGTGACGTTGTCTGACTGAATCAGAACGGGTAGGTTGCGAAAAAGAAAGGGTCTCCGCTTGTTGGAGGCCGTTGTATATGGCCCTTAATTCCAGCACATTGATGTGTAGACAAGCCTCCCGGCTTGACCATATTCCCTGAAAATTTCTCCCTTGCGTGACTGCTCCCCATCCTCGGAGGCTCGCGTCCGTGGTCACAAGAACCCAATCTTGAATGCCGAACCTGCGACCCTCTAGAAGGTGAGCACTCTGAAGCCACCACAGGAGAGATACCCTGGCCCTGGGGGACAGGCTTATCCTCCGATGCATTTGTAGATGGGACCCTGACCACTTGGCCAGAATGTCCCACTGAAAAGTTCTCGCATGGAACCTGCCGAATGGAATGGCCTCGTAGGCCGCCACCATCTTCCCCAATACTCGAGTGCATTGACGAACTGACACTCTTTTTGGTTTTAGCAGGTCCTTGACCATGTTCTGGAGCTCCTGGGCTTTTTCCATTGGGAGAACCATGCCCAAAAACGCCAGCCGAGTCGTCGGGACCAACTGCGACTTTGGCAGATTTAGAATCCAGCCGTGTTGTTGTAGTACTCTCAGGGAGAGAGACACGCTTTTCAGTAACTGATCTCTTGATCTTGCCTTTATCAGGAGATCGTCCAAATATGGGATAATTGTTACTCCTTGCTTTCGCAGGAGCACCATCATCTCCACCATTACCTTGTAATGACAATCCTGTACAGCGAATCTCAGGTACGCTTGATGAGGAGGATATATGGGGACATGAAGGTATGCATCCTTTATGTCCAGTGACACCATAAAATCCCCCCCCCCCCTATCCAGGCTGGAGATCACTGCCTGGAGAGATTCCATCTTGAATTTGAACCTTTTCAAATATAGGTTCAGGGATTTTAGATTCAGAATTGACCTGACCGAGCCATCCGGCTTCGGAACCACAAATAGGGTTGAATAAAACCCTTTCCCCTGTTGCACTGGGGGAACCTTTATAATCACCTGCTGTTGACACAGCTTTTGTATGGCAGCTGAAACTATTTCCCTCTCTGGGGGAGAAGCTGGCAAGGCCGATTTGAAAAATTGGTGTGGAGGCACCTCTTCGAACTCCAGTTTGTAGCCCTGGGATACAATTTCGACCACCCAAGGATCCAAATCCGACTGAACCCAGACTTGGCTGAAGAGCCAAAGACGTGCCCCCACCGGTGCGGACTCCCTCAGCGGAGCCCCAGCGTCATGCGGTGGATTTTGTAGAGGCCGGGGAGGACTTCTGTTCCTGGGAACTAGCCGTAGCTGGTGTTCTTTTCCCTCTAACTCTACCCCTGGCGAGGAAGGAAGAGCCCCGACCCTTTTTGAACTTATGCGACCGAAAGGACTGCATCTGGTCTTGAGGTGTTTCCTTTTGCTGTGGGGGAACATAAGGCAAAAAAGAAGACTTACCCGCGGTAGCTGTGGAAACCAGGTCCGCGAGGCCCTCCCCAAATAAAACTTCACCTTTGTAAGGTAAAACCTCCATATGTCTCTTTGAATCAGCATCACCTGTCCATTGACGGGTCCACAGGGACCTTCTAGCAGAAACTGCCATGGCATTGGCTCTTGAACCCAACAGCCCAATATCTCTCGCAGCCTCTCTCATATACAACGCTGCATCCTTAATGTGACCCAAGGTCAACAAAATACTATCTTTATCTAGGGTGTCAATGTCAGATGACAAGTTATCTGCCCATGCTGCAATTCCGCTACCCACCCATGCCGACGCTACTGCCAGTCTGAGCAGGGCACCCGTATGCGCATAAATTGATTTTAAGGTAGATTCCTGCCTGCGGTCCGCAGGATCCCTGAGGGCTGCCGTGTCCGGGGACGGTAGTGCAACCTTTTTGGACAAGCGCGTTAAGGCCTTGTCCACCGTGGGCGAGGATTCCCACCATAACCTATCCTTTGAGGGGAAAGGATACGCCATAATAATTCTCTTGGGAACCTGCAGTCTCTTGTCTGGAGTTTCCCAAGCCTTTTCAAATAAAGCGTTCAGCTCATGAGATGGGGGAAACGTTACCTCAGGTTTCTTTTCCTTAAACATGCATACCCTCTTGTCAGGGACAGCGGGGTCCTCCGTGATATGCAAAACATCTTTTATTGCAATAATCATATATTGAATACTCTTGGCCACCCTTGGGTGTAACCTTGCATCATCATAGTCGACACTGGAGTCGGAATCCGTGTCAGTATCAGTGTCTGCAATCTGGGAAAAGGGACGTTTATGGGACCCTGAGGGGTCTTGTGACACAGCCAAAACCATGGATTGACTCTTTTCCTTGGACTCTGCTTTGTCCAATCTCTTATGTAATAAGGTCACATTAGCATTTAAAACATTCCACATATCCAACCAATCAGGTGTCGGCTGTGCCGACGGAGACACCACCACCATCTGCTCTGCATCCTCCCTTGACGAGCCTTCCGCTTCAGACATGTCGACACACACGTACTGACACCCCCACACACACTGGGATATATGAATATGGGGACAGCCCCCCAATAAGGCCCTTTGGAGAGACAGAGAGAGAGTATGCCAGCACACACCCAGCGCCCCTAGATACTGAAAACAAAGTCTCAGCCTGTACAGCGCTTTTTATATTTTGCACCAAATAAATGTGCCCCCCCCTTGTTTTTTGTCCCCTGTTACTTGTTCAGCAGGGGAGAGTCTGGGAGCATCTTCTCTGCAGCATGCTGTGGAAAAAATGGCGCTGGTTAGTCCTGGAGGATCAAGTCCCGCCCCCCTCGACGGCGGGCTTCGGTCCCGCTCATTTGTTTATACTGGCGGGGGTTTTATAATATACTGCCTCCGCAGTATCTAATAATGGTGCCAGTTTTATGTGAGGTAATTCTTGCAGCCCAGGTCGCCCCCCCCCCTGCGCCCTGCACCCTTGCTGTGCCTTGTGTGTGTGTGGGAGCAATGGCGCGCAGCGTGACCGCTGCGCGGTACCTCTCTGAAGAACTGAAGTCTTCTGCCGCCTTTGACGTCTTCTTACTTCATATACTTACCCGGCTTCTATCTTCCGGCTCTGTGAGGAGGACGGCGGCGCGGCTCCGGGACGAACAGCGAGGACGACCCTCTGGAGCTAATGGTGTCCAGTAGCCTAAGAAGCAGAGCCCATCAGTCCAGGAAAGTGGATCTGCTTCTCTCCCCTCAGTCCCACGATGCAGGGAGCCTGTTGCCAGCAGTGCTCCCTGAAAATAAAAAAACCTAACAAATGTCTTTTCAGAGAAACTCAGTAGAGCTCCCCTGCAGTGCATCCAATCTCCTCTGGGCACAGGATCTAACTGAGGTCTGGAGGAGGGGCATAGAGGGAGGAGCCAGTTCACACCCATCTAAAGTCTTAGAGTGCCCATGTCTCCTGCGGAGCCCATCTATACCCCCATGGTCATTACAGAGTCCCCAGCATCCTCTAGGACGTAAGAGAAAAAAACAAAAAAACAAACATTGGCCCTCATAGTAAAAAAAAATCCAAACATACATTGGCCTACACAGTAAAAACAATCACATTGCTCCCCACATAAATCCTATTGCTCCCCACATGAATTATTCACATTGTTCCCCCCATAAATCCATAAATCCTTATTCTCCCCACATATATCCTATTGCTCCCCACAGGAGAAATAAAATAACAAATATTAGCCCCAGACGGTCAGCTGTCCTCCTACCTGTCCCTCAGTGGCGGGGGTTGTTCATAGTGGAGTGCTGCGAATACTGAGCAGCAGGCGGTCGGGCAGGTGTGGATGAGGGTGGGCAAGGAAAGCTGTGTATGCAGGCGGGAACTGGAAGATGTGTATGCAGGCAGGTGGGTTAGCTGGTGATGCGCGGCGGCCGTGACCTATGATATCACACCGCCGCGTCTTCAAGGCATACGTCACGGCCGGAGCACAACAGATCCTCTGAAGGTGCAGGAAGCTGCTCTGGCTCCGCGGCACACCTTGCAACTGGTCACGGCACACTAGTGTGCCACGGCACACTGGTTGAAAAAGCCTGCCCTAGAGCATCAGAGTTTTATTCATGGCACCCCTAGGCCAAAAGTTTCTTATTGAGAAATTTAGAAAAAAATCTGTATTTAAGAAAAAGAATTAAGAAAAGAAAATTGTGTTTATATGTCATCCTTAGGTTCAATTGTGTGGTGAGGGATAACACCAGTATAGTAGAAATAAATTGTAATGCCCGTAGTATAATAGAAGTATATTGTAATGCCCCCAAGTTAATAAAAATACATAGTAATGCCTCCATTATAACAGGAATATATACTGTAGAATATACACTGTAGATAAATGATACCGCCACCTCCTGCCATCGTAGTGGTGCACAGACAAGAGTACCCACAAGATTTGCACTGATAGTGAGGAATCTGCATCTAGACTAGTGTGAGCAAATCATAATACCATATAAATCCAGTCACCTGAATGGAGATACTACAGTACATAAATTCACTACATTTTGTTCATATATGCAGCACAGGTCGGATTTCCCTCAAGGAACCCTAAGCATCCACCTAGGGCCCGGCGGTTCACAAAGGGAACGTGGCCACCATGCACCACGAAATCTGTCACGTCCATGATCCATCAGAAAGGCTAGCTTCTAGTTAAATGTTTTACAGAGGATCAGTAATGGGGCTCAGGCCAGTATAACATAGTAACATAGTATCTAAGGTTGAAAAAAGACAATTGTCCATCGAGTTCAATCTATTTGTGGTCTCCTATGAAGGATTATTTTGTATAAAATTTTGACTGATGTTGATGACTGGCGTTACTTTTTACCCCTCTTTTTTATAATAACCATAGTGCGTGACTATGCCCCGTAACCCTGGATATCCTTATCCATTAGGAATTTATCTAACCCATTCTTAAAGGTGTTGACTGAGTCGGCCATTACAACTCCCTCAGGCAGGGAATTCCAAACACGTTTCGTCCTTACCGTAAAAATAAGATTTTACTTACCGGTAAATCTATTTCTCGTAGTCCGTAGAGGATGCTGGGACTCCGTAAGGACCATGGGGAATAGATGGGCTCCGCAGGAGATAGGGCACTAGAAGAAAGCTTTGGATTCTGGGTGTGCTCTGGCTCCTCCCTCTATGCCCCTCCTCCAGACCTCAGTTAGGGAAACTGTGCCCAGAGGAGATGGACAGTACGAGGAAGGATTTTTGTAAATCTAAGGGCGAGATTCATACCAGCCACACCAATCACACCGTATAACTTAAGATAAACTTACCCAGTTAACAGTATGAACAACAACATAGCCACGGTATCACCGAAAACTATAACATAACCCTTATGTAAGCAATAACTATATACAAGTCATGCAGAAGAAGTCCGCACTTGGGACGGGCGCCCAGCATCCTCTACGGACTACGAGAAATAGATTTACCGGTAAGTAAAATCTTATTTTCTCTAACGTCCTTGAGGATGCTGGGACTCCGTAAGTACCATGGGGATTATACCAAAGCTCCCAAACGGGCGGGAGAGTGCGGATGACTCTGCAGCACCGATTGAGCAAACAGGAGGTCCTCCTCAGCCAGGGTATCAAACTTATAGAACTTTGCAAAGGTGTTTGTCCCCGACCAAGTAGCTGCTCGGCACAACTGCAATGCCAAGACCCCTCGGGCAGCCGCCCAAGAAGAGCCCACTTTCCTAGTGGAGTGGGCCTTAACCGATTTCGGTAACGGCAATCCTGCCGTAGAATGCGCCTGCTGAATCGTGTTACAGATCCAGCGAGCAATAGTCTGCTTTGAAGCAGGGGCGCCAACCTTGTTGGCCGCATACAGAACAAACAAAGCTTCAGTCTTCCTGATCCGAGCCGTTCTGGTCACATAAATCTTCAAAGCCCTGACTACATCCAGGGACTCGGAATCCTCCAAGTCCCTTGTAGCCACAGGCACGACAATAGGTTGGTTCACATGAAAAGATGAGACCACTTTTGGCAGAAAGTGAGGACGAGTCCTCAACTCTGCCCTATCCACGTGAAAAACCAAGTATGGGCGTTTATGCGATAAAGCCGCCAATTCTGAAACACGTCTCGCCGAAGCTAACGCTAATAACATGACCACTTTCCACGTAAGGTATTTCAACTCCACAGTTTTAAGTGGTTCAAACCAAGGTGACTTGAGGAAACGTAACACCACGTTAAGATCCCAAGGCGCCACCGGAGGCACAAAGGGAGGCTGAATATGCAGCACCCCCTTCACAAAAGTCTGTACCTCAGGAAGAGAGGCTAATTCTCTTTGAAAGAAAATGGATAAGGCCGAAATCTGGACCTTTATGGACCCTAATTTTAGGCCCAAGGTCACTCCTATTTGAAGGAAGTGAAGTAGACGGCCCAAATGGAACTCCTCCGTAGGAGCAGCTCTGGCCTCACACCAAGAAACATATTTCCGCCATATACGATGATAATGTTTCAACGTCACGTCTTTCCTAGCCTTGATCAGGGTAGGAATCACTTCCTCCGGAATTCTTTTTTCCGCTAGGATCCGGCGTTCAACCGCCATGCCGTCAAACGCAGCCGCTGTAAGTCTTGGAACAGACAGGGCCCCTGCTTCAGCAGGTCCTGCCTTAGAGGAAGAGGCCACGGACCTTCTGTGAGTAACTCTTGCAGTTCCGGATACCAAGTCCTCCATGACCAATCTGGAACAATGAGGATTGTTCTGACCCTGCTTATTCTTACAGTTCTCAACACCTTTGGTATGAGAGGAAGAGGAGGAAACACATAGACCGATCTGAACACCCAAGGTGTCACCAGAGCGTCTACCGCTACCGCCTGAGGGTCCCTTGACCTGGCGCAATACCGCTTTAGCTTTTTGTTGAGACGGGACGCCATTATGTCTATTTGAGGCAGGCCCCACCGATCCGCGATCTGTGCAAAGACTTCTTGATAAAGTCCCCACTCCCCCGGATGCAGGTCGTGCCTGCTGAGGAAGTCCGCCTCCCAGTTGTCCACCCCCAGGATGAATACCGCTGACAGCGCGCCTACATGGCCTTCCGCCCAGCGTAGAATCCTGGTCGCTTCTGCCATGGCCACTCTGCTCCTTGTTCCGCCTTGGCGGTTTATATGAGCCACTGCCGTGACATTGTCTTATTGAAGCAGAACCGGTCTTCTCCGAAGTAAGTTCTCCGCTTGACGCAGGGCGTTGTATATGGCCCTCAACTCCAGGACGTTGATGTGGAGACAAGTCTCCAGGCTTGACCAGAGACCTTGGAAATTTCTTCCCAGTGCCACTGCTCCCCAGCCTCGGAGGCTTGCGTCCGTGGTCACCAGGACCCAGTCCTGAATGCCGAACCGGCGACCCTCTAGAAGGTGAGCACTGTTCAGCCACCACAGGAGAGATACCCTGGTCCTGGGAGACAGGGTGATCCTTTGATGCATTTGTAAATGGGACCCGGACCACTTGTCCAAGAGGTCCCATTGAAAAGTCCTCGCATGGAATCTGCCAAAAGGGATGGCCTCGTATGAAGCCACCATCTTCCCCAGGACCCGCGTGCACTGATGCACTGAAACCTTCTTTGGTTTCAATAGGTTCCTGACCATGGCCATGAGTTCCTGAACCTTTTCGATCGGAAGAAAAGCCTTTTTCTGGTCTGTGTCTAGGATCAGGCCCAGAAAGGTCAGACGCATTGTAGGAACTAGCTGGGACTTCGGTATATTGCGAATCCAGCCATGTAGCTGCAACGTCTTCATGGACAGAGACACGCTGTCCAACAACTTCTCCCGAGATCTCGCCTTTATTAGGAGATCGTCCAAATATGGGATAATTGTGACCCCCTGCCTGCGCAGGAGCACCATCATTTCCGCCATTACCTTGGTGAAAACCCTCGGGGCCGTGGAAAGCCCAAACGGCAACGTCTGAAATTGGTAGTGACAGTCCTGCACTGCAAATCTCAGGAACGCCTGATGGGGGGGGGGGAGGAGGGGAATATTGGAACATGAAGGTATGCATCCTTTATGTCCAGGGACACCATCCAATCCCCCCCCCCCCCTCTAGGCTGGCGATGATCGCCCGGAGTGATTCCATTTTGAACTTGAACCCTTTCAAGTACAAGTTCAGAGATTTCAGGTTTAAAATGGGCCTGACCGAACCGTCCGGTTTTGGGACCACAAACAGGGTTGACTAATATCCCTCTCCCTGCTGGAGATGAGGAACTGTGACAATCACCTGTTGTACATACAATTTTTGGATTGCTGTCAACACTGACTCCCTCTCTGACGGGGAAGTCGGCAGAGCCGATTTGAAAAACCGGCGAGGAGGCAAGTCTTCGAATTCTAGCCTGTATCCCTGAGCAACAATCTCTACTGCCCAGGGATCCACCTGCGATTGAACCCAGACGTGGCTGAAAAACCGAAGACGAGCCCCCACCAGATCTGCCTCCCCTCGGGAAGCCCCAGCATCATGCGGTGGACTTTGCAGACGCAGGGGAGGACTTCTGCTCGTGGGAACTAGCTGTGTGCAGCTTCTTTCCCCTGCCTTTTCCTCTGGTAACAAAGGACGATCCCCGCACCTTCTTGTTTTTATTGGAACGAAAGGACTGCATTTGATAATGAGGTGCCTTCTTAGTATGCTGCGGAGGGACATAAGGTAAGAAATTCGACTTACCAGCCGTAGCCGTAGAGACAAGGTCCGAGAGGCCGTCTCCAAACAACTCCTCCCCCTTGTATGGCAAGGACTCCATGTGCCGCTTAGAATCGGCATCTCCCGTCCACTGCCGGGTCCACAGGAGTCGCCTAGCAGAAATAGACATAGCATTTATTCTGGAGCTTAATAAACAAATGTCTCTCTGAGCATCTCTCATATACAAGGCAGCATCTCTGATATGCTCTATGGTCATTTGAATGGCATCCCTATCTAAGGTGTCAATCTCCGCAGATAAGGAATCTGCCCATGCCACAACCGCACTACAAACCCAGGCCGACGCCATAGCCGGTCTAGCAATAGTACCGGAGTGAGTATAAATGTGCTTCAAGGTAATTTCCTGCCTGCGATCAGCCGGTTCCTTGAGGGAAGCCGTATCCTGAGAAGGCAGTGCCACCTTTTTGGACAAGCATGTCAGCGCCTTGTCCACTTTTGGTGAAGATTCCCAGCGTATCCTATCAGTTTGTGGAAAAGGATACGCCATAAGAATCCTTTTGGGAACTTGTGGTCTCCTATCTGGAGAGTCCCAAGCCTTTTCGCACAATTCACTTAATTCAAATGATGATGGAAAAGTGACTTCAGGCTTTTTCTCTTTATACATGTGTACCCTCGTGTCAGGGACAGGGGGTTCCTCAGTAATATGCAAAACCTCTTTAATGGCCATAATCATGTACCGAATACCTTTTGCCACCTTCGGCTGTAATTTTGCATCTTCATAGTCGACACTAGAGTCAGAATCTGTGTCGGTATCTGTGTCATCGATCTGGGATATGGTGCGCTTCTGAGACCCCGACGGGCCTGGCGCCACAGGGACAGGCATGAACTGGGTACCTGACTGATCCCTAGCTTCTGCCTTGTCTAACCTTTTATGCAATAGATTGACATTTGCATTCAAGACATTCAGAATATATACACCCATTCCGGTGTCGCCGTTGCCGACGGCGACCTGACATTCAAACACTCCCCCTCCACAGTAAGCGAGCCTTCCTCGTCAAACATGTCGACACACGCATACCGACACACTTCACACACACAGGGAACCCCTTTTCTGAAGACAGTATCCCTGTCAAGGCCCTTTGGAGAGACAGAGAGAGAGTATGCCAGCACACACCCCAGCGCAATAACCCTGGAGACCAACACAAAATGTTTTTCCCCAGCAGCGATGTGTAATATGTAAACCGCCAATTATGTGCCCCCCCCTCTCTTTTAAGCACCCTTTCACCGTGTGTAAGCAGGGGAGAGTCCGGGGAGCTTCCTCTCAGCAGTGCTGTGAAGAGAAAATGTCGCTGGTGAGTGCTGAGGGAGAAGCCCCGCCCCCTCGGCGGCGGGCTTCTGTCCCGCTCAAACTTAGTAAAATATGGCGGGGTCTCTTTTATATACATGTACAGAGCCCACCTGTACATGTATATAGTCTTTTTGCCATGCAGAGGTTTATATTGCTGCCCAGGGCGCCCCTCCCCCCTCCCCTGCGCCCTGCACCCTTACAGTGACCGGAGTGTGTGAGGTGTATGGGAGCAATGACGCACAGCTGCAGTGCTGTGCGTTACCTCAGTGAAGCTCTGAAGGCTTCTGCCGCCTGAGACGTCTTCTGACTTCGTTTCTTCTGGCTCTGTGAGAACGGCGGCGCGGCTCCGGGGGTGGACGCCCAGTAAGAACCTGCGTTCACCCCCTCTGGAGCTAATGGTGTCCAGTAGCCGAGGAAGCAGAGCCTATCTTTGACAAGAAGGTCTGCTACTCTTTCCCCAGTCCCTCGATGCAGGGAGCCTGTTGCCAGCAGTGCTCCCTGTGAAAAAGTTGTAAAAAGTAGAAAGAAAAATCCAAACAAAAATGCTTTCAGGCAGAGAACTCTGGAGAGCTCTCTGCAGTGCACCCATCTTGCTCTGGGCACAGTGTAAAACTGAGGTCTGGAGGAGGGGCATAGAGGGAGGAGCCAGTGCACACCCAGAATCCAAAGCTTTCTTAAAGTGCCCTATCTCCTCCGTCTATTCCCCATGGTCCTTACGGAGTCCCAGCATCCTCAAGGACGTTAGAGAAAAAGCCTTTACGCCGTATTGTGCGGAATCTCCTCTCCTTTAACCTGAGCGAGTGTCCACAAGTTCTCTGTGTTGATCTAACCAAAAACAGGTCCTACGCAAGATCTGTATACTGTCCCCTTATATAGTTGTAGATGTTGATCATGTCCCCTCTTAATCTCCTCTTTTCCAGTGTAAACATGCCTAGTCTTGCAAGCCTTTCCTCGTATTCCAGCATCTCCATACCCTTAATTAGTTTGGTCGCCCGCCTCTGAACCTTTTCTAGCTCCAGGATATCCTTTTTGTAGTATGGTGCCCAGAATTGTACACAGTATTCAAGGTGTGGCCTCACAAGTGATTTATATAACGGGAGTATAATACTCTCGTCCCTAGCATCAATTCCCCGTTTTATGCATGCTAATGTCTTATTAGCCTTCTTTGCTGCAGTCCTACTTTGGGTACTACTGCTTAGTTTGCTATCTATGAGAACACCTAAGTCCTTTTCCAGTACAGAATCCCCTAATTTTACCCCATTTAGTAGGTAGGTGTTATTTTTGTTCTTGTTACCACAGTGCATTACCTTACACTTGTCTGTATTGAAGCGCATTCTCCATTTCTCTGCCCAAGCTTCTAATTTAACAAAGTCGTTCTGAAGTGAATCAGCATCCCCCTCCGCATTTATAACTTTACACAATTTGGTATCATCTGCAAAAATTGACACCATGCTCTCTAGACCTTCTGTTAGGTCGTTAATGAAAATATTGAACAATAGCGGTCCTAATACTGAGCCTTGCGGCACACCACTTAGCACTTCAGTCCAATTTGAAAAAGATCCATTAACCACAACGCGCTGCTCCCTATTATCTAACCAGTCTTTGACACAAGTGCATATTGTGCTTCCTAGCCCTGTTTCTTGTAGCTTTTAGATAAGTCTCATGTGTGGTACAGTGTCGAACGCTTTGACAAAATCTAAAAAGATTACATCCACCTCTTTACCCTGATCTAGGTTTGCGCTTACTGTTTCATATAAGCCAAGTAAGTTGGTTTGACAGGATCTGTCCTTCATAAACCCACGTTGATTCCTTTTAATGACCTTATTGACTTCAAGGAACTTCTGAATACTATCTCTTAGAATACCTTCCAATACTTTCCCCACTATAGATGTAAGACTAACTGGTCTATAATTACCTGTTTCAGCTTTACTTCCCTTTTTGAATATAGGCACTACTTCCACTATACGCCAGTCTTTGGGAACCATACCTGATATTACTGAATCCTTAAAGATCAAAAATAGCGGTTTTGCAAGTTCAGAGTGAAGCTCCATTAGAACCCTTGGGTGAATACCATCGGGACCTGGTGACTTATTAATCTTTAAATGTTTTAATCGGTCACAGACTACTTCCTTGCTTAAATAAGTACCTACCAGTGGGATATTCTCATTATTGAGATTATGTGTTAGTCCCTGAATTGGGTCCTCTCTAGTAAATACTGTTGAAAAAAAACTCATTTAGTGTGTCCGCTATGTTATTATCATTTTTGCTTAAGACTCCCAACTTGTCTTTTAAAGGGCCTATACTCTCCTTTAATCTCTTGCTATTAATGTATTTAAAGATTTTTTTGGGATTCGCTTTGCTTTCCTTTGCTACTAGTTTTTCAGTTTCTACTTTAGCCGCTCTTATTTCCTTTTTGCATATTTTGTTACATTCCTTATAGTGCTGAAATGACTCTGCTTCCCCGTCAGATTTGTATTTTTTAAATGCTCGCCTTTTCTTGCCCATAAGTTCCTTTATCTTTTTGTTAAGCCACATTGGTTTACGATTTTTATTCCTTTTTTTGCTGCTCGTAGGAATAAATTTGACAGTATTTTTAGCTAGCAGGAATTTTAGTACCTCCCATTTCTCTGCAGTATTTTTTCCTAAAAACAAACCTTCCCATTCAATATCCCTGAAAAATACCCTCATCTTTTCAAAATTCGCTTTGCTAAAGTTTAGAGTCCTAGTTGAGGCAGTATAGGGCTGCTTATGAAAACTGATATTGAATGTGACCATATTGTGGTCGCTGTTTCCTATGGGTTCCCCTGCTATAATACCTGATACCAAATCCCCATTGTTTGTTAATACAAGGCCTAAGATTGCATTGTACCTAGTTGGTTCCTCAATTAGTTGAACTAAGTAGTTATCATTAAGTGTGTTTAAAAACATATTGCCCCTAGCAGTATCACATGAATTGTTTTTTCCCTTGCGTTAGGGACATCTTTCACCTTATGTAGCAATGATGACCTGTAATCGTCATTGGTTAGTGCTTTGGTAAAATCTCTTTTAGTACCCATGTTAGTAACCTTACCGCCTGCTCTTACCCTCCCCCCAACTTCTCCCCCATTTTGTTTACTACCACCATCCCCACTATTCTCACTGCATGACCCGTAGTTTCTAGCTAAACCCTCCCCCAGGCTTCTAGTTTAAAATCTCCTCCAACCTTCTAACCATCCTTCCCCCCAGCACCGCTGCCCCCTCCTCATTCAGGTGAAATCCATCACGACAAAAGAGATGGCGCCTGAGAAGTCCACCCAGTGTTCCAGGAACACAAACCCTCTTTCCTGCACCAATCCCTAAGCCACACATTTACCTCCCTAATCTCCCTCTGCCTCCCTGGACTAGCGCGTGGCACGGGTAATAATTCGGAGAATATTACCTTAGATGTCCTTGCCTTCAGTTTCTTTCCTAAGTCCCTATAGTCTTTCTTAAGGACATCCCACCTTCCGCTAACTTTGTCATTGGTGCCAACGTGCACCAAGACCGCCGGGTCTTTCCCAGCCCCTCCTAACAATCTATCTACCCGGTCCGCAATGTGCCGAACTCGAGCACCAGGGAGACAACAGACTGTACGGCGGCCACGGTCCCGGTAGCAGATTGCCCTATCTGCCTTCCTGATGATAGAATCCCCTACCACCACTATCTGACTAGGTACATCACTATCTTTTATCCCAACTGCGCCAGAGGGACCGCACCTCTTGATGCTAGAGGGAGCAGTCTCCTCCGGCACCATCATTTCTTCACTATCATCCTCCGATTCCTCGTCCAGTCGGGCAAATTTGTTCGGTTTGATAGTTCGGAGATGTCGAGCCTCCCCCTCTTTTTCTTCCTTCTAACTGTGACCCAGCTGACTACCTGATCATCATCCTCTTCTACCAGTGACCCCTCCCGCAACTCCTCCACCATTCTGTCTAAACTTCGCTCGAGATTGTGAATCTCCCTCAGTCGCGTAACGGTTTGCTCTAGATCAGTTACCTGGGCTTCCAGGGCAACCGTTCGCACACACCTCGTGCAGATGTAATCACACTGGGCCGGTAGCTCCAGGTGTGCATACATCTTGCACGACATGCACTGAGTGAGGTCCCCAATCACAGCCCCTTCCATATTGTTTGTAAGGTCTTCTCCCTGTTACTCTCAAAGAAAAAGCAGAAAAAATAAAAAGTAGAAGACAAGCAATCTCACTTATACAATAATTAAGCTGGCTTATACTTATCTATCTTTGTGCGGTCCTTGGTCCTTCGCTTTTATGCAGCCATAGTACTCCAGTGCCCCCTCTGAGTGGGACCTCTCCTGCGGCACCGATACTCCACTTAGCAGTTGCAGTTGTTCCAGCTCACTGCATCTCCTTTTCACTCGGCTTCCAGCTCCTTCTGAATTCCAACTCACATACACTTACAAATCCAAGCTACACTTTGAAATACAAGCTCCCTTCCAATGAGCAAGCTCCAAAGAGTCTGATCACTCTATTAATTAATTAATTAATATCATTCTCATTAATCTGCAAAATGTTCCCAGAGGATCACTGCGTGACCACCGCATGACGTTACGTGGACCCGCACTCCCAGAGTCCCACTGTCTGCAGTGCATCGGGGGGCTTGCCACCCATCCCCAGCACAGCAGTAGCTGCCACTGCCAGCGCACACTAACAGTGAGGTGCGGACGGATGGAGAGAGGCAGAGTCAGACTGACTGAGGGCGGGATGTACTAAGCCTTGAAAAGTGATAATTTCACAGTAATAAAGTACCAGCCAATCACCTCCTAACTGTAATTTTTCAAACCCAGCCTGTGACATGGCAGTTTGGAGCTGATTGGCTGGAACTTTATCACAGTGATATTATCACTTTTCTAAACCTAGTACATCCCGCCCTGAGGATCATAGCGCACCCATTCAGAATAGAAAAATCAAAAACCTACTCACTATGAGTAGAGGGGTCGCCGAGGTCCAGAGGCAGTAGCAGGCAGCAGCACAGGCACTCGGAGGCTGCAGACACACCTCCGCTCCCCCCGCATAAACTGGCTGGTGCAGCCCTCACCCCAGGAATAAAGTAACAGTCATGACCCCCAAGCACCCACACATAAAATAATGTCTGAGGCTGAGCCGAGCGCTAGTGCTCAGCGGCGCTTCCTAACCAAAAAATAAGCATTCGCATGTGCAGCTTAATCCCATGAATCCCGGGATTGGAGGCAAGATTTATTTTTGGCCTGAAATCCTGGGATCCCACCGATCCCGATCCTGAGATTGGCCACCCTACTTGTAATATAAAGCAGTCCTGTCCACCCTAAAAAACTACCACAGAAAATAAATTCTAAAGTGTACTTTAAAAAAATCCAGCTCTGATGCTGCATGCAGATTAAACAGCAGGAATACATGTAAGCTAATTGAAATCCATACAATTCTATACTGGGAAACTGTTATTAAATAAAATAATGCAGGAATACATGTTTCAACACTCTGTGCACGGGTGGTAATTCCGGGTTGATCACAGCATCAAATTTGTTAGCAGTTGGGTAAAACCATGTGCACTGCAGGGGGGGGGGGGGGGGCAGATATTACATTTGCAGAGAGAGTTAGATTTGGGTGGGTTATTTTGTTTCTGTGCAGGGTAAATACTGGCCTCTTTATTTTTACACTGCAATTTAGATTTCAGTTTGAACACACCCCACCCAAATCTAACTCTCTCTGCAAATGTTATATCTGCCACACCTGCAGTGCAAATGGTTTTGCCCAACTGCTAACAAACTTGATGCTGCGATCAACTCGGAATTACCCCCACAGTTCATAAAATACAATTTCTGGACGTGAAACACTATGCCTCAGCTTACTCAGGCTGGCCATCGCAGGGGGTCTTGCGAGGCCAAGAAATCTATATCCGAGACGCAGACCTTGGCCTCGGCACTCCTGGAAAACGTTTCCATAACGCTATCCGTCTCCACCCCAGCCCTGCCCGCAAAACGCAAATCAGACAGAGGCTGTTGCAAAAATGCAAGCCACACGCAGGACCCACTCTGCACATGCACAGGACAGGGCCTGCGCAGTTTCCTGATAATCGGGAAACTGCGCAGTGGATCGCACAAGCAATCCATGCTGAATGACGCCCGTCATTCTGCAACTGCTTCTTGTATAAATACGTCACTAGGGTTCTCCACAACTGAGCAAAGAATTAATTGTCTAGCATTTTCTTTATATATACATATATATAAACAACTATCTCTCTCTCTATAGACACACATATAAATCTCTAACATTTATAAAGGCCCGTACACACTGGTCGATATATCGCCGTTCTCCTGAACGGCCGATATATCGCGGGACCGTCGGCCAGTATGTACGGGCGATACATCTGTGAACTCCGTCGTTCACAGACGTATCGCGTCGGCCCCGCAGCACAGCCAACGGTCAATATATCTACCGATATATATTGGCGCGTCGCTGTGTGTATACGGGGCGGTCGGCCGACCGCCCGTACACATGCTGCGGCGGCCGGCGGTGATTGACAGGTGAACTGGGCGGGCGTGTGTACACGCCCGCCCAGTTCATGACGTCAGTTCATGACGTCAGTCCCCGACGGATCGAGCAGTGTGTATGCTGAACACACTGCACGATCCGTCCATAGATATATCTGCAGATCAATTGATCTGCAGATATATCTGTTAGTGTGTACCCACCTTAAGTCTCAAGGGCAGCAGTAAATAAATAAATGTATCTATGTTTTAGTAGTGCTGTCTTTATCTATCAAGGTGTGCCTGCCAGCACGAATTAATCATTTCTATTCAACAGTGCAGTAAACACTATACATTACTAACAAAACTTATTTCTTATTAATGCTCTTGTGGAGTTCATGAATTAGTCAACTTTCAGCATGTGTTTGTTTTCTCTAGCTATTACTTGTAAAAGAAAAAAGTATATTTACAGTCTACCTTTGATTGTACGCTAGATACACCATTTTGTAGCATGTATTCTTCTAGGACAGACATGTATGCTCTCCAAATACATTCCCGCCACCATTGCAGCATCATCTGTTTAAAGGTTTTGAGGCATAATGTATTTACTAATTATCGGGTTTTACAATTTCTTATCGCCTCTACAGTATTTGTGGCAATAAAATATGAAACTTTTCCTGAATATACTAAAAATCACTTGCAGGGACAGGGGTTCCGAAAGGATGTGTAAAGAAGTGAAATGATCGCAAAACCAGTCATTTCCCTTCTAAGGACTGCTGACTACGCATGTGCGACGGCCATTGCTGTTTAAGGTCACGGAGCAACCATCTCCCAGGGTTTTCTGCTATCTGTAGCCCATAGGCTAAAGCAGCACAGCGCAATCTGAAGATGGCCTTAAGTTGCCGGGGCCAAACTCTGGAATGTGAAGATACATCTGACAGATTTGCAACCCCTATAAAAACCCATGGAGGCTACAGCTGCTGTAGGGCCCACTGTACATCCTTCATACATTCAGGGCATCCTTTAGGATATCACTCGAAAATGGGTGTTTTCAGGGGATATGCTACAAATATTCAATGATGAATAGGCCCCTTTGAAACTAACATGCTCAAGAGCCAGGGTGTAGTTACAGGCTGTCGAGATCCCAGCGGTCAGCATACAGATTCCGAGATCCTGACCGCCAGAATGCCGGCAGGGGGGGTCAGGGCTATTCCCACTCGTGGGTGTCCACGACACCCATAGAGTGGGAATAGAACATGAGTCAAGCGCAGCGAGCCCGCAGCGTGGTGAGCGCATAGAGCCCACAAGGGGCTTTGTTGCACTCACCCCCCTGCCGGCAAGGATCCCGGCGTCGGTATGCTGACCACCAGGATCCCGACCACCGGTCACCCAACCTGAAGAACCCTGTTGTAGTGAATATACATGACAAATAAGGCCCCTGGGGATTATAATACACACTGGTTTACAAAAATGAAAAATACAAAAAAAGACTGGCTTAATCCTGTCATTTAAAATGAAAGCTAATCACTGAGATCAAATTCTCTATTAATAATCTGAGAATGGAAGTACAGGTTGAGTATCGCTTATCCAAAATGCTTGGGACCAGAGGTATTTTGGATATCGTATTTTTCCGTATTTTGGAATAATTGCATACCATAATGAGATATCATGGTGGTGGGACCTAAATATAAGCACAGGATGCATTTATGTTACATATACACCTTATACACACAGCCTGAAAGTAATTTTAGACAATATTTTTTATAACTTTGTGCATTAAACAAAGTGTGTGTACATTCACACAATTCATTTATGTTTCATATACACTTTATACACACAGCCTAAAGGTCATTTAATACAATATTTTTAATAACTTTGTGTATTAAACAAAGTTTGTGTACATTGAGCCATCAAAAAACAAAGATTTCACTATCTCAGTCTCACTCAAAAAAGTCCGTATTTCGGAATATTCCGCATTTCGGAATATTTGGATATGGGATACTCAACCTGTGTATGGAGTTATACTGCTGATGTGTTCTGTGGTTCCCATGCTTTTCCATAATCAGGAAGTACCTTTTTGGAAGAGACTATCAAGAGCCACCTGAAACCACTTAAAAAACGTAAGTATTCAAACACACACATTACCACACAGAGAAGGGGTGTATTCAATTGATGTTGGATCCTTTCTGACGGAAAGGATCCGACATTTCAGTATTCAATTAGCGGCCAAATCCGACAAGTTCTGGCCGTTCCAGACAATGGCAATCCGACTTTTTTTAAACCTGACGGACTTGGCTGCGAATCCGATAAAACACATGGATCTGCGGCTAAATCCGCCGATCCATGTGTTTTCCGACAAGTCGGATTTTCTGCCGTGTCTGATAAATGTTATTGAATAGGTTGAATTCGACCTTAAATTGTCGGAAACTGACGTTTCTCCGACAAGTCGGGAAATCCGACTTGAATTGAATACACCCCATAGTATACTGATCAAAACCATACCTGCCTACTTTTCGTATCTCCTCACTGAGAGAAGCCCAAAGAGGAGACTTTGGGGGTGGGGTGGTGCTGGGTGCTGACATCATCATCAAGCCGACCACTTCTGCTAAACGCAGTGATTCACTGGTAAGCAGTACATCTGAATCTAAATGAAAATGGGATGGACTGTGGTAGAAATATCAGAAAGAACACAATATATAATTATATAAGGAGGAAGGGATGGTATCGGGATTCCGGCATTTGGGATGTCGGCAGTCTGATTGCCGAGAGCGGCATCCTGATGCTCAGGATCCTGACATCTAATAGGTTAGGATAATTCCCCTAATTCCTAACCTCCCCCTCCTTACCCGCACAAAAAACGTGTGTCGACCATTTCCACATCGACGTTTTCAACTGCCTAACTTTTCCACGTCAACCTTTTGACCCTGTCGACCTAACCCATGTCAACAATATGGGGTCAACCTAATGACTGTCTACCTATTTACTGTATATCTTCAATACCACACCCCAAGATAGGGCTAAATTTACTAAGCGGTAGGTGTGGTGTAATTTAGAAACCACCACAGACTGACGAAGGTTTTTAGCTCTAATAGGTAGTATTTACTAAGCAGCACCCATTGTAACCATCTCTATTGGATATTTGAGGCAACAAACATTTTTGCTCACACCTCATAAAAACCTTGTGATTGACTGAACTGACTCCTCCAGGGCTGATTTAGAAGAAGTACATCTAGTTAAATGATCAAATTTACACCTGGGCAAAATATGCTGCAATGCAAATCTTTTTCCATGCAGGAAAATGCAGCCTACTTTTGCATATAGCACAAAAATGCTGGTCAGCTTTGTTTTAAGAATATGATTCAAATACTGTATGATTGAGAAAGTCTAACGTTATGTATTCCTGCTATGCAATAATAGCCTAAAGCAGGAAATTTCACAGAAATCTCCTGCAGACGGCTAATTAGCGCTGCAGATCGCAGTCCCATTATTATCAATGGGGACTATGATCTGACCCCTATTGTTTGGCCGTAATAGTTTACAACATCTTCAATAAATGTTTTCTTTGGAAAGATGCCTCAGTCAGTACCAAGCCTTTTTGTCTACATAGTGAGTCTCCTTATGAGAACTGTCCAATAGTGCCAGAGACCAGGGCCGGTGCTAGGGTGTTCGGCGTCCCCCTGCAAACTAGAAATTTGCGCCCTCCCATATTTAATAAAGGAATAGTGCACACCAAAAGATCCTATGCCCCCAGCACGTTTGGCACAGACACTGGGTGATGAAGCCACGCACCTCGGGCTTCAAGTAAAATAAAAATAAAAATAGTGCACACCAAAATGGTGTGGTATCACAAGGAAGGGGTGTGGTCACACAACAGTACCCCCAATACAAAGTACGCCACACAATAGTACAATCTTATTCACATTACACCGCACACAATGCCCCTGATTTACATTACACTGTATACAGTAGTCCCTTATGCTACACAGTAGTACCCCTTATACAGTAGTGTCCCTTATTCACAATGCCCAAAATAGTACCCCTTATACACACTACCCATAGTAGTAGCGCTGCTTATACATGTAATGCCCACAGTAGTGCCTCATACACATAATGCCCACAGTTGTAGTGCCTTTATACAGATAATTCCCACAGTAGTAGTGCCCCTTACACATAATGCCCATAGTAGTTGTGCCTCCTATAAAGATAAAGCCCACAGTTGTAATGCCGCTTATACATATAATGCTCACAGTAGTCATACCCCTTATACACATTATGCCAGGTAGTTTTATACATTACACTGGGGAGGAGGGGGGGGGGGGGAGAGAGAGTGAGGCAGAGAGAGAGAGACTGTTTTTTTTATACTTACATTTGCTCCTAAAGCAGCTGTCTTCCATCAGAGGCAGATTGCAATGAGGGACGGAAAGCTGCAGTGCTACCCGGCTACCTATGTGACAAGCAGCCGCTGGTGCCCGCACAATACCACTGCGGCGGTGGCCATGTGGGTGCTGTTGGTGGTCCTGCGCCCAAAGTGCAGATGCATTGTGTGCTGGGCACCGCTAGCACACCCCTAGTTATGGCCATATATATATATATATATATATATATATACAAATGCTCGGCTCCGGCACTCCTGCTACATTTGCTTGCTAAGGTGCCTTCCTTGTGGGGCAATCCCACACAAAAAAGCAAACAGAAACGAAGGCGGCACTCAAAGACTTGCACAAAATAGTGAAAAAAACACCCGTCCAGGGATGCTGTGTTTAATGCGTGTGACGTTTTGGGGACGTATCTGAGGAAGGGGATACGTCCCCGAAACGTTACACGCATTAAAACAGCATCCCTGGACGGATGCTTTTTTCACTATTTTTGCAAGTCTTTGTTTCTGTTTCTGTTTGCTTATATATATATATATATATATATATATATATATATATATACATACCCTCCAACTGTACCTTTTTAATAGGTACAGTACCTTTTTTCCATGGTCTGTACCGATTTTTGCCTCTCCAAACTTCCATTGAAAGTATAGGAAAAGGGGCGTGGCCACGCCCCCTTTACACGCGGCCACGCCCCTTTTTCGGATTTGTACCGATTTTTCTGTGTAAAATGTTGGAGGGTATGTATATATATATATATATATATATATAGCCTTTCCATTGTGCGGCACTCTTGCTTGTTTCAGAAATAAACGGACTATAGTCCTTCTTGCTTCAACGTTTCAATTTTATTAAATTGTCTTCAGGAAGTAATACTACAATACATACAACACATTTATATAGAAATACCACTTAAGGAGAATGAGTACCTCATGTGAAACAAATCAACCCAAACACAGGTGTGTGAATAATTCTGACATCATCAGCCTCAGACAGGAGTCGATCACTATGACCTCAGTGTGAACGGTTGTCATGGTAACAAACCAGGTGGGTAAATCAACCAACACATATAAATGTAAATCACTAACATTACTAAAAACAAAATAAACCTAATCACAACACCTATTGTGCAGAACATATTTTTGTTAAAAAGGGGAATGGTTGTACAGATTTAAGATGCAACACTGCCTTGCTATATGCACTAAAATAATTAACATTTCAATGTCTGAATGCAAAGTCAGTATGCTGTGACCAATTTATCAATTAATGTTAACAGATTAATAGGTATCCTAATACTAAACCTATTATAACTTAATTCGGATTATCACACCACTGCTTAATACTATTTATCTGAATATCACTTCTGATTAACCACCTTGTAAATGTTATAATAACAATTTTCAAAGAGATGTTTTATCAATAATCACAATTGATTATAAAATCTTTTATAAGCGGGTGCAGCGATGTTGTACTAACACAAGTATTTACTGAATACCAAAATTATCACCATGCCAATATGAAATGCTATGTTTTCCTATCGTAAATTAGAGTAAGTGATACATTCATTTAACCCCTTTGGAGATAGTACATTTAGTCGGTGTATCCATCTAGCCTCCAAACGTAATAATTTCAAAGATCTATTACCACCACGTATATTAGATAAAACAGTTTCTCTATCGTCCTAGTGGATGCTGGGGTTCCTGAAAGGACCATGGGGAATAGCGGCTCCGCAGGAGACAGGGCACAAAAGTAAAGCTTTCCGATCAGGTGGTGTGCACTGGCTCCTCCCCCTATGACCCTCCTCCAAGCCAGTTAGATTTTTGTGCCCGGCCGAGAAGGGTGCAATCTAGGTGGCTCTCCTAAAGAGCTGCTTAGAAAAGTTTAGCTTAGGTTTTTTATTTTACAGTGAGTCCTGCTGGCAACAGGATCACTGCAACGAGGGACTTAGGGGAGAAGAAGTGAACTCACCTGCGTGCAGGATGGATTGGCTTCTTGGCTACTGGACATCAGCTCCAGAGGGACGATCACAGGTACAGCCTGGATGGTCACCGGAGCCTTGCCGCCGGCCCCCTTGCAGATGCTGAAGTAAGAAGAGGTCCAGAATCGGCGGCAGAAGACTCCTCAGTCTTCTAAAGGTAGCGCACAGCACTGCAGCTGTGCGCCATTTTCCTCTCAGCACACTTCACACGGCAGTCACTGAGGGTGCAGGGCGCTGGGAGGGGGGCGCCCTGGGAGGCAAATGAATACCTATTTTGGCTAAAAATACCTCACATATAGCCTCCGGAGGCTATATGGAGATATTTAACCCCTGCCAGAATCCGTTAAGAGCGGGAAACGAGGCCGCCGAAAAAGGGGCGGGGCCTATCTCCTCAGCACACAGCGCCATTTTCCCTCACAGAAAGGCTGGAGGGAAGGCTCCCAGGCTCTCCCCTGCACTGCACTACAGAAACAGGGTTAAAACAGAGAGGGGGGGCCACTAATTTGGCGTTAGAAATATATAAAAAAGATGCTATAAGGGAAAACACTTATATAAGGTTGTCCCTATATAATTATAGCGTTTTTGGTGTGTGCTGGTAAACTCTCCCTCTGTCTCTCCAAAGGGCTAGTGGGTCCTGTCCTCTATCAGAGCATTCCCTGTGTGTGTGCTGTGTGTCGGTACGTGTGTGTCGACATGTATGAGGACGATGTTGGTGAGGAGGCGGAGCAATTGCCTGTAATGGTGATGTCACTCTCTAGGGAGTCGACACCGGAATGGATGGCTTATTGAGGGAATTACGTGATAATGTCAACACGCTGCAAGGTCGGTTGACGACATGAGACGGCCGACAAACAATTAGTACCGGTCCAGACGTCTCAAAAACACCGTCAGGGGTTTTAAAACGCCCGTTTACTTTTGTCGGTCGACACAGACACAGACAGGGACACTGAATCCAGTGTCGACGGTGAATAAACAAACGTATTCCTTATTAGGGCCACACGTTAAAGGCAATGAAGGAGGTGTTACATATTTCTGATACTACAAGTACCACAAAAGAGGGTATTATGTGGGATGTGAAAAAACTACCGTAGTTTTTCCTGAATCAGATAAATTAAATAAAGTGTGTGATGATGCGTGGGTTCCCCCCGATAGAAAATTATGGGCGGTATACCCTTTCCCGCCAGAAGTTAGGGCGCGTTGGGAAACACCCCTTAGGGTGGATAAGGCGCTCACACGCTTATCAAAACAAGTGGCGGTACCGTCTATAGATAGGGCCGTCCTCAAGGACCAGCTGACAGGAGGCTGGAAAATATCATAAAAAGTATATACACACATACTGGTGTTATACTGCGACCAGCGATCGCCTCAGCCTGGATGTGCAGAGCTGGGGTGGCTTGGTCGGATTCCCTGACTAAAAATATTGATACCCTTGACAGGGACAGTATTTTATTGACTATAGAGCATTTAAAGGATGCATTTCTATATATGCGAGATGCACAGAGGGATATTTGCACTCTGGCATCAAGAGTAAATGCGATGTCCATATCTGCCAGAAGATGTTATGGACACGACAGTGGTCAGGTGATGCAGATTCCAAACGGCACAAAGGTGTATTGCCGTATAAAGGAAGAGGAGTTATTTGGGGTCGGTCCATCGGACCTGGTGGCCACGGCAACTGCTGGAAAATCCGCCGTTTTTACCCTAAGTCACATCTCTGCAGAAAAAGACACCGTCTTTTCAGCCTCAGTCCTTTCGTCCCTATAAGATCATATCTGCCCAGGGATAGAGGAAAGGGAAGAAGACTGCAGCAGGCAGCCCATTCCCAGGAACAGAAGCGTTCCACCGCTTCTGACAAGTTCTCAGCATGGCTGAGACCGTACCGGACCCCTGGATCCTACAAGTAGTATCCCAGGGGTACAGATTGGAATGTCGAGACGTTTCCCCTTCGCAGGCTCCTGAAGTCTGCTTTACCAAGGTCTCCCTCCGACAAGGAGGCAGTATGGGAAAAAATTCACAAGCTGTATTCCCAGCAGGTGATAATTAAATTACCCCTCCTACTACAAGAAAAGGGGTATTATTCCACACTATATTGTGGTACTGAAGCCAGAAGGCTAGGTGAGACTTATTCTAAAAAATTTTTTTTGAACACTTACAAAGGTTCAAATCAAGATGGAGTCACTCAGAGCAGTGATAACGAACCAGGAAGAAGGGGACTATATAGTGTCCCGGGACATCAGGGATGCTTACCTCTATGTCCCAAATTTGCCCTTCTCACTAAGGGTACCTCAGGTTCGTGGTGCAGAACTGTCACTATCAGTTTCAGACGCTGCCGTTTGGATTGTCCACGGCACCCCGGGTCTTTACCAAGGTAATGGCCGAAATGATGATTCTTCTTCGAAGAAAAGGCGTCTTAATTATCCCTTACTTGGACGATCTCCTGATAAGGGCATAGTCCAGGGAACAGTTGGAGGTCGGAGTAGCACTATCTCGGATACTGCTACAACAGCACGGGTGGATTCTAAATATTCCAAAATCGCAGCTGATCCCGACGACACGTCTGCTGTGCCTAGGGATGATTCTGGACACAGTCCAGAAAAAGGTGTTTCTCCCGGAAGAGAAAGCCAGGGAGTTATCCGAGCTAGTCAGGAACCTCCTAAAAACAGTGCATCATTGCACAAGGGTCCTGGTAAAAATGGTGGCTTCCTACGAAGCAATTCCATTCGGCAGATTTCACGCAAGAACTTTTCAGTGGGATCTGCTGGACAAATGGTCCGGATCGCATCTTCAGATGCATCAGCGGATAACCCTATATCCAAGGACAAGGGTGTCTCTCCTGTGGTGGTTATAGAGTGCTCATCTTCTAGAGGGCCGCAGATTCGGCATTCAGGATTGGATGCTGGTGACCACGGAGCCCAGCCCGAGAGGCTGGGGAGCAGTCACACAAGGAAAAAATTTCCAGGGAGTGTGATCAAGTCTGGAGACTTTTCTCCACATAAATATACTGGAGCTAAGGGTAAATTTATAATGCTCTAAGCTTAGCAAGACCTCTGCTTCAAGGTCAGCCGGTATTGATCCAGTGGGAAAAACATCACGGCAGTCGCCCACGTAAACAGACAGGGCGACACAAGAAGCAGGAGGGCAATGGCAAAAACTGCTAGGACTTTTCGCTGGGCGGAAAATCATGTGATAGCACTGTCAGCAGTGTTTCATCCCGGGAATGGAAACTGGGAAGCAGACTTCCTCAGCAGGCACGACCTCCACCCGGGAGAGTGGAAACTTCATCGGGAAGTTTTTTCCACATGATTGTAAACCGTTGGGAAATACCAAAGGTGGACATGATGGCGTCCCGTCTGAACAAAAAACGGGACAGGTATTGCGCCAGGTCAAGAGACCCTCAGGCAATAGCTGTGGACGTTCTGGTAACACCGTGGGTGTACCAGTCGGTGTATGTGTTCCCTCCTCTGCTTCTCATACCTACGGTGCTGAGAATTATAAGACGTAGAGGAGTAAGAACTATACTCATGGCTCCGGATTGGCCAAGAAGGACTTGGTACCCGGAACTTCAAGAGATGCTTACAGAGGTCTTATGGCCTCTGCCGCTAAGAAGGGACTTGCTTCAGCAAGTACCATGTCTGTTCCAAGACTTACCGCAGCTGCGTTTGTCGGCATGGCGGTGGAAAGCCGGATCCTAAGGGAAAAAGGCATTCCGGAAGAGGTCATTCCTACCCTGGTCAAAGCCAGAAAGGAGGTGACCGCACAACATTATCACCACATGTGGCGAAAATATGTTGAGTGGTGTGAGGCCAGGAAGGCCCCACAAAGAAATTTCAACTCGGTCGTTTCCTGCACTTCCTGCAAACAGGAGTGTATACGGGCCTCAAATTGGGGTCCATTAAGGTTCAAATTTCGGCCCTGTCGATTTTCTTCCAGAAAGAATTGGCTTCAGTTCCTGAAGTCCAGAAGTTTGTCAAGGGAGTATTGCATATACAACCCCCTTTTGTGCCTCCAGTGGCACTGTGGGATCTCAACGTAGTTCTGGGATTCCTCAAATCACATTGGTTTAAAACCAGTCAAATCTGTGGATTTGAAGCATCTCACATGAAAAGTGACCATGCTCTTGGCCCTGGCCTGGACCAGGCGAGTGTCAAATTGGTGGTTTTTTCTCAAAAAAGCCCATATTTGTTTGTCCATTCGGACAGGGCAGAGCTGCGGACTCGTCCCCAGTTCTCTCCCTAAGGTGGTGTCAGTGTTTCACCTGAACCAGCTTATTGTGGTGCCTTGCACCTACTAGGGACTTGGAGGACTCCAAGTTGCTAGATGTTGTCAGGGCCCTGAAAATATGTTCCAGGACGGCTGGAGTCAGGAAAACTGACTTGCTGTTATCCTGTATGCACCCAACAAACTGGGTGCTCTTGCTTCTAAGCAGACTATTGCTAGTTGGATGTGTAATACAATTCAGCTTGCACATTCTGTGGCAGGCCTGCCACAGCCAAAATATGTAAATGCCCATTCCACAAGGAAGGTGGGCTCATCTTGGGCGGCTGCCCGAGGGGTCTCGGCTTTACAACTTTGCCGAGCAGCTACTTGGTCAGGGGCAAACACGTTTGCTAAATTCTACAAATTTGATACCCTGGCTAAGGAGGACCTGGAGTTCTCTCATTCGGTGCTGCAGAGTCATCCGCACTCTCCCGCCCGTTTGGGAGCTTTGGTATAATCCCCATGGTCCTTTCAGGAACCCCAGCATCCACTAGGACGATAGAGAAAATAAGAATTTACTTACCGATAATTCTATTTCTCGGAGTCCGTAGTGGATGCTGGGCGCCCATCCCAAGTGCGGATTATCTGCAATACTTGTACATAGTTACAAAAATCGGGTTATTATTGTTGTGAGCCATCTTTTCAGAGGCTCCGCTGTTATCATACTGTTAACTGGGTTTAGATCACAAGTTGTACGGTGTGATTGGTGTGGCTGGTATGAGTCTTACCCGGGATTCAAAATTCCTCCCTTATTGTGTACGCTCGTCCGGGCACAGTACCTAACTGGCTTGGAGGAGGGTCATAGGGGGAGGAGCCAGTGCACACCACCTGATCGGAAAGCTTTACTTTTGTGCCCTGTCTCCTGCGGAGCCGCTATTCCCCATGGTCCTTTCAGGAACCCCAGCATCCACTACGGACTCCGAGAAATAGAATTATCGGTAAGTAAATTCTTATTATCGATCATGCGGTATCTCAGGCTCGACAGTGTATGCTTTTTTTCTGCAAAATGACGAGCTATTGGTTGTTCACCAGTGCCCGATGCAATTGCTGCTCGAATAGCTGCCCTGTGATTACCCATGCGCTCTTTAAACATTGACTCTGTCTTACCAATATAACTGAGCCCGCATGGGCAAATAATCTGGTAAATCACGAAACTGGAATTACAGGTGAAGTGGTGCCAGATCTTAAAGGGTGCGCCCGTATGTGGATGGTGAAACACGTCCCCTGTCAATAAAAATTGACAGGTCACGCATGTGCATTTAAAGCAACCGGTCTTCTTATGGCCAAAAATGCCTGCCTGTCCCTTTATGCATGTCGTGTCTGTCTTCACCAATATATCTTTTAAGCTTCTGCCTCGTTTATAACAAGGCATTAACCTGTGTTCCTGCAGACCCAAATTTAAATCAGTCTGAATAATCGGCCAATTCCTTTTAGCTGTTTTAATGATGTTTTCCGAAGAGGTATTATATGTGCTCACCCATGGAAGATTTTTTAAACTTTGTCTTTTATCTGTTGTTTTGTTTAATAAAGATAATCTATCCATGGACAGCACCCGTTGTTTATCTTGGAAAGGCTATTTGATTCATCTTTGTGAGGGCACCAGCGACAGATATTTCTAAGGCTAACACGGAGTGCCGGACCGCAGCAATTATATATATATATATATATATATATATATATATATATCTATCTCCGGCGTGTGTCGGGCTCTCCCAATAAGTATGGCAGTTATGCGTCGGGTGCCTCCGTGACAGATGAAATACAAATAATATATAATGTGTGTATGTATGTATGTATATATATATATATATATGTGTCTGGAAAAAATCAGGAGAATGCGCCCATAGTGCAGATAAATTTATTTCACACATAAATTAAAAACAGGACATTCCATGGATTATAAAAGACTCGTACCATAAAAGACCCACTCTTTGGGCCAGTTAAAACACATGAAACAATCCACCAGGCTATCCACCAAACCTGCTGCAGTCAAAGACCGGACCATGCACCGCGCCGGTAGAAGCCGAACTCGTCAGGTTACACCAGTGCTACAGCCCAGGGATTCATTCACTGTGGACTGACAAACTCTCATTATAGGATCACCAGCGCACCTGTACCTTTTTCTCCATATATATATATATATATATATATACAAGGGTAAAAGCAGGCGGCACTGCCAATAAAGTAACCAAGTCTTTACTTCAGTCTGCTGAGTGCTGCCTGCTTTACCCTTGCATATGGTGGGATCTGTTATTCCATGAGGAGGGCACCGCAGCATTTAAACATTATTGGATTAGTGTGTAGGATGATACCGTGGAATATATATATTCTTTCTATTTCTTTATATTTTTTCTATATGTAATTTTTTTTTAATTTTTATATATATATATATATATATATATATATATATATAAAACCCTACATATAATTTGTGTGGTTTTATTTATGCCTATTAAATTGCTTTTAAAATGATCAGTTTATTTCAATTTCCTTAAAATAAGAATTTACTTACCGATAATTCTATTTCTCGTAGTCCGTAGTGGATGCTGGGGACTCCGTCAGGACCATGGGGAATAGCGGGCTCCGCAGGAGACAGGGCACATCTAAAAAGCTTTTTAGGTCACATGGTGTGTACTGGCTCCTCCCCCCATGACCCTCCTCCAAGCCTCAGTTAGGTACTGTGCCCGGACGAGCGTACACAATAAGGAAGGATCTTGAATCCCGGGTAAGACTCATACCAGCCACACCAATCACACCGTACAACTTGTGATCTGAACCCAGTTAACAGTATGATAACAAAACGAAGTAGCCTCCGAAAAGATGGCTCACAACAATAGTAATAACCCGATTTTTGTAACAATAACTATGTACAAGCATTGCAGACAATCCGCACTTGGGATGGGCGCCCAGCATCCACTACGGACTACGAGAAATAGAATTATCGGTAAGTAAATTCTTATTTTCTCTAACGTCCTAGTGGATGCTGGGGACTCCGTCAGGACCATGGGGATTATACCAAAGCTCCCAAACGGGCGGGAGAGTGCGGATGACTCTGCAGCACCGAATGAGAGAACTCCAGGTCCTCCTTAGCCAGAGTATCAAAATTTGTAAAATTTTACAAACGTGTTCTCCCCTGACCACGTAGCTGCTCGGCAAAGTTGTAATGCCGAGACTCCTCGGGCAGCCGCCCAGGATGAGCCCACCTTCCTTGTGGAATGGGCATCTACATATTTCGTCTGTGGCAGGCCTGCCACAGAATGTGCAAGCTGAATTGTACTACAAATCCAGCGTGCAATAGACTGCTTAGAAGCATGAGCACTCAGCTTGTTGGGTGTATACAGTATAAACAGCAAGTCAGACTTTCTGACTCCAGCCGTCCTAACTATATATATATATATATATTTTTAGGGCCCTGACCACGTCTAGTAACTTGGAGTCCTCCAAGTCCCTAGTAGCCGCAGGCACCACAAGAGGTTGTTTCAGGTGAAAACGCTGACACCCCTTTATGAAGAAACTGGAGACGAGTCCCAGTTCTGTCCTGTTCAAATGGAAAATTTTAATATGGGCTTTTGTAAGACAAAGCCGCCCATTCTGACAATCGCCTGGCCGAGGCCAGGGCTAACAACATGGTCACTTCCCATGTGAGATATTTGTCAACAGCATGGTCACTTTCCATGTGAGATATTTCAAATCCACAGATTTGAGCGGTTCAAACCAATATGATTTTAAGAAATCCCAACACTATGTTGAGATCTCACGGTGCCCCTAGGGGCACAAAAAAGCTGTATATGCAATACATCATTTACAATCTGGACTTCAGGAACTGAAGTCAATTCTTTCTGGAAGAAAATCTACAGGGCCGAAATTTAAATGTTAATGAACCCCAATTTGAGGTCCAAAACACTCCTGTTTTCAGGAAGTGTAGAAATCGACCTAGTTGAATTTCCGTCGTGGAGCCTTCCTGGCCTCACCCACGCAACATATTTTCACCACATGTGGTGATGACGTTGTGCGGTCACCTCCTTCCTGGCTTTGACCAAGGTAGGTATGACCTCTTATGGAATGCCTTTTCCCCTCAGGATCCGGCATTCAACCGCCATGCCGTCAAACGCAGCCGCGGTAAGTCTTGGAATAGACATGGTACTTGCTGAATCAAGTCCCTTCTTAGCTCCCCAGGCCCTTAGTCCTCTGTGAGCATTTCTTGAAGTTCCGGGTACCAAGTCCCTCTTGGCCAATCCGGAGCCACTAGTATAGTTCATACTCCTCTATGTCTTATAATTCTCAATACCCTGGTTATGAGAAACAGAGGAGGGAACACATACACAGACTGGTACACCCACGGTGTTACCAGAACATCCACAGCTATCGCCTGAAGGTCTCATGACCTGGCGGAATACCTGTCCCGTTTTTTGTTCGGGCGGGACGCCATCATGTCCACCTTTGGTCTTTGCCAACGGTCCACAATCATGTTGAAAAACTTCCCTATGAAGTTTCCACTCTCCCGGGTGGAGGTCATGCCTGCTGAGGAAGTCTGCTTCCCAGTCGTCCACTCCCGGAAAGAACACTGCTGACAGTGCTATCACATGATTTTCCGCCTAGCGAAAAATCCTTGCAGTTTTCACTGCCCTCCTGCTTCTTGTGCCGCCCTTCTGTTTACGTGGGCGACTGCCGTGATGTTATCCCACTGGATCAATACCGGCTGACCTTGAAGCAGAGGTCTAGCTAAGTTTAGAGCATTATAAATTTGCTCTAAGCTTATTTATGCGGAGAGAATTCTCCAGACTTAATCACACTTCCCTGGAAATTTTTTCCCTGTGTGACTGTTCCCCAGCCTCTCAGGCTGGCCTCCGTGGTCACCGGCATCCAATCCTGAATGCCGAATCTGCGGCCCTCTAGAAGATGAGCACTCTGTAATCACCACAGGAGAGACACCCTTTTCCTTGGATATAGGGTTATCCGCTGATGCATCTGAGGATGCGATCCGGACCATTTGTCCAGCAGATCCCACTGAAGAGTTCTTGCGGGAAATCTGCCGAATGGAATTGCTTCGTAATAAGCCACCATTTTTACCAGGACTCTTGTGCAATGATGCACTGACACTTTTCCTGGTTTTAGGAGGATCCCGATTAGCTCGGATAACTCCCTGGTTTTCTCCACTGGGAGAAACACGTTTTTCTGGACTGTGTCCAGAATCTTCCCTAGGAACAGTAGACGTGTCGTCGGAAAAAGCTGCGATTTTGGAATATTTAGAATCCACTCGTGCTGTCGTAGAACTACTTAAGATAGTGCTACTCCGACCTCCAACTGTTCTCTGGACCTTGCCCTTATCAGGAAAGCGTCCATGTTTCTTTTAAGAAAAATCCTCATTCCGGCCATTACCTTGGTAAAGACCCGGGGCGCCGTGGACAATCCAAACGGCAGCGTCTGAACTGATAGTGACAGTTCTGTACCAGGAACCTGAAGTACCCTTGGTGAGAAGGGCAAATTTGGACCTGTAGGTAAACGTCCCTGATATCCAGTGACATCATATCGTCCCCTTCTTCCTGGTTCGCTATCACTGCTCCGAGTGACTCCATCTTGATTTGAACGCTTGTATGTAAGTGTTCAAATATTTCAGATCTCACCGAGCCGGTTGGCTTCAGTACCACAATATAGTGTGGAATACTACCCCCTTCCTTGTTGTAAGAAGGGTACTTTGATTATCACCTGCTGGGAATACAGCCTGTGAATTGTGTGAGGGGGAGACGTCTCGAATTTCCAATGTACACCTGGGATATTACATGTAGGATCCCGGAGTTCCCTTGCGAGTGTTGCTGAAACTCTTGAGATGACCCCCTACCGCACCTGAGTCCGCTTGTACGGCCCCAGCGTTATGCTGCGGACTTGGCAGAAGCCGTGAGGAGCTTCTGTTCCTGGGAATGAGCTGCTTGCTGCAGTCTTCTTCCCTTTCCTCTCCCCCTGGGCAGATATGACTGGCCTTCGCCCGCCTGCCCGTATGGGGACGAAAGGACTGAGACTGAAAAGACTGTGTCCTTTTCTGCCAATATGTGACTCGGGGTAACAAAAGGTGGATTTTTCAGCTGTTGCCATGGCCACCAGGTCCAATGGACCGCCCCTTTATACGGCAATACTTCCATATGCCGTCTGGAATCTGCCTCACCTGACCACTGTCGTGTCTTCGTCTGGCAGATATGTACATCACATTTACTCTTGATGCCAGAATGCAAATATGCCTCTGCGCATCACACATATATAGAAATGCATCCTTAAAATGCTCTATAGACAATAAAATCCTGTCCCTGTCAAGGGTATCAAAATTTTCAGTCAGGAAATCCGACCAAGCCCCCTCAGCGCTGCACATCCAGGCTGAGGCGATTGCTGGTCGTAGTATAACACCAGTATGTGTGTATATACTGTTATGATATTTTCCAGCTTCCTATCAGCTGGCTCCTTGAGGGCGGCCGTATCTGGAAACGGTAACGCCATGTTTTTTATAAGCGTGTGAGCGCCTTGTCCACCCTAAGGTGTGTTTTCCAACTCGCCCTTACTACTGGCGGGAAAAAGGGTATACCGCCCATAACTTTCTGTCGGAGGAACCCCACGTATCATCACACACTTCATTTAATTTATCTGATTCAGGCAAAACTACAAGTAGTTTATTCCCACCCTACAAAATACCCTTATTTGTGGTACTTGTGGTATCAGAAATACGTAACACCTCCGTCATTGCCCTTAACATGTAACTTGTGGCCCTAAAGGAAAAATACGTTTGTTTCTTCACCGTCGACACTGGGGTCAGTGTCCGTGTCAGTGTCTGTCGACCGACTGAGGTAAATGGGCGTTTTTACAAGCCCCTGACGGTGTCTGAGACGCCTGGACCGATACTAATTTGTCCGCCGGCTGTCTCATGTCGTCAACCGGCTTGCAGCGTGTTGACATTATCACGTAATTCCATAAGTAAGCCATCCATTCTGGTGTCGACTCCCTAGAGAGTGACATCACCATTACAGGCAATTTTCTCCGTCTCCTCACCAACATTTTCCTCATACATGTCGACACACACGTACCGACCTACAGCACACACATACAGGGAATGCTCTGATAGAGGACAGGACCCACTAGCCCTTTGGGGAGACAGAGGGAGAGTTTGCCAGCACACACCAAAAGCGCCATAATGTATATAACAACCCTAGAAGGTGTTGTTTCTATATATGGGCTCTTAATATATAATTATATCGCCAATTTATGCCCCCCTTCTCTTTAACCCTGTTTCTGTAGTGCAGGGGAGAGTGGGAGCCTTCCTCACCAGCGGAGCTGGTCAGGAAAATGGCGCTGAGTGCTGAGGAGAATAAGCTCCGCCCCTTTCACGGCGGGCTTTTCTCCCGGTTATTAGGAAAACTGGCCTGGGTTAAATACATACATATAGCCTTAATGGCTATATGTGATGTATTTATTTGCCAAATAGGTATTTATATTGCTGCCCAGGGCGCCCCCAGCAGCGCCCTGCACCCTCCGTGACCGTGTCAGTGAGCCGTGTAGCAACAATGGCGCACAGCTGCAGTGCTGTGCGCTACCTCTCTGAAGACTGTGAAGTCTTCTGCCGCCTGTTTCCGGACCTCCGTTCCGCCGTCTTTCTTCAGCGTCTGTAAGGGGGATCGGCGGCGCGGCTCCGGGACGAACCCCAGGCTGACCTGTGTTCCGACTCCCTCTGGAGCTCAGTGTCCAGTAGCCTAAAACTTCAATCCTCCTGCACGCAGGTGAGTTGCAAGTCTCTCCCCTAAGTCCCTCGTTGCAGTGATCCTGTCGCCAGCAGGAATCACTGATTAGAAACCTAAAAAAAAACTTTACTAAACAGCTCCTTAAGAGAGCCATCCAGTTTGCACCCTTCTCGGACGGGCACAAAAACCTAACTGAGGCTTGGAGGAGGGTCATGGGGGGAGGAGCCAGTACACACCATGTGACCTAAAAAGCTTTTTAGATGTGCCCTGTCTCCTGCGGAGCCCGCTATTCCCCATGGTCCTGACGGAGTCCCCAGCATCCACTAGGACGTTAGAGAAAACTATGTTTTCCCTGGTGGTCTAGGGTAAGAACGCTCAGCAGGTACTCACTGTCCCTTTGCCCCACTCCCTGAACCGTTTTGGAATTGAGAAATGCCCAGCAGCGTCTACACATACCGGGCAGTGAAAAAGCATGGCTGGTCCTGCACCAGGCGCAGATCCACAGTAGCTGCTGTCTCTCCCTCCGAGGCTTGCGTGTGTAGCTCGCTGGCCTGACTTGGGACACTGCTGGGGCTGCTGCCATGAAGCCATGCTTCACGCTGCCGGCGCCACTGCCTGTCTGACAGGCGCAGCAGCACTGGGCACCAGTTGCGGAGATCAGAGTAGCAGAGCGGGGAGAGCGCCTCTCAGGCTCAGCACCTCCCTGCTTTGCAGGATCTGCTAAGCGGGTAGCGCCGGCACTGCCAGAGTCCCATGAAAAATCCAAGAGAATTAACTAATGTTTATTAACCTTTGAATTTAGCAGCCTTTCGGTCAGCATCTAAAACCTAGGTACTGTAGCTTCTTGTGATGGGGGTACCTGTCCTGGCCTTACACTTGCTGAAGCTACAGAGAATACAGTTATATACAAAGAACACTGAAGGCAGAAAAGTGAAATACAGTAGCATTCATTCACATAGCAGGGACTATTTATCAAGCCTTGGAAAGTGATGAATAGCACTGTGATAAATTACTAGCCAATCAGCTTGTAACTGTCAGTTTTCAAACAGAGCCTGTAACATGGCAGTTAGGAGCTGATTGGCTGGTACTTTATCACCGTGCTATTTATCACTCTCCAAGGCTTGATAAATCTGGGCATAAATTACTAAAGATAGATTTGAAATGATTTTAAATCAGCATTGATATTTAGTAATTTACCCCCAGGTCTCCATGGAGAGGGACTGCTTCAGTTAACACTTACGTCTTCTCTGCCAGCACGTAAACATTTATGTTACATATCTTAATGATCAAAAAGGTCTTTACAAACACCAGGCTTATATTATTTTCAGAAAATACAAAGCAAGCTTGCAGAAATATATGTATGTATGTATACGTATGTATATGTATATGTAATGTATGTATAATAAAACTCAGACACATTTGGAGTCATATGTCACAGAAAGACTGTAAGCACTTTAAGCCATGTTGCCAAAGTTATGTATACTCTTCTACATTTGTCAACAGTTTAATATGAACTCACACCCTCCCTTTGTTAGCCAAAAACTCTTCGCATTGCAGTGGAGGATAAAGCTGCAGTGTAGGAAGCAACACTACAATTCTGCCTGTGTCAATATGGTAACCATAGACTCTAATAAAAAAAAAAAAACAACCAGAACTAAATATACTACAGTCTGTACGGTTAACACAGAAGTGGAAGCACAAATATATACTGTTACTCAGCAGTTATACCACAATGAGGTGCAGGGCTTTTATTTATTAGGAAGCCACAGTAATTACATCACAGCACTCTCCTACCAGAACTGTAACCAGGTAGTGGTATTCTTCATAAAGTAATAATATCAATGCAGAAAAGAGGAAACACATGCAGTATATAGATACTGTATATACATTATATATTGCCATTATACATTAAGAACAGTATACATATACATACATAGTTTTCATGTTCTGTACGTCATCACTGCAACACTACCTCTGTAGTGGGAGCTAATAAGTGCTATAGACATCGATGTAATCATCAGGATGGCATACACTGACACTACTAGTGACCGCATAAGTTTGCTAATGTGCAATGACACAGGACTGGTGATGACCAGCTGGGACAGTGACTAGACAGGGCAAGACTACGGCAGGCCAGTACTGTGATATTGCTCTCATCATGGGGCACCAAGGTGACCAAGAATAATGTCCATAGCTAGAAATGACAGCACTCCGGCCACACCCCTTGTACACAGATGCCAGATGCTGCTGGGGCATTTTTCCTTCACCCACGTATCTCGTCCCTCCGCTATCTATGCCAGCCAGCAGTCACGGCAAGGAAGTACAGCATAAGCCCGCTGCTGCGCTCTACATCACAGTCACAGCTGTCACCCGCCGTCCCGTAACGGGGAATTCCCCTCTACTTCTATATAACGGGCTGTAATAATGCTGAGACTCTCACCTGGCTCGGAAAAGGGCCCGGATCAGAGAACCGTGAGAGGAGAGGACTGAGAGCTGGGACTCTGGGAGGAGGGTGAGGATGGCAGAGGGTGGAAGGAGGGGCAGACAAGTGGCAGCAGCGGAGAGGTGCTGCAGCTGAGATACAGCCCGGCTGTTCGGAGAGAAGAATGAAGAGGAAGGAATCTGAGTGCAGTTACAACTTGGCTGGGGGCTATTGAGGTGGGGGTTAAGGGTGAGTGGGTGTGAGCATGATATAATTAAGAAGGGAGGAGAGACAGAGCAAGGAGGCACCATGTCACAGGGACAAGTAAAGGAGAGGGCATGTGACAAAACCTGTGGAACGTTAATACATTTACTTTTCTGTCACACCAGCAATCAGCAAGTAGTGTGGAATGTGCTAATACAATTGTCCCTAGCATTCTGCACTGATGTGTACTAATCACACATTCCTCTTCTTGTGTACGAGCTCGTTTTCCTTTCTTGTGTATGATACATTAGTATACTTAGTACATAATCATATGGTACATGGGGAGTTATTTAGGTTGGATTGCAGATTCTGCTAAAATTGCTATACTTTTATTCTCATGGGGGTGGGGGGGTTGCCCAAAATTGCAGACACAGCAACTGTGGCAAGTCCGCAGCCATTTTTTCAATCAGAGCGGCTGCGTGTGACATCACGCAGCCGAACTGAAAATGCAGCTGCTCTGCCCCCATTTTCCCCGCGCTGCCCCTGCAAAAGCCCGTAGCTGCTTCCCCCGCGAATGCCTCTACCTGTCAATCAGTGAGGTAAATGGCTGAGGAAGGACTGGCTAGTACACACAATATATGAGCCTAAGGGTTTATGTGGGCATTATATAAAGGCGCAGCAGTATATACTGCTGAAAATTTGGTGAGCTTTGATCAGAGATGTGCAGACAAGGTAGGCAGAGAGGGCACTGCCACACCTGTCATAAATTTTTTATTTCAGAGTTTTGACTAAAAAAAAATGAATAGACTAATACAAAGAAGTTATTTATAAAATATATTCTTTGTATTTTTCGTATACTTTACATAGTCAAAACTCTGGAGTATACTGGAGTATGACAAGAAAGGCTCTGCCTCTCCTCACTGCATACCATTGCCTACAAACATGGGAGTAACTATAGTGGGGACAAGGGGTGCCATTGCTATGTGGTCTAAAGGCTTAGGGGGGCCTGGACTCAAGTTATAAAGTTACAAACACATTTTCTAGATTTGGCTGCTAAACAATTGAGTCTGATCATTGCCCAGTCTGAATTGTGTGACATTACATTTTAAGTGAGATGTGTGTGTAGTGGATGTTATAATAGTAAGGGGGCACTGTAATGTGACATTACTGGAGGCCACTGTAATGTGTCATAATCTGATCTGCTCATTGTAATGTGGAGGGCACTGTGATGTTATGCAGTAAGAACTGGAACACTTTAATGTGGCACCATAGGAAACTTGGGCATTATAGTATGGCATAATGTGAACTGGGGCACTGTAACATGGTATATTTTGGATTGGAGGGCACTCTAATGTGGCACAGTATGAACAGGGGGCACTGTAATGAGGCATAGGGAACTATGATGGTTCATAAAATAAACTACGGCACTGCTATGGGGCATAACATGAACTAGGGCACTACTATGGTTCAGAAAATGAACTAGGGCACTATTATGAGCCATAAAATTTACAACTGCTGCAGAGAAGTGTCTCATGAACCATTAGGACAGGGGCCCCTTCAATATGTTGCTATGGGGCCCACATAATTCTGGTTACACTGCTGCCTACAATGCTGTTAAGACGGCCCTGACAGTGCCCCCAGTTCACATTATGCCACACTGTGCCCCCAGTTCATTTTATGTAATATTACAGTTCTCCCAGTTCATATTATGCCATACTATGGTGCTTCTAGTTCATATTGGGCCCATTACATAGCTTTCCAGTGCACCCAGTTCCTACTATACCATATTACAGAACACCCAAATCAGATTACTCATTTTGAATGCGATGCATCCGGCCAATGATTGCATGCATATCAGCGTTTATTAACGCTGTATGTCTGAAGATTATGTAAAGGACTGCTCTCCCGATAAGAGGACTTCGGTGTGCGGACTTCCGGGTTTGTGACCCAGTAGTCCTTCTGCGCATGTGTTATATGACACACATGCCACAGGGGATTCTGGGAGGGATCTATTTGGATCCCTCTCAGAGAAAACCGCAAAAGGAGCCCATAGAGTTCTATTGGGTAATGCTAACTAAAGATGGCCATACCCACCGGGTCAAAGCCCTGAAATGTATTGCATTCAGGAGCTTGGAGCATATTGCGAAAAGCAGCCAAACCTCAGAAAATGGCATTTTGGAGGTCTGACTTCAAAAAAGAGCTTTGATACATCCGACCCAAGGTCACATTACAGTGCACCCTGGTTCAAAGGCGTCAATGGTGCTCAGGGCAAATAAAAAAATGTTGCCCCTTGAAAATGTGTCTTGTGTTGTGGCCCCCCTTGCATTTTTTGTATAGCACTCCCCATGTCTGTATTTTTCTTACAGTGATCTCCCACTTGTCTGTATTTTCCTTTTAGTGACATCTACTTGTCTTGTATTTTCCTTATAATAAGGTCCCCCTTAGTCTGTATTTTCCTTATAGTGTATTTTCCTTAGAAGGACATAACACTACAGAGGTGGGACGCCACCGGTCTGAGTGTATTACAGACTAATCACTGCAGTGTATATCACTTTCAAACTTACCAAACAGTGACATTTCTGCTACTGTTTTCCTCCCCCTGAACACTGCAGAAACTGTTTTTCTTTTCCCTATAACCCGTCTTCCCCCCTCCCCCCCCCCCCCCCCCCTTCCCTTTCACACTTTGCATCATATTCCTACATGTATGCATCAGGTGAATTTTAAATACACTATTTTTCTGATTAAAAATACGTTCTAATTCCCATAAGAATACGTTGTGTAGGTTATCATTTCAGTTGTTATTTATACTAGTAATCCATCATTTCATGGTAATTATTTGTGTACGCATCCATTAAGATAACTGACTCAGGCGCGGTTGTACATCTCCATTTCTGTATACCTCTAGAGGTTTGGGTTTTACCTCTTTCACAACCTTGCTGCCGTAACAGATATCCATACGAGCAGGGCGCTAGATACGAACCTTATTAAAGATGGCCATACCCACCGGGTCAAAGCCCTGAAATGTATTGCATTCAGGAGCTTGGAGCATATTGCGAAAAGCAGCCAAACCTCAGAAAATGGTATTTTGGAGGTTTGACTTCAAAAAAGAGCTTTGATACATCCGACCCAAGGTCACATTACAGTGCACCCTGGTTCAAAGGCGTCAATGGTGCTCAGGGCAAATAAAAAACTGTTGCCCCTTGAAAATGTGTCTTGTGTTGTGGCCCCCCTTGCATTTTTTGTATAGCACTCCCCATGTCTGTATTTTTCTTACAGTGACCTCCCACTTGTCTGTATTTTCCTTTTAGTGACATCTACTTGTCTTGTATTTTCCTTATAATAAGGTCCCCCTTAGTCTGTATTTTCCTTATAGTGACACCCACTTGTCCGTATTTTGCTTATAGTAAGGTCCCTCCTTGTCTGTATTTTCCTTATAGTGACCCCCTTGTCTATATCTTCCATGTAATGATCCCCTTTGTCTGTATATTTCCTCTAGTGACCCCCCCCCCTTATCTAAATATTCCCTGTAGCAACCCTCCTTATCTGCATATTCCCTGTAGTGACCCCTTTGTCTGCATATTCTGTGTAATGACCCCCTTTGTCTGCATATTTCCTCTAGCGACCCCCTTGTCTCCATTTTGCCTGTAGTGACCCCGCTTGTCTGCATATTCTGTGTAGAGACCCCTTTGTCTGAATATTTCCTGTAGTGACCCCCTTATCCGCATATTCCCTGTAGAGACCCCTTTGTCTGCATATTCCGTATAGAGACCCCCTTGTCTGCATATTCCCTGTAGTGACCGCCTTGTCTGAATATTCCCTCTAGTGACCCCCTTGTCTGGATATTCTGTGTTGAGACCCCCTTGTCTCCATATTTTGTGTAGAGAACCCTTTGTCTGCATATTCCCTGTAGTGAACTCCCCCTTGTCTGCATATTCCCTGTAGTGACCCCCCTTTTCTACATATTCGGTGTAGAGAACCCCTTGTCTCCATATTCCCTGTAGTGACCCCCCTTGTTTGCATATTTCCTCTAGTGACCCCCTTGTCTGCATATTCCCTGTAGAGATCCCTTTGTCTGCATATTCCATGTAGAGACCCCTTTGTCTGAATATTCCCTGTAGTGACCACCCTTGTCTGCATATTTCCTCTACTGATCCCCTTTGTCTGCATACTCTCTGTAGAGACCCCTTTGTCTGCATATTCTCTGTAGTGACCCCTTTGTCTCAGTGGCGTAACTTCATCCCGATTGCCCGGAGGCAAGATCAATCTTGGTGCGCCCCTATCCCAATGATATAAAGTGCAAGATAGTGTAGTAATGTCTTTATAATAGCTTAATACACCTCCAGTGCTACTGCATACATATATACACAGCACTGGATGTGTGTCTAATCTATTTTAAAGATACTACTACACTGTGTGACCAGGAATATAGAGTGACACGCTCCACCACATTGGGGGGGGGGGGGGGGGGGGCTCTGGAGGACGTTAGGCTGCAAGAGGGGAGGGTTAGAGATAGGCTGCTGGGGAGGGGAGGGTAAGTGATAGGCTGCAGGGCAGGAGGGTTAGGGTTAGCACTAGGGGGAGGGTTAGGGTTGATCACTAGGGGGAGGGTTAGGTTGCTGGACAGGAGGGTTAGACACTAGGGGGAGGGTTAGACTACGGGACAGGAGGGTTAGGCACTAGGGGGATAGGCTGCCGGATGGGAGGGTTAGGCACTAGGGGGAGGGATAGGGTCAGGCTGTGGGAGGGGAAAGTTAAGGTTAGGCACTAGGGGTAGGGTTAGGCTGCGGAACGGTAGGGTTAAGCATTAGGGGGAGGGTTAGACTATGGGAGGGGAGGGATAGGTACTAGGGTGAGGTATAGCATTAGGCTGTGGGAGGGGAGGGTTAGGCACTAGTTGGAAGGTTAGGCTGCGGGACAGGAGGGTTAGGCACTAGGGGGAGGGTTAGGCACTAGGAGGAGGGTTAGGCACTAGGGGGCAGGCTAGGCTGCAGGATGGGAGATTTAGGGTTAGGCACTAGGGGCAGGATATGGCTGCCAGATGGAAGGGTTAGGCACTAGGGGGAGGGTTAGGGTTAGACACTAGGGGGGAGGGTATGGCTGCTGGACGGGAGGGTTAGGGTTAAACAATAGGGGGTTAGGCTGCGGGATGGGAGGAAACGGGCACTAAGGGGAGGGTTTGGCTGCAGGATGGGAGGGTTAGGTCTTTATATATTACTGTAAGGGCTAACACTTGTATCACTCTATGTGAGAAGTGGCACAATGTAACAGACCTGTCCTCAGTCTTCAAGTCCAGCTCTGCAGTCTTCAATCTATTTCAGGCACAGCAGGTGGTGAGCTCACTTTTCCATCTCTTGCTGATTGCCTTTGATCTGACTCCTCCTTGGGGCTGGGCACCACAAGCAGGGAAGGATTACTGGCCCAGTCCTGCTCCTAATTAGAACTCCAGCGCCTGATAAAAGCGTCACTTTTAACGCTGCACGCGCCACAACGCTCCCTCCACCTCCACTGCGCTCCGTCAGACTCCGCCTGGCCTCAGGCACAGTCACAAGTGCTGCCGTTGACTTACAGCTACTCTCCTCACGCTGGCCTCGTCACCGTTCCATATCATTCGTGGGCAGTTCTATTTAACTCCCCTGTCTGCACGCCTACATTCTGCCTCTGGGGTCACAACTCAGCAGCCAGCATGGGTGAAAGTCCTGGGATGGCTCACCACGCGCTGGCTGTGTAATACTGATGCCCACTGACACCAATGCAGTGCACCAATATGCCTTGACAAGACCCCCCTTCATACATAGCACAGGGGCAGTAATTGCAGGAGTGTGGCGCCACATACTACTGGCTCCTCTATTACAGCAGGAATGGAACAGGGGACAACGGAGGAAGTGCCCCCTTCAGGGCTTAGAGCCCGGCGGCAACAGACTCCCGCTGTCTCCAGCAGTTCCACCCCTGCTTTGTCTGCATATTCCTTGTAGAGACCACCTTGACTGAATATTCCCTCTAGTGATCTCCTTGTCTCCATTTTCTGTGTTGAGACCCCCTTGTCTCCATATTCCGTGTAGAGACCCCTTTGCCTGCATATTCCGTATAGAGACCACCTTGTCTGCATATTCCCTGTAGTGACCTCTTTGTCTGAATATTCCCTGTAGTGACCGCCTTGTCTGAATATTCCCTCTAGTGACCCCCTAGTCTGCATATTCTGTGTTGAGACCCCCTTGTCTCCATATTCCGTGTAGAGAACCCTTTGTCTGCATATTCCCTGTAGTGAACTCCGCCTTGTCTGCATATTAGCTGTAGTGACCCCCATGTTTGCATATTCCCTGTAGTGACCCCCCTTGTCTGCATATTCTGTCTAGAGAACCCCTTAGCTCCATATTCCCTGTAGTGACCCCCCTTGTTTGCATATTTCCTCTAGTGACCCCCTTGTCTGCATATTCCCTGTAGAGACTCCTTTGTCTGCATATTCCATGTAGAGACCCCTTTGTCTGAATATTCCCTGTAGTGACCCCCCTTGTCTGCATATTTCCTCTAGTGATCCCCTTGTCTGCGTATTCCCTGTAGAGACCCCTTTGTCTGCATATTCTCTGTAGTGACCCCTTTGTCTGCATATTCTGTGTAGCAACCCCCCTTGTCTGCATATTCCCTGTAGAGACCCCTTTGTCTGCATATTTCCTCTAGTGACCCTCTTGTCTCCATATTCCCAGTAGTGACTACCCTTTTCTGCATATTCTGTGTAGCAACCCCCCTTGTTTGCGTATTCCCTGTAGAGACCCCTTAGTCTGCATATTCTCTTTAGTGACCCCCCCTTATCTACATACTCCCTGTAGTGACACTCCTTATCTGCAAATTCCCTGGAGTGACCCCTTGTCTACATATTTCCTCTAGCAACCCCAGTGACAGGGGACGGGATGTACTAAAGGGAAAATGCGGTAAAAACCCCATTTGCAGGGGTTTTACCGCATTTTCCTATGTACTACTGCCTTGCCGCCAGGTCTTCGGTGCGGAGGGTAATGCCAGCTATTGCTGGCATTACCCTATAGAAGCATATGGGCTTCATTTTGTAACCATCCTGAGGGATCCAATCGGATCCCCTCCTCGCTCCTCTGTGTACCTCTGGGTGAAGGAGGCCTCCGTCCGTAGCTCTGTCCACAGGTATGCGTCCAGCTGCGGGCACCGCCGGTGGGATGTCCTGCCCCAGCCGCCCTCCTCCTCCGATCCCGCCAGGCAGCCAGCCAGCCTTCATGCCGCAGCAGGGCCATACAGGCACCTCCTCCACCGGTCCTAGGCTGCACTAATTGGTGGTGCCTGTGCTGACCACAGTGGGGGTGGAGCCGGCGTCTCTGTCCTTCCTTCCCCCGGAGTCACAGCACGGATAAGCTGCTTCCTTCCTCCAGCAGCAGCAGCCGGCATTTGCAAAGGACAGCTCTTATTGAGGAGAGCTGTCCTTTGCTATACTAATCGCATATGTAGTACATATGCGATTAGTATGTAGACGAAGTGTGGCGGAATACTCTGCCACATGTTAGTAGTACATCCCGCCCAGGGACAGCACGAATCTGACATGGTTACATAACTACTGGATGTGAGATCCAGTCCAGGTATTTTGGATGTTCAAGTCTGAGCAGCAGCAGGCATGATTACAGACAACTGTTAGTTTAAAAAAAAAAAAAAGGTTTCAGTCACAAGAGACAGGACTCCTGATGGTGAATTAGCCTTGTAAATGTTTGCTGCTTTAAAAAAACGTACGGCTTCAGCCAGAATCTCGGAGCTCCGTCCGTCTTGTACTCCATTACACCCGGCCCCATGTTTTTATAGTCCTTGCTATGTGGACTGGGGCACAGTCATGTTGAAATAGAAAAGGGACTTCCCCAAACTGTGCCACAAAGTTGGAAGCATAGCACTGTTCAAAATGTCTTGGTATGCTGAAGCATTAAGATTGCCCTACACTGGGGATAATGGGCCTAGCCCAAACCCTGATAAACAGCCCCATACCATTATCCTTCCTCCACCAAACTTCACAGTTGGCATAATTCAGTCAGGCAGGTAACGTTCTCCCGGCATCCATCAAACCCACTCTCCCCATCTGACTGCCAGACTCAGAAGGGTGATTCGTCACTCCGCAGTACACGTTTCCACTGCTCCACAGTCCAGTGTCAGCGTGCTTTACACCACTCCATCTGACATTTGGCATTGGACTTGGTGATGTGAGGCTTGCATACAGCTGTTCAGCCAATGAAACCCATTCCATTAAGCTCCCACAGTTTTTGTGTTTACATTATAGCCAGTGGAAGTTCCGAACTCATCAGCTATGGAATCAGAAGAGCGTTGGTGACTTTTACACAACATGTGCCTTAGCTCTCGTTGACCCCGCTCTGTAATTTAACATGGACTTCCGCTTTGTGGTGAGTTGCTGTTGTTCCTAAATGCTTCCAATTTCTAATAATGGGGGTCATTCCGACCCGTTCGCACGCAGCGGTTCTTTGCTGCAGTGCAAACGGGTCGGAAATGCGCATGTGCGGTGGATGCAATGCGCACGCGCGTCGTTGCCTGGCGACGATCATTGCCGGGCAATGACGCTACCAAAAATGTGATTGCAGCGGCAATCGCAAGAAGACGGACAGGCGGGAGGCGTTCCGAGGCAGATACTCACCGTTTTCCTGGCGTGGTGAGTCCAACGCAGACGTGTCGAGGTGTTTGGAGGGCGGATGTCTGACATCAGGACCGGGACCTTCATCGCTAGATCTGTCACACTGGGTGAGTAACTGCAGCCCTGGTCTTGTTTTACTTGAAACATTTTTAGCATAGCAGGGCTGTACAAGCATTCGCAGCCCTGCTATGCTAAAATACACTCCTCCATAGGCGGCGTCAGGTTGATCGCACGAGCAGCAAAAAGTTGCTACGTGCGATCAACTCGGAATGACCCCCAATATCACTTACTGTTGACCATGGAATAGCCAGCAGGGATGAAATTTCATGAACCATCTTATTGCAGAGGTGGCATCCTAACACAGTACCATGCTTGAAGTCACTGAGCTCTTCAGAACGACCCATTTTTTATCACAAATGCTTACAAATGGAGACTGCATGCATACACGCACACAAGGGGGGAGGAGGGGGGGGCGCGGTTCTGAGTACCTGGAAGTCTCTCCTGCCTGGTGATCCATCTGTGCAGCTGACTAATATGTTTTTTTGTTTTTTAAGACACCCATTGGGTTGTCTATAATGCTGCAGCAGCCTTTTTTTTTTTTAAATGAAAGGCTGGCTGAATGAACAGTAGGGGGAGCTGGATAGCGCAGCTCCCATACCTTCCAATTGTCCCGAATCCAGCGGGACAGTCCCGCTATTCGGACACTTTCCCGCTGTCCCTCCCGTGGGCAGCAATGTCCCACGGGCGGGTGGAGCAGTTGGGGAGGCTTTGATCACCCACTGCTCTGCTCTGCAAAGCAGCGAGCGATCTCTAAATGGATGGTGTGCGCACTCACACAGCATCTATTCAGTGCTGGGAGGTGAGCAGGGGGCTGCTCAGCTGCTCTCAAAGCGTTGGGCATGCCCCCAAAATTCCGCACTACGGGTTAGTGCCGCGAGGCCAAGCCCACTCGGGCGTGGCCATGGCCATTTTACCCAAGGCCACTCCCCTTCTCCAGGTCACGACGTCCTGGATGGAAAAGTTGGGAGGTATGGCAGCTCCTCTCAGGCAGTCACCATGTGGCTTTGAGACAGAAAGCTGGCCGGGTGAGCCACTGGCTGCAGCAGCCAGCAGGTGTGTGTCTCAGGTGTCGGGGGAAGGGTGTCTTTGATAAATGACGGTGGTTGGGCCAGCAGTCACCCTGCAGGTGTGTGTCTGACTTGTATGGAGGGGGGGGGGGGGCGCGTTTTTTATGATGGTGGCTTATTTGCTTTATTTTTCTGTGAAAGATGTGTGTGTTTGTGTGCTATATATATATATATATATATATATATATACATACCTCCCAACATGACCCCAGGAGAAACAGAATGCTCTGCGCCTGGACTTCCCTCTTAATTTATGATTGCAATCACCTGTGCTGAAACGCCATTCTTATCCACTAAGGCTGGGGCCAGACAGAGCGGCCAAGCGGTCCTGTTGAACGGGACCCGCTTAGCTGGAAGGGGGGTTCTGTGTGCACATGGATCCTGTTCTGTGGGATGCCGCAGAACAGGATCTGCCCAGTGACACATGAGATTTCAAAGAACACAGTGTGGCACAGCCGCACTGTGTGCACACATACATTTCAATGTATGTGTTCACACTGAAATCCCGCCGTCCTGCTGTCCACCCCAGTGGGACTTCCACACATGTGTGGGCACCTGCATAGGTACCAATGTGCAGTGTCCTCGCGGCCAACCGGGCCCCGCTGACGGGACCCGCTTGGCCGCTATGTGTAGCTAACAGCCTAACCTGTTCAAAACAGGTTCCAGCAATCATACATTAAGAAACAGTCCAGAGGCAGAGCATTTTGTCCCTCCTGGAGATGGTCATGTTGGGAGGCATGATATATATATAATCCTTGGTTATCCAGAATAATGTCCAAATGCGCTTCAATCCCCTCCGTGCCACCGGAGCAAAATGGAAACTGGTAAACAAATTGGAGAGCGCAAATAAGTAATAAAAAGTATATAGTTTTACTTGTAAATTCTGCTTACATACATTTCAGTTTAAAATAAACGGCATATGTGGAATACTGCAACTCAGCCACTTTGTACGTACTGCAGACTTCTCTCAGTACCCGCTCTGGTCACGGTCAATGACGTCACAACGTCCACGTCCAAGCTACGCCCTACGCGTTTCGTCCAATCAGGGACTTCGTCAGGGGTCCCTTGATGAAGTCTGTGTGACGAAACGCGTTGGGAGACCTATACCTACAACATATCCAGATAAGGAATTACCTTTTTATCGATTGTACTGCAGTTTTTATACATTTTAAGTACTTTAGTCCAGCTGTGTTTTCTATTGTCCCATTTTTTACGTTTTATGTTTTACTGATATTAGATTGTTTTTATTACTAATAAATTGTTATTTATTATTAATTTACATTGATATCTGCTACATTGATTTAACACCAGTGGTCGCTACACATCCCTCATCCTTTGTTTATTTTATATATATATATATATATATATATTCACAGACGGCGGCACTCGTAAATTATCAAGCAAAGACAGGGATGTGCTTCACAATTTACGAGTGCCGCCGTCTGTGAATATATGTTTGGAGTACCCTGCATGCGGGACCCCTACGGAAGGCACCGGACCATTGTAATCTCTGACTGTGTGTGCTGCCTATCTGGACGCTTATATATATATATATATATATATATATATAAAATCGGCAAGGGTCCGGCACAGCCACTTGTATAATTACCACACTGGGTGCCCTCACAGGGAGATAGTCAGCTAGAACGGAAGGTGCGGCACTCCAATGAATTGAACTCACACTATTCATAGATTACAACGTTTCAATGCCCTTTATTTTTGTGGCATTTTTGTCAGGTCGCCTGACGAAAATGCCACAAAAATAAAGGGCATTGAAACGTTGTAATCTATGAATAGTGTGAGTTCAAATCATTGGAGTGCCGCACCTTCCGTTCTAGCTATATATATATATATATATATATATATATATATATATATGCGTGTGTGTGTTTGTGACATACAGCACGTGTGCTATATTTATATAGCTGTATATATGTCTATCTATCTATCTATCTATCTATCTATCTATCTATCTATCTATCCACACACATACAGCACTGTTTGGCACACCTCTGTATTATCTATATATATATATATATATATATATATATTTATTTGGAAGTAATGGATAAGATCTGAGCGACCAAAGGTGGCAGAAGATTAAAAAGGACTGCTATTTTAATTAAAAGAAGGGGGTTTATTTATGAACAGAAAGATGTTTTATATATAAAAAAAACTTATAAAAACACACATCTGGCCAAAATGGGGTTACAACATCCAAGGTGCTAAATACTAGCACGATGGGACCCTAGGCACATAACAATGAAAAAGCATCAGAATTAAACTGGCAAGAGAACAATTTAAAATTTACACGGAGCACATAAAAAGTTTGAAAACAAATTGAAAAGCATGGGGTTACTAAAAAATACAATTCAAATGTTAAAAATTAAAAACACGGAATTGATGAGGGATAAAAAAAGGTTTTGAATGCAATTAAAATAATGGAGATGGATAGAAGTAGCTTAACTGAGGATTCAGTAGTATCAGGATTCATCCAACGCGTTTCGTCTGGTCTGACTTCATCAAGGGGTATCATGCATGTGGGACAGATCATCTATATATACCATTATGGGTCAGGAAGTGATTAATTACCTCACTTCCTGTAATTAACCTCACCAGGGGTTTAAGATCTAGTAATGTATATTCAATGTACTAATTGTATAGATGGATACTTTTAATTAAAATAGCAGTCCTTTTTAATCTTCTGCACCTTTGGTCGCTCAGGTCTTATCCATTACTTCCAACTTTAATCTTTATCCTGCACTCGTACTAGTGCAGAACCCACTTAAGAGGTAGCAGACGCCCTTTATGTTTTAGGGAGTGGCATATAGAGACTGTTTTTTGGGGGTATTTTTAAGCTGACATACTGTGAAAAACTTGTGTCCACTGCATATATTTTTTTGGCGCTGTTTGCTCACCCCATACATATATATATATATATATATATATATATATAATTCCAATGTGACCGGCACTCCAAATAAATGTTTAAATACCTGGGTGCCCTCCCACGATCCAAACGGAGCAAACACAGAGAGAGAAGAACAGGCGGCACTCCACGGATTTTCAAAAAATAGACTGCTACACAAGCTTGAATATCAACGTTTCAGGTGCTATTTAATCACACCTTTCGTCAGGATACATACATAACAAATAAAACATTCCTTATATAGATCCCAGTGCTCAGACACCCCTCACCTACACCGCCCACTTCCGGTCGCGGGTGCCATCACAGCATGCAGCCGTCCGCACCTGCCCGGAAGACTTGTTCCCCTGGCAACCATAAACAATTCTGGTCATCTCCGTGCTCCAAGATTACCACCCCCAACCCGCCCACCGGAAGCACGTCCACACGTGTACACCAACGGGAGGGCCGGGACCCGTCACCAGGGCAACCATTCACCAAATAGAAAAGACGCACCACATCGTGAACTAAGTCCTTCACCCCCAATCCGCCCACCGGAAGCACGTCAAAGCGTGTCCGCCAATGGGCTGGCGGGGGGGTCGGCACCCGTCACCAGGGTAACCATTAAACAATAACAAAGACACCACACAGTGCACGGACTCCGCTGCTGCATCACCTCACCACTCATGGAGGGACATAGATCTATTCCTACACAGTGCTATTAATAATGCAGAGGATTATTTAGATATATAAACAGAGTACAATAAACACCTTGTATATGAATCAAATCAATCTGCATGCATGCTAACATATTAATGCAATACGAACATCATTTAGCTGATTGGTGTTTTTTGATAAGGCTCATGAATAATCAGCTATACATATATAAAGCCATCTAAACATAGATAGAAACATTTAAAAACAGCGTAAGTGAAACAGATTCTTTTCAAGGATCATAGGCAAACCAGTATTGTGATCATGACTCTACCATGCCTCTAACACCCTTAATTCCAGATAGACTATAAAGCTAATCAATGAATTAATAATGAAACAATCAGCTCAATTAATTCAATAGGGCCTATGTACCAATCCACATTAAACTTCTCAAGGTTTACTAATACCGATACCACAAATCCTCAAGGATCACCTTGAAAAAACAAACATTTATAAAAAGCATAGGAGAGACAAATTCTCATTGAGGCCCCTTGGAGAGACAGTGTTGAGATCATATATCCACCGTGCCTCCAACTGTAGTAGTCTCTTGTTCCGATCCCCTCCTCTCGGCATCGGGGGAACATGGTCAACCAGCTTGTAGCGCAAGGTAGCCATACTATGGCCTGCTTCCTTGAAATTACGTGCTACTGGTTGTTCGGTGGCTTTACCCTCAAGGGCCATTCTAATAGCGGATCTATGTTGTGCAGCCCGCTCCCGGAATGTACATACAGTTTTTCCGATATATGCTAGTCCGCAGGGACATTTAATGATGTAAATTACAAATCTTGAGGTGCACGTCAACACATGCTTGATTGGAATTTTTTTACCAGATTGGGGATGGAACACTGAAGGTCCTGTTTCCAAGAATCTACATGTCGTGCATCCCGTGCATTTATAGGAACCTGGTGGTTTACTTAAGAAGTGTGACCTGAGTTCCCTCTGTGGTGAGGCTATATCTGAATGGACCAACCAGTCCTTCAAATTTCTTCCTCGACGATGACATTTCAGTAAAGCACTATTGTGAAGTGCTGGAATAGATTTGTCCGAGCTTATAATGGGCCAAAATGTATTTGCACTTCTCCTGATTATGGAACTGGCCGTCGTATAGGTTGTCACCAAGGGTACTATCTTCCGTGTAGATTTAGTTTTCCTAAGTAGGCATTGTTCACGTGACAACGCCAAAGCTTTATTTTTGGCTTTAATCAATTCATGTCTTCTATATCCTCGTTGGAGGAATTTTTCCATCATATCATTTATTTCTCTCTCTGCATCCATCCATGTTGAATAAAGGACTGTCATATGTACCCACGACAAAATTTAATGCATTTGAATGGAAAGTGGATGCTTGGAAACATCAACGCAATTTAAAACTGAAAGAATATTATGGAAAGAATCCAACTACTTGTTAGGGTCTCCTGCCCTGTGCTGCCACGTCGTCATGGCAACCGGGAGACAAGTGCTAGTGGAGTAACCTGAGCGCAGCTGATACTCCGGTTCGGGTCTTTTGCTGTGCAGTGGTTATAGGCTCTGTGCACGGCAGGGGATCCGGTGCTGGTTTTTGTGCTCACAGTCTGTGAGGTCTGAGTGGGGCGTGGACAGCACCTGCTTTATAAGGCCTCTTTTCAGGGTAAGCAGATGCTGCTGAATCTCTGTTGGTTAGTCAGTTCATGAAAGTTAGCCAGTACTGTGTAGCTTTGTATTTGTTTGTTGCTTACTGCAAATAGGCCTGGGGATTTGGTATTACACTCTGCCAATCCAGACCTAGCAGTAAGACTGGAGTCAGTCGTTTAGCTTGCTGGGGTTCTGTTATTACTCTGTGAACTTAGCAAGTTTGCGGCTGTATTCTAACACTTGCCTGTCTAATCCTGTCTCACTGTGCTAGGTGTCAGGGGTCAGTTTAGTGGCAGTAAGCTTAAACCTGTGCACTGCAAGTGAGAATCAGGATTGTGGAGGCTCTCCTTGTGTCTATCATTCCATCTCTGACCAAGGAGTTTACTGCCACACCCGTTGGTAACCCTTTAGGGTTTTGCTGTTGCCCTTAGCAACAGCATTTCGGGTTCTCTACGTATTAAAACACAACATCTTGCTTTTTACATCTGAGCAGTTCTAATACAAGGGAGATACCCAGTTCCTTAGCCTCTGGGCTTCTCTGTTCACTGTGTGTGTATTTTGTTACCCTATCACCTTCTGTGTACGTTATGTCATATTCCCCAGTTTGTCTGTGAGTCCATTTGTTTTGCATAACAGTTCAAACACCAGTACATTCCTGCAGACACTGGAGTGCATAACAGTTCTGACACTAGTACTTTCCTGCAGGCACTGGTGTGCATAACATATTCAGCAGCCTAATACTCCTGTTGAAATTTTGTGGGAATATGGAGCATACCCCTCAAAATACGTTGCAACAGGTGGTCGATCAGGTGCAGGTCCTGACTCGGCAATTTAATGATTTGTCCATTAAAATGCACACCTCCCAGGCTGCTGGCGGAGCTCCCGCAGCAGCAGCACCTGCAGGGGTTAAGGAGCCGAAAGTAAATCTCCCGGATCGTTTTTCTGGAGATCGCTCGCAGTTCTTTTGTTTCAAGGAGAGCTGCAAGCTATACTTCCGGCTTAGGCCTCAGTCTTCTGGGTCGGAGATTCAGCGGGTGGGCATAGTGATTTCCTTGCTACAAGGAGACCCACAGGTCTGGGCATATGGGTTGCAGCCTGACTGTCCGTCGCTTAAAAGTGTTGATGCTTTTTTTACGGCACTGGGCATGTTGTATGATGACCCTGACAAGACGGCCTCAGCCGAGGCTCAGATTTCGATCCTTAAGCAAGGGCGAAGGCCAGTTGAGGTTTACTGTACGGAGTTTCGGAGGTTGGCCCATGATACCCAGTGGAATGACCCAGCCCTGAGACACCAGTACCGAAGAGGTCTTTCTAACCAGATAAAGGACCAACTGGTACAATATCCCTTGCCTGATAGCTTGGATCAGCTCATGCAGTTATCCATCCGGGTGGATAGACGGCTGAGAGAGCGTAGGCTTGAAAGGGAGACTGAGATTTCCTTCCTTCCCAAGGGAACCTCAGACTCTGAGGAATTTTCTGAGGAGCCTATGCAGATTGGGGCTACCCGCCTCTCCTCGCGTGAGAAGACGCGGAGGAGACAGCAGGGGTTGTGTTTGTACTGTGGGAATAAAGGTCATGTGGTAGTATCATGCCCAGAAAAGCCGGAAAACTTCAGGGCCTGAGGGTGATGGGAAATATCCTGTCAGGCCAGAAGTCAGAATTTCCCAAGAAGACTTTTATCATTCCGGTGACCTTGAAGATCCTCAGTCAAACTGTCAAGACTGAGGCCTTTGTGGACAGTGGGGCCGACGGGGTTTTTATGGACCGCCAATTCGCCCTAAAACACTCTGTTCCCTTAGTACCCTTGGCATCGGAAATTGAGATTTGTGGGTTAAACGGGGAACCATTATCCCAAGGTAAAATTACCTCTTGCACTAGCCAGATTTCTTTGTTTATTGGAGCCACACACTCTGAAAGATTGTCCTTTTATGTGACTGTCTGTACTTTTGCCCCATTGGTGTTGGGGTTACCCTGGTTAAGGGCCCACAATACTCAATTTGACTGGGTCTCTGGGGAGATTCTTAGTTGGGGTACTGATTGTTTCAGGAGTTGCTTGAGCCTTCCAGTCAGGCTCTCGCAGCTAAGTTTGCCAGGATTGCCAGGGTGTTATGCAGATTTTGCGGACGTGTTCTCCAAAAAAGTTGCAGAGGTACTACCTCCCCATCGCCCCTATGACTGTGCCATTGATTTGTTGCCAAATGCTAAGCTTCCCAAGAGCAGGTTGTACTCCCTGTCACGTCCTGAGACTCAGGCTATGGCAGAGTACATTCAGGAGAACTTGGCTAAGGGATTTATCAGACCTTCACAGTCTCCAGTTGGGTCGGGGTTCTTCTTCGTGGGTAAAAAGGACGGTTCGTTGCGACCCTGCATCGACTTCAGGGAATTGAACCGTATCACGATTAAAAACTCATACCCACTGCCTCTCATTTCGGTCTTGTTTGACCAGCTTCGTACTGCCACCATTTTTTCTAAGATTGACCTACGCGGTGCGTACAATCTAATCCGAATAAGAGAGGGGGATGAATGGAAGACTGCCTTTAATACCCACTCAGGGCATTATGAATATTTGGTGATGCCTTTTGGGCTCTGTAATGCCCCGGCAGTCTTCCAGGATTTCATGAATGATGTGCTCAGGGAATATTTGGATAGATTCTTAGTTGTATACTTAGATGACATCCTAATCTTCTCCCATTCCCTGGAGGAACATCGGAAGCATGTACGCTTAGTCCTCCAGAAACTCAGAGACCACCGGCTTGGGGCGAAGCTGGAGAAGTGCGAATTTGAAGTTCAGCAAATCGCATTTCTAGGATATATTATCTCCCCAGAAGGTTTCCAAATGGAGGGTTCCAAGGTACAGGCAGTCCTGGATTGGGTGCAGCCCACTAGTTTGAAGGCGCTTCAGCGTTTCCTGGGCTTTGCGAATTTTTATAGACGATTTATCGCTGGATTTTCGTCTATAGTGGCGCCCTTGGTGGCACTCACTAAGAAAGGGGCGGATGTTGCTCACTGGTCTTGTGAGGCTAAAGCGGCTTTTGCCCGTCTCAAAAGGGCATTTGTTTCGGCCAAGGTGCTGCGACACCCAGATCCAGAGCGTCATTTTGTGGTGGAGGTGGATGCCTCTGAGATGGGTATTGGGGCAGTGCTTTCTCAGATGGGAGTGTCTGATAATCGCCTTCATCCCTGTGCTTACTTTTCCCGTAAATTTTCGCCTGCCGAGATGAATTATGACGTGGGTAACCGGGAATTGTTGGCTATTAAGGATGCACTCGAGGAGTGGAGACACTGGCTTGAGGGGGCTAAGTTTGTGGTCTCAATTCTCACTGACCATAAGAATCTGGCATATTTAGAGTCAGCGAAGCGTCTCAATGCCAGGCAGGCACGATGGGCTTTGTTTTTTGCTCGCTTTAATTTTTTGATAACATATCGCCCTGGGTCAAAAAACATCAAGGCTGATGCGCTCTCGCGGAGTTTTGCTCCAATCCAGGAGACCACCGAGGAGCCGTTGCCCATTGTTTCCCCATCATGTATTAAAGTGGGCATTACCCAGGACCTCTTATCATTAGTCCTTAGAGCACAGGAGCAGGCTCCTCCAGACCTTCCGGTAGGTCTTTTGTTTGTGCCTCCTAGGTTAAGACAGCGAGTGTTCCTGGAATTCCATGCCAAGAAGTCGGCAGGTCACCCGGGTATTGCCAGAACTCGGGAGTTGCTATCTAGGGCGGTGTGGTGGCCCTCGGTGGCTAAGGATGTGGATCAGTGGGTTCGGGCATGTGACATCTGTGCCCGAAATAAGACTCCTAGAGGTGTTCCTGTTGGCCCATTACATCCACTCTCTATCCCATCTAAGCCATGGACCCACATTTCAATGGATTTTGTGGTGGACTTGCCCAAATCCTCGGGGATGACAGCCATCTGGGTTGTCGTTGACAGGTTTTCGAAGATGGCGCACTTCGTTCCACTGGTTGGGCTGCCATCAGCCAGACGCCTGTCTGAATTATTTATGCTGCATGTTGTGCGTCTCCACGGGTTGCCACTTGATGTGGTCTCTGACCGCGGATCCCAGTTTGTGGCCAAATTCTGGAGGGCATTTTGTTCCGATCTCCAGATTTCTGTCAGCTTGTCGTCAGGCTACCATCCGCAGTCTAATGGGCAGACTGAAAGGGTGAACCAGTCCTTGGAGCAGTTCCTCAGGTGTTATGTCTCCAAGTGTCAGACTGACTGGGTTGCTCATCTGTCCATGGCGGAGTTTGCCTATAACAACGCGGCTCACTCTGCTACAGGGATCTCTCCCTTCCTTTGTGTGTATGGGCATCATCCTAAGGCCAATTCTTTTGACCCCCTGGACTCCACGACTGGTGGTTCCTCTGTGGTTTCGGTCCTTAGAGGTATTTGGCGGAAAGTGAAGAAAGCCCTTGTGTCTGTGTCATTAGTGACCAAAAGGGTTTTTGATAAGCGGAAAAGACCCTGCAGCTTCAAATTAGGAGACTTCGTCTGGTTGTCTACCAAGAATTTGAAGTTGAGACAGCCATCTCATAAGTTAGGGCCCCGGTTCATCGGCCCTTATAAGATCACCAGGGTTATCAATCCGGTGGCATTTCAGTTAGATCTGCCCCGTTCTTTGGGTATCAATAAAACATTTCATTGTTCCCTTTTAAAACGGGCGATTAGTAATCCTTCTTCCAGTGGAAGACCTTCCCCTCTTCTGATACGTGGCCAGAGGGAGTTTGTTGTTGAAAGGATTCTTGACTCCAAGGTGGTTCGGGGTCGGCTGTCATTTTTGGTGCACTGGAAGGGGTATGGCCCGGAGGAGCGGTCGTGGGTGCGCAGTTGTGATCTTCATGCCCCCAGACTGATACGCTCTTTCTTCTCGCAGTTCCCCGATAAACCCGGTGGTAGGGGTTCTTTGACCCCTCGTCAGAGGGGGGGTACTGTTAGGGTCTCCTGCCCTGTGCTGCCACGTCGTCATGGCAACCGGGAGACAAGTGCTAGTGGAGTAACCTGAGCGCAGCTGATACTCCGGTTCGGGTCTTTTGCTGTGCAGTGGTTATAGGCTCTGTGCACGGCAGGGGATCCGGTGCTGGTTTTTGTGCTCACAGTCTGTGAGGTCTGAGTGGGGCGTGGACAGCACCTGCTTTATAAGGCCTCTTTTCAGGGTAAGCAGATGCTGCTGAATCTCTGTTGGTTAGTCAGTTCATGAAAGTTAGCCAGTACTGTGTAGCTTTGTATTTGTTTGTTGCTTACTGCAAATAGGCCTGGGGATTTGGTATTACACTCTGCCAATCCAGACCTAGCAGTAAGACTGGAGTCAGTCGTTTAGCTTGCTGGGGTTCTGTTATTACTCTGTGAACTTAGCAAGTTTGCGGCTGTATTCTAACACTTGCCTGTCTAATCCTGTCTCACTGTGCTAGGTGTCAGGGGTCAGTTTAGTGGCAGTAAGCTTAAACCTGTGCACTGCAAGTGAGAATCAGGATTGTGGAGGCTCTCCTTGTGTCTATCATTCCATCTCTGACCAAGGAGTTTACTGCCACACCCGTTGGTAACCCTTTAGGGTTTTGCTGTTGCCCTTAGCAACAGCATTTCGGGTTCTCTACGTATTAAAACACAACATCTTGCTTTTTACATCTGAGCAGTTCTAATACAAGGGAGATACCCAGTTCCTTAGCCTCTGGGCTTCTCTGTTCACTGTGTGTGTATTTTGTTACCCTATCACCTTCTGTGTACGTTATGTCATATTCCCCAGTTTGTCTGTGAGTCCATTTGTTTTGCATAACAGTTCAAACACCAGTACATTCCTGCAGACACTGGAGTGCATAACAGTTCTGACACTAGTACTTTCCTGCAGGCACTGGTGTGCATAACACTACTGCAGGGATGGAAAACCCGGATCATCCCTTGAGACCAGTCTCTCAGTTTGATCCACAGACACATAATGCATCAATTAAGAGTTACTCCAGAATGCTAGAATCCACTGTTACTATGGAGTTGAAGAGTTGGGACAAATCCCCTCCGAATTTAACACAGGGAGAATTTGAAGCTATGAGATTGTTAAGTGAGAACAAAGGGGTGGTGATACGTGCGGCTGATAAAGGTGGGGCCATCGTGCTGCAAGACCGTGATCAATACTTGGAAGAAATTTACCGTTAACTTAGTGATCAGGCGGTTTATGAGAAATTGGGGGGAAACCCCTCAACGCCATTCAAGAAGGAGATCGATGCCATCCTATTAGATGCGTATCAGAATAAAGTTATTGACAAAACCACTCTGAAAGCACTGACGGTGGACCATCCCATTACCCCAATCCTTTACACGTTGCCAAAAGTGCATAAGAGTTTATCTGCACCCCCTGGACGACCGATAATCTCGGCACGTGGTTCACTTTACAATGCAATCTCTAGGTACCTCGACTACTATTTACAGCCGGTAATCCAAGCCGAACCATCTGTACTCATGGATACCACACAGCTTCTACTCCATCTTCAAAACTGTACAGCACTGCCTGAAGAATGTGTATTAGCAAGTATAGATGTGGTTAGCCTATATACAAATATACCACATCAGGAAGGAATTTCCTCAATGAGACAGCTCTTGGTGGGCAATCCACATTACAAGGGTCCTGATATAGATTTTTTTCTGCTTTTGCTCGAGAAAACCCTTACTCGCAATTTCTTCTTGTTTGATGGGCTGTTTTATCTGCAACGCTTGGGGTGCGCAATGGGGAGCAACGTGGCCCCAGCGTTTGCAAACGCATTCATGCTATCTATTGAAAAGAAGCTGTTTTTGGAAAACATTCCTTTTGCCAATAACATCATCCTGTTTTTACGGTATATTGATGACCTCATCATTATTTGGTCTGGCAAACAAGAGGACTTTGTGGCACATATGGCCCTCATCAATCAAATGGACGAGAACATCAAATTTACATATGATGTTAGTACTGACACAATCCATTATTTGGATGTTCAAATTACAAAAACTGGACCGGATTTGTCTACATCAATATATCACAAATCCACTGATAAAAACACACTACTCCATGCAAAAAGCTTCCATCCAGAAGCCATGAAAAAAGGTCTTCCCTACTCGCAATTTTTAAGAGAAAAACGGGTGTCAAGCAACAGCATGGATGCAGAGAGAGAAATAAATGATATGATGGAAAAATTCCTCCAACGAGGATATAGAAGACATGAATTGATTAAAGCCAAAAATAAAGCTTTGGCGTTGTCACGTGAACAATGCCTACTTAGGAAAACTAAATCTACACGGAAGATAGTACCCTTGGTGACAACCTATACGACGGCCAGTTCCATAATCAGGAGAAGTGCAAATACATTTTGGCCCATTATAAGCTCGGACAAATCTATTCCAGCACTTCACAATAGTGCTTTACTGAAATGTCATCGTCGAGGAAGAAATTTGAAGGACTGGTTGGTCCATTCGGATATAGCCTCACCACAGAGGGAATTCAGGTCACACTTCTTAAGTAAACCACCAGGTTCCTATAAATGCACGGGATGCACGACATGTAGATTCTTGGAAACAGGACCTTCAGTGTTCCATCCCCAATCTGGTAAAAAAATTCCAATCAAGCATGTGTTGACGTGCACCTCAAGATTTGTAATTTACATCATTAAATGTCCCTGCGGACTAGCATATATCGGAAAAACTGTATGTACATTCCGGGAGCGGGCTGCACAACATAGATCCGCTATTAGAATGGCCCTTGAGGGTAAAGCCACCGAACAACCAGTAGCACGTAATTTCAAGGAAGCAGGCCATAGTATGGCTACCTTGCGCTACAAGCTGGTTGACCATGTTCCCCCGATGCCGAGAGGAGGGGATCGGAACAAGAGACTACTACAGTTGGAGGCACGGTGGATATATGATCTCAACACTGTCTCTCCAAGGGGCCTCAATGAGAATTTGTCTCTCCTATGCTTTTTATAAATGTTTGTTTTTTCAAGGTGATCCTTGAGGATTTGTGGTATCGGTATTAGTAAACCTTGAGAAGTTTAATGTGGATTGGTACATAGGCCCTATTGAATTAATTGAGCTGATTGTTTCATTATTAATTCATTGATTAGCTTTATAGTCTATCTGGAATTAAGGGTGTTAGAGGCATGGTAGAGTCATGATCACAATACTGGTTTGCCTATGATCCTTGAAAAGAATCTGTTTCACTTACGCTGTTTTTAAATGTTTCTATCTATGTTTAGATGGCTTTATATATGTATAGCTGATTATTCATGAGCCTTATCAAAAAACACCAATCAGCTAAATGATGTTCGTATTGCATTAATATGTTAGCATGCATGCAGATTGATTTGATTCATATACAAGGTGTTTATTGTACTCTGTTTATATATCTAAATAACCCTCTGCATTATTAATAGCACTGTGTAGGAATAGATCTATGTCCCTCCATGAGTGGTGAGGTGATGCAGCAGCGGAGTCCGTGCACTGTGTGGTGTCTTTGTTATTGTTTAATGGTTACCCTGGTGACGGGTGCCGACCCCCCCGCCAGCCCATTGGCGGACACGCTTTGACGTGCTTCCGGTGGGCGGATTGGGGGTGAAGGACTTAGTTCACGATGTGGTGCGCCTTTTCTATTTGGTGAATGGTTGCCCTGGTGACGGGTCCCGGCCCTCCCGTTGGTGTACACGTGTGGACGTGCTTCCGGTGGGCGGGTTGGGGGTGGTAATCTTGGAGCACGGAGATGACCAGAATTGTTTATGGTTGCCAGGGGAACAAGTCTTCCGGGCAGGTGCGGACGGCTGCATGCTGTGATGGCACCCGCGACCGGAAGTGGGCGGTGTAGGTGAGGGGTGTCTGAGCATTGGGATCTATATAAGGTATGTTTTATTTGTTATGTATGTATCCTGACGAAAGGTGTGATTAAATAGCACCTGAAACGTTGATATTCAAGCTTGTGTAGCAGTCTATTTTTTGAAAATCCGTGGAGTGCCGCCTGTTCTTCTCTCTCTCTCTCTATATATATATATATATAATTATATATTACCTCTGTATTTTATATATATATACATATATATATATATATATATATATATATATATATATATAAAATATATACATATACATAAAATGGAAAAATATACATATATATACAGTGGGGGGAAAAACCCTCAGAAAAATCCTGTGTTTTCCCCTGGCATGGCTAGGTCCAGGTCCACATTTTGTTGTTATGTTACACCCTTATTCCAAGATGGAAATTAATTTTTCCCCTCAAAAGTCTACACATAATACCCCATAATGACAACATGAAAAAACTTTTTTTGAGATTTTTGTAAATTTATGAAAATTAAATAAATAAATAAATTGCATGTACATAAGTATTCACAGCCTTTGCTCAATAGTTTGTTAATGCACCTTTGTAAGCAATTACAGCCTCAAGTCTTTTTGTACAGTATATATATATATATATATATATATATATATATATAATACACACACTTAAGTGTAAGAGTCATAGACAGGCAGTATGTAAAGTTAATGGTAGGTGGCGCCACCGTACTGTAATGTCTTGGAAATGCACAGACATGAATCAGTGAGTCAGCTTGAACACTGGCTAGGCTGCTCATGTTAAGGTGACGTAAATTATCAGAGGCCCTTATTCAGCAGTGATCACATTTGCAAAGCTGCACACAGGCAACTTTGCAAATGCGATCACTAAAAATACAAATGCATTAGGAGCAGAGCCGGATTAAGGCTATGGGGGGCCCGGGGTGCTTCAAACAAGGGGGCCCCTAACAGAGAGGCAGGGAGATAAACATATATATATATATGGGATGTATTTATGTGACCGGCGATCGGGGGACCGCCGGTTACAAAACCGACGGCTACATTTCGCTCCCTTCACAATTCCTAGAGTCGGTATGTCAACTAGAAGGGACTATTCCCACTCATATTCCCATAGAGTGGGAATAGAACCTGTGACGAGCTTGCCACTTAGCCCGCCGGGCATTTAAATGCTGAGATCCCACCTTCGGTATGGTGACCGGCGGTCACACAATACCAACATATATATATATATATACATATATATATATATATACACACATATAAAATAAATATATATATATATATATATATATATATATATATCAAAGGCATGATGTCTGGCTTTCCCCGTGCATGAACAATGCTGCAGCGGTTGCCCACCGGGTGTTGCGCTGGGTGGCCGCACAAATAAATCCACAATTGTCCCAATGGTGCAGCACTCCTGGCGTCTAAGTAATACCACTGTTTTAGGCATAAGTTTGGCAACGTTTCAATGACCTTTATTAGTGTGGCACTTTCATCAATAGTGGTATTACTTAGACACCAGGAGTGCTGCACCATTGGGACACTATGTACATACATACACCTGCATGTACAGTATATGTTTACACATGCACACACACACATATATATATATATATATATATATATAAACACACACACACACACACACACACACACACACACACACACACACACACACACACACACACACACATATATATACACACACACATACACCTATATATAGACACACACACACAGACACATATATATATATATATATATACACACACATTACCCATACACACATAATTACACACACACACACACACACACAACACAAAGCAAAAAATTTCAATTTAACACAGCAGCAGGTAAATAAAAAAACAACACACAATACACCCAGCTTACTTTTTGATCTGCTGCTTCCAGGATCTACAGCTCGCTCCCCCACGCAACCCCTCTGGCTCCACACATCTTCCGTGCAGCCTGCGCGCCCAGCCAGTGACTGAGCCGCAGGCTGCTACTACTTCTCACCCATTGGACAGCTGAGCCGTCGCTCAGCTGTCCCTTACTTCAGGAAGCGCCGGCGCCAGCGATGTTAGGTTGCCACGGCAACCGACGGGGAGACGCGCGGGGTCCGAAAGGTCAGTGCTGCAGGTCGGATCGCTAACAGAGATCCGATCTGTGGCTGGCGGCGGGGGGGCCCTTTCAGAAAGGGGGGCCCGGGGTACATACCCCCTGGGCCCCCCCTTAATCCGGCTCTGATTAGGAGGTGTTAAACATCTCTATATTACATTTGTGATCCCAGCACAGCGGCAGGGATCGCAGCTAGGTATCACCACACACTGCCAGTTGCGTAGGCTGGCCATCACAGGGTACCTTGCGAGGCCTAGAAATCTGCATCTTTAGACGCAGACCTTGGCCTCTCCACTCCTGGAGAATAGGGGCGACACGCCTCCGTTTCCGGCAACATGGACTGTGCCCGCCACTGCCCCAAACACCTCTGTCCGTCAGGCAGAGGCTGACAGAGGGCTGCCTGCGATCATGCAGGAACCGTTCTGCGCAGGTGATCGCTTGTGCGATCACTACTGAATGGCGGCCAGAGCTCGAACAAGGCATGATGTTGGGTTTGTGCGATCACTACTGAATGGGGGCCAGAGTTCGAACAAGGCATGATATTGGGTGCCACACGTGTGGGACATTCCATTTCAGAAGTTGTGTGGATATTCAACATTCTATCAATCTATAGTGATACATGTGTACCAGGAATACCTCTTGGAAGGCTTTGCCACCCATCGCAGACAGAGCAGTGGCCAACCATGGGTGCTTAATAATTGTGACCAGTGGCGTCTGGCCAGAGTTGTCCATTGTAACAGACAAGCATCACTGTCTTAAATCACATCCACATTCAATGCAAGAGGTACTAGACCCATATCCAACAGTTCAATGGAGCGTTCTCTAGCCTCCATGGGATATATGAGCAGAAGACCCACCAGAATGCCCCTGTTAACACTATGACACCAGACACAGCACCTCACCTGGGCTTGTTATGTTGCTAATTGAATACTGGGGGACTGCAAGATGTGGTGTGGTCCAATTAATCATGCTTCCAGATGTTTTGGGTTGATGGTAGGGTTTGGGTGTGGCAGGGACCCCAGTTGTCAACAAGGCACCACACAGGCTGGTGGTGGTTCCATAATGGGGTATGCTCATGTGGCATGGGTTGGGTCCGCCGGTTCACCTCAACACATCATTGACCGGTAACTGCTGCGTTACAGTGCTTGGTGACCATTCGCAGCCCTTCATGGACTTCATGCACCCCCACAATGATGCAATATTCCAGCAGGATGATGTCACTTTGCATTTTGTTAATTGATGAAAATAAATTATTAGCACTTCTATTTTTTTAAGCATTCTACTTTGCAGCATCTTTTCCACACCTGTCTAAAACATTTGCACAGTGCTATAAATATATATATATATATATATATATATATACACTGCTCAGAAAAATAAAGGGAACACTTAAACAACACAATGTAAACTCCAAGTCAATCACACTTCTGTGAAATCAAACTGTCACTTAGGAAGCAACATTGATTGACAATTAATTTCACATGCTGTTGTGCAAATGGAATAGACAACAGGTGGAAATTATAGGCAATTAGCAAGACACCCCCAATAAAGGAGTTGTTCTGCAGGTGGTGACCACAGACCACTTCTCAGCTCCTATGCATTCTGGCTGATGTTTTGGTCACTTTTGAAAGCTGGCGGTGCTTTCACTCTAGTGGTAGCACGAGACGGAGTCTACAACCCACACAAGTGGCTCAGGTAGTGCAGCTCATCCAGAATGGCACATCAATGCGAGCTGTGGCAAGAAGGTTTGCTGTGTCTGTCAGCGTAGTGTCCAAAGCATGGAGGCGCTACCAGGAGACAGGCCAGTACATCAGGAGATGTGGAGGAGGCCGTAGGAGGGCAACAACCCAGCAGCAGGACCGCTACCTCCACCTTTGTGCAAGGAGGAACAGGAGGAGCACTGCCAGAGCCCTGCAAAATGACCTCCAGCAAGCCCCAAATGTGCATGTGTCTACTCAAACGATCAGAAACAGACTCCATGAGGGTGGTATGAGGGCCCGACGTCCACAGGTGGGGGTGGTGCTTACAGCCCAACACCGCGCAGGACGTTTGGCATTTGCCAGAGAACACCAAGATTGGCAAATTTGCCACTGGCGCCCTGTGCTCTTCACAGATGAAAGCAGGTTCTCACTGAGACAGACGTGACAGAGTCTGGAGACGCCAAGGAGAACGTTCTGCTGCTGCAACATCCTCCAGCATGACCGGTTTGGCAGTGGGTCAGTAATGGTGTGGGGTGGCATTTCTTTGGGGGGCCACACAGCCCTCCATGTGCTCCCCAGAGGTAGCCTGACTGCCATTAGGTACCGAGATGAGATCCTCAGACCCCTTGTGAGACCATATGCTGGTGCGGTTGGCCCTGGGTTCCTCCTAATGCAAGACAATGCTAGACCTCATGTATCTAGAAGACGAAGGCATTGATGCTATGGACTGGCCCGCCCGTTCTCCAGACCTGAATCCAAATGAGCACATCTGGGACATCATGTCTCGCTCCATCCACCCACGTTGCACCACAGACTGTCCAGGAGTTGGCGGATGCTTTAGTCCAGGTCTGGGAGGAGATCCCTCAGGAGACGATCCGCCACCTCATCAGGAGCATGCCCAGGCATGTAGGGAGGTCATACATGTAGGGAGGTCATGTGACTCCAAAACCAGACCTCCATGGGTTAATAAATTTGATTTCCATTGATAATTTTTGTGTGATTTTGTTGTCAGCACATTCAACTATGTAAAGAACAAAGTATTTAATAAGAATATTTCATTCATTCAGATCTAGGATGTATTATTTTAGTGTTCCCTTTATTTTTTTGAGCAGTGTATATATATATATATTTGTGGGTGTGTTTGATATATATATCGCAAAAGGTTCCACGCAGTGGAAGGTGCACTCTAGCTGTAAGATATTAATTCAGTCGTAATGAGTTCTTCTTTATCACCGATTGCTTTATTGTCGACGTTTCCGTCTGTACCCAGAGACCTTTCTCAAGACAGGTGATCCATCCAATCAATTTTTTCATTAGCTTTGCATACGCCTGCCCCACTTCTTCCACTACCAGTGCTATAAGATCTAAAGAACACTTGTTTAGTACTCCGCACCAGCAGCTACAGAAAACTGGGTTGTTCCTATCCAGAGTCGGTATATTAATTATACGAAAACCCCGTGGTATTTGTTTCTTTCTTAAATACTCTGACAGGAATTGACCGTGTAAAGTGAGGTCAATTTCCCTTTGTCTATGTTTAAGTATTTTGTAAAAGATATCGGCCGGTGTTTCGGCCGGAAGTGACTCAAAATCTTATTTGTCAAACAACAATTTTTCTATCTCATCTTCAGTAAGAGACTGTTCCTATTTTCTGCCTGGGCTAAAAGCCCGTCATCCATTAAGTATACTCCTCCTTGCGACATAACTGCCGCCTAATACCAATCACAAGATCTCAATAGTTAACACAAACTACAAAACAATGCTTATTATAGTTTCACATAAATAACATACTACTTAAACATAATACATAAAAATACAGGGGTATAGGAACAACCTCTCACAGGCATCTAGCACACACCCAGCTCCACTTAAGTACGCACTGCCGTTTTCACAATTTGTAAGAGCACTTCATATCTGTGATAAGAGGGAAGTGGGGGTCCAACAGCTTGAGACCATGTTTACCAAGTTTTTACAGGGGGTTACAAAAAAGAGGATTTAATCAAGGCCAGGAATAAAGCTTTAGCCGTCCCTAGAGACCAACTTTTGACTACAGCAGTTAGTAAGACCAATGCTAACCGAAATGTGTGGGTGAGCAAATATACACACATGTGCACCTATGCTAACAATACAGCTAAGGCCCTCATTCCGAGTTGTTCGCTCTGTAATTTTCTTCGCATCGCAGCGATTTTCCGCTAATTGCGCATGTGCAATGTTCGCACTGCGACTGCGCCAAGTAAATTTGCTAAGAAGTTTGGTTTTTTACTCACGGCATTACGAGGTTTTTTCTTCGTTCTGGTGATCGGAGTGTGATTGACAGGAAGTGGGTGTTTCTGGGCGGAAACTGGCCGTTTTATGGGAGTGTGTGAAAAAACGCTGCCGTTTCTGGGAAAAACGCGGGAGTGGCTGAAGAAACGGGGGAGTGTCTGGGCGAACGCTGGGTGTGTTTGTGACGTCAAACCAGGAACGACAAGCACTGAACTCATCGCACTGGAAGAGTAAGTCTCGAGCTACTCAGAAACTGCACAGAAAAATCTTTTCGCAATATTGCGAATCTTTCGTTCGCAATTCTGCTAAGCTAAGATTCACTCCCAGTAGGCGGCGGCTTAGCGTGTGCAATGCTTCTAAAAGCAGCTTGCGAGCGAACAACTCGGAAAGAGGGCCTAAATCCCTTTGGTCTATTATGGGGGTAATTCTGAGTTGATCGCAGCAGCAAGTTTGTTAGCAACTGGGCAAAACCATGTGCACTGCAGGGGGGGGCAGATATGACATTTGCAGAGAGAGTTAGATTTGGGTAGGTTATTTTGTTTCTGTGCAGGGTAAATACTGGCTGCTTAAGTTTTACACTTCTATTTAGATTTCAGTTTGAATATACCCCACCCAAATCTAACTCTTTCTGCACATTTTATATCTGCCCCTCCTGCAGTGCACATGGGCCCTCATTCCGAGTTGTTCGCTCGGTAAAAATCTTCGCATCGCAGCGATTTTCCGCTTAATGCGCATGCGCAATGTCCGCACTGCGACTGCGCCAAGTAAATTTGCTATGCAGTTAGGATTTTTACTCACGGCTTTTTCATCGTTCTGGCGATCGTAATGTGATTGACAGGAAATGGGTGTTACTGGGCGGAAACAGGCCGTTTTATGGGCGTGTGGGAAAAAACGCTACCGTTTCCGGAAAAAACACAGGAGTGGCCGGAGAAACGGAGGAGTGTCTGGGCGAACGCTGGGTGTGTTTGTGACGTCAAACCAGGGACGACAAGCACTGAACTGATCGCAGATGCCGAGTAAGTCTGGAGCTACTCAGAAACTGCTACGAGGTGTGTAATCGCAATATTGCGAATACATCGTTCGCATTTTTAAGATGCTAAGATTCACTCCCAGTAGGCGGCGGCTTAGCATGAGCAAATCTACTAAAATCCGCTTGCGAGCGAACAACTCGGAATGAGGGCCATGGTTTTGCCCAACTGCTAAAAAATGTCCTGCTGCGATCAACTTGGAATTACCCCCTAGGAGCACTACTCATGACCTGTTATCAGAGGGGTAAAAACCTCAAAGATTATTTGCTATGTAATGATGTATCCCAATTAGGGAAGAAACAGAGTAGTACATTTTTAAATGCCCTAATTGTACTACATGCCGATTTTTACAAACAGGATCTACTTTCCATCAGGGTTCGGCTCCAGGCCTACTAGCACCCTGAGAGACAAAATTTCAAACACCCCCCGCCCTCCCTCCCATGCACGCGCCTTCGGCGCGCACGATCCTGGAAAAGTAGGCGTGGTCTCGTAACTTCATATTATCAAACTATAAATAAATATATTTTCACACCCCCTCTACGCACACAATTAGCAGCCTTACACATAACAGCCACAGTAGTGTTCCTTACACATGATAGCCTTATTCTGAGTTGATCGCTCGCTAGCTACTTTTTGCAGCCGTGCAAACGTATAGTCGCCGCCCACGGGGGAGTGTATTTTAGCTTTGTAAGTGTGCGATCGCATGTGCAGCCGAGCGGGACAAAAAAGTCTTTTGCAGTTTCTGAGTAGGTCTGAATTTACTTAGCCCTTGCGATCACTTCAGCCTGTCCAGTCCCGGAATTGACGTCAGACACCCGCCCTGCAAACGCCTGGACACGCCTGTGTTTTCCCTACCACTCCCAGAAAATGGTCAGTTAACACCCATGAACGCCCTCTTTCTGTCAATCTCCTTGCGAACAGCTGTGCAAATGGAATCGTGCTAGAAGCATTGCACAGCAACAATGCTGTTTGTACCCGTACGATGTGCGTGCGCATTGCGGTGCATGCGCATTAGTAACCTGATCGCTGCACTGCGAAAATCGGCAGCGTCCGATCAACGCGGAATGAGGGCCAATGTCTCCAGTATAGTGCCAGATACACATAATGACCCCAGTAGTGCAGTGCCAGATAGACATGACATGCCCCCAGGAGTGCCAGATAGACATATGACCCCCAGCAGTGCCAGATAGACATGATATGCCCCCCCCAGCAGTGCCAGCTATACATGATATGCCCCCCAGCGGTGCCAGCTACACATGATATGCCCCTCAGCAGTGCCAGCTACACATGATATGCCCCTCAGCAGTGCCAGATAGACATGATATGCCCCCCAGCAGTGCCAGCTATACATGATATGCCCCCAGCAGTGCCAGATACACATGATATGCCCCCCAGCAGTGCCAGCTACACATGATATGCCCCCCAGCAGTGCCAGCTACACATTATATGCCCCGCAGCAGTGCCAGATACACGTGATATGCCCCCCAGCAGTGCCAGCTATACATGATATGCCCCCCAGCAGTGCCAGATACACATGATAAGCCCCACAGCAGTGCCAGCTACACATGATATGCCCCTCAGCAGTGCCAGGTTGACATGATATGCCCCCAGCAGTGTCAGATACACATGTCTCCACAGTACCAAATACATATATGCCCCCACAGTGCCAGATACACATGTCCCCACAGTGCCAGATATGCCCCCAATGCCAGATAGACATGTCTCCAGAGTGCCAGATATGCCCCCAGTGCCAGATACACATGTCCCCACAGTGCCAGATATGCCCCCACAGTGCCAGATACACATGTCCCCAGATATACCCCCAATGCAGATACACATGTCCCCAGAGTGCCAGACATGTCCCCAGTGCCAGATAGACATGCCCCCAGAATGCCAGACATGTCCCCAATGCCAGATACACATGTCCCCACACAGTGCCCCCCCCCCCCCTCAAGTGCTGCTCACCGCGCTGCTGACACTGTTGTTTTCTTGGGCGGGAAGGAGAGCGCAGCGTGCGCCTCTCCTTCCCCTCAGCCTCCGGGACGGTGCTCTAATTAAGCGCCGGTCCATGAGCCAATCAAAGCTCGCAGTCCGGCAGCCAATCAGGAGCCTTAGCTGGCGGTCTGCAAGCTCTGATTGGCTCACGGGTTTGCGCCGCTTGCATGGGCGCTTGTGGGCGGCGGGACGAACGCTGCGGCTGCACTGTGCAGGGCCTTGGCTCCAGGGCAGGCTCCAATATATGGTGGCGCGAGCTAGCAGCGCCCATTAAGTGTGGCGCCCTGTTCGGCTACTCTATTGGAACGTGCCTGGAGCCGTCCCCTGCTTTCCATCATCCATATATGGGAGCCAAATATAACATACGTTATCGACTCACATGTACCAGTCGATTTGTGGTGTATGTGATAACTTGTCCATGCTCCAAAATCTATGTAGGCAACACCGCACTGCCATTCAGGGCAGCCATTAACACTGGCTCTAGTATCCAACTGGCGCGCCATTTTGCCGTTGCTAAACATAATCTCTCCACACTAAGAGATCGCATTATAGATCATGTGCCCCTCTTATCAAGGGGTGGTGACAGATCATTTAAACTTGTACAGAGGGAAGCTGAATGGATACCAGTGACGTGCGGTGAGGTCACTGGTTGGGGAAGCACTGGCAGCTAACAACCCCCCCCCCGAGAAAAAAAAAAAGTGTGGTCCCCCGATACATCAATAAAACCAGCACTAGGCAGAACCAGCCAGGGGGAGTAATGCCATAGCAGGGGAGACACTCAGTGTGGGGTCCCCCTGCCATAACATTAATCATCCCCCCAGCCAGTCAGCCCAGGGTTGGAATTCCTCGGAAAGTGGGAACCCCAAAAAATAAAAATGGGGTCCCCCCTCCCGAGCAATAACTAGCACTGGGCTGATAGCCCAGTGCTATGCCCCGCACCCCTGGTGGCGGTGGGTGCGGGGTTCATTGTGTGTTAATATTGTTCTTTACAGGTGGCCTACAGGTCCCAGCAAGCCTGCCCCAGCATGCTGGCACTTGGAGAACCACAAGTGCCAGCATGCCCGGACATAAAGGGCCCGCTGGCACCTGTAGTCCACCTGCAAAGAATAGTAATATTGTTCTTTACAGGTGGCCTACAGGTCCCAGCAAGCCTGCCCCAGCATGCTGGCACTTGGAGAACCGCAAGTGCCAGCATGCCCGGACATAAAGGGCCCGCTGGCACCTGTAGTCCACCTGTAAAGAAAACATTAAAATAAAACACCACACGGTCTTAAAAATAAGTTTTATTAAACTGGATCTTCACCTGGAGGCGGCGGCCTTTAAGCTCTTTTGCGTGGCCGCCGCCTTCCCAGGGCTTCCTGCGTCTTCACCTGGGGGAGCGCCACCTCCCCAGGGCTTCCAGCGTCTTCACCTGGTGGGCGGCGGCTGCTAAGCTCTTTTGCATAGCCGCCGCCCATCCAGGACTTCCGGCATCTTCTTTCTTCAGGAGCTCTTCACAGCTCCTCCTCCGCCGTCGGACTGACGCTCCTATGCCTCGCGCTGACTTATATAAGTCAGCCGGAGGGGGCGGGGCGATGACGCGGCGAGCCGTGATTGGCTCGCGGCGGCCATCTTGAATTTAAAAAATGACGCTGAGGCGCCATTTTTTAAACTGGTACCGCTCCGCTGCCAAACTCTGCAGGCTAAAGGTAAACCTCCGCCGCCCGCACCGCCGCCGCAACCTGCCGCCCGCTCCACCGCCACCCGCACCACCGCCACATCCCGCCGCCCGCACCACCGCCGCATCCCGCCGCCTGTACCACCGCCGCATCCAGCCGCCCGCACCTCCTCCGCCAGCGTCGCCCACACAGTGATTGACAGCGGATCCAGTGACGGATCCGCTGGCCAATCACTGTGGCCTCACTGACAGGGACGTGCTTTCATAGGTTGAAAGCACGTCCCTGTATGAAAGCGGCACCTCAATTGGTGCCGCTTTCCCATATATTTTCAATGGGCTTTTACTGCCCATGGCTAGTCCCCGCCCGTGCCCGCCCCCCGCTCCCATACCTTTCCCCAGAGACAACGGGAGGCACCACGATCGGTGCCTCCCAAACACATAAGGAGGGGAGCAATGATAAGAATAATATTAAGAGGATACATATGACACAGAATATGTGTCATATGCATCTTCTTTGTATTATCTTAATCATTAATGACAGGGGAGGCACTGCCTCCCCTGACTGCACGTCCCTGATGGATACTACGATTAGATTCTCTGACCCCTAGAGGACTTAATGAGAATATTGGGATGCAAGCATTTTTATAACAAGAGATTTCCATTGAATAATTGATGGACAATAGCAAGACAGCGATTCATTTTAAATACTTTGACCAAATTACAGTTTCAAGGGATTAAGGAGTGATGAAAGAGTAAAATTCATTTTCTAATTGTTTTTAATTACATGTATGTCAGTCTGTACACTGTTTTTATCAATTTGCGGTGGTCATTCCGAGTTGATCGTAGCCCTGCGGGGGGACGCCCAGCATAGGGCTATCCCACCCCGCATGTCAGTGCCGCCGCCCCCCCCTCCCGCGCAGAAGTGCAAAAGCATTTTGCACTTTAGGAGTAGCTCCTGGCCAGCGCAGCTTTAGCGTGCTGGCCGGGAGCTACTTGTTGCTCCCCGGCCTGCAGCAGATGCGTGTGACGTCACGCAGCCGCTGCGGCCCGCCCCCGCACGGTCCGGCAACACCTGCATTGGCCAGACCGCGCCCACAAAACGGCGGCCAAACGCCACCGTTCCGCCCCCTCCCGCCCAGCGATCGCCTCTGCCTGTCAGTCAGGCAGAGGCGATCGTAGCGCAGCGACAGCCTTCGGCCATCGGGCATGCGCAGTTCTTACCCGATCGCGCCGCTACGGTGAACGCAGCGTGTGATTGGGTAAGAATGGCCCCCTGTATACGTTGTAACCATGGCTACCATCAACCGGTCCTGTTCAGACTTGTGAATGAACAAGAAGTGGATGTGTGGCTAACACTGCTAATTGAGGTGGAGGGTATATAAAGTTTTGTCACTTTGTATTGCATATATTTGGCTTGATAAAAACGCTGACATATATATGGAGGGGGTACAGTGCCACTTGTGAGGTGTCTTCTAGCGACAGTATGGGTTATTAAAATTAATCTATTGGATAGAGGTCAGCTAACCTCTAAAGCTACAGCAATGGTAGGTTACTGTGCAAATGGAACATAAAACAGGTGAATAGAGGTATCAGTGACTGATTGTGCAAGAAAATAATAAGATTTTACTTACCGATAAATCTATTTCTCGGAGTCCGTAGTGGATGCTGGGGTTCCTGAAAGGACCATGGGGATAAGCGGCTCTAAGCGGCTCCGCAGGAGACAGGGCACAAAAAGTAAAGCTTTTTCAGATCAGGTGGTGTGCACTGGCTCCTCCCCCTATGACCCTCCTCCAGACTCCAGTTAGGTACTGTGCCCGGACGAGCGTACACAATAAGGGAGGATTTTGAATCCCGGGTAAGACTCATACCAGCCACACCAATCACACCGTACAACCTGTGATCTAAACCCAGTTAACAGTATGATAACAGCGGAGCCTCTGAAAGATGGCTTCCTTCAACAATAACCCGAATTAGTTAACAATAACTATGTACAATTTATGCAGATAATCCGCACTTGGGATGGGCGCCCAGCATCCACTACGGACTCCGAGAAATAGATTTATCGGTAAGTAAAATCTTATTTTCTCTATCGTCCTAGTGGATGCTGGGGTTCCTGAAAGGACCATGGGGATTATACCAAAGCTCCCAAACGGGCGGGAGAGTGCGGATGACTCTGCAGCACCGAATGAGAGAACTCCAGGTCCTCCTTAGCCAGAGTATCAAATTTGTAAAATTTTACAAACGTGTTCTCCCCTGACCACGTAGCTGCTCGGCAAAGTTGTAATGCCGAGACCCCTCGGGCAGCCGCCCAAGATGAGCCCACCTTCCTTGTGGAGTGGGCCTTTACAGATTTAGGCTGTGGCAGGCCTGCCACAGAATGTGCAAGTTGGATTGTGCTACAGATCCAACGAGCAATCGTCTGCTTAGACGCAGGAGCACCCATCTTGTTGGGTGCATACAATATAAACAACGAGTCAGATTTTCTGACTCCAGCTGTCCTTGCAATATATATTTTTAATGCTCTGACAACGTCCAGTAACTTGGAGTCCTCCAAGTCACTTGTAGCCGCAGGCACTACAATAGGCTGGTTCAGATGAAATGCTGACACCACCTTAGGGAGAAAATGCGGACGAGTCCGCAGTTCTGCCCTGTCCGAATGGAAAATCAGATATGGGCTTTTGTAAGATAAAGCTGCCAATTCTGATACTCTCCTGGCAGAAGCCAGGGCTAGAAGCATGGTCACTTTCCAAGTGAGATATTTCAAATCCACCTTATTTAGTGGTTCAAACCAATGAGATTTTAGAAAGTCCAAAACCACATTGAGATCCCACGGTGCCACTGGAGGCACCACAGGAGGCTGTATATGCAGCACTCCCTTAACAAAGGTCTGGACTTCAGGGACTGAAGCCAATTCTTTTTGAAAGAAAATCGACAGGGCCGAAATTTGAACCTTAATAGATCCCAATTTGAGACCCATAGACAATCCTGATTGCAGGAAATGTAGGAATCGACCCAGTTGAAATTCCTCCGTCGGAGCACTCCGATCTTCGCACCACGCAACATATTTTCGCCAAATTCGGTGATAATGTTGCACGGTTACTTCCTTCCTTGCTTTAATCAAAGTAGGAATGACTTCTTCCGGCATGCCTTTTTCCTTTAGGATCCGGCGTTCAACCGCCATGCCGTCAAACGCAGCCGCGGTAAGTCTTGAAACAGACAGGGACCCTGCTGAAGCAAGTCCCTCCTTAGAGGTAGAGGCCACGGATCTTCCGTGATCATCTCTTGAAGTTCCGGGTACCAAGTCCTTCTTGGCCAATCCGGAACCACTAGTATCGTTCTTACGCCTCTTTGCCGTATAATTCTCAATACTTTTGGTATGAGAGGCAGAGGAGGAAACACATACACCGACTGGTACACCCAAGGCGTTACCAGCGCGTCCACAGCTATTGCCTGCGGATCTCTTGACCTGGCGCAATACCTGTCCAGTTTTTTGTTGAGGCGAGACGCCATCATGTCCACCATTGGTCTTTCCCAACGGGTTACCAGCATGTGGAAGACTTCTGGATGAAGTCCCCACTCTCCCGGGTGAAGATCGTGTCTGCTGAGGAAGTCTGCTTCCCAGTTGTCCACTCCCGGGATGAACACTGCTGACAGTGCTATCACATGATTCTCTGCCCAGCGAAGAATCCTTGCAGCTTCTGCCATTGCACTCCTGCTTCTTGTGCCGCCCTGTCTGTTCACATGGGCGACTGCCGTGATGTTGTCCGACTGGAGCAACACCGGTTTTCCCTGAAGCAGAGGTTCTGCCTGGCTTAGAGCATTGTATATTGCTCTTAGTTCCAGAATGTTTATGTGAAGAGACGTTTCCAGGCTCGTCCATACTCCCTGGAAGTTTCTTCCTTGTGTGACTGCTCCCCAGCCTCTCAGGCTGGCGTCCGTGGTCACCAGGATCCAATCCTGTATGCCGAATCTGCGGCCCTCCAATAGATGAGGACTCTGCAACCACCACAGAAGAGACACCCTTGTCCTTGGAGACAGGGTTATCCGTAGGTGCATCTGAAGATGCGACCCTGACCATTTGTCCAACAGATCCCTTTGGAAAATTCTTGCGTGGAATCTGCCGAATGGAATTGCTTCGTAAGAAGCCACCATTTTTCCCAGGACTCTTGTGCATTGATGTACAGACACCTTTCCTGGTTTTAGGAGGTTCCTGACAAGCTCGGATAACTCCTTGGCTTTTTCCTCCGGGAGAAAAACCTTTTTCTGAACCGTGTCCAGAATCATCCCTAGGAACAGCAGACGAGTTGTCGGCATTAACTGGGATTTTGGAATATTCAGAATCCACCCGTGCTGTTTTAGCACTTCTTGAGACAGTGCTAATCCCATCTCTAGCTGTTCTCTGGACCTCGCCCTTATTAGGAGATCGTCCAAGTATGGGATAATTAATATGCCTTTTCTTCGAAGAAGAATCATCATCTCGGCCATTACCTTTGTAAAGATCCGAGGTGCCGTGGACAATCCGAACGGCAGCGTCTGAAACTGATAGTGACAGTTTTGTACAACGAACCTGAGGTACCCCTGGTGTGAGGGGTAAATTGGAACGTGGAGATACGCATCCTTGATGTCCAAGGATACCATAAAGTCCCCCTCTTCCAGGTTCGCTATCACTGCTCTGAGTGACTCCATCTTGAACTTGAACTTCTTTATGTACAGGTTCAAGGACTTCAGATTTAGAATAGGCCTTACCGAGCCATCCGGCTTCGGTACCACAAAAAGAGTGGAATAATACCCCTTCCCTTGTTGTAGAAGAGGTACCTTGACTATCACCTGCTGAGAGTACAGCTTGTGAATGGCTTCCAAAACCGTCTCCCTTTCGGAGGGGGACGTTGGTAAAGCAGACTTCAGGAAACGGCGAGGTGGATCTGTCTCTAATTCCAACCTGTACCCTTGAGATATTATCTGCAGGATCCAGGGATCTACCTGCGAGTGAGCCCACTGCGCGCTGTAATTTTTGAGACGACCGCCCACCGTCCCCGAGTCCGCTTGAGAAGCCCCAGCGTCATGCTGAGGCTTTTGTAGAAGCCGGGGAGGGCTTCTGTTCCTGGGAAGGAGCTGCGTGTTGCTATCTCTTCCCTCGACCTCTGCCTCGTGGCAGATATGAATAGCCCTTTGCTCTCTTATTTTTAAAGGAACGAAAGGGCTGCGGTTGAAAAGTCGGTGCCTTTTTCTGTTGGGGAGTGACTTGAGGTAGAAAGGTGGATTTCCCGGCTGTAGCCGTGGCCACCAAATCTGATAGACCGACTCCAAATAACTCCTCCCCTTTATACGGCAAAACTTCCATATGCCGTTTTGAATCCGCATCGCCTGTCCACTGTCGCGTCCACAAAGCTCTTCTGGCCGAAATGGACATAGCACTTACCCGTGATGCCAGTGTGCAGATATCCCTCTGTGCATCACGCATATAAAGAAATGCATCCTTTATTTGTTCTAACGACAGTAAAATATTGTCCCTGTCCAGGGTATCAATATTTTCAATCAGGGACTCTGACCAAACTACCCCAGCACTGCCCATCCAGGCAGTCGCTACAGCTGGTCGTAGTATAACACCTGCATGTGTGTATATACTTTTTTGGATATTTTCCATCCTCCTATCTGATGGATCTTTAAGTGCGGCCGTCTCAGGAGAGGGTAACGCCACTTGTTTAGATAAGCGTGTTAGCGCCTTGTCCACCCTAGGAGGTGTTTCCCAGCGCTCCCTAACCTCTGGCGGGAAAGGGTATAATGCCAATAATTTCTTTGAAATTATCAGCTTTTTATCAGGGGCAACCCACGCTTCATTACACACGTCATTTAATTCTTCTGATTCAGGAAAAACTATAGGTAGTTTTTTCATACCCCACATAATACCCTGTTTAGTGGTACCTGTAGTATCAGCTAAATGTAACGCCTCCTTCATTGCCAAAATCATATAACGTGTGGCCCTACTGGAAAATACGGTTGAATCGTCACCGTCACCACTGGAGTCAGTGCCTGCGTCTGGGTCTGTGTCGACCGACTGAGGCAAAGGGCGTTTCACAGCCCCTGACGGTGTTTGAGTCGCCTGGACAGGCACTAATTGATTGTCCGGCCGCCTCATGTCGTCAAACGACTGCTTTAGCGTGTTGACACTATCCCGTAGTTCCATAAATAAAGGCATCCATTCTGGTGTCGACTCCCTAGGGGGTGACATCCTCATATTTGGCAATTGCTCCGCCTCCACACCAATATCGTCCTCATACATGTCGACACACACGTACCGACACACAGCAGACACACAGGGAATGCTCCTAACGAAGACAGGACCCACTAGCCCTTTGGGGAGACAGAGGGAGAGTTTGCCAGCACACACCAAAAGCGCTATATATATATCAGGGATAGCCTTATAATAAGTGCTCCCTTATAGCTGCTTTGTTATATCAAAATATCGCCATAAATTTGCCCCCCCCTCTCTGTTTTACCCTGTTTCTGTAGTGCAGTGCAGGGGAGAGACTTGGGAGCCGTCCTGACCAGCGGAGCTGTGAGAGGAAATGGCGCCGTGTGCTGAGGAGATAGGCCCCGCCCCTTTTCTGGCGGGCTCGTCTCCCGCTATTTAGAAAAATCAGGCAGGGGTTAAATATCTCCATATAGCCTCTAGGGGCTATATGTGAGGTATTTTTAGCCTTTATAGGTATTCATTTGCCTCCCAGGGCGCCCCCCTCCCAGCGCCCTGCACCCTCAGTGACTGCCGTGTGAAGTGTGCTGAGAGGAAAATGGCGCACAGCTGCAGTGCTGTGCGCTACCTTTAGAAGACTGCAGGAGTCTTCAGCCGCCGATTCTGGACCTCTTCTGACTTCAGCATCTGCAAGGGGGCCGGCGGCGCGGCTCCGGTGACCATCCAGGCTGTACCTGTGATCGTCCCTCTGGAGCTTGATGTCCAGTAGCCAAGAAGCCAATCCATCCTGCACGCAGGTGAGTTGACTCCTTCTCCCCTCAGTCCCTCGCTGCAGTGATCCTGTTGCCAGCAGGAATCACTGTAAAATAAAAAACCTAGCTAAACTTTTTCTAAGCAGCTCTTTAGGAGAGCCACCTAGATTGCACCCTTCTCGGCCGGGCACAAAAATCTAACTGGAGTCTGGAGGAGGGTCATAGGGGGAGGAGCCAGTGCACACCACCTGATCTGAAAAAGCTTTACTTTTTGTGCCCTGTCTCCTGCGGAGCCACTTAGAGCCGCTTATCCCCATGGTCCTTTCAGGAACCCCAGCATCCACTAGGACGATAGAGAAATTGAGGTAATATAAAATAGGGTAAAAAGTGGATCAGATAGCCCAAGTAAAATTATAAAAAAAATTCTCTAATGTCCTAGTGGATACTGGGGAAAGGTACTTAGTACTGTGGGGTATAGATTGGGTCCATTGGAGCCATGGCACTTTAAGAAATGAATAGTGTGTGCTGGCCTACCCCCTCTATGCCCCTCCCTGGACTCAGTTTAGAAAAATGTGCCCTAGGAGCCCGGTGCACTCTAACAAGCTCTCCATAGAGTTTTCTACAGAAATTTATTCTAGTTTTTTTTTTGTCAGGTACTCTGGTTGGCAACCAGTCTGCCTGCTTCGTGGGACTTAGGGGGGGGGGGGGACACACCGAACCAACTTCCTAAAGAGTTAATGGTTCGTATCCCTGCTGACAGTACACTGAGCTCCTGAGGTGTTGATCTCATATCCCCAGGGTGTGAGCCCGTGCCGGCAGCATGCCGCCACCCCTAAACAGATGCCGAAGACCATGGTGTGGTGAGTACAGACATCGGGTGACCACTTGGCGGCATGAAGGGAGTGGACAGTGTTCACGGGCTGCGGTGGCCACCGCTACCCACACTGGCAATTAACAAAGAAAAGGGGGTTACAGGCTCTTTTAATGCATTTTTAATGAAGCTAGTATAAAATTTAAGCTGAGGGACCGTTCGCCATTAAGGGGGTGGGGCTTCCCGGAGAGCGGTACCAGAGACTGCTGTTGCTGCTGAGAGGAAGGCTGCTACGGAGACTGCACCTCTAAAGAACCACTAAACCACCAATAGAACTGGTGCAGGGTTTTTTTTAGAGAAGGGGGAGCATATAAACAGCAGCTCACTGCTGTGAGGTACATTATATTTATACTCATATACCCAGCGGAGCGTGGCTGAGGTGGTGTGCTGGTCCCGATTCCTCTCTGTGTCTCCCCATTCAAGGTCTGGGTCACTGTTTCATAGGGACGCTGTGTATTACTATTATTATTATTATTATTGTGGTGTATTTGCACAAATTTGTCTGAAAACAAATCTGTGTGTACTTCATGTAAGGTTACTTTTACACCTTCTCCACAGGATTCTCTAAGGTGTACCCAATGCTCTCTACCTTCACAAGGTAGCAATGCAGAACCTGAGTTGGTGGAGTCATTTAAAGCATTAATTGGGAATATAAATTCTGAGTTAGCCACTGCTAAACAGGAAAAACAGATATTGACAGAGCCGGATTAAGGGGGGGAGTTCTCAGGGGGTAAGTACCCCGGGACCCCCTCCCTGACAGGGCCCCACATCATCCACCACAGATCAGACCTTAATTGCTGTTCCGATCTGCAGCGCTATAGCCATCAGCCGCTAACTTTCTGACATCCGTCATACAGACAGCGCCACAGAACAGTGCCAGAATGCCAACGTCTGCCCAATGGGATGCCAACGAGTGTCTGTATCAGCTGCACACCTTGTAAGTGACTGCCCCTTTAAAAAAATGTCGGCATCCCGCACCTCCTGCGATATCGCACTTCATTACATCCTGCCCATAGAGAGAGAGAGACACAAAATACACACACACACATACATATATATATATATAGAGAGAGACACAAACAGTACTCCATTACATCCCACCGTATGTATGTATAATATATAAATATATATATATATGCACACACACACATGGGTGTGTTTGTGTCTCTCTCGCTATATAAATAATATATATATATATATATATATATATATATATATAGAAAAGTTCCAAGAATAACCACCAGAGGGATTATACCCAGATAAACCAGCACACTGCTTGATTGAAAAAAAGTGCTTTTTACTGTTTGTAGAATGAAACAGAAATTTTGAAAGGTAGCAAGCATATGGCACACATGTTGATGGCAGCATATAGAATAAATCAATTGATACTTAACATTCCGACAGCTGTTTCGACTATCTTCTTCATAGGAATGAATAAGGTGTCATAGTGCTGAACACTGCACACCGCAGTGTCAGTTTCCAAAGTGACATGTGCCTTTGGAAACTGACACTGCGGTGTGCAGTGTTCAGCACTATGACACCTTATTCATTCCTATGAAGAAGATAGTCGAAACAGCTGTCGGAATGTTAAGTATCAATTGATTTATTCTATATGCTGCCATCAACATGTGTGCCATATGCTTGCTACCTTTCAAAATTTCTGTTTCATTCTACAAACAGTAAAAAGCACTTTTTTTCAATCAAGCAGTGTGCTGGTTTATCTGGGTATAATCCCTCTGGTGGTTATTCTTGGAACTTTTCTATATTATTACACTGACCGAGCACCGGCATTCAATACAAATGAAAGTGAGAAGCGGCTTCTTCTGTGGATTTATATATATATATATATACAGAGCACTCCGGCACTCCTGGCCTCCCCAATTGGGTGTACCTTGCTCCGGTGCCCTCCTCAGGGAAGAACCCTTGTATGAACACAAATGAAAAATATGAGGCGGCACTCAGCAGACTTGTGAAAAAATTCAATAAAGTGTATTCAGTACTGAATACATTTTATTGAATTTTTTCACAAGTCTGCTGAGTGCCGCCTCATATTTTTCATTTGTGTGTGTATATATATATATATATATATATATATAAAATATATATATACATATATATATATATATATATATATATATATATAAATATCCAGCAGTAACAGCACACAGAGATTTTTTCAGCAGATACAAGTGTATTTAGAATAATTAATCAATTATTCTAAATACACTTGTATCTGCTGAAAAAATCTCCGTGTGCTGTTACTGCTGGACATTTATCTTTGATATCGACATGCACCGGAGGAAGCTGTATGTTGGTTTGTGAGTGCCGGTATTTACTGGATGGATATATATATATATATATATATATATATATATAAAAATAGTATGAAAAGTTGCACTCACAATTTGAGTTGTCACAGCGGCTGGGGTGAATAATCCAGAGTCCTCTCCAATGCAGACAGGGTCCCCAAATACAAATGCTATTGATAGGAATGCACTTTTTCAAATAGGCAAAAAGTGATCTTTAATCCAGCCTTACATAATCATAGGGTCAGGTCCAGGGCTGCCATCAGAAATTGTGGGGCCCGGGACTGACAAAATAGGCAGGGCCCCCCGCTCTTCCCCCCTTACAAAAAATATTTTAGTCAGATATTTTGGTGTCGGTATTCCGACAGCCGGGATCCCGACTGTCGGCCAATTAACTGCATCCCGTTCATACAATTAGAGCAAGCCTGCCCAATTCATATCTAGGTTCAAATTAAAAAGAAATAATTATGCAGTGCATTATGTGCAAACATTATTAATCTTTGTTTTCTAATTTTCTTGCAACATCTACATATATAACATATAGCATTTTAAGCACAGTTTTAAACTTATTTGCAACATATTTACCAATGTTTTGCTGCAGGGGTTCTAGGTTGGGGGGAGTGATATGTTTTTGTGATTTGAGTGGTGCAGACCTTGGGGTAAATTTACTAAGATGTGAGTTCTGTTTGAGATGGGATATTGCCCATAGCAACCAATCAGATTCTAGGTATTATCTTCTAGAAGGTGCTAGATAAATGAAAAGTAGAATCTGATTGGTTGCTATGGGCAACATCCCATCTTAAATAGAACTCCCATCTTAGTAAATTTACCCCCTTGTATGGGTTCTGCATTATTATTTCAACAGTGCAGGGGCTGTCTGATCTATTGAGCACGCCACCCATTATATCCTCTGATCCGTGTTTATCTATATTACTTACACGCATGTATATCTTTTTTTGTACATGCATGGAAGGTTTTTTTTTTTTTTTTAAATTCTTTATTTATACGTGGTCAGGTACATAAAGAAGGCATTCTAGAAATACATGGGACAGATGGCCAACATAGCCAGTGTCCAAAATAGACCACAATTTTTCAAATGAGTAACAGGGTTAATTGGTGTGGGAAAAATAATCAAGTTCAAACATGGGGATCAGGGGGGGGGGGGGGGGGGAGAAGAGAAACAGGGGGGGGGGGGGGGAATAACCACATTTGTATCCGTACATAATATAAGTCTTAAGAACAGCAAGATCATAATAGGGGAGGGGGAGGAAACGGAGAAGAGACGAAGACAGATAGGGTAGTAGGAGGAAGAGATAATTGAGAAAGATAAGAGATGAGATGAGGAGGAATGTCAGAGGGAGAAGGAAGTGGGTGCCCATGGGTCTACGGGAGGGGCGGGAGCAGGTGGAGGGAACCGGTCAACCACGTTCAGCGGCGAGCCAGGGAGCCCAGACCTGCTCGAAGACGTGGCCCCGGTCGTGGAGGTAATAGGTTATCTTTTCCATTGAGGCGATGTGCCAGATTTTAGCTTTGAGGGATAGTAGGGAGGGTGGTAAGGGGTTCTTCCAGTTGAGGGCGATCAGTGATTTAGCTGCGGCCAGAATGTGTGAGGTCAGCTTTTGGGAGAATTTGTTGAGGAGTGGGGGGGGATAACACAGTAAGGAGACCCAAGGGTCCTTCATTACAGGGGATTCTAGAAGTGAGTTGAGGAGGGAGTGAACCAGATCCCAGAAGGGGACGATAACCGGGCAGGTCCACCATATGTGGAGCATAGTACCTCTATCCCCACAGTTCCTCCAGCAGGCTGGAGAGGAGGACGGGAAAAATTTGTTAAGACGGTCGGGGGTATAGTACCAGCGGTAATAAACTTTGTAGGCCGTTTCCTTAAAGGCGGTGGCAATAGAGCTTTTAGCAATCCCTAGTCTCATGTCCTCCCAATCCTGAGTTTCAGGTGGAGGCCCGAGGTCCCGTTCCCATGCAAGTTCATGGGGCCGGGATAGGGGCAGGGAAAATTCCAGTAGGAGAGAGTAAAGTTGGGAGATTATGCCTTTGGAGGAGTGGGAGTTGACACATAGGGATTCAAAGGGAGTAAGGGCACGGAGTAAGGCGGCGGAAGGGCATGGAAGGTTTTTTGACATATTTTGATATTTAAATGTTTTGTATGTTTTTCATGTATTTCACTGTTTTTAATATGGTGGGGTATTTGTGTATAATGTTATATGATTAATAGTGGGGCATTTAATGTATGCCTCCATGCAACACTGTGGAACTTTATTTACCTGAGAGACTGCTAGCCCTTATTTATGAAAGGATTTATAATATTCAGATTTGAGTTGTACTCAGTAGAATGATGCAGTATGGTTAGACCTATACTGCTCTAACATTTAATTATTCGTTCCTGATAGCGACACAGCTTAAATATTCCCTTGCTGTGTAGCCTCATGATCTTGATTAGAGCCACAGGACGATTATAGGACAACGTTGTAGATATTTGCCAAAGTAGAGTGATTTGTCCACAGTAACAGGATTACTAACTTCCCTGTGGGTTGCCTAGTCACCGGGTCCTGGGAGGATGCTGCGCCAACCAGTAAGCGCTTTTGCATTCCAACTCGGTGATATGCGTTCCATAGCAAATATCACATGATAAGGACTGTCTCCACGTGATATAGTGGAGCCACTGATATGGTAGCGTCTAGATTCTCTTCGGGCAGAGGACCTTTCCCATAACCCCCTGGGTCCATGTCACAATCTATTTGTAATAGTAAAGTGTGGCGAGCGAAGCGAGACACCGAGCCCGATGCGTGGCGAGCTTCCAATGCTGCATAGAAAAAAAAAATACCCCAAATGCAAGGAGAAGGAAGAAAACATTTAGGAGCTGTAAGGGCGGAAGTTGTCTCCTGCCCACACGTTTTGTCACATCCAGGTCCTTTGCAAGAAGGCAACATAGACACAACCCCACTGATATAGCTATCTCGTTTGTTGCTTAGTGATGTGCTACCGGAAGTGGCGCTGGGCAGGAAGTACTATGCGTTCCAGCTCGGCGGCGTGCGTTCCACCGCGAGTAATAGAGTGTCTTTGGCAATTTGAATAATGTTACAGCCTGGCGGATTATGTATGTTATTAGGTTGTGTTGTTATTATGATCTACTGTATGTTACTGGTTATTTGGAAGGTACATTACAGTTTATATACATCTAACTGGTCTGATAATTGAACGATAATTGAATGATTGATTCTCTGTTGGGCGTGATTGCTCTCATGGTATTTATAGTTCCACAGTGGAAAGATGGTGCAGGTGGATGGCAGCCTGGTGCTTTGGTCTTAAATGAGGTTCTGGCATGAACCGAAACGTTGACCTGATCCTGTGATTATGTGAGGCTGGATTAAAGATCACTTTTTGCCTATTTGAAAAAGTCTGGTGAGTGCATTCCTATCAATAGTATATATATATATATATATATACACACACTGCCCAAAAAAATAAAGGGAACACTTAAACAACACAATGTAACTCCAAGTCAATCACACTTCTGTGAAATCAAACTGTCCTCTTAGGGAGCAACACATTGACAATCAATTTCACATGCTGTTGTGCAAATGGAATAGATAACAGGTGGGAATTATAGGCAATTAGCAAGACACCCCCAATAAAGGAGTTGTTCTGCAGGTGGTGACCACAGACCACTTCTCAGCTCCTATGCTTTCTGGCTGATGTTTTGGTCACTTTTGAAAGCTGGCGGTGCTTTCTCTCTAGTGGTAGCAGGAGACGGAGTCTACAACCCACACAAGTGGCTCAGGTAGTGCAGCTCATCCAGGATGGCACATCAATGCGACCTGTGGCAAGAAGGTTTAGTGTGTCTGTCAGTGTAGTGTCCAGAGCATGGAGGCGCTACCAGGAGACAGGCCAGTACATCAGGAGACGTGGAGGAGGCCGTAGGAGGGCAACAACCCAGCAGCAGGACCGCTACCTCTGCCTTTGTGCAAGGAGGAACAGGAGGAGCACTGCCTGAGCCCTGCAAAATGACCTCCAGCAAGCCACAAATGTGCACGTGTCTACTCAAACGATCAGAAACAGACTCCATGAGGGTGGTATGAGGTCCCGACGTCCACAGGTGGGGGTTGTGCTTACAGCCCAACACCGTGCAGGACGTTTGGTATTTGCCAGAGAACACCAAGACTGGCAAATTCGCCATTGGCGCCCTGTGCTCTTCACAGATGAAAGCAGGTTCTCACTGAGCACATGTGACAGACGTGACAGAGTCTGTAGACGCCAAGGAGAACGTTCTGCTGCCTGCAACATCCTCCAGCATGACCGGTTTGGCAGTGGGTCAGTAATGGTGTGGGGTGGCATTTCTTTGGGGGGCCGCGCAGCCCTCCATGTGCTCGCCAGAGGTAGCCTGACTGCCATTAGGTACCGAGATGAGATCCTCAGACCCCTTGTGAGACCATATGCTGGTGCGGTTGGCCCTGGGTTCCTCCTAATGCAAGACAATGCTAGACCTCATGTGGCTGGAGTGTGTAAGCAGTTCCTGCAAGACGAAGGCATTGATGCTATGGACTGGCCCACCCGTTCCCCAGACCTGAATCCAATTGAGCACATCTGGGACATCATGTCTCGCTCCATCCACCACAGACTGTCCAGGAGTTGGCGGATGCTTTAGTCCAGGTCTGGGAGGAGATCCCTCAGGAGACCATCCGCCACCTCATCAGGAGCATGCCCAGGCGTTGTAGGGAGGTTATACAGGCACATGGAGGCCACACACACTACTGAGCCTCATTTTGACTTGTTTTAAGGACATTACATCAAAGTTGGATCAGCCTGTAGTGTGTTTTTCCACTTTAATTTTGAGCGTGACTCCAAATCCAGACCTCCATGGGTTAATAAATTTGATTTCCATTGATAATTTTTGTGTGATTTTGTTGTCAGCACATTCAACTATGTAAAGAACAAAGTATTTAATAAGAATATTTCATTCATTCAGATCTAGGATGCTAGGATGTGTTATTTTAGTGTTCCCTTTATTTTTTTGAGCAGTATATATATATATATATATATATATATATATATATACATATATATATATATATATATATATATATATATATTTGTGGGTGTGTTTGTATGCCTCTGTCACTCTATATGTGTTTATGTATATCTCTCTCTTTATATACACGTACACAGACTGGCACTCCACCTTACATATTATGTACCTGCCTAGGTCCCCTCCCAGGTATCCAACTACATATATTTATCTCAAGTACAATGAATATAATGTGTGATTGTGTGTTATAGTTATTGCAGTAGAGGAGACCGGCACTTAAAACTTAGTAGCAATAATCAGCAACCTTCCAAACACACTTGGGCACTTTCTCAAGCCAAGGGTCCAAAATGTTGTATATTGCTAATAAACCGCAGTGTTTCAGCAAATGATAGTTTAGAGTGCCTGTTTCTTCTTTTGCATTAACTATAAATAATTAACAAAGAATCTTTAATATTTACAACGCTATGATTTAAAATTTTTACTTTAGGGCCCCCCTGTCTTAAGTGCTCCGGGCCCCCCATTGCCTTAATCCAGCTCTGGATATTGAGATAGTCTATAGACACTTTCATGTTTGCTTCAAAGGCTGACCACAGACAGGCTCCTCAGCCCCATCTGGTGGTCTCTCAGAAACGCACTCTCCCTCAGGTGTCACAGTCTGACTCTGAATCTGAGACTCAAGAGTGGAACAAGGGGGATTTAGACGTGGAGGAGGAAGGTTCCTTGTCACCGGGAGTGGAGGCCCTCATTTATGCTATTAGGGAAGTGCTCCACATTCCAGATAAAGAATCAGATACTGTGGAGGAATTATATTTTAACGTGAAACCAAAATCCACTGCCACCTTTCCTGTTTCGAAGGAGTCAAATTCCCTCACTAAGGAAGCATGGGTAAACCCTGACAAAAAGTTTGTTATCCCTAAGCAGGTACTAAATTCCTTTCCTTTCCCTGCGAAGGATAGGAAGGTTTGGGAAAATCCGCCGATGTAGGATACTTCTGTGTCCAGGCTGTCCCGTAAACTGGTACTACCTGTACCTGGGGCTATTTCCCTAAAAGAGCCTACTGACTACAAAATTTAAACTACTCTCAAGTTAATCTATACGGCAGCGGGAGTAGCTCAACGTTCTACCGTAGTCTGTGGGTGGATTTCTAGGGCCATAGTAAAATGGTCTGATACTGTCATTACAGGATTTGATACACTGCCACAAGAGGATATCGTTATGCTTATGCATCCTATCCAGGATGCGGAAAATGTTATGAGTGAGGCTGTTAAGGAATTAAGTATCATTCACGTCCGTACCACGGCTATGGTGGTCTCTGCTCGCAGAGCTCTGTGGTAGCGTCAATGGGGAGTAGAGAGCCTTCCATTTACAGGAGAGGCCTTGTGCAGGGATTAACTGAACAAATGGATATCTCAGGCGATGGCAGGTAAGTCCACATATCTGCCGTCTGCGGCAACTCATGCTAGACGTTCCTATCTGGGACCCTCTCTACAGTCCTTTCGTGTGGCCTGGTTCAGAGGTAGAGCCAGAGGGGCCTCCAATGCTGCTAGAGGAACTCGTGGTAAGTCCCGTAGACCAGCGGCTGTTGGAAACTCGGACCAGGCTTCCGGATCTGCTTCTGCGAAACCCACCGCATGATGGTTGGCCCCAGCAGAAAGGCAGTTTCCAGGTGGGGGCTTGCCTGCAACACTTTGCCCATATATGGGCAGAGTCCTGCCCGGGATCCTTGGGTGAGGGATCTTTAGGAGTTACCACCTCACAGATTCTTCAGGTCAGGCTTACCAGCTTCACCTGTAGCAAGAGTTACATTACAAGAGGCCATTCAAAATCTCCTTTCAATTGAAGTTATTGTTCCAGTGTCTCCTCCACTACACACAAAGGGATTTAACTCAAGTCTCTTTGTAGTTCCAAAACCAGACGATTCGGTTTGACCAATATTGAACCTCAAGTCTTTGAACCCTTATCTGCGAGTGTTCAAATTCAAGATGGAATCACTAAGAGCGGTGATATCAGGTCTGGAGGAGGGAGAGTTTCTAATCTCCCTGGATATCAAGGATGCATACCTGCATATTCCGATATGGCCTCCTCATCAAGCGTACCTGCGCTTTGCGGTACTAGATCAACATTACCAGTTTCAGGCCTTACCCTTTGGTCTTTCCACGGCTCCAAGGATGTTTATGAAAATCATGGCAGAGATGATGCTTCTATTGCGTGATGATGGGAGTCAACATAGTGCCATATCTGGACGATCTCCTGATAAAGGCGGTGTCCAGGGAACAGCTGTTACACAGCATTGATTTAATGACTCATCTGCTTACAGATCACGGTTGGATCCTAAATTTACAGAAATCTCACCTGGAGCGTCTCACAGAATTCAGTTTCTGGGAATGATCCTGGATACAGTGTCGCAGAAGGTATAACTTCTGATAGACAAGGCCTTAACTATTCAGACTATGGTCTGCTTGGTGCTAAGACCACGCAAGTGTTGATTCATCTTTGCATTCGATTGCTGGGCAAGATGATGGCCTCATACGAGGCAATTCAGTATGGCAGGTTTCATGCAAGGCCGTTCCAGCTGGATCTGTTAGACAAGTGGTCAGGTTATCATCTACACATGCACCAGTGTATGACACTGTAGCGGAGAGCAAGGATTTCCCTGCTGTGGTGGCTACAGATCTCCCTTCTGGTGGAAGGTCGGAATTTCAATACACAATCTTGGACTCTTCTGACGATGGATGCCAGCCTTTGGGATTGGGGGGTTGTGACCCAAGGGTCCCAGTTCCAGGGGCAGTGGTCAAGCCAGAAAGCAACACTTCCAATCAACATCCTAGAACTCAGGGCAAGTACAATGCTCTTTTCCAGGTCTCCCTCTCCTTCAGATCAGGCCATCCAGGTACAGTTAGACAACGCCATGGTGGTGGCATACATAAACCGACAAGGAGAAACAAAAAGCAGGGCCACAATGAGAGAGGTGTCAAGGATATTCCTCTGGGCAGAAGCCAACGCAAGGGCCAACTCGGCCATATTCATTCCAGGGGTGTACAATTGGGATGTGGACTTCCTCAGCATACACAACCTCCATACGGGGGAATGGGGCCTCCACCCTCAGGTGTTTCGACAATTGGTTCACCAGTGGGTTTGTCCACAGATAGACCTGATGGTGTCTTGTCTCAGCATGAAACTCAATCATTACTGTTCTAGAACGAGGGACCCCCTGATGACAGCGGTGGACACCCTGACAGCTCAGTGGTCTTACCAGTTCGTGTATCTGTTCCCTCCGATTCCTCTCATTCCAAGAGTTCTAAAAAGACTCAAAAAGGAAAGAGTACAGGCAATTCTAATTGCCCCAAATTGGCCCCCGAAGGGCCTTGTATACGGACCTCCTGGCAATGTCTCTGGAGGATCCATGGCCGCTACCGTTGTACGAAGATCTGCTTCAACAAGGACCATTTGTCTATCCAGACTTACAACTGCAACGTTTGACGGCGTGGAGGTTGAGAGGGAGATTTTGACGAGAAAGGGTCTCCCTCCCACGGTTGTATCCACCATGATTCAGGCTCGTAAGGGGGTCACGTCTACACATTACCACCGTATCTGGAAGAAATATGTTTTGTGGTATGAGGGTAGAAGTTATCCACCTACAGAGTTTTGCCTTGGCCGGTTTCTGCTCTTCCTGCAAGCAGGAGTGGATTTGGACGCTCTGACAGCTCAGTGGTCTTACCAGTTCGTGTATCTGTTCCCTCCGATTCCTCTCATTCCAAGAGTTCTAAAAAGACTCAAAAAGGAAAGAGTACAGGCAATTCTAATTGCCCCAAATTGGCCTCGAAGGGCCTGGTATATGGACCTCCTGGCAATGTCTCTGGATGATCCATGGCCGCTACCGTTGATCGAGGATCTGCTTCAGCAAGGACCATTTGTCTATCCAGACTTACAACGGCAACGTTTGATGGTGTGGAGGTTGAGAGTGAGATTTTGACGAGAAAGGGTCTCCCTCCCACGGTTGTATCCACCATGATTCAGGCTCATAAGGGAGTCACATCTACACATTACCACCATATCTGGAAGAAATATGTTTTGTGGTATGAGGGTAGAAGTTATCCTCCTACGGAGTTTCGCCTTGGCTGGTTTCTGCTCTTCCTGCAAGCAGGAGTGGATTTGGGCCTATGTTGGGCTCCATCAAGGTTCAGATTTCAGCTCTCTCGATTTTCTTCCAGAAGCAATTGGTGGGCCTGCTGGAAGTACAGACCTTCTTGAAGGGAGTTCTCCACATACAGCTGCCGTTTGTCACTCCCACAGCTCCGTGGAATCTCAACGTGGTTTGGGCTTTTCTGCAGTTGGACTGGTTTGAACTGTTGAATAAGGTGGACTTGAAATATCTTACGTGGAAGACTGTCATGTTGCTGGCTTTAGCATCTGCCAGATGTGTATCAGAATTGGGGGCCTTATCATGTAAGAGCCCATATTTGATTTTTCATGAGAACAGAGCAGACCTTAGAACTCGCCCGCAGTTTCTGCCAAAGGTAGTGTCGGCTTTCCTTGTGAATCCACCAATAGTGGTTCCAGTTTTGACCAACAATTCTGTTACTCCAACGTCCCTGGATGTGGTGAGGGCTTTGAGAATTTACGTCAAGATGACTACTCGTTATAGGAAATCTGACTTGCTTTTTGTCCTTTATGATGCAACCAAGATTGTTTGGCCTGTTTCTAAGCAGTCCATTGCTTGTTGGCTCAGGTTGACTATCCACCAAGCCTATACTTCGGCAGCACTGCCGCTGCCTACTTCTATTCAGGCCCACTCCACAAGGTCGGTGGGCTATTCCTGGGTGGCTGCTTGGGGTGTCTTGGCCTTACAGTTATGTCGAGCGGCTACTTGGTCTGGTTCGAACACATTCGTGAAATTGTATCAGTTCGATACCTAGGCCAGGGATGACCTAAAGTTTGGCCAGGCAGTTTTGCAGGGTCTCAGCACTCTCCTACCCGTTCTGGGAGCTTTAGGACTTCCCCACAGTACTAAGTACCTGTTAGGAATATTTGTGTTTTGTTTTGCCTTGCATTACCTCATTCCTGCCTCTAGGGGTCTCACTTGTTGCCTCAGGTCTGAATGGCAGTTGCACACTGCCTCTGCAGGGTAATTACCTGATTGTGTGCACCTGGAGCCCAACACCCTGCTGCTATTTAACTCCAGCTCACAGGCACTTAGTTGCAGATCATTGCGGTTCCGTATGGAGTGAGACTGGGCTCTCTCCAGTAACCCTGTCCAGATTCTGCCTTATTTGCTTCTTGGAGACTTCCCTGCAGTTTGCTAAAACGCATGTGCCTTGCTTCTGGACTTCTTACCCTGCCAGTTCAACATCTACATTTCTGGACTATTATTTGCAGTTTGTTTCCATTCCTGCCTGATCACTTCATTTTTGGTATGTTATTTTTCCCCTGCTTGATTTAAACCCGGATTTCTTCATGTTTATTTTGCATCTATGTTTAACCTGAAATATTCCATTTATCGTGTTTTGTTCCATGTAATCAAGCATCCAGTTTATATTTATTTTTACCACCACTTTTTCCACAATAAACTTTACTTAATTTTCACCTGGCTTCAGCTGACATCTTTCCAAGCACGCACACACAGAGAACTCTAGAAATCGTTACAGAATGATCTGCCAAAATAAACGTGTGCAGGAGTTTTGTTTTGATTCAGCTGAATCTCATAAAATGGCTTCACTTCAGAAAGGTTCCCTGCCTCTCAAGTTTTTGCCGTTTTTGAGTTCTGCATTGCTGGTGGATTTCAGAGAGAAACTGGAGGGTATTCAAATCCTATCTTCAGAGATACTGTCTGCTCTGCCTGAAGATTCAGTAAGGTTACCTGCTCCCTTTAAGGAGACGCAGGAAAAAAGGGGAAAAGATCAGTCTGGTACTCTCAATTCTGGCTGCTGTTTTTCTAGCGTAAGCAAAGGCAAGTTTTGGAGTTTTCCACGACCCAGTCTCTCTGAGGAAGAAAGGAGACATAGAAGGGATAAGAAGCTCTGTTTTTATTGCGGCAGGTCGGGACATTTTATTCAGTTATGTCCTGCTCGCAAACATAAAAAGAGCTTTCCTCATTCTGCCATAGTGCCAAATTCTGCTCAGTTATGCCACTGTGGTGCTCAAATTTCGAAAGGAGGGGTGTACGGCCAAGCGACCCCAGGAGGGGTGTCCGGCCCAGCGACCCCAGGAGGGGTGTCCGGCCCAGCGACCCCAGGAGGGGTGTCCGGCCCAGCGACTCCAGGAGGGGTGTCCGGCCCAGCGACTCCAGGAGGGGTGTCCGGCCCTGCGACCCCAGGAGGGGTGTCCGGCCCTGCGACCCCAGGAGGGGTGTCCGGCCCTGCGACCCCAGGAGGGGTGTCCGGCCCTGCGACCCCAGGAGGGGTGTCCGGCCCTGCGACCCCAGGAGGGGTGTCCGGCCCTGCGACCCCAGGAGGGGTGTCGGTCCCTGCTGCCCTTGCCTTCGGGCATGAGGTCCCTGCTGCCCTTGCCTTCGGGCATGAGGTCCCTGCTGCCCTTGCCTTCGGGCATGAGGTCCCTGCTGCCCTTGCCTTCGGGCATGAGGTCCCTGCTGCCCTTGCCTTCGGGCATGAGGTCCCTGCTGCCCTTGCCTTCGGGCATGAGGTCCCTGCTGCCCTTGCCTTTGGGCATGAGGTCCCTGCTGCCCTTGCCTTTGGGCATGAGGTCCCTGCTGCCCTTGCCTTTGGGCATGAGGTCCCTGCTGCCCTTGCCTCACGGCATGAGGTCCCTGCTGCCCTTGCCTCACGGCATGAGGTCCCCGTTGCCCTTGCCTCACGGCATGAGGTCCCCGTTGCCCTTGCCTCACGGCATGAGGTCCCCGTTGCCCTTGCCTCACGGCATGAGGTCCCCGTTGCCCTTGCCTCACGGCATGAGGTCCCCGTTGCCCTTGCCTCACGGCATGAGGTCCGAGAGGTGCCCGCTTCGCCAGAGGTCCAAGAGGTGCCCGCTTCGCCAGAGGTCCGAGAGGTGCCCGCTTCGCCAGAGGTCCGAGAGGTGCCCGCTTCGCCAGAGGTCCGAGAGGTGCCCGCTTCGCCAGAGGTCCGAGAGGTGCCCGCTTCGCCAGAGGTCCGAAAGGTGCCCGCTTCGCCAGAGGTCCGAGAGGTGCCCGCTTCGTCAGAGGTCCGAGAGGTGCCCGCCTTGCCAGAGGTCCGAGAGGTGCCCGCCTTGCCAGAGGTCCACGCCTTGCCAGAGGTCCGAGAGGTGCTCGCCTTGCCAGAGGTCCGAGAGGTGCCCGTCTTGCCAGAGGTCCACGCCTTGCCAGAGGTCCGAGAGGTGCCCGCCTTGCCAGAGGTCCGAGAGGTGTCCACCTTGCCAGAGGTCCGGCCAAGGCCTGTCCAGCCCCAGGAGGGGGCTCTGCCTGTCCAGCCCCAGGAGGGGGTTCTGCCTGTCCAGCCCCAGGAGGGGGTTCTGCCTGTCCAGCCCCAGGAGGGGGTTCTGCCTGTCCAGCCCCAGGAGGGGGTTCCGCCTGTCCAGCCCCAGGAGGGGGTTCCGCCTGTCCAGCCCCAGGAGGGGGTTCCGCCTGTCCAGCCCCAGGAGGGGGTTCCGCCTGCCCAGCCCCAGGAGGGGGTTCCGCCTGCCCAGCCCCAGGAGGGGGTTCCGCCTGCCCAGCCCCAGGAGGGGGTTCCGCCTGCCCAGCCCCAGGAGGGGGTTCTGCCTGTCCAGCCCCAGGAGGGGGTTCCGCCTGTCCAACACCAGATAGAGGTGCCTGCCATGCCCGAGATCCAAGATTTGCCCGAGGATCTGCCTTACTTTTATGGAAATATCTCTCACTGTTTAGCTCTCTTCAGATATTATCTGAGTTTTGATGACTTGTCCCCTATTGATATCATTGCTAACGTATGTATGAGATTCAGAGGGAGGGCCTTGAAGTGGGTAAATGGTCTTATAGATAAGGGAGATCCAGTGTTACAAGATTTGCCCGGTTTCCTCAAGGCTGTGACCGAAAGATTCAGTCCACCAACTGTCCTCACGCTCCTAGATGAATCTACTAAGGTGTGCCCCTCTGAGAACCTGCCTTTGCAGTCTGGGGAGCACCCTCAGTTTTTCAGATGTGGGCAGGTATCTCTAGGTGTTCACGCAGATTGCTTGGCAAGTTTAACATCTACAAGTTTACCATCCGCTCTTGATTCCATCCAGGAAAATAAGAGGTCAGTTCTACCGCTGGGTGGTGGCTCCGACTCTGAGAGTGAGCTTCTGGATGATCCGAGACTCGTTTTTGATGGACCTGTATTGCCTAATAGTGTCTTTGTGACACCTTCAAATAGGGTTAGGCAACCCAGAAAGAAAAAAGGAAAAAAGAAGAGAAGGTGAACTTTGAGGCGTCTGGAATCCGCCTGTTTAAGGGGGGGATAATGTTAGGAATATTTGTGTTTTGTTTTGCCTTGCATTACCTCATTCCTGCCTCTAGGGGTCTCACTTGTTGCCTCAGGTCTGAATGGCAGTTGCACACTGCCTCTGCAGGGTAATTACCTGATTGTGTGCACCTGGAGCCCAACACCCTGCTGCTATTTAACTCCAGCTCACAGGCACTTAGTTGCAGATCATTGCGGTTCCGTATGGAGTGAGACTGGGCTCTCTCCAGTAACCCTGTCCAGATTCTGCCTTATTTGCTTCTTGGAGACTTCCCTGCAGTTTGCTAAAACGCATGTGCCTTGCTTCTGGACTTCTTACCCTGCCAGTTCAACATCTACATTTCTGGACTATTATTTGCAGTTTGTTTCCATTCCTGCCTGATCACTTCATTTTTGGTATGTTATTTTTCCCCTGCTTGATTTAAACCCGGATTTCTTCATGTTTATTTTGCATCTATGTTTAACCTGAAATATTCCATTTATCGTGTTTTGTTCCATGTAATCAAGCATCCAGTTTATATTTATTTTTACCACCACTTTTTCCACAATAAACTTTACTTAATTTTCACCTGGCTTCAGCTGACATCTTTCCAAGCACGCACACACAGAGAACTCTAGAAATCGTTACAGTACCTTTCCCCAGTATCCACTAGGACGTTAGAAAAAATAGGAATTTGGTACCTACCAGTAATTCCTTTTCTCATAGTCTGTAGTGGATACTGGGTGCCCTCCTCAGTGCTTCGTTTCTGTTTACTGGTTATAAGTGTTTGGATTGGAACTGCTGTTGCTGTCCCTGTTCCACGTTTAGTTAGCGTTGCTATCCTTGTTGTAATAGCGTTGCTTACCTCTGTTGTGGTTAGCTCTGCGGTTTCTATTATTGTTGTGTGTTGGTTCGTTACCTCACTGCTTGTTGTTTATATCCTTCTATCAAAGTATGTCCGTTTCCTAGGGGACAGTTTTCCTAGACTGACTCTGGGGAGGGGCATAGAGAGGAGGAGCCAGCACACACTATTCAATTCTTAAAGTGCCATGGCTCCAATGGACCTGATCTATATCCCACAGTACTAAGTACCTTTCCCCAGTATCCACTACGGACTACGAGAAAAGGAATTACCGTTAGGTACCAAATTCCTATTATTTAAATAAACGTTGGAAATATAAAAATGGGAGGACAAAGATTTTACATGTAGATATTTAAAAAGATTCATATACTGTAAATACTATATATACATAAAAATATACAAAAATTTTTTTTATGACATTTATAAAAAGTTATAAGAAGCAGCAACAACATAAAAAGGAATCTGGAGGTAGCTTATCTGTAATGCAGGAGGTCAATAGGGAGTTCCCAATGCGTTTCGTCTATGCAGACTTCATCAAGGGGTGGGCTATCTGATCCACTTTTTACCCTATTTTCTATTACCTGAATATTTTCTTGCTATAGACCTGACACAACCAGTTGCTGATACCTCTATTCACCTACAGTATTATATATATAAAAGCTGTCCCACCACCACGTGATGCCATTCCAGCGCACAGGTCCAGCATAAGGACGCTGAACAAAAAGCGTCATCATCCTGCGCCCATTGCCATAGTGACCTAAGTAAAACAATGGGGGAAATTTACTAAGCTCCCGATTTTGACCGAGATGCCGTTTTTTCATCAAAGTGTCATCTCGGTAATTTACTAAGCAATAATCACGGCAGTTATGAGGGCATTCGTAATATTTTGAAGTCCTAGGAAAAAAATCACGAATGAATACACCATCGGTCAAAACGCGGCTGTTTAAGTATGAATCTCGGTCATTTACTAAGAAGTGCAAAGCAAAAAAAAAACAAACACTGCCGTGAAAAATTACAACTCGTAAAAAAGTGCTAAAAAAAACCTGACCTTTTTTTTTTATTCGTGATTGGATAGGCATGCACGGATCCATGAGATCCGTGCATGTATATCAGTGGGAAGGGGTGGGAAAGTGCTTATTTTTCAATTATTGTTCAATTTTTTTTTTTTTTTTTTAATTAAACACTGTAAAATTTATAAAAAAAATTGCGTGGGGTCCCCCCTCCTAAGCATAACCAGCCTCGGGCTCTTTGAGCCGATCCTGGTTGCAGAAATATGGGGAAAAAATTGACAGGGGTTCCCCCATATTTAAGCAACCAGCATCGGGCTCTGCGCCTGGTCCTGGTTCCAAAAATGCGGGGGACAAAAAGAGTAGGGGTCCCCCGTATTTTTAAAACCAGCACCGGGCTCCACTAGCTGGACAGATAATGCCACAGCCGGGGGTCACTTTTATATAGTGCCCTGCGGCCGTGGCATCAAAAATCCAACTAGTCACCCCTGGCCGGGGTACCCTGGGGGAGTGGGGACCCCTTCAATCAAGGGGTCCCCCCCCCCAGCCACCCAAGGGCCAGGGGTGAAGCCCGAGGCTGTCCCCCCCCCATCCAATGGGCTGCGGATGGGGGGGCTGATAGCCTTTGTTGTAAAAGAAAAGATATTGTTTTTAGTAGCAGTACTACAAGTCCCAGCAAGCCTCCCCCGCATGCTGGTACTTGGAGAACCACAAGTACCAGCATGCGGCGGAAAAACGGGCCCGCTGGTACCTGTAGTACTACCACTAAAAAAATACCCCAAAAAACACAAGACACACACACCTTGAAAGTATAATTTTATTACATACATACACACATACATACATACTTACCTTATGTTCACACGAGGATCGGTCCTCTTCTCCAGTAGAATCCAAGGGGTACCTGTTGAAGAAATTATACTCACGAGATCCAGGGGTCCAGGGTCCTCGGGGAATCCAGGTGTAATCCACGTACTTGAAAAAAATAACAAAACGGACATCCGAGCCACGCACTAAAAGGGGACCCATGTTTGCACATGGATCCCCTTTTCCCGACTGCCAGAAACCCACTCTGACTGATGTCTAAGTGGGTTTCTTCAGCCAATCAGGGAGTGCCACGTTGTAGCACTCTCCTGATCGGCTGTGTGCTCCTGTACTGAGTGACAGGCGGCACACGGCAGTGTTACAATGTAGCGCCTATGCGCTCCATTGTAACCAATGCTGGGAACTTTCTGCTCAGCGGTGACGTCACTTTAGGTCAACCGCAGGGCAGAAAGTTCCCAGCATTGGTTACAATGGAGCGCATAGGCGCTACATTGTAACACTGCCGTGTGCTGCCTGTCATTCAGTACAGGAGCACACAGCCGATCAGGAGAGTGCTACAACGTGGCACTCCCTGATTGGCTGAGGAAACCCACTTAGACAGAAGTCAGAGTGGGTTTTCTGGCAGTCGGGAAAAGGGGATCCATGTGAAAACATGGGTCCCCTTTCAGTTCGTGGCTTGGCTCTGCGGTTTTTTTTTTTCTTCAAGTACCTGGATTATAAATGGATGCGACGAGGACCCTGGGCCCCTGGATCTCGTGAGTATAATTTATTCAACAGGTACCCTTGGATTCTACTGGACAAGTGGACCGACCTGCGTGTGAACATAAGGTAAGTATGTATGTATGTTTGTGTGTATGTATGTAATAAAATTATACTTTCAAGGTGTGTGTGTCTTGTGTTTTTTGGGGTATTTTTTTAGTGGTAGTACTACAGGTACCAGCGGGCCCGTTTTTCCGCCGCATGCTGGTACTTGTGGTTCTCCAAGTACCAGCATGCGGGGGAGGCTTGCTGGGACTTGTAGTACTGCTACTAAAAACAATATCTTTTCATTTACATCAAAGGCTATCAGCCCCCCCATCCGCAGCCCATTGGATGGGGGGGACAGCCTCGGGCTTCACCCCTGGCCCTTGGGTGGCTGGGGGGGGACCCCTTGATTGAAGGGGTCCCCACTCCCCCAGGGTACCCCGGCCAGGGGTGACTAGTTGGATTTTTGATGCCACGGCCGCAGGGCACTATATAAAAGTGACCCCCGGCTGTGGCATTATCTGTCCAGCTAGTGGAGCCCGGTGCTGGTTTTAAAAATACGGGGGACCCCTACTCTTTTTGTCCCCCGTATTTTTGGAACCAGGACCAGGCGCAGAGCCCGATGCTGGTTGCTTAAATATGGGGGAACCCCTGTCATTTTTTTACCCATATTTTTGCAACCAGGATCGGCTCAAAGAGCCCGAGGCTGGTTATGCTTAGGAGGGGGGACCCCACGCAATTTTTTTTTTAAATTTTACAGTGTTTAATTAAAAAAAAAAAAAAATTGAACCCCAGCACGGATCACACAGATCCGGCCGAGATTAATTGTAAAAAAGTCGGCAGTGTTTTGCTAATCACTGCCGTAAAAAACACAAAAAAAACACGAATGACATCGACATCGGAAGAAAAGAAAAACCCGAATACGACAGCTTAGTAAATCCATCGTAACAAATTCAAAAAGTTGCAGTTTTACACTTTCGATGTCATTCGTGATTGAACTTTGACCTGAAACGGGAAAACACGGATCTTAGTAAATTTACCCCAATGTGAACACCTTAAACATCTGTGGCAAATGCCAGCTGCTGAACCAGACTATATAGATCAATTATGCAAACGTACAAAATAGCAAATAATAAATATAAACACTGTAGCGATATAACCTGAAAGGAGACTGTTACAAATAACCACCACATCCGGTGTCTAGAAAATTGTTATATTATTTATACTAGTGGTCAATATAGAAATACAGTAATCCTAGATATAGCAAGAACATATTATGTAATTAGTCTTAATGATAACTTGGGTCTGCACTGTTTCCTATAGAATAGTGTTTTTTTTTAGAGCCAAGCATGTTTTTCTGCTAATTGCATAATATGTTCTTGCTATATCTAGGATTACTGTATCTCTATATTGACCACTAGTGATGGAGGAGACCTGGTGTGACGATGTAGGTGGGTTAGAGGGAGGCGGGTGGTGGCGAAGGGAGAGTTATGATGCAATGAGGGAAGTGGGTGACGATGGAGACCTGGTGTGATGAGGGAGGTGGGTGGTTGGTGGTGACGGAATTATGATGCAACGAGGTAGGTGGGTGGGGGGTAATGATGGAGACCTGGTGCGATGAGGGAGGTGGGTGTTTGGTGGGGACAGGGGAGTTATGATGCAACGAGGGAGGCAGTTGAGGGCTGATGATTGAGAACTAGTGTGATGAGGGAGGTGGGTGGCGACGGGGGAGTTATGATGCAACAAGGGAAGCGGGTGTGGGAGTGACAATAGAGACCCCTTGATGAGGAAGGTGGATGGGTTGTGTCGACAGAGTTATGATGCAATGAGGGAGGCAAGTTGGGGGGTGACAATGGAGACCTGGTGTGGCGAGGGAGGTGGGTGGGTAGTGGTGAGAGGGGAGACTTGGTGTGAAGAGGGAGGTGAGTTAGTGGATTCCATGGGGGACACCTGGTGTGACAAGGGAGGTGGGTTTGTAGAGACAAATGGTGGAGACCTGATGCGACGAGCAAGGTGGGTAGATGGTAGTAATTGAGGAAACCTGGTGTGACAAGGGAGTTGTGTTAGTGGAGTTGATGTTGGAGATGCGTTGCGACAAGGGATGTGGGTGGTTGGTGGTGAGGGGGGAGTCATGATGTGACAAGCATGGCAGGTGTGGTAGAAGGTGACGGGGAAGACCTGGTGTGATGAGGAAGGTGGGTGGGGGCAAATTAGTTGGTGAGACCTGGTGCAACGATGGAGGTGGGTAGGTGATGGCAATGGGGGAGACCTGGTGCCAAGAGGGAGGCGGGGGGGGGGGGGTGACAGGGTAGATCTGGTGTGATGAGGGAGGTACGTGGGTAGTGGTGACAGGGAAGACCTAGTGTGATGAAAGAGGTAGGATTGTGGAGTCAATTGTGGAGCTCTGTTGTGACAAGGGAAGCGGGTGGGTGATGGCAATGGGGGTGTCATGATACGACAAAAGAGGTAGGTGTGGTGGGGGGCGACTGGATAGAGCTGATTTTATGAGGGAGATGGGTGGGGGCAAATTGGTGAGACCTGGTGCAACAATGGAGACAGGTGGGTGGTGTCAACAGGGGAGAACTGAAGCAACGAGGGAGGAGGGTGGGGGGCAACAGGGGAGACCTGGTGTGATGAGGGAGGTGGGTTTGTGGGGTTAATGGAGGCCTGGTGTGATGAGGGATGCGGGTGGATGGGTGCGACATGGGAGAACTGGTGCAATGATGGAAGCAGGTGGGTGGTGGTGACTGTGAAGACCTGGTCTGTTGAGGGAATTGGATAGGTAGTGATGACGAGGGAGACCTGGTGCGATTAGGGAGGCAGGTGGGTGGTGGCGATGGGAGAGATCTGGTGTGATGAGGAAGGCGGTTTAGTGGAGTTGACGTGTAAGCCCTGGTGCGACAAGGGGGATCCTTGGCAGAAACATCCAATTTTAGGCTTTGGATCCTATGGAAAACAAACACAATTTCAGCAGGCTTGGTATTCTGTGGTAAAAAAAAAACAATTTCAGTCTTGAGATCCTAAGAAAAGAGACCCATCTGTGGCTGTTGTTGCATGGCTATCGGGCGTGGCCCCTAGGTGATGAGGTTACTATTTCTTTTAGGAGAAAGCCACCATGGACCAATCCAACACATTAAAGTGTTATTGCAAATTAACAATTTAAACTAAATCTTGTCAGAGTAGTCACGACCAATTTTTTTTTATAACTCTCATCTTAATTTAACTAAAAAATATTATTCTTTATTAGTCCAAAAAACTTTTTAAAATCAGTACTAAAAGTTGTATAGCTGTGTCTAATTACAAGGTTCAAACTCTCATTGACTTGTATAGTGAGAGCTACTGTATTTAAACATGCCTTGTTGTCCATAATATTAAGTACTGCGTAAGCCAAAAGTGACCTAAATTCAAAGCCTGTTTTGCCTTCTCAGGCAAAACATCTATCCAGAAAAAAATATATGTTCTAGTTTAAAGTCTGCTCTTTTAATGAATGTTGTTTAAAAAAATTGGATATGCTTCTTTTTTTGCTATTGGATTTCAAAGATGGCGGAAAATGTAACTTGCGCTTTGTGAAAGCAATTTTAGATGACATTATCACGGGAACTAATTCACTTTAAAGCCTGTTATTTTATGATTGTGACGGTGTCCACTTGGATAGTTAGCTATACTAATGTCATACTAAAATAATGTTTTTCTTTGGAGATATGGGCAACTGAATTCCAGAAAAAGTTACATGCTTTGGCCTCAAACTGTCAAAATTATACTTTTTTTGTAAGCCTTGAGACAGCAAATTTTGAAAACAGCATCAAAAGTTGTATAAGCATGTACACTTTCACAACTTTTGCTCTCATAGATCTGCCACATCAATTACTGGAACACTGCTGATGCCTGACTGTGCACCACAAAGTCAGTGACAGTTTCACCTACCTCCACTAACAGGGCCAAAATTTCACTACTTTCTCTAGCATCCATAAGGGATATTGGGGGAAACCAGTACGCTAGGGTATAGACGGGGTCAAAAGGAGCCAGAGCACTTTCATTTCTTTACTGGGTGTGCTGGCTCCTCCCCTCTATGCCCCCTCCCATAGGCAGTTTAGAAAAAAGTGCCCTCAGGAGAGGATGCACATCTCTGCAGCTCCAGAGAGTTTTCTTCAATTTTCTTTTAAACTTTTATTATTTTCGGTATTCTGTCTGGGCAACAACATACCTGCACTGTGGGAGTTAGGCTGGGGACGGTCACCGGCCTTACGAGCTGCAGAGCCGCTTCCCCGCTGCAGGACCACCGTCCTGAGGAGTTGTTCAGCGGGGCACTGCGCCTTGGCTGTCACAGCTGCAGCATGCCGCACACCCCTAACGCTGCCTGAAGGTGACATCGTGGTGAGTACTAACTGTGGGCCCCACTAGGGGGGTCCCCTGATTCAAAGTGCAGCTGACCACAGGCACGGCGTACGGGACCCTCCTGGGGGGGTCCCGATAAGATCCCTTGTGTAGAACTGGCACAAAAGGGCTTGACTAGCACTTGTGTGATGTTTTAAGCTATGAAGGAGACTTTGCCAGTATAAATATTCATTATAGCTGGTTAGGGTCTCTTAAGACTATGATGTCAGATATGTCTTCCCATCTCACTGCTAATGTGCAGAAGACTCAGCTACTACAACAAGCTGTTGCAGATTTAGCTGCTAGGGCAGATGCACAGACCCCCCCCCCCCCCTCATGCTGGTCCATAGAAACATGGTTTACCTGCTCTGCTATCAGATTCAGATGATGTTATTCAAGATGATGGGGATGACCTGGATCCCATTAGTGGGGATCACGATTCCACTCGGGGTATTGAACCCCACATTTTGGCTATAAGGGACGTGTTAAAGCTCCCTCTAGAGGACGCTGCATCACAGCAGTCATTTTTCTTTGTCCAAAACAAGCCCAATGTCACTTTCCCTGATTCTCCAGAGTTAAATGACTTATTCAAACAGGCCTGGAAAAATCCAGACAAAAAATTCCAAGTGTCCAAAAAATTTTTGCGCAGTTTCCCATTTGCTCCTGAAGGTAGAAAATTTTGGGAGGAACCCCCTGGGGTGGATGTCTCAGTCTCTTGCCTGTCTAAGAAGGTGGTACTGCCTTCCCCGGGCTCCTTTACTATGAAGGATCCTGGGGATAGAAAGATAGGGACTACCCTAAAATCTATGTACTGTACACTGTAGCCGACCTTTCACAAAGGATGGATGACCCATGCTATTCATTCTTGGCCCACGCAAATTCAGGGGGGTCTCTCGGGGGATATGCCCTTAGTTACTATGGTAACTACCCGTGTCCTCTGTGATTCCCTCAAGGAGATGGTGAACATTAATGCTCGAACGTCTGCCATGGCAGTGTCGGTGCGCAGGGCCTTGTGGTTGCGTCAGTGGATTGCGGACACAGAATCCAAACATAATATGGAATCCCTCCCCTTTTTCAGGGATTGGCTTTTTGGGGTTGAACTGGATGCATGGACTTCCAAAGTTACGGCTGGGAAATCCATGTTTCTCCCCTCCGGGGCCCCGCCAGCGAGACCCTCCTATCCAGGGCCGTCTGTCCAGTCCTTTCAGTCTCGAACATTTTGTTCAAAGGTCAGAGGTGCCTCCAATGCGGCTGGAGGCACCAGAGGTAAGTCCAGAAAACCTGCAAGTACCAGTTCTCAGGAACAGTCCACCAGTTCTGCTTCCACTAAGGCCTCAGCATGATGGTGCCCACCCACCCCGAGGGGACCTCGAGGTGGGAGCCCAACTGAGTCACTTCAGCCGCGTCTGGGAGACCTCCTGCCAGGATGTTTGGGTCAGAGATCTCGTTTCTCAGGGCTACAAGCTGGAGTTAGATAGTATTCCCCTCCAACAATTTTTCAAATCAAGCTTACCAGCTTTGGCGGATATGCAGGTTACGTTGCAACAGGCTATTTAAAAGTTGGTCCAGTCCCACGTTATTGTTCCAGTACCACTACCGCACTGCGACAAGGGGTTTTACTCAAACCTGTTTGTGGTGTCGAAGCCGGACGGTTCGGTCAGCCCTATTCTGAATCTGAACTCCTTTAATCCTTATTTGAGGGTGTTCAAGTTCAAAATGGAATCCCTGCGACCAGAGATTGTGGGCCTGGAAGAACAGGAATTTATGGTCTCCTTGGATATCAAGGATGCCTATCTCAATATTCCGATTTGGCCTCCTCCTCAGTCGTACCTGCGGTTTGCCCTGCTGGACGATCACTTCCAATTCCGGGCACTGCCCTTCGGACTGTCTACAGCCCTAAGGGTATTCACGAAGGTAATGGCGAAGATTATGCATCAACTCCGGGTCCAGGGGGTCAATGTGGTCCCTTATCTGGATGATATTCTGATAAAGGCAAGATCCAGAGAGCTTTTGCTGCTCCATATCGACCGCACCATCCGTCTTCTGTCCGACCATGGGTGGATTCTTAACTTACAGAAGTCCCACCTGGAGCCAACTCAGAGGCTCCAGTTCCTGGGGATGTTGCTGGATACTGTAGTCCAGAAGGTGTTTCTACCAGAGAACAAGGCAAAAACACATCAGGAGATGGTCCGCATGGTGCTCCAACCTACTCGAGTGTCCGTACATCTTTGCATAAGATTGTTAGGAAAGATGGTTGCCTCATACGAGGCAATCCAGTATGGGAGGTTCCATGCCAGAACGTCTCAGTTGGATCTCCTGAGCAAGTGGTCCGGATCGCATCTCCAGATGCACCGGATGATTCAGTTGTCACCTCAGGCCAGGATTTACCTCCTGTGGTGGCTACAGTCCTCCAATGTCCTGGAGGGCAGGAGCTTCGGGATTCAGGATTGGACCCTCCTTACAACGGATGCGAGTCTGAGAGGATGGGAAGCTGTCACCCAAGGGGCACAGTTCAAGGTTAAGTGGCCAGCCCACGAAAGCCTCCTTCCAATCAACATTCTGGAACTTTGGGTGATCTACAATGCTCTGCTTCAGGCCTCTCCTCTGCTCAAGGATCAAGCGATCCAGGTACAGTCTGAAAAACGCCACGGCTGTGGCGTATATTAATCAACAAGGAGGGATAAAAAGCAGAGCCTGCATGAGAGAGGTGTCAAATATACTCCTCTGGGCGGAAAAAAATGCAAGAGCCATGTCAGCAATCTTCATTCCGGGTGTGTACAACTGGGAAGCGGACTTCCTGAGTCATCATGATCTCCACCTGGGGGAGTGGGGGCTCCACCATCAGGTGTTTCAACAGATCATCGACCGGTGGGGTTGCCCACATATAGACATGATGGCTTCTTGTCTCAACAAGAAACTTCCCTGGTATTGCTCATGGACCAGGGACACTCAGGCGAGGGCAGTGGTCGCCTTGGCCGTACTGGTTGGTCTACCTGTTTCCTCCGATCCCATTGCTCCCAAGGGTGCTAAAGTATATCAGGAATCAAGGTGTTCAGGCAATTCTAATTACCCCAGATTAGCCTCGGAGGGCGTGGTACGTGGATCTTCTGGACATGTGTCCGTCGAAGACCCTTGGCCTCTACCACTCAGAAGAGATCTTCTTCAACAAGGACCGTTCGACTACCCGGACTTACGTCCACTTTGTTTGATGGCATGTAGGTTGAGCGGAGCATTCTAGCTCACAAGGGCCTTTCCAAGAAGGTTATTGCAACCATGGTTCAGGCCAGGAAACCTGTGAATTCAAAAAACTATCATCATATCTGAAGAAGATATGTCTCTTGGTGCGAGGAACACGCATATCCGCCTGAAGAGTTTCACTTTGGACATTTCCTATGTTTCCTGCAGGCTGGGGTGGATAAGGGCTTACATCTGGGTTCCATTAAGGTCCAGATTTCAGCTCTCTCAATTTTCTTTCAGAAGAAATTGGCAGTGTTGCCAGAAGTTCAGACCTTCTTGCAAGGGGTACTCCACATACAACCTCCCTTTGTGTATCCTATGGCACCCTGGAATTTGGATGTAGTGTTGGGATTTCTACAGTCATCCTGGTTTGAACCTCTGATGACGGTAGAAGACAAGTACCTCACATGGAAGATGGTGATGTTACTGGCCCTGGCTTCTGCTTGACGTGTCTCGGAATTGGGGGCCTTACCATGTAAAAGTCCGTACTTGGTCTTTTATGAGGACAGAGCGGAGCTCCGGACTAGACAGCAGTTCCTGCCGAAGGCTGTCTCCGCATTTCACCTGAATCAACCTATTGAAATTCCATCCAGTTCTGACGCTTTTGCTCCTCCGGAGGCATTGGATGCTGTGCATGCCTTGAAGATCTATGTCAGGTGCACGGCTCGGGTGTTAGAAAAGCGGAGTCCTTGTTCGTGCTCTATGATGCGCAGAAAAAGGATTGCACTGCTTCAAAGCAGTCCATTGCTCATTGAATTAGGCTTACTATCCAACAGGCCTATGCGTTGTCAGTCTTACCTGTTCCTACAGATGGGTCCTCTGTTATCTTGGCTGGCTGAGGCGTTAGTCGCGATCGGGCTTACACAGCGTACCTAGTCATAGGGAGGCGCGCCTAGTTGTAGGGAGGCGCACAGAGCGATTGGCGTTACCTTTGAGTGTAATACATGTGATCATCCACCAGATGTCGCTTTTTAAAATCACCAATGCGTATACATGTGGTCTCCGTTAAAACACAATACTGAACTACAGTGTAAGAACTACTTTACTGGTGCATCTCATTACTGTAAATGTCGATTTACTTACAGGACTAAAAGCAATACTTCAATACATTCAATACACTTAAATTCAAGCTGCTGCGGCCGCTGTATGCAATTCTTAACCTACGTACTTATTAGTCAGCGTACAAAGTCCCGTACCGTGTACGCACTTTGCGTACAAACGCCGTGATGGACGTACAAAGTACACGCGATGCACACACACACGACACGCCGTGAGCACTATGCAGCTACACGTGTGTCTGAATTACACTTACAAATCTAGCAGGGAAAGAGACACAACAAAAATTGTATTTCAAAAACTATGTTGGGGTCCAACCCACCAACGGTTATTTTACTTAGCAGGGGGTTACAATAATAACACAATACAATAAGAGATAAAGGCTACAGTTAATGATACATACGTTTGTTCGCCTGCGCTTCCCGGTCCGGTCCTCAGTCATCAAGGTAGATGACCTTCAGAGATTGTGAATGACTGGGCCTGCAGCTGGCTTTTTATGCATTTGTCCAAAACCTAACACAATGGAAACTGTAATCTATTCATCTATTGGTCACTGGGATGGTCATTTACAGTACAGGAGAGGTCATAGGTCAGTTTGAATAGGTGGGCGATGTCTGGTCCAGGTGCACTTGCAGATGTTCTCCACTGGGTTCCCACCGAATATCAGAAGTACAGTAAATACAGTAAATATTAATATTTTGCTCCTGCGCATAACTATTCGCAGGAGCGTGCGATCTTCCGCAAACCAACACCGGAATATTGCTCTAAAAGTACCCTACAGCTGGATACCAAACACCACTTCCTAACCTAATTCTGTCCCCTCCTATCCTGTAAAGGTGAATCCCTTTGTTATTATACCCTTTAAGCAAGTGTAACTCGCTGGTGTGGTGCATGTAGACTATGTGTACATTGTGTACTATGTGGATCAAATATGTAATGTGTTTTTATGGCTTTTCCATGTGATTACAAATACTACCGTAATTACTCATACCACGCGCTAATACGCAGGACCGCGGGAGCGGTCATGCGCAACTTGTGAATATGTGCACGCACGGCAGAAAAAGTACGCACACGGAGTCCATCTGTGTGTAGTTTGTACGTGACATGTGTACTGCAATATTTTCGACTTCGACAGTCCACCCTTTGGCAGTCATCAATAACTGCCACACTCGACTACTAAACAGAAAATATTATCTACACAATATATACAAGTTTGGATGATCGGGGAAGAGTTGTAGGTGGGAAATGTATGGCCTAGTGGGATAGTAAAAGCATGTATGTATGAATCAATGTCTGAGGGGCATGTATCATCGTGCTGTATATGTAGTAATGCGAAGTATACATTAAATCCTTCTTATCCCGTATTAAGGGTCTGTAAATGGGCAAACAAACACTACTGAGCTCTTTTCGGCTTCTTGTTCCAACAAATGGGGAGCACATTTAGTTGATGATACATGGAGGGGGAACATATGTGAGTGCTAGTATATGTGGATAACACCTGCCAACTATGTGTGCCATTAACTGGAGGTTGCAGAGATGAAAGTAAGACACAGATATAGAAATGCATTCACATAAACATTTGGGTAGGGCTGACGTCTTTTCCGGTTGGATGTTTTCTGGGTAAAGGGGGAAACAGAGAAAATTGGTGAAAGAAACAGGCCATGAAATTCATTTGCAATCCTTATCATAACACTGTCTCTATGGATGGATCATAAATTAAATCTGCTGCTGTAACAGCGCTCTCGCTCCTTAGACTCATCAAATTTGTGCTGTGCTTGCGCCGCGTTAGAATTCGAACACATCTGAATATCAGACCAATAATTATGATGACTCCCAGGCTACAAAGGAGAAACTTCCCCACACTCATAATAACATTCTGTGCCCACTCTCCTAACCCTGAGAACCATTTGCGTGGATTCAGCCATGAGACCCAGCCGGTCAGTTCGTTACCCACAGTCGCCAAGGTAAGGTTATGCTTCATCCTGAACTCCCACTTCAACTGCAAGATCTCGTCCATCTTTTGATCGATGATCTCCGTGGGGTCATCAGTGCTGTTTGTAATATACGTACAGCACTTCACACCATATTGAGTTGCCAGGGTAACACAGTACCCACCTGCCACAGCTGTAACGTAATTAAGGACCATCCTGTGCTGGATCAGTTCTTGTAGGCTTGTAACTCCCTTCCCGTATACCTGAAGGTGTCATCATACATCTCAGTGATATTGTCTATCAAGTTAGCTAGCGCATGGATGTAGCTATAATTTATAGTTCCTCTGGCAGTACGGGTGATATCTAATGCGAGAAGGAACTGAATCCCGGTGGATTCATGGATCAAATCAGAGGCTGCGTGCTCTGCCCTATCTATGAGGTGTCTCTTGATGATGTATTCATAGTGAGTATGAGTATAAGGAGTCTGAGCGCCGCGGTGAACGTCTTTCATTTTGTCGTGGGTTATGGTCATGACCTCTGGTAGCACTCTTCCAATATAACACAATCCCTCAGAGCTCAGAGTAAGCCACTTGTACGCTTTCCTCCCACATATGAAATAGGCATCATCTGGGAGAACATAGGGAACAAAATGTAACATCACCATATTCCAAACCTTCCAGGTAAAGAAACCAATCCCTAGTTCTCTCATTTGTTCAGTGCAAGTATCGGCCTGGATGACATGGGCACAATACCCCTGCGATACCTTTCCAACCCACATGGTTTTGCTGCCACGTGTATACCGGTATCGAAAACACTTTCCACTGTTGGCTATCTTGCGTACAAGTTCAGAGTCAATAGGAATCCTATCAGCTCTGTGTGAAAAAGTCATTGTCTGGTTATTCCAAGTCACTTTCCAATTTCCTGGTTTTCGAAAATTGGAAATATTAAAACACAGCAGGGACCTATCTACGTTGTACTGGTGGAGCTTCAAGCTAGGGGGCCTAGATATATTGAATTTCTTGTCCACCGGTCTCCCACCCCGTAATTCGAGTACTTAATCTGTTGCTAAAGGGTATGGTACTAATCCTGACTTACTCTGTCCTTGAGGTACTTGTGAGCACAACCAGCATTCTGTCTGGTTTAAGACCTTACTCACTAATGAGTGGTAATCACTCAATGGATGGCGGTCCATGTCGATATTAATGTTGGACTGACATCTCTGGATGCACCCATCTTCGACTATGTTCTCACAATTTCTACAAATACAATGTTCATCAGACAATAACCCCTCACATTGTCTCCGAGCTCCGTGACTACCAGAGCGCTTACTGATACCAGCCTTTACTCGAGTGATGTGCTGCTCCTGAGAGCCTACAAATTCATATTCGCCATCAGAATCCATTCCAAATCCTTGCTCGACCTCTCTGGGACCCTCACCAAAACAAATTGCCCTGAGCAAAAACAGTATTACTAGCAGAACCTGAAACGCAGTCTCTTGTGATAGATCCATTTTGTTAGGGGAAAGAAGGAAAATAAGGAGGAGAAAAGAAAGGAAAATGCAGTGGGGGGTGAAAAAAGAAAATGGTGTGACAACCGTCCTTGATCTTTTTGCTCTCCGCGCTCAGGTGCCACTCAACAGTCCTGCCTCTCAGCTTTCCTGGAATAGACTCTCTAGTGATTTGAGGTTCTCTTCACCTTGCTCTTTGTCATTAGTTTTCTCCGGGTCAGCGACCTTCTTGCAGTGGGACGAGTGGACCCAAGTCTCTCTTTTGGTGACCTTTAATGCTGTTGTGCTGGTTAACAAGACTTGGTACGGTCCTTCCCACCTGTCAATGAGGCAACCTGAGCGTAAGAAATTTTGAATCATCACATAATCCCCAGGCTCAATGTCATGACAATTACTGTTCGGTAGGTCAGGAATCACCAGCTTTAGATTTCTTTGTTGATTTCTCAGCTGCTGGCTCTGCCTAACCAAATATTTCACAGTTATTTCATTATTGCATTTCAAATCATCCTGGGGGTCTATGTAGTTACATGTAGTTGTCGACCAAAAAGAATTTCAAAGGGTGATAAGTTAAGCGGTGACCTGGGAGTGGTTCTGATGCTGTACAACACTAGTGGCAAGGCTTCTGGCCACAACAATCCAGTTTCAGCCATCACTTTGCTCAGCTTGTTCTTAATAGTGCTGTTCATTCTCTCCACCTTCGCATTCGCCTGTGGTCGGTACGGAGTATGCAGCTTACTATTAATTCCCATCAGTTTGCACATGACCTGAAAGACTTCACCTGTAAAATGGTTACCCCTATCACTTTCAATCATTCTAGGGATACCATATCTACACACAAATTCCTGCATGATTTTCTTTGCAGTGAACACAGCAGTATTTGTGGCAGCGAGGAATGCTTCTACCCAGTTGGAAAACACATCAGTACATACTAACACATATTTCAAATTCCTACTGGGTGGTAACTGTATGAAGTCGATTTGTATTACCTGAAAAGGTCCATCTGTAGGAGGGATATGGGAGGGCTCTGTTGGTATTGCCTTACCAATATTCTTCCACAAGCAAGTAAGACATGTCATTGCTTTCTTACTTGCATGAGAAGAGAATCCTGGTGCACTTCAGTAGGCTTTTACCAGCTTGCACATACCCTCCTTGCCCAGATGAGTCAGACCGTGTGCCACCTCAGCTAGACTTGGGAGATATGTTCTGGGGGCCACTGGCTTACCGTGTCCATCTGTCCAAAGTCCTGAGGACTTCTGACCATATCCCTTTGCCTTCCAGACTGCCTTTTCCTGTAGGGAACACAAATTTTGCATTTCAATTAACTGTTGCATGTTAACTGTTTCAAACGTCATCAGTGATGTTAGTTCGTGTGGTTGTGCTTGCTGCTGATTTAGCAGCTTCGTCTGCTCGGCTGTTACCAAGTGAGATTGGGTCTTGGTTGTAAGTGTGTGCTTTACACTTGATAACAGCCACTCTGTCTGGTTCCTGTATTGCTGTCAGAAGTCTTTTGATATGGGACGCATGCGCTACAGGTGTGCCAGCTGCTGTCATGGAATTTCTGAGGTGCCACATGGCCCCAAAATCATGCACGACTCCAAAGGCGTACCTAGAGTCTGTGTATATATTAGCTGACTTAGCTTTGGCCAGATCACATGCTCTGGTCAGGGCGACCAACTCAGCAACTTGTGCTGAGTGTGGTGGGCCAAGGGGTTCAGCCTCTATGATACCTTCATCATCTACAACTGCATATCCGGTGCACAGATCTCCAGATTCTGTCTGTCTGTGGCAACTACCGTCAGTGTAGAAGGTAAAGTCTACTCCTTCCAGTGGGCTGTCACGAATGTCAGGTCTCGCAGTGAAAGTTTGGTTCAGGTATTCCATACAGTCATGCGTATCAATGTCTGCACTAAATCCTCCTTCACCATCAGTCTCATCATCCACCCTTTGTGCCTGTCCAGGCACACTTGGCAAGTAAGTTGCAGGATTTAGTGAGCTGCATCTCTTAATGGTGATGTTTATAGGGGCCATCAGTGCTAATTCCCACTTTGTAAACCGAGCAGATGAGATATGTCTGGTTTGGGCGGAGTTTAGCAAGGCTGATACTGCATGAGGTGTATGGATGGTCAAGTTGTGTCCTAACACTACATCTTCACTTTTACTTACCAGCAAAGCTATTGCTGCAACACTTTGCAAGCACGTGGGGAGAGACCATGCTACAGTGTCCAACTGTGCACTGTAGTAGGCTACCGGTCTGCTGGCATCACCATTTCTCTGTGTTAAGACACCTGCCACGCACCCAGCACTTTCAGTACCGTACAATTCAAAGGGCTTTTCATAATCTGGCATACCCAATGCAGGTGCTTGTGATAAGCACTGTTTTAGTCTCTCAAACGCCAGTTCGGACTCCTCTGTGTGAGAGACCCATTCTGGTTTGTTCGAAGAGACCATCTCCTGCAAAGGTAAAGCCAGTATGGAGAACCCCGGAATCCAGTTAACGACAGTACCCACACATTCCGAGGAACGTGCGGATCTGTTGTTGAGTTTGCGGCAGAGTCATGCCGCGAATCGCCTGTATCCTATCAGTGGTCAGATGCCTAAGTCCTTGTGTCAAGCAATGTCCCAAGTATTTAACCCTGGTTATCTCAGGGATCCTGCAGATAGCGTGCACATTCTGGTACACTACTCAGACCGGCGATTGTGTCGGCATGGGTTTATAGCGCTGTGGCGGCATGGACAGGTATCAGCAGAAATTGAGACCCTAGTATGTATGTATATATATATATATATGTATGTATATATATATATATATATATATGTATATATATATATATATATATATATTAAAGATGCTGTCTTAAGAGATATATATAATCAAACATGCCCAAAGAGACATGAGTATACTGGGTCCTAGAGTCAAGCTATGTCGATTTCTGCTTGACGTGTCCTGTAGAATATGCAATGGACAGATGATGCCAACTTAAGTGGCATATGGAAGGCTGAGGATTGTGTGGAGAAGGGTTCCTGGACCTGGTCTCCACAGCTATAGCTGGTAATTCTGATATTTTGCCTTATATTCCTGCACAGCCTAGGAAAGCACGTCATTATCAAATGCAGCCTTTCGAATAAAGAAACAAGAAAGTCCGAGGTGCGTCCTTTCTTGCCAGAGGCGGGGGCCAGAGGAAAGAAGCTGCACAACACAGCTAGTTCCCAGGAACAGAAGTCCTCCCCGGCCTCTATGAAAATCCACCGCATGTCGCTGGGGCTCCACAGGCGGAGCTAGGCCCGGTGGGGGCACGCTTTCATAAGTTCAGCCACAAGTGGGTTCACTCCCTGTTAGATCCCTGGGCAATAGATATTGTGTCTCAGGGATACAAGCTGGACTTTGAGAAGATGCCTCCTCAATGACGGCCCTGCTGGCTTCCCCCCACGAGAGGGAAACAGTGTTAACTGCAATTCACAAATTGTATCTTCAACAGGTGGTGGTCAAGGTTGCCCTCCTTCAACAAGGAGGGGGTTATTATTCGACCATGTTGTAGTCCCGAAACCAGACGGTTCGGTCAGACCCATATTAAATTTAAAATCCCTGAACATATACCTGAAAAGGTTCAAGTTCAAGATGGAATCGCTAAGGGCGGTCATTGGAAGCCTGAAAAGGGGGAGATTTTATGGTGTCTCAGGGCAAAAAGGAGGTATACCTTCATGTCCCCATTAATCCACCTCATCAGGCGTACCTCAGAATTGCGGTACGGGATTGTCATTACCAATTTCAGACGTTGCCGGTTGATCTCTCCACGGCCCCGAGAATATTCACCAAGGTAATGGCGGAAATGATGGTGCTCCTGCGGAAGCAAGGTGTCACTATTATCACGTACTTGGTCGATCTCCTCATAAAAGCGAGATCAAGAGAGCAGTTGCTGAACAGCGTATCACTTTCTCTGGAAGTGTAACGGCAACACGGCTGGATTCTATGTATTCCAAAGTCGCAGTTCGTTCCTACAGCTCATCTGCCTCTTCTAGGCATGATCCTAGACACAGACCAGAAAAGGGTTTATCTCCCGATAGAGAGAGCTCAGGAGCTCGTGACACTGGTCAGAAATCTATTAAAACCAAAACAGGTGTCAGTGCATCACTGCACTCGAGTCCTAGGAAGGATGGTGGCATCATACGAGGCCATTCCCTTCAGCAGGTACCATGCGAGGACCTTCCAATGGGACGTACTGGACAAGTGGAAGGATCACATCTTCAGATGCATCGGTTAATCACCCAGGGTGTCTCTCCTGTGGTAGCTGCAGAGTGCTCACCTTCTCGAAGGTCGCAGATTCGGCATTCAGGACTGGGTCCTGGTGACCACGGATGCAAGCCTCCGAGGGTGGGGGGCAGTCACACAGGGAAGAAATTTCCAATGGCGGTGGTCAAGTCAGGAGACTTGCCTTCACATCAATATCCTGGAATTAAGGGCCATATGCAACGCCCTAAGTCAAGCGGAGAACCTGCTTCGCGACAAATCGGTGCTGATTCAGTCAGACAACATCACAGCAGTGGCTCATGTGAACCGCCAAGGCAGCACAAGGAGCAGAGTGGCGATGGCGGAAGTCACCAGAATTCTTCGCTGGGCGGAGAATCACGTAAGAGCACTGTCGGCAGTGTTTATTCCGGGAGTGGACAACTGGGAAGCAGACTTCCTCAGCTGGCACGACCTCCACACGGGAGAGTGGGGGCTACATCAAGAAGTCTTCACGCAGATTGCAAGGCGGTGGGAACTGCCACAGGTGGACATGATGGCATCCCGCCTCAACAAAAAGCTACAGAGATATTGCGCCAGGTCAAGAGACCCTCAGGCGATTGCTGTAGACGCATTAGTGACACCGTGGGTGTTCCAGACGGTTTATGTGTTTCCTCCTCTTCCTCTCATAACAAAGGTGCTGAGAATCATAGGAAAAGGAGGAGTAAGAACAATACTCATTGTTCCGGATTGGCCAAGAAGGACTTGGTATCCAGATCTGCAAGAAATGCTCACAGAGGACCCATGGCCTCTACCTCTCAGACAGGACTTGTTGCAGCAGGGGCCCTGTCTGTTCCAAGACTTACCGCGGCTGCGTTTGTTGGCATGGCGGTTGAACGCCGGATCCTGGCAGGAAAAGGCATTCCGGACGAGGTTATTCCTACGCTGATAAAGGCTAGGAAGGAGGTGACGGCTAAACATTATCACCGTATATGGCGAAAAAAATGTTGCTTGGTGTGAGGCCAGGAATGCCCCTACGGAGGAATTCCAGCTGGGCCGTTTCCTTCACTTCCTACAGTCGGGAGTGACATTGGGCCTGAAATTGGGTTCCATTAGGGTCCAGATTTCGGCCCTATCCATTTTCTTTCAAAAAGAACTGATTTCTCTTCCTAAAGTCCAGACGTTGTATAGGGAGTGCTGCATATTCAGCAGTGGCACCTTGGGATCTTAACGTGGTGTTGAGTTTCCTGAAATCTCACTGGTTTGAGCCACTTAAGACCGTGGAGTTAAAATATCTCACGTGGAAAGTGGTCATGCTATTGGCCTTAGCTGCGGCTAGGCGTGTGTCAGAATTGGCGAATTTGTCATGTAAAAGCCCCTATCTGGTTTTCCATATGGACAGGGCAGATATACGGACTCGTCCGCAATTTCTGCCGAAGGTGGTGTCATCTTTTCATTTGAACCAACCTATTGTGGTGCCTGCGGCTACTCGTGACTTGGAGGATTCCAAGTTACTAGATGTAGTCAGGGCTTTGAAGATTTACGTTGCCAGAACGGCTGGAGTCAGGAAAACTGACTCGCTGTTTATCCTGTATGCATCCAACAAGCTGGGTGCTCCTGCTTCAAAGCAAACTATTGCTCGCTGGATCTGTAACACGATTCAGCAGGCTCATTCTGCGGCTGGATTGCCGCATCCAAAATCAATAAAAGCCCATTCCACAAGGAAGGTGGGCTCTTGCTTGGGCGACTGCCCGAGGGGTCTCGGCAGTACAGCTTTGCCGAGCAGCTACTTGGTCGGGTTCACACTTTTGCAAAATTCTACAAGTTTGATACCCTGGCTGAGGAGGACCTTGTGTTTGCTCATTCGGTGCTGCAGAGTCATCCGCACTCTCCTGCCCGTTTGGGAGCTTTGGTATAATCCCCATGGTCCTTACGGAGTCCCCAGCATCCACTAGGACGTTAGAGAAAATAAGATTTTACTTACCGGTAAATCTATTTCTCGTAGTCCGTAGTGGATGCTGGGCGCCCGTCCCAAGTGCGGACTTCTTCTGCAATACTTGTATATAGTTATTGCTTACATAAGGGTTATGTTATGGTTGCATCAGGTTTGTCTGATGCTATGTTGTTGTTCATACTGTTAACTGGGTAAGTTCATCACGAGTTATACGGTGTGATTGGTGTGGCTGGTATGAGTCTTACCCTGGATTCCAAAATCCTTTCCTTGTACTGTCAGCTCTTCCGGGCACAGTTTCCTTAACTGAGGTCTGGAGGAGGGGCATAGAGGGAGGAGCCAGTGCACACCAGTAGTCCTAATTCTTTCTTAAAGTGCCCTGTCTGCTGTGGAGCCCGTCTATTCCCCATGGTCCTTACGGAGTCCCCAGCATCCACTACGGACTACGAGAAATAGATTTACCGGAAAGTAAAATCTTATTTTTCCTTCTGTATGACCTTGACAAACTGAACCTAGACCCTGAGACAGCACGCTCTCGCTCTGTCTCAGGCCTGCACAAACTCCTGGCTGTGTTGCACTTTATGGCTACTGGTAGCTTCCAGCCTGTGACTGGCGATGTCATTAGTATCTCACAGGCCACCTTTTATAAATATTTAATTCAGGTGAGTTAAAACATACATACACGTCTATGTCTAAGTGGTGCTTCTGTAATGTAATATAACACAGTATTGTATTGATTACAGGTCATGACACTCACTTTAAATTTAGGAATGTCCACTCAGGTTTTGGATGTCTTGGATGGCCACATAGATGCCTCTCTCTGCTTCCCTACCCAGGAGTCGCAGTGGCATGCAGTCAGGGTAGCTTTCTCTGAGCTTGCGGCCATGCCCAATGTGCTGGGTGCCATAGATTACACACACGTTGAGCTGAGGCCACCTAGGGGCAGCCAAAATATTTATACCAATAGACATCTGGGCCAAGACACTAATGTGTCGGTGGTTTCTGTAGCTAATGAAACAATACACATATTCCGTGTGAACAATTTAAACAGGCATTTTTGCTGTAACAAATCAACATAATTTTTAAATTAACAAACTATTAGCTGCAGGCCTGATTATTTTTTTTTTTTATGTGTTCTGGGTGCCGAGGATTGTGCTGGCTCGTTGGTCCGGGTTCTACTGGAGCGTCTAACTGGGGATTGAACTGGGGTCTGGCTTGGTGTAGTTGTCCCCGAGCTAGAGCTGACTTGGTGTGATGCCAACACATTAAGGCTTTGACTGAGTATATTGAGGCTTGCAGTCAGTTGCGTATTAGCGGCAGTGTTGCTTACTATTATTCTGGACAGGTTGTCGTTTACAATTTGGTTGTGTTGGATTATCTGAATTAGGGATTGGTGCTGCCGCTGTTGTTCATCCATGATGCGTTGGAGATTGGCTTGCATTTGGGAGTTGTCTGCCCTCATCTGCTCCATTGAATTGGCAATTCTGCCCACCTGAACTATAAGTCTGCCTGAGTTTCGACTCAGTCTAGGCAGATGATGGGGCAGATTTGCCAGGTATTGACTGTGGGTGTTGAGGCATGCATAGTTTTGGTCCTGTTGTGAGGCCCAACGGCTCCAAAACTCAGGGCCCATTTGTGTCTGGGGTGGTGTTGTGCTCAATTTGGGGCTGTGGGATGTTTGGGGTGGTTGGGGTATGTCCTGCGGCGTGGTTGGCTGGGTAGGATCGATGGGCTGCAGGTGTAGTGTGTAGGTTTCCTGCTGGTCACTTTCCTGCTGGGCATCCTCGGTCATGATGGCTGGTTCTGTATGGGGTTGAAGACAGCCACTATTTAGTAATTATTTAGCATTGGTCTTACTATAGCTTTACGTCAACATGCATTACTTCTTAATATTCATGTTGGAATTAATAAATAGATTGTGGCCTAAACTTAACTATGTTGTTCACCTTTTTGTATAAATATGTGGCTTCTAACGTTCACTACTCAGTTGTAATAAGTTTGAGGGAATTGTTGGACTCTGAGCCATAATTAATGTGCGAACACGAAGAACTCTAACAAATACAAATTACTACATTTACATATTGTGTATGAAGCTTCCTTTGGAACAACACACACAATACAATAAATGTGTTGACCAATACATTCATACATTGTTCAAGGCAGTCAGTGGTCTGCCCAAAACGTTAACAAATATAGTGGTCTAAAATGTAAACATTAACAACGGGTGAAAAAGTCTTAAGGTGCCCTATGTTTAGAACTGGTGATGTTGGCCATGCTAAACAATTGGATGAGACTTAACATTTATGTAGGTGTTTTTAGCAAAGATTAAAAGTAAAAATATTTGTTGATATGGCCAACATCACTTCTGACAATTAACCATCTAAACAACCTTACCACCATGTGCTTGCTGTTGGGGATTATTACAAGGATGACTGTTCATGTGTTTTTATTTTTTTGCTGTGCACAAACAGTGGTGCAGATGTATAAACCTGGAGAAGGCATAAGGAAGTGATAAACCATTGATATGTGCAAGGTGATAAAGGCACAAGGCAAACAGCTTCAATATGTAAATTTACAGTTATTTTTTTTTGGTGCTGCTGCCTTTATCACCTTGCACATATCACTGGTTTTTCACTTCCTTATGCCTTCTCCAGGTTAATACATCTAATCCACTGTTTTTTACCTGCTTTACAGGTAATTGTTATGTTTACTCACCAGACAACTGAGGGGATTGTGGATCCTCACTTTGTGGGCTGGCCAAAATAGCTTGTGGTGGCAGGGCCGACACTGCGGAGATGCGCCGTTGGGGTGGTGATGATGGTGCTGCTGATTCAGCCTCAAGACGGCGTCTCTTGGTTGGCCTACTAGCCACAGTAACCGAGCCCTGTGATGGGCGCTTTGTGGAGGGGGGTTTGCAGAATATGTGTTTACAGTAAAATCTTACCTGCATTGCCACCATCTGCATCTCTTGGCAGTGTTGGATGTGGCCTGGCTGTGCTGCTTCTCTTTCGTACTGTAGAAATATGAAGAATGTCCTCATGAACATACTATTTTGATGATATGTTATGCAAATTCCTTATTGTGATGTAAACATATGTGGTACCTGATGAGAAGTAAACTATACGATGCTTATGCTTTTCTGCCTGACTTCATTGGGTGTGTATACTTTAAATAAGAACCAATTTCACTAAACAATACATACACAAAGGCGCATAATGCACAATATTATACTACTTAAAACCCAAACGTCGTAGCTTGACACAACCACAATATTGCACGCTAAGTTACCAATTTTTGATGCTAACAAGAAAACACTACCCACAAATATCTGCACAAAATAGTCAACATCAAAACCAAATATGCATGAAAAATCACATCAAGCACACAAAGGACTCCCCAGAAAAACACACAACAAACATAAATCCATTGAAATTGTTAATAAAAAAACTTTGCAAAAAACATAATAATCACACTTCTTTAAAACACACCTACAAACATTTACTTTTGAAATAAAACACCAGAAAAAGGCCAAGGCAACCAGAAAAATTGACAATACAAAGGATAAAAACATACATAATTGATATTAACACTACATCAGGCATGGCCAACCTGTGGCTCTCCAGATGTAGTGAAACTACACATCCCAGCATGCCCTGCCACAGTTTTAGCATTCCATAATAGCAAAACTGTGGCAAGGCATGATGGAACTTGTAGTTTTACAACAGCAGGAGAGCCACAGGTTGGCCAGGCCTGCACTACATCACCAACACATTAGAAGAATGAACCAACTTACAATCACAATTAGCTAAAAGACATTTCAGACAACTAAAGACAAAGCACAGATGTTTAAATTTTTATAAAAAAAAAAAAAATAACTCACCATCCTGCCTTGGCCGATCCGAATCCCGGACATGAGTCGCACCAACCACTTCTGGCGGAATGAGAGTACGCAGAGGCTCCTCCCAATCCCGATAAGACGCTCGGAAGGGGTGTCCACCCCCGGTTTGGCGGGCTGATTTAGCCTCCTTCTACATCTTAGCCTTGACACGGCGCTTGATGTCGTAGAATCGCTTACGACACGTGTCCTCGGTCTGCCTCACCACACCCTCACTATTAACAGCCGAAACGACCTTCCCCCACAGAACAGTCTTCCTGCGTGACGACACCTTTGCAGCATCATGGCCAAACAACTGTCGATGATGCCTCATCAGCTCCCGCACCAATGCCATATTCTCAGCGTAGCTGAAATTAACATTGCGGCCCGTCTTTGTAGTGGTGCGTGGCTGCGGAGCCACAACACCATCACTATCACTATTACTGGAGGCCGCAGCAGCAACCTCCCCCTCCTCCTCACTAACCTCCTCCACCTCACTCACCTCCTCCCTCTCACTCACCACCTCCACCTCACTCACCACCTCCACCTCACTCACCTCCTCCCTCTCACTCACCTCCTCCACCACACTCACCTCCTCCCTCTCACTCACCTCCTCCACCACACTCACCTCTGACTGGGACATAATCAGGACAAACAACAAATAACACTGAGAAAAAAAAACAGTAAACACACTCCTCCACTACCACCACACACACACACACACACACACACACACACACACACACACACACACACACACACTCACTCACTCACTCACAAATAATGACAAGAGACGTTAAAAAAATACAATGACAAAAAACTTGACAGACTTTTAAATAACTACACAAGTATGACAAGACTACTTACACACACAGTACAGCACTCAACAATCAAAAAGAACCCCCTCAAATCCGCCACAAACTCCAAAAAACTCACCAACTCCTAACACACCTTCCTCTCACCTCTCCACTAGCTAAACCCACGAGGTGCGGGCGGTTTGGGGCGTTTTTATATTAATGAGCACAGACACTCCTCCATCACGAATCAAACCAATCACGGACCAGTGACAAAAATGAAACTTAGAAAAAAAACTCGTCCGGGAACGGATAAACACTGCGGTAACAGAAATGCGACGCAGTCGTAAAAAAAACCTGATAACATGGCCGCAAAACCACTAAATCGGCCGCATTCTACCTTACAAAACCACGAATAACATCGACATCGGAAAACACGAAAAATACAAATACGACAGCTTAGTAAATGAGGCGTAACATTTTCAAAAAGTTGCAAATCCACATATTCGATGTCATTCGTGATGAATCTCCCTCCAAATCGGTACAAATACGAATTTTAGTAAATTTACCCCCATGTCTCTCAGTGTGTGTGTCCCCCCTTCTATGAGCACTATTCAATTCGGAGACAGTTGAATAGCACCGATAAATAGCTCCTGGTGCTATCCAATACAGCGCAGTGGTAAGTCGAAGAATGCCTATTTATCCCGGACTAAACAGGGTATTTTGTCGGGAAAACCGACATTCTCCGACTTAAGTGCCTGGTGCAACGCTGTTTCTGTCGCGCTAAGAGCAGAAATCAGCATCACGCTGGCATTTTTGTCAGATTTCTACTCGCAGGTGTGAGAAGAAATTCCATCACCAGGTGTCACAGGGCGCTGTATTGAATAGCACGGGAGCTCGTTCCCAGCACTTTTCAGCTGTCATCGAATTGAATCGTGCTCAATGTCTCTCGCTCTCCCCCTTTCTATGTCTCTCAGTGTGTGTGTGTCCTTTCTTTGTCTCTCACTGTGTCTCTACCCACCTTCTATGTCTCTCAGTGTGTCTCTACGTCCCATGTCTCTCAGTGTCTCCTCCCCTTCTACGTCTCTCAGTGTGTCTCTCTCTCACCCCTTCTATGTCTCTCAGTGTGTCTCTCTCTCCCCCTTCTATGTCTCTCAGTCTCTCTCTCTCCCCCTTCTATGTCTCTCAGTGTCTCTCTCCCCTTCTACGTCTCTCAGTGTGACTCTCCCTCCTATGTCTCTCAGTGTCTCCTCCCCTTCTACGTCTCTCAGTGTGTCTCTCTCTCACCCCTTCTATGTCTCTCAGTGTGTCTCCCTTCCCCCTTCTATGTCTCTCAGTGTGTGTGTCTCTCTCCCCCTTCTATGTCTCTCAGTCTCTCTCTCCCCCTTTTATGTCTCTCAGTGTCTCTCTCTCCCCTCTCTACAGTATGTCTCTCAGTGTCTCTCTCTCCCCCTTCTATGTCTCTCAGTGTCTCTCTCTCCCCCTTCTATGTCTCTCAGTGTTTCCCCCCCCCCCTTCTATGTCTCTCAGTGTCTCTCCCCCTTCTATGTTTCCCAGTGTCTCCCTCCCCGCCCCCCTCTATGTCTCTCAGTGTGGGCGGAATGTACTAAGCTCTCCCGCCGCGGAATCTCCCCTCTCTGCGATTCCATTACCTGCTGCACGGTAACTGCTCTCTGCCTGGTGCTGCCCTTTGCTCCCCGTAGGTCTCTCATCTCCCCTTCCGCATCTGAATCCCCATTGCCGTGGCCACTCTGCTCTCCACGTTGACTCGGCGTCCTCCCCCTTTCCTATTTCTCTGTCATTCCAGTGTGCACATGACGGAATGCTGTGCTAAATGCGCGTACGCAAGAGAATAGGAAAGGGGGAGAGCGGCTGAGTCAACGCAGAGAGCAGAGTTGCCGCGGCGATGGGGATTCAGATGCGGAAGGGGAGATGAGAGACCTACGGGGTGCGAAGGGCAGCACCGGCCAGAGGAAGGAGAGCAGTTACCTTGCAGCAGATAACGGATTTACAGAGAGGGGAGATTCTGCGGTGGGAGAGCTTAGTACATCCCGCCCTTTGTCTCCCCCCCCCCTTCTATGTCTCTCAGTGTCTCTCTCTCCCCCTTCTGTCTCTCAGTATCTCTCTCTCCCCCGTTCTATGTCTCTCAGTGCCTCAACCCCCCATCCCCCCATGTCTCTCACTGTCTCTGCCCCCCTTTCTATGTCTCTGTGTCTCTCCTCTCCACATGCCTCTCAATGTGTTTCTTCCAGCAACTCCCCCCTCTAATAATATAACAGGGTCAGCTCTCTCCCCTCCCCCCTCTTCCTTACCTCAAGGGACTCGGGAGCTGGCGGGGTAAGGCGGCTGGGAGCCGGGATCGGTGGACATGGAGACGGTGTGGTGGCTGGGAGCCAGGTTCTGGGGGGGCCTGGAGCCGCAATCTGAGCACCACGAGCTGGTGGGGTGTGGCGGCTGGGAGCTGGCGGAGGGCAGCGGGCTGATCAAACAGGGAGTGTGACACGTCATGGTCACGTTCCCTGAAGCAAGAGGAAAGAAGCCGGTGGAGGGCAGTGGAGGAGACTGGCGGAGCTCTGGCGGGCCGCGGCAGTGGTGAGTGCACTGGTGCACAGTGGGGTGAGCAGGCTATGCAGGTGCTGGTAGTGCTGCCCTCTGTTGGGCCTGCCATGGCACCTAGGGCACGTGCCCTGCTCACCCCGTGCTAGATATGCCTCTGTTAGGAGCCCTGCTAGACTCTCAAAATCAACGACTGTTTCTTCCTATGAACAAAATATCGAAACTAAGGTACAAAATACAGCGGTTCCTTCACCATCCTCAGGTGTCAATTCACTCGGCCATGCAAGTCCTCGGCCTGATGGTATCTACATTCAACATGGTAGAATTTGCCTAATTTCACTCTCGCCTTTTACAAAGATTGATTCTAGCCAAATCGAATGGCCAGCCTCATTAGATCAAACGGAAGACTAACTCTGACTCCGGAGGTTCGCTTATAATTAACTTGGTGGCTCCACAGCAATCACCTAGACAGGGGTCGCCCCTTCTGGATCCCAAATTGGGTGCTTCTCACTACAGATGCCAACCTTCATGGTTGGGGAGCTGTAACTGAGCAACACTCATTTCAAGGGGGATGGAGCCTGAGTATCAGTTACTAATCAGTGTACTGGAACTGAGGCCAGTATACAAAGCATTGACACTGATACAAAGCATTCTCCAAGGCAGGTCTTTGCAAATTCAATCTGACAACACCGCAACAGTTGCATACTGTATATCAATCATCTGAGCTGCACTCGCAGCAAAAGGGCAATGCAAGAGGTAGCCAAAATACTAAAGTAGACCGAACGTCATCTTCCGGCCATATCAGCAGTGTTCATACCAGTGTTCATACTTCCTCAGTCATCAGGATGTACACACAGGTGAATGGGCTCTCCACCTAGAAGTGTTCCAACTATTAGTGACAGGTGGGGTCGGCATGACGTGGATGTGATGGCATAATGTCACAACCACAAGGTCCCCGTATATGGATCTAGGTCACGGGATCCGCAAGCAGCTTTCGTGGATGCTCTAGAAGTACAATGGACCTTTCATCTACCATACAAATTTCCACCAATATCCTTTCTGCAGGGGTAATAAGGAAATTCAAACAAGAAGGAGGAAACCTCATTTTAATAGCCCCAGCGTGACCCAGATGGCATTGGTTCTCAGACCTACAGATCCTTTCAGTAGGGCAACCCCTTCGACTTCCTTAGCAACAGGACCTTTTATTTAAAAAAATGGGCTTGCTTAATGCACGCACCACTGCTATGGCAGTGTCAGCACGCAGAGGCTTATGGCTACGCCAGTGGACAGCTGACGCGGACTCCGGGAAAGGAGTGGAAGGCCTACCCTTCACAGGAGAGGCCTTATTTGGAGATGTACTAGACAGATGGATCTCCACAGCTACTGCAGGTAAATCCACGTATCTTCCTTCTGCAGCTCCCCAAACCAGGAAGGCCTACTCAGGACCTAATTTACGGTCCTTTCGGACTGCCAAGTTTAAGGGCAAAGCCAGAGGTTCTTCTACCGCAACCAGAGGCGCTAGAGGTAAACAACGCAAACCAGCAACTGCCGGTTCACAGGAACAGAGCTCAAGCGCTGCTTCCTCAAAGCCTTCAGCATGACGGTGGACCACGATGCCTGGAAGTCTGTCAGGTGGGAGCCCGACTAAACTTCTTCAGTCACATCTGGACAGGTTCGTGCCAGGATCCCTGGGTCATAGATCTTATTTCCCAGGGCTACAGACTGAAGTTTCAGGAGCTCCCACCGCACTGATTCTTCAAATCAGGCTTACCAGTTTCACAAGAGGCAAGTATAACTTTACAGGACGCCATTCAAAAACTGGTACAGACCCAGGTCATTGTTCCAGTTCCACCTCATCTGCAAAACAAGGGGTATTATTCCAACTTGTTTGTAGTACCGAAACCGTACGGTTCGGTAAGACTGATTTTGAACCTCAAGTCGTTGAACCCATACTTACGAGTGTTCAAATTCAAGTTTTAGTCTCTGAGAGTGGTGATCTCAGGTCTGGAGAAGGGGGAATTATTAGTGTCTCTGGATATCAAGGATGCGTACCTTCACATTCCTATCTGGCTGCCTCATCGGGCTTATCTACGGTTTGCACTGCAGGACTGTCACTACCAGTTCCAGGCCTTGCCATTTGGTCTTTCCATGGCACTGAGAGTGTTCACCAAAGTGATGGCAGAGATGATGTTTCTACTCTGCAAACAGGGAGTGTCTGATAAAGGCACTGCCCAGGGAGCGGTTGTTGGACAGCATTGGCTGCTCAACTAGACTACTCCTGGATCACGGGTAGATTCTGAACTTACCAAAATTTCACCTGGAACCGACGCAGAGGCTTCCTTTTATGGGAATGATACTGGACACAGAGTCTCAGAGAGTGTTCCTTCCCTTGGAGAAGACTATGGTAATCCAGTCGATGGTTCGGGCTGTCCTGAAGCCGACCCGGATCTTAGTGCATCTGTGCATTCACCTTCTGGGGAAAATGGTGGCCTCTTACGAGGTGCTTCAGTATGGAAGGTTTCATGTGAGGCCCTTCCAGCTGGATCTGTTGGACAACTGGTCCGGATTGCATCTTCACATGCACCAGGGAATCTGTCTGTCGCCAAGAGCCAGAATCTCCCTTCTGTGGTGGCTACAGACTTCTCACCTCATCGAGGGTCAGAGGTTCGGGATTCAGAATTGGATTCTGCTAACCACAGACGCAAGCCTCAGAGGTTGGGGAGCAGTCACACAGGGGGTGCCGTTTCAAGGAAGATGGTCAAGTCGGAAAGTTGTCCTTCCAATAAACATTATGGAACTCATGGCAATCTACAACGCCCTTCTGCAGGCCTCATCTCTACTTTGGAATCAGGCCATTCAAGTCCAGTCGGACAATGTTACGGCGGTAATGTACATAAACCGACAGGGCGGAACGAAAAGCAGAGCAGCAATGTCAGAGGTGTCAAGAATTCTCATCTGGGTGGAAAGACATGCCGTGGAATTGTCAGCAGTCTTCATTCTGGGAGTAGACAACTGGGAAGCAGACTTCCTCAGCAGACACGACCTACACCCGGGGGAGTGGGGCCTCCACCCGGAGGTGTTTCGGGGGTTGAAAAGTCGGTGGGGATATCCACAGATCGACATGATGGCTTCTCAACTCAACAGGAAGCTCAAGCGTTATTGTTCCAGATCGAGAAACCCACAAGCAGTGGCGGTAGATGCTCTGACAACTCCGTGGGTTGACCAGCTGGTGTACGTGTTTCCTCCACTTCCTCTGATCCCAATAATTCTCAAAAGAATAAAAAGGGAAAAGGTTCTCAAGTAATCCTCATTGCTCTGGACTGGCCTCGAATGGCCTGGTACACGAATCTTCTCGGGATGCTAATCGAAGATCCGTGGCCTCTACCTCTTTGCGAGGATCTTCTGCAACAGGGCCCATTCGTCTATCAAGACTTACCATGGCTACGTTTAATGGCATGGAAGTTGATCGGCTGATTCTAGCCAGGAGAGGGATTCCTGACAAGGTCATCCCGACTATGATCCAAGCCAGAAAGTGGTTAACATCCACTCTAAACTTTACCACCGTATATGGAAGAAGTATGTTTCTTGGTGTGAGAGCAAACAATGTTCTGCAGTGGAATTTCATCTTGGACGTCTCCTACTTTTTCTGCAGTCGGGAGTGGATGTGGGCCTACGCATAGGTTCCATTAACGTCCAGATTTTGGCCTTGTCTATTCACTTTCAGAAACAATTGGCTTCTCTCCCTGAGGTCCAGACATTCTTGAAAGGTGTTCTGCACATCCAGCCTACCTTTGTGCCTCCCACGGCACCTTGGGATCTCAATTTGGTTCTGCAGTTCCTCCAATCAGACTGGTTTGAACTGTAACAGGAGGTTGATGTAAAGTACCTTACTTGGAAGACCGTCACACTGTTGGCCTTGGCTTCAGCAAGACGTGCGTCGGAGCTAGGGGCGTTGTCTCACAAGAGTCCCTACTTAATTTTCCATGAGGACAGAGCTGAACTCAGAACTCGTCAGAAATTTCTTCCTAAAGTGGTGTCCGCGTTTCACATCAACCAACCTATTGTGGTTCCGGTTGTTACAGACACCTCTGCTACTTCAAAGTCTTTGGATGTTGTGAGGGCTTTGAAGGTGTATGTAAAGAGAACAGCTCATTACAGGAAATCGGACTCACTGTTTGTTCTCTCTGATCCCAATAAGATTGGGTGTCCTGCTTCAAAGCAGTCTATTGCATGCTGGATCAGGCTCACTATTCAGCATGCTTATTCGACGGCAGGATTGCTGGTTCCAAGATCTGTACAGGCCCACTCTATTAGGTCACTGGGTTCTTCTTGTGTGGCTGCCCGGGGTGTCTCGGCTTTACAGCTCTGCCGAGCAGCTGCTTGGTCAGGTTCGAACACGTTTGCAAAGTTTTAGACGTTCCATACTTTGGCCTCTGAGGACCTTAAGTTTGGTCAATCAGTTCTGCAGGAACGTCAGCACTCTCCCACCCGGTTTGGGAGCTTTGGTACTTCCTCATGGTCCTAAATGGATTCCCAGGTGTAGTATGTTATGCTGGCGGCCGGGCTCCCGGCGGCCAGCTTGCCAGCGCCGGAATCCCGACCACCGGCATACCGACAGCTGGGCGAGCACAAATGAGACCCTTGCGGGCTCGCTGCGCTTGCCACGCTGTGCACCACGCTATCTATTCTCCCTTCAGGGAGGTCTTGGACCCCCAAGAGGGAGAAAGCTGTCAGTATGCCGGCGGTCTGGATTCCGGCGCCGGTATGCTGATCGTCTTTAGCACGGCGGCCAGCAAACTGAAAACCACCCGGATTCCCAGTATCCCCTAGTATGTAGCTACCGGGGGCACATATGGAGGTTGTACACGTATAACCCCTGGAAAAAAAGTGTGTGGTAGTGTAGCAATTTTTCTCTGAAACCATACTGATAGGTCAGGAATGTGTACTTTCAGAGAGGCAAGGCGTAAACCTAGATTCAATCCTAGGATTTTAATTACCTACCGGTTAATCCTTTTGTCATAGTCCGTAGTGGATACTGGGCGCCCGCCCGGTGCTTCGTTCTTCCTGCACTGTTACTTGGCTAAGTATTCTGGTTTGCTCAGCTGTAGCTGTTCCTGTTTCAAGTTTGGTTAGCATGGCGTTCCTCTTGTTCTGTGTGTGCTGGTACATAATCTCACCACTGTCCTTATCTATCCTTCTCTCAAAGTATGTCAGTTTCCTCAGACACAGTTTCCTAGACTGAGTCTGGTAGTAGGGACATAGAGGGAGGAGCCAGCGCACACTATCAATTTCTTAAAGTGCTCATGGCTCCTAGTGGATCCATCTATACCCCATGGTACTAAATGGATTCCCGGTATCCCCTACGGACTACAAGAAAAGGATTTACCGGTAGGTAATTAAAATCCTATTTTTTCAAAGAGGATTGAATCTAGGTTTACGCCTTGCCTCTCTGAAAGTACACATTCCTGACCTATCAGTATGGTTTCAGAGAAAAATTGCTACACTACCACATATTTTTTTTCCAGGGGTTATACGTGTACAACCTCCATATGTGCCCCTGGTAGCTCCATGGCATCTCTCTGTAGTATTGGAGGCACTTCAAGAGTCTCCTTTTGAACTCTTAGAGTCAGTGGACTTCAAATTGTTGACGGCTAAAACAATATTTTTTTCTGGCTATTGCTTCTGCCAGGAGGGTGTCAGACTTAGGAGCTCCCTTCTGTTATCCACCTTTTCTGGTTTTCATCATGACAGGGCTGGGTAACTTCCTAAATTGGTCTCTAGGTTTCACCTTAATCAGGAAATTATAGTCCCAGCATTTGTCTTACCAGATCTTTCAGCAAAAGAATGGTCTTTGGATGTAGTACGTGCACTACGTTTCTACATTGACCGAATCAGTTCTATCAGAAGATCTGACTCTCTATTCATACTTTATGGATTTCACAAGCATGGCTGGTCAGGTGGATTAGAATGGTTATTGCACAAACATACAATCAGTGCCTGACCTACAATTCCCACATATGAAGCTGTATTCTGCCTGACGTGTAAAATAAAGTGTGTTGGATCTTACCCTGCCTATGCGCTTTTTGTTACAATCTACTGTCTTTACTGTTGTTGTATTGTGTACCTTCATGTGTGCTTTTTATATTCAATTAAAAAGATTTTTATTTTATTTTTTAAAAAGAGGCCTGTGTGCAAATCACTGTTTCACTCAGTATTATTCACTCAGGCTAGTGTTTCACTCAGTATTATGCACAAACACAGGCCATAGTGAAGTATGCCAAACAATTTATTTGTAAAAAATCAAATATAAAACAAGTGGTTTTCCTCACAAAGACATCTGTACCAAGCACATCAGATGGCATAACAGTATAATAATAATAATAATAATAATAATAATAATAATAATAATAATAATAACAACCACAAGGGAAAAGAATAAAACCCAGGATTTTTCACCATTTGCCTATGGATCACTGGTACAGAATGTCACTGGATCTCCTACACACCATAGCCTAAGGAGCCACAGAGGAGATGAGAAGGGCAGCAAAGAAACCTAGATTCACATAGAACATCCATACAAGAGTAAGCACACACATGAGCACTCTGCAGCTACTGTATGTGAGATAAACTACTAGCTGTATGTGTGGAAAGTATTACCAGTTTGATCTGATATAAGCACTAAAGATACCTTTATAGTGTTTTCACCAGTTCATGAATGTAAGCATACGTGTGAGCAGTAACCTATTCATAGAACACAAGGGAGAGCCTATATATCCTAGAATCCCATATCCCATTTCTGGAGGACTTTTTACCTATTTGGGGACCATATACTTTGTTGAAATAAGTGTTTGGACTCATAATTGTTAAACACATATTGTTGTTTCTCTTTTTTTTTTTTTTTTTTTTTAATGAGCATTACAAAGGACAACATATTAATGGATCACAATTGTGGATGAACTTTACAATATACTGTATGCAGTGTCGGACTGGGGTATGTAGGGCCCACCGGGGGGAATGCAGTGGTAGGGGCCCATGTTAGGAGTGTGGCCTGCTACCTCATTGGTTTGACTAACCATTGGTTTGACTAACCATTTGACTAACCATTAAAGAGTGCAACGTCTGGGCCCATTCATAAATATATACAGTAAATTCAGCTGCTGCATTCATGATAATGTACCAGATTAATAACAGATTAATATCAGCAATGCACTTTAGAAGATACACCATAATCCAGTATAAAGTAACATATGTATAATTCAAGTGCACAGCCTGGAACCTGATCCTTAGAGCAGAAGGTGGGCCCCAAGGCAGTAGGGCCCACCGGTGGTTTCCCCTGTACCACTGAGGGCCAGTCCAAGCCTGACTGTATGGTAAAAATATCTACATAAGATTATTGATTGTATATAAAATATTGTGCATGTGAGTACAATTAAGGGTTTTATCGAATATTTTGTCTGCAACATACATCTGCACACAGTGATTTCCCATTGGAAGAGCTCAGTGTTAGTCACAGTTGGACACGCAGTTGTAAGGGGAAGTATTTTCTCCCCATGGGACTGCCAGTCTGCACTGTGATAACAGAGAGTGCTTGCTATAGGAAGCCACTCCCATGCTATCACAGGACCCCTACCCAGCTCATACTTGCCTACCTGACCCTCTCCATGAGGGAGAAAATGCTCTGTTCCTGGACTTTCCTGGTAATGTATGATTGCCATCACCTGTGGTGAAACACCTTTCTTATCAATTAACTAGCTCACCACAGGTGATGGCAATCATACATTACCAGGAAAGTCCAGGAACAGAGCATTTTGTCCCTCATGGAGAGGGTCAGGTAGGCAAGTATGATCCAGCTTCTAACAGCTGCAGCTGATACAGTCTCTAGAACAGTGTTGGACAGGGGCATGAAGGGCCTCCTGGGGAATGAGGTGTAGGGGGCCCAAGTTTAAGGGGTGTGATTAGCCACCAGCTGGGGTGTAGCCAGCCACAGAGGGGGATTTACCACAATGCAACCAAATCGGCTGGTTAACGCCCTGCTGGCCCCAGGGGGCTCGCCGACAAGGCTGTATAAAGGGCATTTCTGATGGACCACGAGCTTCACCGAAATTGTCAGAGAGCGGGGCTGGTTAAATACTCCCAGCAGGCTGTCATTGATTAGACAGCTGTTGGATGTTGGCTCCAGCGCATGCCTGTGTCCCCAGTCCTGTGGTACTGTGCATGAGACCAGCCGGGATGTGCACAGAAAAAACATGAGGTCTTCCAGTGTACTTTATTACAGTATGTTTCTAAATTTTAGATAAAATCCACCTACTTCAAATTCCAATCAGGCTGGAGTGGGGGATGGGGGGGGGGGGGGGGGGGAGGGACAGTGTTATTTTATTTACAGTGTATAACATCTGCCTGCTACAATCATGGCTGGGGAGGCGGCACACACTGACTGGTAATACAGTATATCAATATGCTATAATACTCTATTTTAGTAAGGGGGGGCACTCAAATAATGCAGTCAACACTAATATAAGTGGGAGTAATAATAAGTATTTTAAGGTATGGATGCCTGCATTATATATCAGTGCCACCCCACCCCTCACGCACACACAAACACACACACACACACACACACACACACACACACACACACACACATACACTGATTGTAGCTCGTCACCTATCCCCTATTAGCAGGTCACCCATCCCTTAAAATATTCATTATTGCACCCCTCAGTCAGTGACTCTATTGACTATATGTCAGTGCCTTTAGTGTGACTCCATTATGCAAGGTCTGACAATTAAGTTAGTGAACCCGCCACCATGCACTAGCGGATTTACCATTAGGCAACCAAAGCGGCTGCAAATAAATCTAGGTGTAGCAGAGACGTGCATTCAGAGGATATACAGTATTATGTCATACTGTAGAGTTCTTGTTATAAAAATTGTTAGAATAGAAATTAATTATTCTAAACATTTTATAGTCAAATCTCCAAATTTGCAGCTCTCCCGAGAGAAAGAAGCGATGAGACATTGACCAGATGTGCCACCCCTCAGATAGTCACTGGAACGGTGCCTGGAGCTGGGGGCGGGGCCGAGCTGCTTTCAATTATGCTGCAAAGAAAAAGGACACACTAAGGGGAGTATCCAATTAGCCCCGATGCCATGTAAAAATGGCTGGTTATCGCGATTAATGACCAATAATCATTTTTGCAGTATCCAATTAGAGGCTGAAATTAGACCCATGATTATGCGATAACACATGGGAATTGCTTTTCATTTTTAACAACTGCACCTCTGAATTTTTACAACAATTGTGGCTCCGGCAGGACACATCGCAGATTATGCTTTGAGTGCCTGAGACATTACTATCCCCCTTACTCACTGACCACATTTTATAACAGCATTTTATAACAGCATTATTTAAAACTCATTATTACACCACTCAGTCAGTGACTATATATAAATCACTAGTGAGGCCACATCTCAAGTACTGTGCACAACTATTGGCACCATACTACAAAAAGGATATCCTAGAACTAGAAAAGGTTCAGAGAAAGGCACCCAAATTGATTAAGAGGATGGAGACGCTAGAATACGAGGAAAGGCTTGATAGTCTAGGCATGTTTACACTGGAAAAAAGGAGATTAAGAGGGGACATGATTGACATTTACAAATATATAAGGGGTCAATACACAGAGCTAGCGGGGTTTTCTTTTTGGTAAGATCATCACAAAGGACACATGGACACCCACTTAGGTTAGAGGAGTGGAGATTTCGCACACAGAGACAGAAAGGTTCCTTCACAGTAAGGACAATACGTATTTGGAATTCCCTGCCTGAGAGAGTAGTAATGGTGGACTCGGTCATTACTTTTAAGAATGGCCTAGATAAATTCCAAATTGATAAGGATATACAGGGTTATGGTGGGTAAATCATGCACTTTAGTAATACAATTAATACATTCACCACAATCAAATTAGTCTTAAAAATATTACAGTGTAGGAAACCATAAACAGGTTGAACTTGATGGACAAATTGTCTGTTTTCAACCTCAGAAACTATGTTACTATGACTACATTGATTATATATCAGTGCCTTTCCCCACCCCTCACTGATTGTAGTGCCTGCTACAATCAGTGAGGAGGGGGGAGGCATTCATATACAAAGTCTGACAAGTTCAAAAACTCATCACAGTAAAAGTGCTACATACCTTATTACTGAATATCACTGGTTGCCTTCAAAGCACTTCCCTTGGGAAGCCATGCACCAATACCAGCACTTAGGCCACCCTTCAAAACTATTTTGGAACTGTTTTTGTAGGAGGCCTTCAGAGCTGCAGTCGTATTACTCCTGATGTCGTCAATGTCATCAAAATGCCTACCTTTCAATATTTCCTTTATCTTAGGGGACAGAAAAAAGTTAATGGGGACTAGAGCAGGAGAATAGGGAGGGTGTACCAGCACATTTATTTGTTTACTAGCTAAAAACTCCCTCACCAACAGTGGCGTCTGAGCAGGTGTATTGTTGTGATGCAAGATCCATGAGTTGTTGGCCAAAAGTTTGGATCGTTTCTGTCTAACTTTTCAAAGCAGCCTTTTCAGTTCTTCCAAATAGTAAACTTGATTGATGTTCAATAAAAATGGTCCCCTTTTCATTTGTGCACTATTTTGCTTCCATTTTTGCCAAGTTTAACAAGAAATTTAATATTCGTTCATTGCTCTAAATTAAGCTCCATCATACCCACAACAGCACAGCCAAAAAGGGTGTGTGGCTTTGTTGGAATGGGCGTGGCTTTGCATAAAGGGGCGTGGTATTGCAGGAAAAGACTTCCTTATACACCAGTTTTGCAACCTGCACGCCCAGACGTTAGCCACCACTGGAAAGAAAAATAATCCTGATTCATGCCCCTTACATTATTTGTCATTTTTCCTCCTTATAGTAATGCCCAGTATACATTATGCCACATACTGCAATGGCCCTTAGACATTATTCCACGCACAATAATGCACATGACACAATATGCACACACCATAATGCCCCCGACACATTATGCCACACACCGTAATGCCTGTGACACATAATGCCACACACCGTAATGCCTGTGACACATGACGACAGGAATCGCAATGCCCGTTATACATTATGCTACACACTGCAATGCCCCTGATAGATTATAGCACATACAATGCCTGTGACACATTATGACACACACTGCAATGACCCTGAGACATTATACCACATACCACAATGCCCGTTATATAGTATACAACACACAGTAATGCCCGACACATTATGACACATACCGCAATGTCCGTGATACATTATGCCACACACTGCAATGACCCTGAGACATTATACCACATATCACAATGCCCGTGATATAGTATACCATACACCATAATACCTGTGACACATACCGCAATGCCCGTTATACATTATGCCACACTGCAATGCCCCTGAGACATTATACCACATACCACAATGCACGTGATATAGTATGCCACACACCGTAATGCCTGTGACACATTATGACACACACCGCAATGTCCGTGATACATTATGCCACACACCGTAATGCCCATTACACATTAAGTCCTACAGTAAGGCTTCTAATTACATTTAAATTACCTGCTCGTTGCCAGGGGTTTCATGCTCTTGGTTCCATGCTCGTTGCCAGGGGTTTTCATGCTCAGGGTGTCATGCTCGTTGCCATGTGTTTCATGCACTGGGTGTCATGCTCGTTGCCAGGGGTTTCATGCACTGGGTGTCATGCTCGTTGCTAGGGGGTAGTGCTTGTTGCTAGGGCTGTGCTCCCAGTGCCACATATGTCCCCAGTGCCACATATTCCCCCACGGTGCCAGGTACTCACATGCCCCCAGTGCCAAATATAGCCCCCCCCCCAGTGCCACATATGCCCCCAGTGCCAGATATTCCCCCACAGTGCCAGGTGCTCACGTGCCCCCAGTGCCAAATATAGCCCCCCCCCATGTGCCAGGTACACATGCAGTGCGATATCCCCCTCAGTACCCCCCTAGTGCCATATATGCCCCCTCAGTGCCATATATGCCCCACACTTCCCCCCCAGTGCCATATATACCCCCTCAGTGCCCCCCAGTGCCATATATGCCCCCTCAGTGCCCCCTGTGCCATACATGCCCCCTCAGTGCCATATATGCCCCCTCAGTGCCCCCTGTGCCATACATGCCCCCTCAGTGCCATACATGCCCCCTCAGTGCCATATATGCCCCCTGTGCCATACATGCCCCCTCAGTGCCATATATGCCCCCTCAGTGTCCCCTGTGCCATACATGCCCCCTCAGTGCCATATATGCCCCTTCAGTGTCCCCCCCCCCTCGCTGCTGTGAAGGAGGGACAAGGAGGGCACAGCGCGCGCCTCTCTCATGTCCCTCCTGCATCTCCGTCTCTCTGGTCTAATAAAGGAAGTGCCGGTTCGTGAGCCAATCAGAGCTCACGAACTGCACTTCCTTTATTAGACCAGACGAACGGAGACGCAGGATGGACACTGGAGCGGCGCGCTGTGCCCTCCGTGTCCCGTTACAGCAGGGAGGGAGAGGAGTCAGCAGATTGACATGCGGACGCTCGTCCGCATGTCAATCTGCTCTAAATCAGTGGCGGCGCCCCCGCAGCCCCTCGCCCCTAAGCCACCGCGAGGGCTGCGGGGGCAGTAGTTACGCCACTGAACCATACTGAGGTTTCTGCCCAGTGCTGCCACGACAAGCACACAGTGACAAGTTTGCAAACTTAATTGTCAAACCTTGTATAATGGAATCATGCTAAAGGCACTAATATATACTGCTCAAAAAAATAAAGGAAACACTAAAATAACACATCCTAGATTTGAATGAATTTAATATTCTTATTAAATACTTTGTTCTTTACATAGTTGAATGTGCTGACAACAAAATCACACAAAAATGATCAATGGAAATCAAATTTATTAACCCATAAAGGTCTGGATTTGGAGTCACACTCAATATTAAAGTGGAAAACACACTACAGGCTGATCCAACTTTGATGTAATGTCCTTAAAACAAGTCAAAATGAGGCTCAGTAGTGTGTGTGGCCTCCACGTGCCTGTATGACCTCCCTACAACGCCTGGGCATGCTCCTGATGAGGTGGCGGATGGTCTCCTGAGGGATCTCCTCCCAGACCTGGACTAAAGCATCCGCCAACTCCTGGACAGTCTGTGGTGCAATGTGGCGTTGGTGGATGGAGCGAGACATGATGTCACAGATGTGCTCAATTGGATTCAGGTCTGGGGAACGGGCGGGCCAGTCCATAGCATCAATGCCTTCATCTTGCAGGAACTGCTGACACACTCCAGCCACATGAGGTCTAGCTTTGTCTTGCATTAGGAGGAACCCAGGGCCAACCGCACCAGCATATGGTCTCACAAGGGGTCTGAGGATCTCATCTCGGTACCTAATGGCAGTCAGGCTACCTCTGGCGAGCACATGGAGGGCTGTGCGGCCCCCCAAAGTAATGCCACCCCACACCATTACTGACCCACTGCCAAACCGGTCATGCTGGAGGATGTTGCAGGCAGCAGAACGTTCTCCTTGGCGTCTCCAGACTCTGTCACGTCTGTCACATTTGCTCAGTGAGAACCTGCTTTCATCTGTGAAGAGCACAGGGCGCCAGTAGCGAATTTGCCAATCTTGGTGTTCTCTGGCAAATGTCAAACGTCCTGCATGGTGTTGGGCTGTAAGCACAACCCCCACCTGTGGACGTCGGGCCCTCATACCACCCTCATGGAGTCTGTTTCTGATCATTTGAGTAGACACATGCACATTTGTGGCTTGCTGGAGGTCATTTTGCAGGGCTCTGGCAGTGCTCCTCCTGTTCCTCCTTGCACAAAGGCGGAGGTACCAGTCCTGCTGCTGGGTTGTTGCCCTCCACGTCTCCTGATGTACTGGCCTGTCTCCTGGTAGCGCCTCCATGCTCTGGACACTACGCTGACAGACACAGCAAACCTTCTTGCCACAGCTCGCATTGATGTGCCATCCTGGATGAGCTGCACTACCCTGAGCCACTTGTGTGGGTTGTAGACTCCGTCTCATGCTACCACTAGAGTGAAAGCACCTCCAGCTTTCAAAAGTGACCAAAACATCAGCCAGAAAGCATAGGAGCTGAGAAGTGGTCTGTAGTCACCACCTGCAGAACAACTCCTTTATTGGGGGTGTCTTGCTAATTGCCTATAATTCCCACCTGTTGTCTATTCCATTTGCACAACAGCATGTGAAATTGATTGTCAATCAGTGTTGCTTCCTAAGTGGACAGTTTGATTTCACAGAAGTGTGACTGACTTGGAGTTACATTGTGTTGTTTAAGTGTTCCCTTTATTTTTTTGAGCAGTGCATAATCAATACAGTCACTGACTGAGGGGTATAATAATGGGTATTATAAGGGATGGGGTACCTGCTAATAGGGGATGTGGGATGTGCTACAATCAGTGGGGGGAGGCACTGATATATAATGCAGGCAGCCGTATCTTATAAAACTTATTATTACACCCAATCACATTAGTTTTGACTGCATTATATAGCAGGTGCCCCATCCTTATAATACCCACTATTACACCCCCTTAGTCAGTTTGACTGTATTGATTACATATTGGTGCCCCCCTGAATGTAGCAGGCATCTCCTATACACGGTAGTACTTATAATAGAGTATAATAGCATATTGATATATCACCGGTCAGTGTGTGCCTACCCCACAGCCATAATTGTAGCAGGTAGATGTTATACACTGTACTTAAAATAACACTGCCCCCCACTCTTGCCTGATTGGATTTTGAAGTACATTAGGTGGGTTTTATGCAAAATAAAACAAAATGTAATAAAGTACACTGGAAGACCTATTTTTTTCTCTGTGCACATCCCGGCTCCTCTTTGCACCTCTGACATCATACACATACTGTATGTGTCAGGATGGGTTGCATGCACAATACTGCAGGACAAGAGACACAGGCGTGGGCTGGAGCTGGCACCCAACAGATGTCTAATCACTGACAGCCTGCGGGAGTTTTCCGCTAGACCAGCTCTCTGACAATTTCAGCGAAGTTTGTGGTCCGCCGGAAATGTCCTTTATACAGCCTTGTCGGTGGGACCCCTGGGACCCAGAGGGCCCTAAGCAGTTGCCATGGTTAACTTGCGGTAAATCCCCTACTGTGGGAGCAGCAATCCTGTCCTTGTCATTGCTTATTTCTATAATTCTGTGGGTACCACACAATGGCTCCTGTGGTAGCTGCAGTTTGTTCCTGTGTACATGTGCAGACTTTTCCCTTACTTCCTCTATTGGGGTCTGGGACTCAGGGTCGACAACAAAAAGGTCGACACACCTTAGGTCGACACCAATTGGTCGACACACCTTAGGTCGACATGGACAAAAGGTCGACAGGAACAAGGTCGACATGGAAAAAGGTCGACATGAGTTTTTTATGGGTTTTTTTGTGTCGTTTTCTTCGTAGAGTGACCGGGAACCCCAATTAGTGCACCGCGTCCCCTCGCTTCGGGCATGGTGCCTTCGCTCCGCTTCGCTCGGCACAGATTACCGTTCCAATCGTAGTCCACGTGGATCGTTAAGTATGAAAAGATTCAACAAACAAACAAACATAAAAAACTCATGTCGACCTTTTTCCATGTCGACCTTGTTCCTGTCGACCTTTTGTCCATGTCGACCTTTTGTCCATGTCAACCTAAGGTGTGTCGACCAATTGATGTCGACCTAAGGTGTGTCGACCTTTTTGTTGTCGACCTGGAGTCCGGATACCCTCTATTGGCCCTGCTCTGCAGTCTGGCCTCAGCAACAACAATATTGCTGGGCACACAAGTAATTCCCTGCTACATGGATCAGATGTCAGTTTAGAGGAGCAAAAAGGTCACAGGTTGAATCTTTGAGGTTTCTCATAGTACTCTACTTCATGGGTCTCCGGAGAACTGATGGAGGAGATGGAATGCTGTGGTCATCTGAAATATGAAGCAATTTAAAAGGGATGGTATCGGGATCCCGGGGCTTGGGAGCTGGCAGGCAAAATACCGACAGCGGCACCTGCAGCCTGTCCACCCCTTCCCGCAGCCTAACCCTCCCCGGTGGTGCCTAGCCATACCTCCCTTCCCAGCAGCGTAAACCTAACCCTCTCTCCATGCAGCCTTACTCTAACACTCCCTCCCTGCAGCCTAACCTCAACCCTCCCCCGCAGCCTAAACCTAATCCCACTTTCCCCCACGGCTTATCTCTCTGCAGTCCCAGCAGATCTTCATTTGGGATCCCGGCGATGACATTGCGATCCACGTCGGGATCCTGGTGTCAGTATTCCGATCCAGTGGTGCTGAGGGGGAAGGTTACTAATTACCTGGGCCCAGGTCTGATGGAGAGGCCCAGTGGGTGCCCAGGTTCCCCTTCCTTACCTGGCAGCAGCGGCTGCAGCTCTTCTCCTCAGCTCAGAACACACTGCTCTGGGCTGGGCTGCAGTGAGGCCAGGGAGGCGCTTAAAATTGTATTTTTCTGCATTTTTTTCTCAGAGTACGTGGCCTGTGATTAGGCCACACTCCCTGAAAAGTACCAGGGCTCAGCCAGGCTCTCTACTGCCCTGTTACGAGCAGTGTCTGGATTCCTGCGTCAGTATTCCGACTACCGAAGTCCAAAACACCGAGATCCTGACCGAATCCCATTTAAAATGTCATATATATATATATATATATATATATCTTTTAAACTCTTTATTTATTCAGAGAGACAAGTCAAATTCAAGACAATAAAAGCATGAAGAGAATTGAACAAATGACTCTCAGATTTTCAAGAATTATACATTACAAAAAAAAAAACCATAAAGAAAGAAGGGGGAAAGGGAGGGGGCGAGAGAAGAGTGGGAAGGGAAAGATGGAAACAACAGGAAGAAGAAGGGAACAGGTGTAAGACAAGGTACAATACATTACGTAAATAAGATTTTAAACCTACCGGTAAATCTTTTTCTCCTAGTCCGTAGAGGATGCTGGGGACTCCGTAAGGACCATGGGGTATAGACGGGCTCCGCAGGAGACATGGGCACTCTAAAGACTTTATATGGGTGTGCACTGGCTCCTCCCTCTATGCCCCTCCTCCAGACCTCAGTTAAAGAACTGTGCCCAGAGGAGACGGGCAGTACGAGGAAAGGATTTTTGCTAATCTAAGGGCGAGATACAAACTAGCCCACACCATACACACCGTACAGCATGGAATATACCAAACCAGTTAACAGTATGAATAAAACAGCATCAGCCAGAGACTGATCACAACTGTAACATAACCCTTATGTAAGCAACAACTATATACAAGCCTTGCAGAAATTGTCCGCACTGAGACGGGCGCCCAGCATCCTCTACGGACTAGGAGAAAAAGATTTACTGGTAGGTTTAAAATCTTATTTTCTCTTACGTCCTAGAGGATGCTGGGGACTTCGTAAGGACCATGGGGATTATACCAAAGCTCCAGACCGGGTGGGATAGTGCGAATGACTCTGCAGCACCGATTGAGCAAACATGAGGTCCTCATCAGCCAGGGTATCAAACTTGTAGAATTTTGCAAAAGTGTTTGAACCCGACCAAGTAGCTGCTCGGCACAGCTGTAATGCCGAGACGCCTCGGGCAGCCGCCCAAGAAGAACCCACCTTCCTAGTGGAATGGGCCTTTACCGAATTTGGTAATGGCAATCCCACCATAGAATGAGCCTGCTGAATTGTGTTACAGATCCAGCGAGCAATAGTCTGCTTAGAAGCAGGAGCGCCAACCTTGTTGGCCGCATACAGGACAAACATAGCCTCTGTTTTCCTAACTCTAGCCGTCCTGGCTACATACATTTTTAAGGCCGTGACTACATCCAGGGACTTGGAATCCTCCAAGTCACCCGTAGCCACCGGCACCACAATAGGTTGGTTCATATGGAACGACGAAACCACCTTAGGTAGAAAATGAGGACGAGTTCTCAACTCCGCTCGATCCACATGGAAAATCAGATATGGGCTCTTGTGAGACAAAGCCGCCAATTCAGACACCCGCATCGCAGATGCCAAGGTCAACAACATGACCACTTTCCAAGTGAGAAATTTGAACTCCACCGTTTGAAGAGGTTCAAACCAGTGTGATTGCAGGAACCGTAACACCACGTTAAGGTCCCACGGTGCCACTGGGGGCACAAAAGGAGGTTGGATGTGCAGTACTCCTTTCACAAAAGTCTGGACCTCTGGGAGAGAAGCCAACTCCTTCTGAAAGAATATAGATAAGGCCGAAATCTGCACCTTAATGGAGCCTAACTTTAGGGCCATATCCACTCCTGTCTGTAGAAAATGGAGAAAACGACCCAGCTGAAAATCTACCGTAGGAGCATTCTTGGCTTCACACCAAGACACATATTTCCTCCAGATACGGTGATAATGCCTTGCCGTTACCTCCTTCCTAGCTTTGATTAGAGTAGGGATGACTTCCCCCGGAATACCCTTCCTAGCTAGGATTTGGTGTTCAACTGCCATGCCATTAAACGTAACCGCGGTAAGTTCTGGAACACGCAGGGCCCCTGTTGTAACAGATCCTCCCTGAGAGGAAGAGGCCACGGATCTTCTGTGATCATTTCCTGAAGATCTGAATACCAGGCCCTTCGAGGCCAATCTGGAACAATGAGTATTGTCTGCACTCTTGTTCGTCTTATGATTCTCAATAATTTTGAGATGAGTGGAAGAGGAGGGAACACATAGACCGACTGAAACACCCACGGTGTCACTAGGGCGTCCACCGCCACTGCCTGAGGGTCCCTCGACCTGGAACAATACGTCCAAAGCTTTTTGTTGAGGCGTGACGCCATCATGTCTATTTGAGGAAGTCCCCAACGACTTGTTACTTCTGCAAAGACTTCTTGATGAAGCCCCCACTCTCCTGGATGGAGATCGTGTCTGCTGAGGAAGTCTGCTTCCCAGTTGTCTACTCCCGGGATGAAGACTGCTGACAGAGCGCTTACATGATTTTCCGCCCAGCGAAGAATCCTGGTGGCTTCTGCCATCGCTGCTCTGCTCCTTGTCCCGCCTTGGCGGTTTACATGCGCCACAGCTGTGACATTGTCTGACTGAATCAGAACGGGTAGGTTGCGAAGAAGATTCTCCGCTTGCTGTAGGCCGTTGTATATGGCCCTTAATTCCAGCACATTGATGTGTAGACAAGCCTCCTGGCTTGACCATATTCCCTGAAAATTTCTTCCTTGTGTGACTGCTCCCCATCCTCGGAGGCTTGCGTCCGTGGTCACAAGAACACAATCTTGAATGCCGAACCTGCGACCCTCTAGAAGGTGAGCACTCTGAAGCCACCACAGTAGAGATACCCTGGCCCTGGGGGACAGGCTTATTCTCCGATGCATTTGTAGATGGGACCCTGACCACTTGTCCAGAAGGTCCCACTGAAAAGTTCTCGCATGGAACCTGCCGAACGGAATGGCCTCGTAGGCCGCCACCATCTTTCCCAATACTCGAGTGCATTGATGAGCTGACACTCTTTTTGGTTTTAACAGGTCCTTGACCATGTTCTGGAGTTCCTGTGCTTTTTCCATTGGGAGAAAAACCCTCCTTTTTTCCCGTGTCCAGAATCATGCCCAAAAATGCCAGCCGAGTTGTCGGAACCAACTGCGACTTTGGTACATTTAGAATCCAGCCGTGTTGTTGTAGTACTCTCAAGGAGAGAGACACGCTCTTCAGTAACTGATCTCTCGATCTTGCCTTTATCAGGAGATCGTCCAAGTATGGGATAATTGTGACTCCCTGCTTGCGCAGGAGCACCATCATTTCCGCCATTACCTTGGTGAAAATTCTCGGGGCCGTGGAAAGCCCAAATGGCAACGTCTGAAACTGGTAATGACAATCCTGTACAGCAAATCTCAGGTACGCCTGATGAGGAGGATATATGGGGACATGAAGGTATGCATCCTTTATGTCCAGAGACACCATAAAATCCCCCCCTTCCAGGCTGGAGATCACAGCCCGGAGAGATTCCATCTTGAATTTGAACCTCTTCAAATATAGGTTTAGGGATTTTAGATTTAGAATTGGTCTGACCGACCCGTCCGGCTTCGGGACCACAAACAGGGTTGAATAAAACCCCTTTCTCTGTTGCCCTAGGGGAACCTTGATAATCACCTGTTGTTGACACAGTTTCTGTATGGCAGCTGAAACTGTTTCCCTCTCTGGGGGAGAAGCTGGCAAGGCCGATTTGAAAAATCGGTGTGGAGGCACATCTTCGAACTCCAGTTTGTAGCCCTGGGATACAATTTCGATCACCCAAGGATCCAAATCTGACTGAACCCAGACTTGCTGAAGAGATGAAGACATGCCCCCACCGGTGCGGACTCCCGCAGCGGAGCCCCAGCGTCATGCGGTTGATTTTGTAAAGGCCGGGGAGGATTTTTGTTCCTGGGAACTAGCCGTAGCTGGTGCTCTTTTCCCTCTACCTTTACCTCTGGCGAGGAAGGAAGAGCCCTGACCCTTTCTGAACTTATGCGACCGAAAGGACTGCATCTGGTATTGAGGTGTTTTCTTTTGCTGTGGGGGAACATAAGGCAAAAAAGAAGACTTACCCGCGGTAGCTGTGGAAACCAGGTCCGCGAGGCCCTCCCCAAATAAAACTTCACCCTTGTAAGGCAAAGCTTCCATATGTCTCTTTGAATCAGCATCACCTGTCCATTGACGGGTCCACAGGGACCTTCTAGCAGAAACTGCCATGGCATTGGCTCTTGAACCCAACAGCCCAATATCTCTCGCAGCCTCTCTCATATATAACGCTGCGTCCTTAATGTGACCCAAGGTCAACAAAATACTATCCTTATCTAAGGTGTCAATGTCCGATGACAAGTTATCTACCCACGCTGCAATTGCGCTACCAACCCATGCCGATGCTACCGCCGGCCTGAGTAGGGCTCCAGTATGCGCGTAAATTGATTTTAAGGTAGTTTCCTGCCTGCGATCCACAGGATCTTTTAGGGCCGCCGTGTCCGGGGATGGTAGCACCACCTTTTTGGATAAGCGCGTCAAAGCCTTGTCCACCGTGGACGAGGATTCCCACCATAACCTGTCCTTTGAGGGGAAAGGATACGCCATAATAATTCTCTTGGGAACCTGCAGTCTCTTTTCTGGAGTTTCCCAAGCCTTTTCAAATAAAGTGTTCAGCTCATGAGATGGGGGAAACGTTACCTCAGGTTTCTTCCCCTTAAACATGCAGACCCTCGTGTTAGGGACAGAAGGGTCCTCTGTGATATATAATACATCTTTTATTGCAATAATCATATATTGAATACTCTTGGGTGTAACCTCGCATCATCATAGTCGACACTGGAGTCAGAATCCGTGTCGGTATCAGTGTCTGCTACCTGGGAAAAGGGACGTTTATAGGACCCTGAAGGGTCTTGTGACACCGCCAAATCCATGGATTGACTCCCTGCTTTGTCCTTGGACTCTGCTTTGTCCAATCTCTTATGCAATAAAGTCACATTTGCATTTAACACATTCCACATGTCCAACCAATCCGGTGTCGGCTGTGCCGACGGAGACACCACCACCATCTGCTCTGCATCCTCCCTTGATGAGCCTTCCGCTTCAGACATGTCGGCACACACGTACTGACACCCCCACACACACTGTGATTTATGAATATGGGGACAGCCCCCCAATAAGGCCCTTTGGAGAGACAGAGAGAGAGTATGCAGGGCCGGCAACAGAAATCTTGGGGCCCGGTACACTGATTTCTATGGGGCCCCCCATAACCACCGATTCCCCCCCACACTTTTCATCCCCTTCTCCAAGCATTGCATGTACATTTAAGGTACTATATAAACATAAAAACTATAGATCATGTATAAAAACAGGTTCCACGCTATGTGGGGGGTCCGCTGTGTTGGGATTGTGCTGCAATACAGGTGTTGGTGCAGTCACTAAGTGGCTCCCTCCGCTGTGCCTGGGTTCTGCTGCCAGACAGGTGGAAGTGCTGTAACTGCTGCGGCTTCTTTCCTCAGTTGCACCAAGCAGTACTAGCACAGATGAGGATGATGCGGCAGGGCATGGTGTTGTGTACAGTATACAGAATAACACTGTAATCTGAGTATATCAGATCACTGTAATCGTAGGGGCATAATTATTATTATTAATATTTTTACAAGGCAGGTTGTTGTGTGACTTGTAGTGCTGCTACATGTGGGTATAACGTGGTGCATAGTGTGCACCAAGTTATACTCACATGTAGCTGCAGCACAAGTCACACAACAACCTGCCTGATAATAATAATTCCCCTTCCATTAATATGATCTGATATACTCAGTGCCGTCCTAATCTCTCTGTGTATTATATGATCATCTGACATGCATGCATGCATGCATGTATGCAGATGCATCCATGATATGTGCCTGCCTGCAGCCCGCCCCAAACTAAACCCAAAGCCCCAAACAAACTCTGAGGGGTAAATTTACTAAGCTCCCGATTTTGACCGAGATGCCGTTTTTTCATCAAAGTGTCATCTCGGTAATTTACTAAGCAATAATCACGGCAGAGATGAGGGCATTCGTAATTTTTTTGAAGTAGTTGTAAAAATTTACGAATGAATACACCATCGGTCAAAATACGCCTGTTTAGATATGAATCTCGGTCATTTACTAACCATTCGTAATTGTAATGTCTGCCGTGAAAATGCATTTGCGGCCGTGAAAAACTACAAATCGTAAAAAAGTCCAAAAAAAAAACGCACCTGCTTTTGAAAAGCGTGTTTACATGTGTACTCAATTATCCATTACTCACACCTGAATGTTTGGCCCTATAAAAGTGTTCCAGGCACATTTTGAAATTCTCTCACTCTGAAATGGCTGCTGTGGTGTGTGCCAATGAGTTTCTGTTTGCTGTGGGATACCTTAGACTGCTCCATGAGGCTTCCAGAAATCAGGGCCAGGTAAGTGAACATGGTCAGCAGGTTGTCCAGGTGCCGCGGAGGCTGCGCCAGCCACGTTTTTTTAGGGGTCGTTTAAACTTAAACGCATTGTCCGATGATAGGGTCATACAGATGTTCCGCCTAAATAGAACCAACATTTTCCGCCTGTATGACCTTGTCAAACTGGGACTAGACCCTGAGACAGCACGCTCTCGCTCTGTCTCAGGCTTGCACAAACTCCTGGCTGTGTTACACTTTATGGCTACTGGGAGCTTCCAGGCTGTGGCAGGCGACGTTATTGGTATCTCACAGCCAACCTTTTCAAAATATTTGAATCAGGTGAGTCAAAAAATACATAGCCGGTTATGTCTAAGTGTTGCTTCTGTAAGCTCTTACAACACAGTATTGTATAGAATACCTAACATGACACTCACCTTAGATTGTTTAATGTCCACTCAGGTTTTGGATGTCTTGGATCCACATATTAATGCCTCAATCTGCTTCCCTACCCAGGAGTCGGAGTGGCGTGCTGTCAGGGTAGCTTTCTATGAGCTTGCAAGCATGCCCAATGTGCTGGGGGCCATAGATTGCACACACGTTCAGCTGAGATCACCTAGGGGCCGTCAATATATATATACTAATAGACATATGGCCCAATCCACTAATGTCCGGGTGGTCTGTGATGCAAAATTAAAAATTATGAGTGTTGTTGCAGGTTACCCTGGTGGCTGCCATGACTCCTTCATCCTCAGTCAGTCATCGCTCTTCGATAAATTTGAGGACGGACAAATGCCTGATGGCTGGCTGCTGGGTATGTTTAAAATGTGTTGTGTGTATGTCTTTTAACAACAAACTCTATTTTTGACTAGGGTAATTAATAATCTCACACATGTACTAATGTTGACTATATCTTTTTTTCAGGTGATGGTGGTTACGGCTGCTACTCTTGGCTCCTTACTCCATTGTCCCATCCTGATTCTCCTGCTGAACACAGTTACAATCATGCACATAAGGCTACGCGGAATGTGATAGAAAGATGTTTTGGTCTGCTGAAATCACGGTTTCGGTGTCTGGATAAATCTGCAGGCCTTTTGTTGTATAGTCCCTCAAAGGTGACTAGAATTGTGTTCTGCTGCTGTTTTCTCCATAATCTGTGTTTAAGTCAACATCTGGCACATGATGAGGGAGAAAGCAGTCAGCAAGCAGAGGAGTTAGAAACATCTGGTGACAGTGTGAGTACATATGTAGGGAGGCAGGTACGGCAAGAAGTGATTCATCTGTATTTTTCGGGTAAGTTTTTGTTGGATGTAATTATCCTTTACTAAACACTTTGCAATACAAACAATTGTGTGTTTTGTTACTTACTGTTTGTTGTTTATAGTGGTGTGTACATTGTAGTTAGTTTATGTAATCAATACATTGTCATTCATTACCCCATAAAAACATACATACATACATAGCAGCTTCTACAATGTTTGAGACGGACACAGGAAGTTGTGTGTTTGTCAAAACAAATTTTTTATTGCGTTACTCAAAATTTTTTCATGTATTATTTTTTGCGCTTGTGTGTGCTGGGTGCTGTGCTTTGTGCTGGCTCACTGGCACGTGCTCGGGAGGATCGCCGAACAGGGGAGGTTACTGGCGTTTGGATAGGGGTCGTGGTTCCAGAGCTGGAGGTCACTTGTTGTGCTGCCATCAATGTTATGTTGTTGCTCAAATTATTTATGCTGGCATTCAGTTGTGTGTTGGTTGCAGTGTGGCTGGCTACAATCCTGGATAAAGATTCATTCACAACCTGGTTGTGCTGTATTAGTTGTATGAGTGTTTGGTGCTGGCGCTGTTGCTCATCAATGATGCGCGTTAAATGAGCCAGCATTTGGTTGTTGTCTGCCCGTATTTGCTCCATCGATGTTGCGATTCGGCCTACTTGGACAATCAGTCTGCCCGAGTTGCGACTAATGCGCGGTAGATGATGGGGCAGACTGGCAAGGTGTTGGGTATGTGCGGTCAGGCTGGCATTGCTTTGGGTCTGTTGGCTTGTCCAACTGGACCAAAAGTCATCTGGAATTTGTGGCTGGGGTGGAGCTTGTACCAGTTGGGGACTCATGGAGGCTTGGGGGATATCCTGCGGCTGTATTGGCTGGCTCGGGTCAACAGGTGTTAGTTGCAGTGTGAATGTTGCCTGTTGGTCTTGTCCCTGCTGGTCCACGTCGGGCATCAAGCTTGGCTCTGTATGGGGTGGACAACATGCACTGTTTACTTTACAAATAATATTTTTGCTAGTTCTAAACATTTCTACATTCATAATACTCCATTATTTTTGTATTTTGAGTTGTGTTTTTAAACTTATAATTTATTTGGTTTCCAAACACATATATACCATCACAGGCGTGCACATAGACTGACTTGCGGAATCCTCACCTAACTACCTCCCCTCCACAGCATTACAGTGTTCTGTCACCTCCCCTGTCCAGGATATAGACTGCTTACCTGGATATTCCCGAGGAGCGGAGCAAGTAAGCAGTCTACATACAGGACAGGGGAGGTGTGTGAACACTATAATGGTGTGGAGTGGGTGTTGTTTTTTTACTTTAAGCCAGTAATGTGTTGTTATTTTTATGTGCACGTGTGTGGCCTAAATTTTAACAAATGTCTGTTCATTTTTAAATTTGATGTTGGCGATAGCAACCACTAAGATATTGATAAATTATGCTTTTGCACCTTTAAAAATTTAAGACGTAACATCACATTGTTTGTTATGGCAAACATGTAAGCTCAACTGCAACTCACATCATAGTAACTGTACTGTGTAGATGATTTGCTATGTGTTTAGTTTATGTTTTGACTCACCAGATAACTGAGGTGATCTGGGCTCATCACTCTGTGGACTCGCCAATAGTGCCTGTGGTGGCTGGGGTGAGACTGCAGAAATGCGCCGCCTGGGTGGGGAAGATGGAGCCGCAGATTCAGAGACAAGACGCCGTGTCTTACTTGGCCTCCTGGGTAAGTGCCCCGAGCCCTGTGATGGGCGCCTTAGAGGAGGGCGGCTTACAGAAGCAGAACCTATGAGAATATATAAACATTAATATTTTGTACTTCTATGTGTTTGCAGAATATGTGACTACAGTGAATTCTTACCTGCAATCCCAGCATCATCCTGAGTTGTCTGTGGCCTGTCTGGCCGGCTGGTCTGTCGGACTGTTGAAAAAGTTGTAAAAACATTATGACCATACTTTGTAAAAAAATGCTAACTGCAAAGCCTTAGTGTACTGTAACCATCTTGTACGTTATGTAAATTAAACTAATTTCTGCTTAAGATCTCCGTGATTCCTTAATTTGTTATGTATATAAAAATGTACATGGTGTTGCACAAAAATAAAATGTTACATTGATGAATTATGTGTCAGATATTGCATAGATTGATTACTTGCAACTTGAGCCAAAATGTAAATTAAAAGTTTATTTAAAAATTGATTTTTTTAAAAAAACATCAGAACAAGCTGCTATTAGATACAACAGCTATGTCCAAGCAAGATCTCATATTAATTATTGCAACTACACATACCAGCATGCACTGCACCTGATTTTGCATTATAAATTTATAAAAATACAGCCAAGGCAAGATGGGAAATGCAGTTTAAAAACACAAAAACAGCATAAGGGTGCATAGGCCTGCAATACATGACCAACAATGTATGCATACTTTTTAAAAATAATTTCTCCACCATTATCATTTTGCACACTTTAAAATATAATTTCGATTTATCAAACTCACCATCCTGCGTGGGTCGGTCCGAATCCCGGACATGAGTTGCAGACACCACTTCTGCTGGAATCAGTGCCCGCACAGGCTCCTCCCACTCCCGATAGGTTACCCGGAAAGGGGGGCCACCCCCGGTTTTGCGTGCTGATTTAGCCTCTTTGGCCATCTTGGCCTTGACACGGCGCTTTATGTCATAGAACCTCTTGCGACACGTGTCCTCAGTCCGCCTCACCACACCCTCACTATTTACGGCAACTATTACTTTCCCCCACAGGACAGACTTCCTGCGGGAGGACACCTTGGCAGCATCCTGCCCAAACAATTGCCGATGGTGCTTCATCAGCTCACGCACCAACGCCATGTTTTCAGCATAGCTGAACTTAATATTCCTGCCAGTCTTGGTAGTGGTGCGTGGCTGCGGAGCCACAGCACCATCACTCTCACTGGAGAATGCAGCAACAGGCACCCCCTCCTCCTCCTCCTCACTAACCTCCTCCCTCTCACTAACCCCCTCCACCTCACTCACCTCCTCCACCTCACTAACAGCCTCCACCTCACTAACCGCCTCCCTCTCACTAACCTCCTCCACCACACTGACCTCTGAGTCAGACATGAGGACAAACAACACAAAACACAGAAAAATCAATACAGAAAACACACTCCTCCACTACTACTACTACACACCACACAGCCAACACACACGCTCACTCACTCACAAACAATGACAAAAGACTATAAAAAAAAAACAAGGACAAAAAAGTTTACAAACTGTGAAAAAACAATACTACAAATATGACAAGACTACTTACACACACAGTACAGCACTCAACAATCACAAAACTCCGCACCAAATCCACCAAAAACTCCACCAAACTCACCAACTCCAAATACACCTTCCTCTCTCCTCTCCACTAGCTAAACCCACGAGGTGCGGTGTGTTTGGGGCGGTTTTATAGTAATGTGCACAGACACTCCTCCATCACGAATACAACCAATCACGGACGCGTGACAAAAACGAAACTTAGGACTAAAAACGCGGCCGCAACATCAAAATCACTGCCGTAACAGACATGTGACGCAGTCGTAAAATAAACTAAAAACACGGCCGCAAAACACCCAAATCGGCCGCATTCTACACCAGAAAACCACGAATGACATCGACATCGGACAAAACAAAAAATACGAATACGACAGCTTAGTAAATCCGTCGTAACAAATTCAAAAAGTTGCAGTTTTACACTTTCGATGTCATTCGTGATTATTCTCCCACCAAATCGGGAGAATTACGAATCTTAGTAAATTTACCCCTGAGTCTGTTCTGCTGGAGAGCCGAGCGCGCCTGCAGTGCACTGTGCACACACTTGGCTTACCAGTCCAGCAACACACAGGCACAGCCGTCGGCGTCGCTAATCAGCCAGGCTCCGAGTGACCAGTGACCTCTATGCCACAACAAGGTGCCAACAGTCCCGCTCCTGCTTGGCCACGCGCTCCTCACACAGCAGAGACAGCTAGGCGGGCAGGGAGGACTCGGAGGGGAGGTCCAGACGCTGCATCATGTGCAACGTCATTGCACTGCACACGGGGACTGGCTGACAGCTGATCTGGGGCACTGACAGGTGACCACAGGGCTCGGGGGGGGGGGGGGGGGGGCGTTGAACAAAAAAAAGGCACTGTCTGATTCCTTTTGACTATACGGCGGCGGACCGCGCGATGCAGAAATTTATAGAATTATTTAAATCTATGGCATGATGCTGCCACCGCTGGACCTTGGGGCCCCTCACAGCGTGGGGGCCCGGGATGGATGTCCCCTTTGACCCCCCCTGTCGCCGGGCCTGAGAGTATGCCAGCACACACCCAGCGCCAGTAGACACTGAAAACACAGTCCCAGCCTATACAGCGCTTTTTTGTATATGTGATCTGCGCCAAATAAATGTGCCCCCCCTCGTTGTTTATCCCCTGTTACTTGGTTCAGCAGGGGAGAGTCCGGGAGCAGCTTCTCTGCAGCATGCTGTGGAGAAAATGGCGCTGGTTAGTGCTGGAGGATCAAGCCCCGCCCCTCGAAGGCGGGCTTTGGTCCCGCTCAATTTTTTTATATTGGCGGGGTTTTATAATATACTGCCTCCGCAGTACCTAAGCCTGGTGCCAGTCTTATTTGAGGTAATTATTGCTGCCCAGGGCGCCCCCCCCCCGCGCCCTGCACCCTTGCTGTGCCTGTATGTGTGTGGGAGCAATGGCGCGCAGCGCCACCGCTGCGCGGTACCTCACTAAAGATCTGAAGTCTTCTGCCTCCTGTGAAGTCTTCTTTCTTCATATACTCACCCGGCTTCTATCTTCCGGCTCTCTGAGGAGGACGGCGGCGCGGCTCCGGGATGAACAGCGAGGACGACACCTGTGTTCCGACCCTCTGGAGCTAATGGTGTCCAGTAGCCTAGGACGCAGAGCCTATCAGTAAAGTAGGTCTGCGTCTCTCCCCTCAGTCCCACGAAGCAGGGAGCCTGTTGCCAGCAGTTCTCCCTGAAAATAAAAAACCTAACAAAAGTCTTTTCAGAGAAACTCAGTAGAGCTCCCCTGCAGTGCATCCAGTCTCCTCTGGGCACAGGATCTAGCTGAGGTCTGGAGGAGGGCATAGAGGGAGGAGCCAATTCACACCCATCTAAAGTCTTAGAGTGCCCATGTCTCCTGCGGAGCTCGTCTATACCCCATGGTCCTTACGGAGTCCCCAGCATCCTCTAGGACGTAAGAGAAAATAATAATAGATTACAATAAAGTAATGCATACATGGACAAATGCATGGATTCCAATCAGGAGGACCTGAGGATGGCATATAGGACCCATCAAGAGCGAACAATCTGTTCATTATCAACTACTGGTTAAGGTGGGGGAGGAGATGAAGAGTAGGTCATGGGGTCCCAAATAAGATCAAATTTATGAAGATAGTATGTAATTTTCTCCACACTTGCTTTAAACCATACATAATTGACAAAAGCAGGAACTGCAGGGTTGTCAGTGGACTTCCAATTTCTAGCAATCAGAGATTTAGCCACATCTAAAATGTGGGGAAACAATTTGTTCTGAGAGAAATCCACATCTGGTAATGGATGGGCAAGTAAGAACACCCATGGGCCCAAGAAGAGCGGAAGGCCTGAGAGCGATCTTAAAAGAGGAAGGACCACATTCCAAAGTGGTATTATATAGGGGCATGTACACCAGATGTGGAAGAGAGTTCCTCGGTGGCCAATGGTCCGCCAACAAACAGGGGTGGAAGAGGGAAACATTTTAGATAGTTTGTCTGGAGTATAATATCATCTGTATAATATTTTATAGGAGGTTTCCTTGATCTGGGTTGAGATAGAACTTTTAGCTATTCCCTCTCTCACGTCTACCCAGCAGAAGTCATCCGGGGGGTGACCCAGGTATTTTTCCCACTCCTGTTCGTGATGGACCCGAGGGGCCGAGGTGACCTCGATTAGCATTGAGTAAATAGAAGAGATCATGGGGGTAATTCCAAGTTGATCGCAGCAGGAAATTTTTTAGCAGTTGGGCAAAACCATGTGCACTGCAGGGGAGGCAGATATAACATGTGCAGAGAGAGTTAGATTTGGGTGGGTTATTTTGTTTCTGTGCAGGGTAAATACTGGCTGCTTTATATTACACTGCAAGTTAGATTGCAGATTGAACACACCCCACCCAAATCTATCTCTCTCTGCACATGTTATATCTGCCTCCCCTGCAGTGCACATGGTTTTGCCCAACTGCTAACCAAATTCCTGCTGCGATCAACTTGGAATTACCCCCCATGCCTCTACGAAGAGGGTTCCTCAAACTGAATTGTTCGAAAAGGGTAAGGGAGCGGAGGACATCAGACTGAGGAAGAGACAGAAGGAAGTGACAAATCTGAAAATATTCAAAAAAAGGTGGCGACACGGAAGGGAACGTCCCCTTAATATCATCAATAGAAGCCCAGGAGTCACGGATGCAGAGATTAGATACGAAACATAACCCTGCCTCTTGACAAAGCCTAAAATGTAGAGGAGACACCCCGGGAGGAAAGGAAGGGTTATTTCAGAGCAGAACAAGGAGAGAGAAAGGAGAGGACAGCTTAAACCGAGAGAAACAGAGTTCCAAGGAGACAGATAGCAATTAAGGGAGGGGAGAAGATTAACCAGGGAACATCTATGAACCTTGCTCAAACCACATTTGGAAGCCAAAGAGCGGACACCCAGAGAGTGAGCCTCCAAGTCAACCCAAGAGATAGAGCCCGGAGGGGGCATAAGTAGCGGCTATCTGGTTTAAATGACACGCTAAATAGTACAATTTTACATCTGGGAATACCCTCCCACCAACAGATCTAGGGAGTTTGAGGATATTCAGGGAGATTCTGATGGAATCAGGCAGGAGATACAGCTCATCAGCATTAAGCTGATGCACTGTGGGCTCAGGTGGGGATTGTCGGAGGGGGCAGTTTTCATTCCCCTGTTCCGGCAAGCAAGATGTTCCTGCATCGCCTCGGTAATGAGGCAAATCAGGAACTGTTATAGCGGCACGGTCTGTGCAGCTATAATACATCTCTCCCACAAATCTCTATTGACCCTAATTTAAGTTTCATATAACTTTGAAGGTAAAGAGCAACATTTTGGTTTAAAGAAAAATACATTGGTTTATTGTAGCAGATATATGTATAGGTACAGTAATACCCCTTTCAGACAGAGAAAACAACCTGGTAATTTCCCAGCACGGGCGGGGTTGACCCAGGATTTTTTTCTGTCTGAAAGGGTCGACCCGACACTGAATTACCGGGACTTCGACCCAGGTCTTTCCCTGATCTTACATGGGTTGCTGGCTGTCTGAAAGGGTCCGACCCAGGATTTTAGAAATGGGTCGTGGTTAACAGAGCTTATTGGCTGAGCTGGCGGGGCACTGGCTGATTGCCTGAGCAGCAGGTTCTATCTGATTGGCTGAGCAGACGTGGCACTGGCACAGGCATCTTACGTCACAATTGTGCTGCAGGGGAGACAGAGAGAGAGAGAGAGACAGCATGGCACACTGGGAGGAGGAAGAGATCTGGGAGCTGCTTCATATTAGAGGTGAGGAGGAGATCTGGAAGCAGATCACTGGGACAGTGAAGGACGCCACACTGTACACCAACATCGTCAAGATACTTACCTCAAGGGGCATTGTGCGGACACAGCAGCAGGTAGTGAATAAATTGAAAGCTCTCAGAAAATATTACAACAAAGTTCACAACCACAACAGGAGGAAAAGTGGCGCTGCTATAATGGAGTGGGTTTTTCTGTGATCAGTGCAATGAAGTATTTGCCAATTCTGCACTGTTTAATCCCATTGCCATTTCATCATCCAGTTGTGCGTCATCATGAAGCGCTAACCTGGAGAACAGCCAATCCAGCCCACAGACGCCACCAATGCTGTCTGATGACATCACTGAGATCAGCGACACCAAGCCGATGGCTGCCATGGGGGACACAGTCACCAATACTATCGAGGATGTGGTCGATGCCAGTGGAAGCAGCACAGGGACACCGACTTCTGCACAAACTGAGACCCCGAAGTTGCATAGGAACAGTAAGTTTTTATTTTTTTTACTTTACACACACCTAAGATATTTTTTTCAATTAAAATCTAGTATACAGTATGGGCCATATTCCACAATGATGTTGTTTGCACTTGTTATTAATTCTTAAAGGCTGTGTTACACATTCAGTTCCTGACTGTCATGTATTTCATCAATATCTTAAGGTCACATTAGCTGTTGCACCATTTATGAGTAATAACGACTGCTAACAACATCATTGGCTGGTTACACACCTGCACGCTTATAGCACAAATGATCCTTTAGAAAGGACAATTCATGCATAACATGCAGTGCTTGTACAATTGCGCACTTCCATCACACATGATATCTGTGTCTTGGCCGATACTCAAAATGTATATGTTGCATTGTGAAGCTAGTGCACAGGAGGTAGAAGGCCTCAAGCGCATATATGCTGACATCACTGCTATTTGATTTTTCAAATTCTCCCCCCCTCCCTCCATTTCTAGTCTTTGACGTACCTGAATGGGAGAAAAAAACTTAAAAGACGGAGAAAGCTACGCGCATAATGACAAGAATCCTGGTCAATCAGCTGCGAGATTCTGATGCTGAAATGCAGGAATAGAATAATGCCCGACTCCTACAGTTTTTTGACAATGAGAAAGTTACAAAATTCATTTCTCATGCAACTTGTGGGTATGCATGAACGCATTTCTAGGTAAAACAGAAAGGCACAGATGTCCTTTCTTAACGGTCTGGTGTCTAGATTACACAACCACACCCTCCGCACCCTTATCCAGTGTATCCTCCTCACTATTCTGAGGGTCATTTCTCAAGCTACCAGCATCATAGCAGAGGCATTCAGTTTATGGAAACAAACCCCTCAAATCCACCTAATGCTACTCCACGAGGCACTGTGCATAATATTCCAGATGGCACAGGGAATACTAGTTAATATAGCACTGTGCATACGTACCCAGATGGCACAGGGAATAATCCTCCACATGGTACTGTGCATACTTATCCAGTTGGCACTAATCATAACTGTCCACTAAGCAGTATGGGCAGCACTGCTTACAGACAGTTGTACACATTTATTTTCTTCTGTTTCAAGTTCTATATACAGTTTTGTATTATATTGATGTCTACAGAGGCAAATAATATTGTTTTACATCTTTTTGTAATTCTCCATGTGTATTCTGCACTTTACAGGCCTGTCAAGTGCCCTGCCATACCTGGCCATTACCTCAGCCACTTCTACAGATGGGGTGTACCAGTGACGTGCGGTGAGGTCAATGACTGGGGAGGCACTGTTGTGATGAATGTGAATATATATATATATATATATAAAATACAAAACACCAAAGAATGAAAAATTACACTGCGGGGAAACTGGTGCAGGGTAGGGTAGGAGCTCACTATGTCCCTCCAGCTTTTCTTTACAGCATCAGCGAGGATTGGTTCATCATACAGTAGCTAAAGGCATGCCTCCCAATGCTGAGGCATGCCTCACATTGCTCTTTTTCTAAGCAGTATTATTGGTCAGGGTGTGGTCCCGCCCCACTCTGCACACTATGACAGTCAGTGTCTAACTATGAGAGATGAGGCTGAGCTGTCATTGCCTCAACTCTCGTCTATCCCAGCTATTCAAGGGAGCTATTCAAAATCTAGCAAGATATAACCATAAAAATGATTGTTATAATACAAAGATGCTTATAAATTATAAATATCTTTGTATTATTGTAATAATTTTTATAGTGGTATAGTGAAAACTCTGGAGTATGACATGCAGTATGACAGAGGAGGCTCTGCCTCCCCTGCCTCCCTTGACTGCACGTCGTGGCGTGTATGTTAGGTTGAATGTACACACATTATGCCTTCTATTTATGGGGGTCATTCCGACACGTTCGCACACAGCGGTTCTTCGCTGCGGTGCGAATGGGTCAGAACTGCGAATGCGCGGCGGCCGCAATACGCACGCACGTCGTTACCCAGCGACGGCCGTCGCCAGACAGCGCCCAGAATAAAGAAAGAAGAAAGTGATCACTAGCGTGATTGCAAGAAGATTGACAGCGGGGAGGCATTCCGGGGCATCTACTCACCGTTTTCCAGGCGTGGAGATCCAAACGCAGGCGTGTCCAGGCGTTTGGAGGGCGGATGTCTGACATCAATCCCGGGACCTTCGTCGCTGAATCCGTCACACAGGGTAAGTAAGTCTGACCCTGGTCTTGTTTTGCAGGAAACTTTTTTTTAGCATAGCAGGGTTGCACAAGCGAATGCAGCCCTGCTATGCTAAAATACACTCCCCCATAGGCGGCGTCAAGTTGATCGCACAAGCAGCGAAAAGTTGCTACGTGCGATCAACTCGAATGAGGCCTATGTGTCTAATGTCTACACACAGTATGGCCTATTTTTGTACAAAAATATAAGAAACATTTTAAACTGTAATAATGTTATATTTAAAGTGATACAAGTGAGATAACATGTACATAACTTTTTCATAAATAATAAAACCAAAACTTCTTTTCAGAAACAATAAAACAAAGACTTGTTTGCAACATATCCCTTGTGTCCTCTACTGTGTCATAGTAGTTAAGTTAGCAGTGAAGGGGTTGCGGATTTCCTCAGCACTGCCACTACTTGTCTCACCCTCATAGGCTGCTGCTTTTACTGTAGTACACAACCTTCCACTCCGGTAAAAAGTGTTTTTTCTGTATTTCACAAAAGTTGTGGAGGATACAGCAAGCAGCAGCCACATCCGGCACCAGGGTGATGGCAATTTCACTACGCTTTAGTAGACACCGCTAGCGCCCCTTCAGTCTACCAAAGGCGTTCTCCGCCACCATCCTGGCCGAGCTGATAGTGTGGGTGAACTGCACTTGTTCCACAGAAAGTGGGAGATGCTGTGTGAAGCCCTTGATGAGCCATCACCTCAAAGGGTACGCCGCATCTCCAATAAGATCTACTGGGTTCTCCACCCCATCAACAAACTTTGATTTCTTTAAAGGTAAAAAAAATATTAAAATATAGTATAGGTGGCACACATAGTGTTCAGCAAAGTACAGGGAATAATTGAGAATACCAACGACCTAATCCTGACATGGGTAAGGTAAGTATCCTAACCATCCCCCCATCCCCTACCACCTAACCCTCCCTTTCTGCTGCTTAAACCTAACCTGCCCCCTTGATGCCTAAACCTACCCTCCATCCATACCCACCTTTGGGTTCATGGCTGTAAAGATCTTCACCGCATCCCTATTCCATGTAAAATGGTGAAACGCAACAGTGCTGTAAAACTTGCGGCCCTCCAGCTGTTGTGAAACTACACATGCCAGCATGCCCTGCCACAGTTGTAGCACATCCCAATAGAAAATTTGAGGCAGGGCATGCTGGAAAGTTTAGTTCCACAACAGCTATAGTTTAACACCCCTGTGACAATGCTGATTTATATACAGGAATGAAAGCTATACCTTAAACACACTTTACGTACTTTTTACGCTGTTAGCGTACAGAGTCCCGTATCGTGTACGGACTTTGTGTACAAACGCTGCGCTGACGGTACAAAGTACACACAGCGCGTACACACTCAATGAATACACTTTAAACCTTATGCAGCAATGCAGTGTGATGCTATTACACTTTAAACCTTATCAGGGAAAGAAATACACGACACCAGTCTGTAGTTAAACCGCTGGGTTCCGACACCACAGCGTATTATTGCTGAAAGGGGGTTACAATACAAACAATACAATACAATATAACAGATTAAATGGCTACAGTCAATGAGTGGACAAGCTTGCGCAACCCGGCCGGTCCTCGGTCATCTGATAGATAACTTGGTGAGTCTTGTGTCTGACCAGGCCTGCTGCAGGCTCTCTTTATTCACTTCATCCAAAACATAACACAATGGATACTGTAATCTCTTTGTCCATTGGACACAGGGATGGTCATTTACAGTACAGGAGAGGTCATAGGTCTGTTTGAATAGGTGGGTGATGTCTATTTTCACTGCTCTTGTGGGTGGTCTCCCCTGGATTCCCGCCGCATACATAATGTACAGTAAATACAGTTTATATCTATATTCTGCTCCAGCACATAACTATCCGCAGGAACATGCGATCTTCCTCAAACCAACACCGGAATGTTTCCCTTAAAATACTCTACAACTGGATACCAAACACCACCTTGTAACCTTGTTCTGTCCCCTCCTATCCTGTAAAGGTGAATCCCTTTGTTCTGTTACCATTTAAACTGATGTTCATTTCTGATGTGGTGCAAGGAGACTATGTGTACATTGTGCACTATTTGGATGAAATATGTAATGTATTTTGATAGCCTTCCATGCGTTCACAAACTATACCGTAAATACTCATACCACGCGCTAATGTGCAGGACCGCGGGAGCGACCATATGCAAATTGAAAATATGCGCACGCACAGCAGAGCAAGTACGCGCATGGAGGCCATCTGTGTGTAGTTTGTACATGATGTGTGTACTGCAATATTTTTCGACTTTGACAGTCCACCCTTTGGCAGTCACCAATAACTGCCACTATCTAATCAATAAAAACAGAAAAATATCTACACAATATCTACAGAAGCTTGGAGTTGTCAGAGGAGAGTTGTAGGTGGGAAATGTATGACCTAGTGGGATAGTAAAAGTATGTATGTATGAATCCATGTCTGAGGGGCATGTATCATTGTGCCGTATATGTTCTACATAAGCTTCGAGGTATTGCAAAGTATACATTAAATCCTTCTCATCCCGTATTAAGGGTCTGTAAATGGGCCAACAAACACTACCAAGCTTTTTCGGCTTCTTGTTCCAACAAATGGGGTGCACATTTAGTTGATGATACATGGAGGGGGAAACATAAGTGAGTGCTAGTATATGTGGATATCACCTGTCGACTATGTGTGCTATTAACTGAAGGTTGCAGAGATGAAGATAAGACATATAAATAAAATACATTCACATAAACATTTTGGGTAGGGCTGATGTCTTTTTCCGGATGGATGTATCTGGGCAGAGGGGGAGACAAAAGAAAAACAGGTGAACGAAACAGGCCATGAAATTCATTTGCAATCCTTATCATATCACTGTCTCTATGGAAGGGTCATGAATTAAATCTGCTGCTATAACAGTACCCTTGCTCCTTAGACTCATCAACTTTGTGCCGTGCTTGCGCCGCGTCAGAATTCGAACACACCTTAATATCAAACCAATAATTATGATGACTCCCAGGATACAAAGGAGAAACTTCCCTACACTCATAATAACATTTTGAGCCCACTCTCCTAAACCTGAGAACCAATTTCGTGGGTTCAACCATGAGACCCAGCCGGTCAGTTCATTACTCACAGTCGCCAAGGTAAGGTTGTGTTTCCTCCTGAACTCCCACTTCAACTGCAAGATATCGTCCATCTTTTGATCGATGATCTCCGTTGGGTCGTCAGTACTGTTCGTAATATACGTACAGCACTTCACACCATATTGAGTTGCCAGCGTAACACAGTACCCACCTGTAACGGCTGTGATATAATTAAGGACCATCCTGTGCTGAATCAGTTCCTTCTTGTAAGCTTGTAACTCCCTTCCCGTATACCTGAAGGTGTCGTCATACATTTCAGTGATATTATCTATCAAGTTCGCTAGCGCATGGATATACCTATAATTTATTGGTACGGGTGATGTCTAATGCGAGAAGGAACTGAATCCCGGTGGATTCGTGGATCAAATTAGAGGCTTCGTGCTCTGTCCTATCTATGAGGTGTCTCTTGATGATGTGTTCATAGTGAGTATGAGTATAAGGAGCCTGAGCACTGCGGTGAACATCTTTTATTTTACCATGGGTTATGGTCATGACCTCTGGCAGTACTCTCCCAATATAACACAATCCCTCTGAGCTCGGGGCAAGCCACTTGTACGCCTTCCTCCCACATATGAAATAGGCATCTGGGAGAACATAGGGGACAAAATATAACATCACCATATTACAAACTTTCCAAGTAAAGAAACCTATCCCTAGTTCTCCCATCTGCTCAGTACAAGTATCGGGCTGGATGATATGAGCACAATACCCTGGCGATACTTTTCCAACCCACATGGTCTTACTTCCACGCGTATACCTATACCGAAAATACCTCACACTGTTGGCTATTTGGCGTACAAATTCAGAGTCTATGGGTATCCTATCAGCTCTGTGTGAAAAGGTCATTGTCTGGTTATTCCACGTCACTTCCCAATTTCCCGGTTTTCGGTAGTTGGAAATATTAAAACACAATAAGGACCTGTCTACATGATACTGGTGGAGCTTCAAACTAGGGGGCCTAGAGATATTGAATTTCTAGTCCACCGGTCTCCCACCCCGTAATTCGAGTACCTCATCTATTGCTAAAGGGTACGGTACTAATCCTGACTTGCTCTGACCTTAAGATACCTGTGATCACACCCAGCATTCTGTCTGGCTTAAGACCTTACCCACTAGTGAGTGGTAATCACTCAACGGATGACGGTCCATGTCGATATTAAGGTTGGACTGACATCTCTGGATGCACCCATCCTCAACTATATTCTCACAATTCCTACAAATACAATATTCATCAGACAATAACCCCTCACAGTGCCTCCGAGCTCCCTGACTACCAGAGCGCTTACTGATGCCAGTCTTTACTAAAGTGATGTGCTGATCCTGAGATCCTACAAATTCATACTTGCCATCAGAACCCATTCCAGATCCCTGCTCGACCTCTCTGGGACCCTCACCAAAACAAACTGTCTTGATCAAAACCAGAATTTACTAATAGAACCCTAAACGCAGTCTCTTGTGATCGATCCATTTCGTTTAGGGAAAGGAGGAAAATAAGAAGGGGAAAAGACAGGAAAATGCAGGGGGAGGTGATAACAAAGAATGATACTACAACCGTTCTAGATCTGTGCTCGGATGCCCTTCAACAGTCCTGCCTCTCAACCTTCCCGGAACAGACACTCCAGTGATACGAGGTTCTCTACACTGCTCTTTGTCACGAGTTCTCTCCGGGTCAGCGACCTTTCTGTAGGGAACATAAATCTTGCATTTCAATGTGTTTAACTGTTGTGTATTATCAGTTGTGTGACGTAAACCATCTGTGGAGAGTGAACAGAGAAAGGAAATAATAAAAAGAAAAATTTTCAGATTTGCGTTCACCATCAGGCTGTCACGCCATCATGCATATCGGTGTCTATATACAGTCTCCCTTCACCCGTATTCCCATTCTCCACCCTTTGTGCATGACCAGGCACACTGATACTGGTGTCCCTATGTTGGTGAGATATACTGGATTTGGGCAGAACTCTGAAAGACCGAGTAGGCCTGTTGCGTCTGAACTGTAACCCTGTCGGTGAACATAAGAGATGAAGAGGAAGCTTTGAAGACAAATCACATAGAGTTTAGTAACAGATAAGTTGGTAGAGGCAAAGAAGATTTTACAAAGTTTGACATCTGGATTGGGCACTAAGGGGAATGATTCTCTACTCGGTCTGCTCCCCCCAAAAAAATAAATAAAATCTATGTGTGTTATATCTCTACTGGGACTATCCCAGCCATCAATCCAGTGTCCTGTCCATTCTAAATTCATAGGGAACCCGGTATCTTTGAGATAATTTCCTCTACCTGTGATGGACATGTATCTAGAACAGCGAAATGCAACCTTAGTCTTCGTGGGTATCCAACATAATTCGTACTTCCTGGGCAGGAGCACGCTATATGTATACCATCTCTAACAAAACTTCTGCTAAATTAATTAGAGGTCACTTCTGCTAGAGAAAGAAGCAGAAGTTTAGAGACCTCCTCCTAACCCCAGTAAGTTCTGTCAAAAGGGTAAAGTTGCATTTATTTGATTCTTCCCATTAACCGAATCTGTGTTTTCTATATGGCTCGTGACTCCTTACTATATGTCCCTTGATCCCGTCTATGTGTTTAATAACGTGGCTTGTTTTCTCTGTCTAGGGGTCTATATTGGCTATGTGCTCTACTACTCTTGCAATCTCTAGCAAAATGTCCTTTATTTTTTACAAATGTAACACTTTCTCTGTCTTTTCTTACCACCAGGGTTTTTGGGGTTTAGGCAGATGAGACTCTGGTGTAAGAGCCTGTATACTTTCAATCCCCAGCCTCTCTTCCTGCAGTTCTCTACGCCTAGCAATATTCTTATGGTGTTCAATCTACGACAAGCTACTGTGGCCCCTCTCCAATCAGGAAAAAAAATGTTTGTACCCTGTCCCTTACTGTCTGATTGAGTCCGTCCATTAATACAGAAACAGCTACCTTCCTGTAATTCGCATCGTTCCCTGTATCTGATACCCCCATGTATTTATCTATTATTTGCAGGTCCTGATGGAAATATTCAGATGTCATTTCATTTTCCCTCTGTTTTATGGAGAAATGTTTTTCTCCACTTAACAGTTGTGGGGAAATACAACTCTAGTTGCATGTTAATTTGCTCTAAGTTCTCCTGATTGTGTTTTGTCAGTCATAAGACTATCCAACTCTAATCTACAATCAGTGATACATTTTTGGGTGTCAATATGTAGGTAGGCACGCTTTCAAAATATCCACCAGTGTTTGTTTGTCGGTTCATACGCATTACCCAGATCTCTGAAAAATTTCTGACATCTGGCTAAATGCTTCCAAGGGTCGGGGAATTCTGAAATGATTGATCGCAGCTCTCCTGGTGAGGATTATTCCCTGACTATTGGTTCCCCCATTGGGGGTTACTATTTCCAAGACAGGGTGTAATCCTACCATTCCGTTCCTAATCTGTTTACTGTGAGGTGTTGTTGTCTCTGTGCAATGAACTGTCTCACACTTACCTGTAGCTGTGACCTCACCAGTTCTTTCATTGGGGAATATTGTTACTGCTCTACCTGGTTGGACAGGCCCCACCTGAGTGTCCTGCAAAGTGACTGCTTGGAGGAGAGCTGCGATTTGGCTGGATATATTTGTTATTAAAAAAAAAGATACAGATTCAATATATATATTACAAAGTACAGTATACCTATAGTTACAACTCATACAGTAAGCAGTTAAAACATACAGTTACATACAATTACAGTTACAGGCCAGCGATACAATTACCATTCCCTCCAATGCATCTTATGTCTTTCTCTCTCTCTGTAAATAAATACAGAAACTGATCTGCCAGCAAGTCCATCATCCTCTTGTGACCTATAACCTTGAAAAGACTTAAAAAAAACAGGATACATCTTGCAAAAAATAATTAGGGTTAATACATTGTTTTTACATACTACTATATGTTACGGATATACCGTTGACTGTAGCCATCTTCTCCCCCGCAATATACGGTAGTGGTGGTGGTGCGGTCGCCATTATTTTCCCGCTAGGTTTGGAACCTGCTGCGCGAGTTAATTTTTCTTTGCATATCCCCCTCCTGTTGCCATAAATTTAAGCAATCTGTATGTCTAATCCTTTGTTTCTTGGATTTTATCATACATATCCTTATCCTTAAGTTCTGGAATACCTCTGGTTCAAAGCTGCCCACCCGAGGGAATGGTACCCTATCTTTATCAGTCATACATACCCATTCATTGCAAAAAGCTTCCATGTGTGATCCATATTTTTCACACATAATAAACCTTGCCAACGCTTTTGGTCGCACCTCTTCAGCCTGAACTCTAGCTACAAAACACCCACTGCTTGTGCAATTGGATCCCATCGCAGACTTTTTGCCAATAAACACAATCCCCAAATGCACAATACAATAGACGGTGAAAGACACCTAGCGATTTCACTCGCTCCTTCTCCGCTGAATACCACAACTCACTCCAATAATGAACACTGCGTACCCAGTGAGGCCCTATCTGGTTTCTATTTACTGGAAGTGTTTAGGAGTGACTTACCTATTCCAGTAAATATCTGCCGCTGGAGATTTTCCTGAGAGAGACCAGCGAAAACTCCCTATAACCTTATACACAAATCACACTTGCGTATGCTCTATACAGCGCCAATGGTACCGCGATTTTACACAAAAGCTCGTAAAGGGGTATCCAGTTGCGCTATATATATCGCACCCAAAAATGCGCGGTCCAATCGCACAGCGTATAGGTACTTGTTACCTATCTGCCGTACAACCACAGGTCAATGTACAAACTGTGACCCTCAGCCCGGAGCGTAACAAAAACCTTTTTACTTCAATACTTCGCAATACAATGCACTATCACGCTCCACTACAAATCACCTCACGATTTGCGTATTTCAATCTATATTAACGTGAGTCAGCCACCTCACGCCACCAAGCATCCTCTTACTTGATGTACCACGGGTCCCGACTTCCGGAGTTCAAATCCACTCACTCCTGCGTTCGCTCACTCACTCACTCGAATAAAACTTTGTGGTTTTTTTCTGTACAGAAAATGTCAATTCAGTCAGATAGTCAGCTTTACCCCAGAGGCAATTTAAAAAAAATAAAAAATATTTATACTAAATTTTGTTTTTATACTAAATTTCTTTAGAAACCGGATAGTTTGGTGCTATTGTAGCGTGGCTACTGTCCCACCTTTAAACTAAACAAACTATCGTGTGGTTTTATTATGCGCACACAACCCTATGCAAGCTTGCATATTTACGCAACCGTGCGTACCTCTATGTCACGTGTGCGGCCTTGCACCACGTGCACGTTTTTGTACGCTGTCCTCACGTTCCGTACCACGTGTACCAATGTGCGGACGCAATAAAACAAATCACACAATGTCTATAAATGTGAGCAATACTAACTATATTCGCTCACTTAACACAACACAGTTTCTTTCTGTATAAACCTTTACAACTTTACAAACCTTTACAACTGTATAAACCTTTACAACCAGACTGTGTTTGTGCTTTACACTTACTTCCTTAAACATTAATTTTAATTTTAACTATATAGCAACAAATATATTCGGTTTCACACAGATCTATATGAATCTAGCAATGATCAATAATTAAAATGATGTGATTCAGATTGGATAGCCATCTTGCAGAACATACATTGATATAAACACACACATAATTATAATATTATATATATGTACTATTCACTGGTCTCCTATGGGACTCATTTACCCATTCAGCGCTTCTAATTTGCATATCAATGCTATGTGCTTTTGGCTGCCTGTAAAGGTGGTTTTTCACTGCTAGGAAAAAGCAGTTACACAGGTTAATTTGCATTTCAATGGCTATCTTATAGCAAGCAGTGTTAACTAAATCCTAGAGGTAAAAAAAAACAAAAAAACTTTGTTTATATCTGTGTGTAATTCTTACATCAAGTATTCATCTCACTATTAACTTTCACTAGGCCCTATTGAAACTATTTGTAATTGACTATGGCATGGGTTAAATAAATGCATTGGTAACTCATAAATCGTGTTTTATGTGGCCAAGGAAAGCTGATTATTCTGAGCAGACTGAAAATCAGCCATTTAGAAAAATGACCTTCCCAAAATGGCCGCTGCTCCTCCCCCTTCCACATCCATGAGGGTTACACAAAATGGTGGACAGGCCATGTGGTTAGTCCAAAATGGAGGACAGACCATGCGGCTTCCTTTGTCACAAAGAAATCACACATTATACAAGCACCAGAAGTTATTTTAGGCCTGACTTAAAAATAAAAAAACTATATCAAGGCTATGCAGCAACTTTTAAATGTACTTTTAAACCTACTTAACAGATAAACAATCCAATCTGAATAAAACACAATATGAGTTCATTTATATCTTGTTTTGCAACAATAAAAATAAATTTTAGCATCTTAAATATTATGAGAAACGCATTGTCCCTTGAATTTCATACCAGTGGCTTACTGATACCACAAAATTACATTAACGTGGATGTTATTTTCATCAGCTTCTCAATGCATCCATTGGAGCCGGTCAATTACAGCCGCGTTTGTAATGTACAGTGCATCATTAAGAACGTGATATCCCGGATGAGCCCCAATTGACAATGCTGATTTATATACAGGAATGAAAGCTATACCTTATCGTGTACGTACTTTGCGTACAAACGCCGAGCTGATGGTACAAAGTACACACAGCGCGTACACACCCAATGAATACACTTTAAACCTTATGCAGCAATGCAGTGTGATGCTATTACACTTTAAACCTTATCAGGGAAAGAAATACACGACACCAGTCTGTAGTTAAACCACTGGGTTCCGACACCACAGCGTATTATTGCTGAAAGGGGGTAACAATACAAACAATACAATACAATATAACAGAGTAAATGGCTACAGTCAATGGTACATACGTGAATGGACAAGCTTGCGCAACCCGGCCGGTCCTCGGTCATCTGATAGATAACTTGGTGAGTCTTGTGTCTGACCAGGCCTGCTGCAGGCTCTCTTTATTCACTTCATCCAAAACATAACACAATGGATACTGTAATCTCTTTGTCCATTGGACCCAGGGATGGTCATTTACAGTACAGGAGAGGTCATAGGTCTGTTTGAATAGGTGGGCGATGTCTATTTTCACTGCTCTTGTGGGTGGTTTCCTCTGGATTCCCGCCGCATACATAATGTACAGTAAATATCTATATTCTGCTCCAGCACATAACTATCCACAGGAACATGCGATCTTCCGCAAACCAACGCCGGAATGTTTCCCTTAAAATACCCTACAGCTGGATGCCAAACACCACCTTGTAACCTTGTTCTGTTCCCTCCTATCCTGTAAAGGTGAATCCCTTTGTTCTGTTACCATTTAAACTGATGTTAATTTCTGATGTGGTGCAAGGAGACTATGTGTACATTGTGCACTATTTGGATGAAATATGTAATGTATTTTGATAGCCTTCCATGCGTTCACAAACTCTACCGTAAATACTCATACCACGCGCTAATGCGCAGGACCGCGGGAGCGACCATACGCAAATTGCGAATATGCGCACGCACAGCAGAGCAAATACGCGCATGGAGGCCATCTGTGTGTAGTTTGTACATGATGTGTGTACTGCAATATTTTTCGACTTTGACACCTGCTACACAACGTAATAGGCTGGCCCTATACCATAATTGCAATCTATTGTATTATTATTTTGCTGTTGAAAACATAAGACATCAAAAGAGATATATTTATCTCTCTAGGGAATAACCAGCCATGTTGCTTCTCCCCTGCAATCTAGAACAAATACGAGTTGCCAAGTACCTGGAAGTTGTGAGCACAACCCGGCCAGCCGATGAAGACATCTGTGAAATTGAATAGTAAACGTATTAGCAGTGTTTAACAATACACATCATGGGCCCAGCATATCACTCACATTGAAGCACACCATTCTATTTACCAATACTTATGGTCCACTACAGCCTGCGGAATGATGGAGTGCCAGCCTTTTTTGGTTATAATAATCTGCTGGGTTGTCTCTGGGGGCAATAATGGGTATGTGGGTCCCATCTATGGCTCCAGCACACTGGTCGCAGGAAACCTTTTATGGTTTCATCAAGCCAGTCACCTTGTGGTAAGGAGATGAAGCGGTGGTAAAGGGTTTCCAGCAATGCCTGGGTCACTTCCCGCACTAGCACACACACACCACCGATATGCCTACACTGAACAAGCAGGAGATGGTGCGGTATTCCCCTGGGGTTGCAAACCACCACAACACATTCGCCAGTCTCCTGCATGGCTCGATGGTCTTGTGGTAGTTGGTTTTTCCCCAGGTGAGTGCTGGAGTGAGATGTTCCAGCAGGTAGTTAAAGGTAGCATGTGACATACGAAAGTGTGCCATCCACTGTTCTGGCTGAAACTTCTTCCACGGTTGTCCATGCCTGCAGTCTCTGGTAAATCTCAGGGTGGACATAATGCTGTCCAAAATCAGGGCTCTCCTCCTGTGCAAATAGCGGCATTGAGTATTAGCCCTCTCTGCCAGAAATTGCTCCCTTCTCCTCTTGGCATAAGACTGTGCCAGGTAGCACAGTGCAAGCAGCTGCGTCAGGCTCTCATTTGCTGTGTAAAACTGCAAAAACTCAGGAATTCCGGGCTACTCGCCAGCTATGGTTAATGCAATGCAGTGAGCAGTTACCACCCACTTTTCATGACCTCATCTCTATGTGCCATAAAAGCATACTTACCGACTTTATGGCTGCTCTCTCCAAGAGAGAGCAGCCAGGTTGACTCATCAAGGGGCGGGGCAGTGACATGATGAGCAGAGGGGGGCGGGCCAGAGGCAGAACGGGCGCAGGGTGGGGGCATGGCTGATGGATCGCGTCATTTAAGCCATGCCCCTGTTGTGTAATGTCGCTATTGCCGGCATTATACTGCCGGGGCGTGGCTATGATGATGCAATTCAACAAGAATCGCATCATCGACTGCCCGCCCTGCCCACTTTACTCGCTAAGTGGGTGGCCGGGCAGGAGGGACCCCAGAAATCGGGAAACTTGTGATAATGTCGATATTATCTTAAACCATAAAGCTATACTTTTAAACACACTTTTACCATGGAGCCGCTGCGGCCGCTAGACTTAATACACACGCTACGTACTTTGTACGCTATTTGCGTACAGAGTCCCGTACCTTGTACGGACTTAACGTACAAACGCCGCGCTGGGGGTACAAAGTACACACAGCGCGCACACACTCTTGATATACTTTAAACCTTATTAGTAATGCAATGCAATTATATTATTACACTCTAAACCTTATGCAGCAAAGCACTGCAATGATGTTACTCCTTAAACCTTATGCAGCGCTGACGGTACAAAGTACCCGCAGCGCGTACACAACTTATCAATACACTTTTAAACCTTATACAGTTAGGTAATGTATTACGATTTAAACCCTAGCAGGGAAAAGAGGACACAACACCGATTTGTAGTTAAACACTGGGCTCCGACACCTCAGCGTATATATCTGGAAGGGGATAACAATACAATTTATACACTACAATACAACAGTGTAAATGGCTACAGTCAATATACATACGTGAGAATATTTGCTTGCGCAACCTGGTCCAGTCCTCTGCTAATCAGGTAGATAGCGTTAAGAGTCTTCTGATTAGCCAGGCAGCAACAGGCTTTTTATACACTACTTCCAAAAGCAATACAATGGATACTGTAATCCCTTTGTCCATTGGACACAGAGATGCATCTTTACATTACAGGAGAGGTCATAGGTTGATTTGAAAAGGTGGGCGATGTCTTTCTCAACTGCTCTTGTGGGTGGTCTCCTCTGGATTCCCGCCGCATACATAATATACAGTAAATACAGTTTATATCTATATTCTACTTCTGCACATAACTATACGCAGGAACATGCGACCTTCCTCTAACCAACACCGGAATGTTACCCTTAAAATACCCTACAGCTGGATACTAGACATCACCTTATAACCTTAGTCTGTCCCTTCCTATCATGCAAAGGCAAATCCCTTAGTCCTGGAATCATTTAAATTGTTGATACTTGCTGATGTGGTGCAGGGGGGCTATGTGTACAATGTTCACTATTTGGATTAAATATGTAATGTTTTGCTAACCCTCTATGCGCTCACAAACTCTGCCGTAAATACCCATACCACGCGCAGGACTGCGGGAGCGATCATACGCAAATTGCGGATATGTGCACGCACGGGGGAACAAGTGAACGCGCAGCGGGTATGTGTGTGTTGTTAGTACGTGGTGTGTGTACTACAATATTTTTCGACTTTGACAGTCCACCCTTTGGCAGTCAACAATAACTGCCACTATCATACACTAAACAGAAAAATATACAATACAATATCTACAGATGATTGGATGGTAGGAGGAGAGGTGTAGGTGGGAAATGTATGACCCAGTGGGATAGTAAAAGCATGTATGTATGAATCCATGTCTGAGGGGCATGTATCATCGTGCCGTATATGTTCTAGATAAGCTTCGAGGTATTGCGAAGTATACATTAAATCCTTCTTATCCCGTATTAAGGGTCTGTAAGTGGGCCAACAAACACTACCAAGCTCTTTTCGGTTTCTTGTTCCAACAAATGGGGTGCACATTTAGTTGATGATACATGGAGGGGGAACATATGTGAGTGCTAATATATGTGGATATCACCTGTCGACTATGTGTGTCACTAACTGAAGGTTGTAGAGATGAAGATAAGACACATATCTAAAATACATTCACATAACATTTTCTTAGTCATTCTTGGGTGTAGTCGATGTCTTTTCCGGATCGGTGTATCTGGGCACAGGGGGAGACAAAGGAAAAACGGGTAAAAGAAACGGGCCATGGAATTCATTTGCAATCCTTATCATAACATTGTCTCTATGGATGGGTCGCAAATTAAATCTGCTGCTGTAACAATGCCCCCGCTCCTTAAACTCATCAAGTTTGTGCCATGCTTGCGCCGCATTAGAATTCGAACACACCTAAATATCAAGCCAATAATTATGACGACTCCCAGGATACAAAGGAGAAACTTTCCTACACTCATAATAACATTTTGAGCCCACTCTCCTAATCCTGAGAACCAATTTCGTGGGTTCAACCATGAGACCCAGCCGGTCAGTTCATTACTCACAGCAGTCAGGGTAAGGTTGTGTCTCCTTCGGAACTCCCACTTCAACTGCAAGATATCGTCCATCTTTTGATCGATGATCTCGGTTGGGTCATCAGTGCTGTTTGTAATATACGTGCAGCACTTCACACCATATTGAGTTGCCAAAGTGACACAGTACCCACCCGTCACAGCTGTGATATAATTAAGGACCATCCTGTGCTGGATCAGTTCCGTTTTGTAAGCTTGCAACTCCCTACCCGTATACCTGAAGGTGTCGTCATACATCTCATTGATATTATCTATCAAGTACGCTGGCGCATGGATAACCTATAATTTATAATTCCTCTGGCAGTACGAGTGATGTCTAATGTGAGAAGGAATTGAATCCCAGTGGATTCGTGGATCAAATCAGAGGCTACGTGCTCTATCCTATCTATGAGGTGTCTCTTAACTATGTGTTCATAGTGAGTATGAGTATAAGGAGCCTGAGCACTGCGGTGAACGTCTTTCATCTTATCATGGGTTATGGTCATGACCTCTGGCAACACTCTTCCAACATAACACAATCCCTCTGAGTTTGGGGCAAGCCACTTATAAGCCTTCCTCCCACATATGAAATAGGCATCATCAGGGAGAACATATGGGACAGAATATGACATTACCATATTACAAACTTTCCAAGTGAAAAACCCAATCCCTAGTTCTCTCATCTGTTCAGTACAAGTATCAGGCTGGATGATATAAGCACAGTACCCTAGTGATACTTCTGCTACCCACATGGTCTTGCTTCCTCGAGTATACCTATACCGAAAATACCTTCCACTGTTGACTATTTGGCGTACAAGTTCAGAGTCTATGGGTATTTTATCAGCTCTGTGTGAAAAGGCCATGGTCTGGTTATTCCATGTCACCTCCCAATTTCCTGGTTTTCGGAAATTGGAAATGTTGAAGCATAACAAGGATCTATCTACATGATACTGGTGGAGCTTCAAACTAGGGGGCCTAGAAATATAAAATTTCTTGTCCACCGGTCTCCCACCCCGTAATTCGAGTACCTCATCTACTGCTAAAGGGTACGGTACTAATCCTGACTTGCTCTGACCTTGAGGTACTTGTGAGCACACCCAGCATTCTGTTTGGTTTAAATCCTTACCCACTAGTGAGTGGTAATCACTCAATGGATGACGGTCCATGTTGATATTAAGGCTGGACTGACATCTCTGGATGCACCCATCCTCAACTATGTTCTCACAATTCTTACAAATGCAATTTTCCTCAGCCAATAACCCTTCACAGTGCCTCCGAGCTCCCTGACTACCAGATCGTTTTCTGATACTCGCCTTTGCTCGAGTGATGTGTTGCTCTTGGAATTCTACAAATCCGTCCTCGCCATCAGAACCCATTCCAGATCCTTTCTCGACCTCTCTGGTACTCTCACCGAAACAGACTGTTCTGGTCAACAACAGGGTTTACAGGAAAACCCGGAATGCAGTCTCTTGGGGTAAGTCCATCTTGTTAACGGGAGAGAAAGGAAACAAGAAGGGGGAGGAAAGGGAAGGAGAGAAGGAGGGTAGTGGGAGATGGAGAAAATAATAATAAAAAAAGAAAACTGGTGCGACAACCGCCTCTGGTCTTGTTGTTCTCTGCACTCAGGTGCCGTGACAACAGTCCTGCCTCTTAATCCTTCCCGGAACAGACTCTCCAGTGATACGATGTTCTCTCCGGGTCAGCGACCTTTCTGTAGGGAACATAAATCTTGTATTTCAATGTGTTTAACTGTTGTATGAAGTAAACCATCTTTGGAAAGTGAAAAGAGAGGGGAATAATAAAAATAAAATTTTGTCAGATTTGCATTCACCATCAGGCTGTCACACCATCATGTATATCGGTATCTATGCACAGTCTATCTTCACCAGTATTCCCATTCTCCACCCTTTGTGCATGACCAGGCACACTGATACTGGTGTCCCTATGCTAGTGAGATATACTGGATTTAGGCAGAGCTCTGACAGACCGAGTAGGCATGTGACGTTTGAACTGTAATCCTGTCAGTGAACGTAAAAGGATGAAGAGGAAACTTTGAAGACAAATCACAGAGTTTAGTAACAGGTAAGTTTGTAAAGGCAAAGAAGATTTTTACAAAGTTTGACATCTGGATTGGGCACTACGGGGAATGATTCCCTAATCGGTCTGTTCCCCTTAAAAAAAAGTGTGTTATATCTCTACTGGGACTATCCCAGCCATCAATCCAGTGTCTTGTCCATTCTAAATTCATAGGGAACCCGATATTTTTTAGATAATTTCCTCTACCTGTGATGGGCATGCTTCTAAAACAGTGAAATGCAACATTAGTCTTCGTGGGTATCTTAACATATTTTTGTGCTTCCTGGGTGGGAGCACTCTATATGTATACCATCTCTAACAAAACTCCTGTTAAGTTACTTAGAGGTCACTTCTGCTAGAGAGAGAAACAGAAGTTTAGAGGCCTTCTCCTAATCCCAGTAAATTCTGTCAAAAGGGTAAAGTTGCATTTATTCTGTTCTTCCCATTAACCGAATCTGTGTTTTTCTATACTGTATCGTGATTCCTTACTATATGTCCCTTGATCCCGTCTATGTGTTTAATAACGTGGCTTGTTTATTCTGTCTAGGGGTCTATATTGGCTATGTGCTGTACTACTCTTACAATTTCTAGCAAAATGTCCTTTATTTTTACAAATGTAATATATTCTCGGTCTTTTGTTACTACTAGGGTTTTGGGGTTTGGGCTGATGAGACTTTGGTGTAAGAGCCTGCATACTTTCAATCCTCAGTCTCTCTTCTTGCAGTTTCCTACGCCTAGCAATATTCCTATGGTGTTCAATTGCGCACTCTCTAAGGCAAGCTACTGTGACCTCTCTCCAATTAGGCAAAGATGTTTGTACCCTGTCCCTTATTGTCTTATTGAGTCCGTCCATTAGCACTGACACAGCTACCTTCCTGTATTTCGCATCGTTCCCTGTATCTGATACCCCCATGTATCTATCCATTATTTGCAGGGCCCGATGGAAATATTCAGATGTCATTTCATTTTCCCTCTGTTTTATGGAGAAAATTATTCTCCACTCAGTGGGGAAACACAACTCTAGTTGCCTATTAATTTGTTCTATATTTTCCTGATTGTGTTTGTCAGTCATACGACTATCCGACTCTAATCTACAATCAGTGATGAATTTTTGGGTGTCAATATTAGGGGGTAGGCACGCTTTCAAAAATGTCTGCCAATGTTGGTTTGTCAGTTCATACGCATTACCAAGATCTCTGATAAATTTCTGACATCTGGCTAAATGCTTCCGAGGGTTGGGGAATTCTGAAATGATTGACCGCAGCTCATCTCTGGGCCACGGGCAATACAATGCATTATTCCTGGTGAGGACTACTTCCTGACTATCAGTTCCCCCATTGGGAGTTACTATTTCCAAGACAGAGTGTAATCCTACCGTTCCGTTCCTAATCTGTTTACTGTGTGGTGTTGTTGTTTCTGTGCAATGTACTGTCTCATACTTACAGGTAGCTGTGACCTCACCAGTTCTTTCATTGGGAAATACTTTTACTGCTCTACCTGGTTGGACAGGTCCCACCTGAGTTTCCTGCAAAATGACTGCTTGGAGGAGAGCTGCGATTTGGCTGGATCCTTCATCTCCCTGTGACCTAAAACCTTGGAGAGACTTCAAAACAGGATACATTTTGCAAAAGTTAGGGTTAATACATTGCTCTTTCATATTACTATCATTTACGGATGTATCATTGACTGTAGCCTTCTGTTCCCCTTCGACCTGTGTCGACAATGGTGTGTTTGTGTTCTCATCCCCGCTAGGTTTGGAACCTGCTGCATATGTTAATTTCTCTTGCATATCGCCCTCTTGCTGCCATAAGTTTAAACAATCTGCATGTCTAATCCTTTGTTTTCTGGATTTTATTAGACATATCCTACTCCTTAAATTCTGCAATACCTCTGGATCAAAACTACCTATCCCAGGAAATGATGCTTTATACCCCACAGTCATTCGTGTCCATTCATCACAAAAGGTCTCAGTGTGGGGACCATACTTCCCCCACATTACCAACCGAGCTGTCCCCCTGGGTCTCAATTCTGCTGTCTGAACCCTGACTGAGGAACGTCCCTGTGTTGTGCACTTGGCTCCCATTGTGGACCCTTTTAACACGGGAAAATTTCCTAAAATGCTCCAAACACAGTAACGGTGGAGGTCCTCAAAGTTCTTCCACTATCTTCTTCTGCTCCGAGTACCACTGATCCGCCCTTTATAGCAGACACACGTAGCCAATGCAGGCCCTACTTCGGCCTATATCCCCTGGGCCTTTAGGAGTAACTTACCGTACCTAGTGAATATCTGCCTAAAAGACAATGTTTACACAAATCACGCTTGCATGTGCTTTACACAACGCGTCTGATGATGATATTTACGCACAAATATGCAAAACTCCGTATCACGTTGCGCCACGTATTGCTCAAACAACCGTGCGGTCCAATCGTACCGCTTATAGACACTTGCTATCTATAAGTTGTAGGATCACTGGAGTCTTCACACTGTGCTCCAAAACAGCCGGAGTGTAATACCAAGAAAACAACACCTTTAAAAAGCTTTATCACACTCCGTTGCACGTATTCACCTAGACCGCGCTCACCAAGTTCACCGAGTTTCACCGAGTTCACCGAGTTCACCAAGCGGGGTTCAATACATTCACACCTTTTTCAGCCCACACTAACACTCTATAGTTTTCTGATCAGAAAAATATCCTTTCCTGTTAACTGATAGCTTTCCCCAGAGGTAATACAGTAGAAAAGGTTTTATTTAAACTAAATTTTGGAAACCGAGCAATTTGTGCTATTGTAGCGTGGCTACTGTTCCGCCCCTAAACTAAACAATGCTATTGTGTAATTTGTACTTAGCGGTTGTACCTTTCCGCACGTTGCGTAAACACACGACCATGCGTATGTCTTTACATTGTGTACGCAGTCCCGTACTTTGTCCGAGACACGTGTACAAAAACCGTACGTCCGCAATAGTACAAATCCCACACTTCTATAAATGTAAGCGATATTACCTATAATCGTTTACTTAACACAACACAGTTTCTTTCTGTATAAACCTGTTTAACAAGGCCAGACTGTATTTGTGTTTTACGTTTACTTCCTTAATATTTATTCTATATTTTAACTAAATAGCAACAAATTTCTCCGTACAGGTCTAAATGAATCTAGTAATCAGTACTTATGGCAACAATGCGAGCAGGTATACAAATACAAAGTACCGGTGTATGCTTGTGTTGTGTGCGCATTTGGCGCCAAACAGAAATTCACAGACCTTTTAAAAAAAATTAAAATGAATAGCTTTGTGTATTTACTTTACGGGTCCCACCAGCATCCCTACAAACCATGCAGAGCAGACGCCATCTAATCAGCAATAACTTAGGGTTTCCAGTGTATTCTACGGCCAGGAAAAGGTTCACGTAGGATATCCTTCCGCCCTTTGCTGATAGACAAAGTCTGCTTTAGCCTGCTAGGCTGCGGGTATGAGGAAAAACCAGACGATGCCCCCAATTGATAATGTCGATATTATCTTAAACCATAAAGCTATACCTTTAAACACACTTTTACCATGGAGCCGCTGCGGCCGCTAGACTTATTACACACGCTACGTACTTTGTACGCTATTTGCGTACAGAGTCCCGTACCTTGTACGGACTTAGCGTACAAACGCCGCACTGGGGGTACAAAGTACACACAGCGCGCACACACTCTTGATATACTTTAAACCTTATTAGTAATGCAATGCAATGATATTATTACACTCTAAACCTTATGCAGCAAAGCACTGCAATGATGTTACACCTTAAACCTTATGCAGCGCTGATGGTACAAAGTACCCGCAGCGCGTACACAACTTATCAATACACTTTTAAACCTTATACAGTTAGGTAATGTATTACGCTTTAAACCCTAGCAGGGAAAAGAGGACACAACACCGATTTGTAGTTAAAAACTGGGCTCCGACACCTCAGCGTATATATCTGGAAGGGGATAACAATACAATTTATACACTACAATACAACAGAGTAAATGGCTACAGTCAATGTACATACATGAGAATATTCGCTTGCGCAACCTGGTCCAGTCCTCCGCTAATCAGGTAGATAGCGTTAAGAGTCTTCTGACTGGCCAGGTAGCAACAGGCTTTTTATACACTACTTCCAAAAGCAATACAATGAATGGATACTGTAATCCCTTTGTCCACTGGACACAGAGATGCATCTTTACATTACAGGAGAGGTCATAGGTTGATTTGAAAAGGTGGGCGATGTCTTTCTCAACTGCTCTTGTGGGTGGTCTCCTCTGGATTCCCGCCGTATACATAATATACAGTAAATACAGTTTATATCTATATTCTACTTCTGCACATAACTATATGCAGGAACATGCGATCTTCCTCTAACCAACACCGGAATGTTACCATTAAAATACCCTACAGCTGGATACTAGACATCACCTTATAACCTTAGTCTGTCCCTTCCTATCATGCAAAGGTGAATCCCTTAGTCCTGGAATAATTTAAACTGTTGATACTTGCTGATGTGGTGCAGGGGGGCTATGTGTACAATGTGCACTATTTGGGTTAAATATGTAATGTTTTGCTAACCCTCTATGCGCTCACAAACTCCGCCGTAAATACCCATACCACGCGCAGGACCGCGGGAGCGATCATACGCAAATTGCGGATATGTGCACGCACGGCGGAACAAGTGCACGCGCAGCGGGCATGTGTGTGTTGTTAGTACGTGGTGTGTGTACTACAATATTTTCGACTTTGACACTTGCTTGCTCTTCCGGGGGCCCGGGAGGGTCACCCGATTTACAGGAGCCTCCCGGCCATTCTGGGAGAGTAGGCAAGTATGCATACAAGTAGTCAATTTCTTATGACACATTGGGGGTAATTCAGAGTTGATCGCAGCAGCAAATTTGCTAGCAGTTGGGCAAAACCATGTGCACTGCAGGGGGGGGGGGGGCAGATATAACATTTGCAGAGAGAGTTAGATTTGGGGGGGTTATATTGTTTCTGTGCAGGGTAAATAATGTCTGCTTTATTTTTACACTGCAAATTAAATTGCAGATTGAACAAACCCCCCTCCCAAATCTATATCTCTCTGCACATGTTATATCAGCCCCCCCCTGCAGTGCACATAGATTTGCCCAACTGCTAACACATTTGCTGCTGCAATCAACTCTGAATTAGGGCCTCATTCCGAGTTGATCGCTCGCTAGCTACTTTTAGCAGCCGTGCAAACGCATAGTCGCCTTCCACGGGGGAGTGTATTTTCACTTTGCAGGAGTGCAGCAAACACATTTTGTGCAGAACAAGACCAGCCCTGTAGTTACTTATTCTGTGTGATGATTGCTGCGACGTAGGTCCTGGTATTGACGTCAGATACCCACCCAGCAAACGCACAGCTGATGCCCGGCCACGCCTGCATTTTTCCAAACACTCCCAGAAAACGGTCAGTTGACACTCAGAAACTCCCACTTCCTATCAATCTCCTTGCTTCTGCCAGTGTGACTGGAAGTGTAGCTAGAACCTGTGCAAAACCACAAAGCTCTTTGTACTTGTACGACGCACCTGCGCATTGCGGTGCATACGCATGCACAGATTAGCCCCATTCTGCCATAATCGCTGTGCTGCGAAAATCCATAGCGAGCAATCAACTCGGAATGACCCCCTATTCCCACAGTCTATTGCAGGGCTGACATGGGTTCTGTCTGAAAGGAGTCGCCCAGTAATAATCCGGGTTAAATGTGCTGTGTGAAAGGGGGTTAGGAACCGTAACCAGGGTTTTTCCCGGTTTCACAAATCTGGGAAAAACACAGGATTTTGAGATTTTTTCTGTCTGAAAGTGATACAAGTCACTGCAGACTGAGGGAATTACCAAAAGAGGTGAAAGTGCTTGAGTTTAAATAATATATTAAAAATTCAGATAATTACTATTGCTGTAGGTATAAGGCTATGCATTTGTCCCATGGTAGATGCTAGAACCAAGTGGGCTAAGAGACCTTTTCCGTCTGGGGGAGGAGTCACAACACAAGGGGGAGGAGCAAGGCCAGCGGGACAGTTGCTCTACTATCCACGCCACCAACTATTACCTTTAGTAATCAGGTGGCGAGCGAAGCGGAGCGAGCCACCGAGCCCGAAGCGTGGCGAGCGTACTTTCCGGGTACCCTGTTTGCCCGTAGCTCCTCCCCCTGGTGACGGGTCTCCTCCCCTAGGTACATCAGAAGGTCCCTTCTCCCACTCCGAAATAGAATCAACCTTTGTCCCATGTTTGGTCAGTGTTTTTTTTATAACATTTGAAATTTGTATCCTTGTCTTGTATTGCATTACTGTTTGTGTATACATACCACTGCTTGTTCATGTCATTGCTTTTTTGTTTCATTATATTGTTGTATGTGTGGATTCCGAACGTTAATTTTTTTTCATGTGTCAGCAGGAGCTTAGTTTTTTCCCTCTGTGTGAATAAAGATGATAATGATGATGATGATGATAATAATAATAATAATAATAATAATAATAATAATAATAATAAAAAAGGATCCTTAGTTTATACAGTACATATCCTTTCTGGTGAAGATTGAATTAATGGGGAAAAAAAAACCCATAACTGCTTCAGTGCCTCTTTTGTCCAGCAGATGGATACATGACACTACATATGATGGCTGATTTCAGGGCTTTGTACTAACAACAGATAAATTATTAATCTGTGGAATGGTCCTATATAATGGGTACAATGGAATTTAGAACATGGCTCACAAGGGTCTATGTACTAAGCCTTGGAGACAGATAAAGTGGAGAGTGATAAAGTACCAACCAATCAACGCTTAACTGCCATGTTGCAGGCTGTTTTGAAAAGAGACAGGAGCTGGTTGGTTGGTACTTTGAGCGTGATGTACTAACCTATGGAGGTACATTCTGCCACACTTGACACTGACACTAATCGATTGTATATATGTACTAACATATACGCAGAGGGATGCGACAGACGCGGGGGGTGCTGGAAGGGATCTGATTGGATCCCTCTCAGAAAGAAAGCAGACCGTTTCCCTTAGACTTCTATAGGGTATGCTAGATGTAGAGATGTACAGCGGACACTTTTTTGGGTTTTGGGTTTTGGTTTTGGCTCTGGATCTCCGCTCGTGTTTTAGATTTTGGATCTGGATAATGTCCACTAATTTCCAGTCTATTCTGTACACCTCAAACCTCACAATATTGTTTTTAGACCAAAAGGTTGCACCAAGGTAGCTGGATGACTAAGCTAAGCGACACAAGTGGGCGGCACAAACACCTGGCCCATCTAGGAGTGGCACTGCAGTGGCAGACAGGATGGCAGTATTAAAAACTAGGCCCCAAAGAGCACATAATGCAAAAAAAAAAAAAAAAAAATGTGCAAGTTGGACTTGTCTTGGGTCCTTCAACTCACCCTTATGTTGTTTAAACAGGACATGCACAGTTTAATAAACCCATCATTTCAGCAACAGGTGGTCCCCCTGGTAAAAGCTCGCCAAGTTCTCCGAATCATAGCGAGCTACAAACATACCACCTCCTTTTTTGATGACTTTTCACATTATGAGAAGAGGCAAGAGAAAGAGGGCAGTGTCAAGAAAGTGATTAAAAATTAGAGAGGCACATGCAATCAGGAGCAACACACAGGCTTTCACCTCCACTCCTATATTGGTGTGGAACGGAAAGGACTTCAACCAAGCAAATACTGTATATAATTAATTACCACATTACTGGACAAACTGAAAAACTAGGGGCCAAAGCCTCCACATTTGTACCCCCTTCTCCATTTTCAGGGATTAAGATAAGCTCGGATTTAATGCTGGGTTGCAAATAAACTGGTGTATACCACAGGATCAAGATTTTTCCCCTCCACGGAGTCTGGAGACTTATTTTGTGAAAATCTCGTGGGTTTCTTTTTTTCCATTGTTTTATTGCATTTTTATTTACATATTTTGTGGCAGATGCCTTATTTTTGTTTTTCACAGCTCCCAGTTACACGCATGTGAGCATACCGGTGTCCCAGTTACATGCATGTAAGCATACCTGTGTGTCTTGTTTATTTTTTCATATTTAATGCTTAAATAAAGCAGCCCCTTAGATGTTTTAGCAGCCCCTCCTGAGCCCCCACAGCAGCCCCGGATGTGGCAAGTTGAGTTTGGGTGGGTCCAGTACACTAATAAGCAGTACTGTGCAGTGAATTTTATGTTATCGAGCCCCATCCCTAGTGAAACTTACCACTCCAGAGTCGAAAATTATTTCATACTATAGTAGGACTGTGGGAGGAAGCAATGCTAACCTCTGTGCCCACAGCATGCCTCAGCTCAACAAGCCAGACATCTTCCTGGCTGTAAACCACCATGAGACTCCATACTGGACCTTATTCAGTAACTGTTTGTGCCTCCCAGGAGCTCCTGGCCCATCTAGTGCTGCAGTGCAATTGAAAGGTGATGCAATGCAAGATCATTGAAACTCTCCTCTAACACGGCAAGGTCTTGCGATAACCCTATGCAACCCTTAGGAAAAGTATCCTGTACAACAAATGCACATCTTCTAAATAAATAATCCCAAAATGTGGAACATCAATAATAAATCAAAATTAAGGTTGACTAATTGGATCCATTCATTTGAGTGAGTCCCTAACATGAAATAATTGAGAAGAACCTCTCTCTAATGCTCCGGCAGAAAATATCTCTTTTACCTCTACGGCAGTTGCGCTAAATTATGATTCTGTCTCTTCTGAGTCACACTGACTTTGGCCACAAATGTGGTCTCTCCCCACTTTATTAAAAAACACTTTGTCAAAATAGCAATTTCCATTTCCACCTTTGCGGCTATGTTTTCACAAATCTGTTTGTGATGTTGAAGCTTGTTTCATATCTGCTCTAGGCTTTAATTTAAACCTAGGATCAAGTACAGCAGCACCTCTGTAATTATATGGCAGCACCCCTTGAGTTATACAGCATAGGCAGCACCCCTGGAGAATGACACAGCATAGCAGACTGGCAACAGCACCCCTGGACTTAAACAGCAGTGGGGCAGCACCCCTGGACTGATAGGGCAGAGGGGCAGCACCCCATATATGTCAGCACCCCTGTAATGATGTGGCAAAGAAAAGACGTGCAAGATGGAATTGTCCTTGGTCCCTCCCACCTACCCCTTATGTTGTATAACCAGGACATGCACACTTTAATAAACCAATCATTTCAGCGACAGGGTCTGCCACACAACTGTGGTTGAAATGATTGGTTTGTTCGGGCCCCCACCAAAAAAGAAGCAATTAATCTCTCCTTGCACAAACTGACTCTACAGTGGCAAAATGTCGTCTTCATCCTCAGATTCCCCCCTTCAGTGTTTACATCCTCATCCTCACAGAGAAATAATATTCAGACAAACCACATCATTTAGGTGTCTGTGGACTGCTTCCACTATTACCCAAAGTTTCTGAACTTGTCAATGACTTGATGAATGCGCTGCAGGTGATGTATGTTCCTAGATAGTTAACGTCCTTACCCCTACTTATTATGGATTGACAAAGACAATAGATGGCTTGACACCTGTTGTCCGGATTTGTGGAGAAATAATTCCACACTGAAGAGGTAACGTTTTGGTATGTTGCCCAGGCATGACAATGGGCTTTTTTATCGCATGGCCAACAACTGTCTCCACTGATGCCTTATTCAAACAAACCGCATCACCATCAGAATCCTCATCATCGACTTCCTCCTCTGTGCCAGCTAAACCCATATCCTCCTCATCCTGGTATACTTCTACAGTGACATCCTCAATCTCAATATCAGCAACTGGACTGGTTTTGCTCCTATCAGCACTTGCAGAGGGTGTGCAAATGGTGGTAGGAGCCTCCTCTTCCCATACAGTGTTGTGAAGGTCAGGCCTAGACATCACAACCGTGGACAGTACCAGCACCCGTGTATTTTCACAACACCCCTGTAATTTTACAGAATGCAAGACAAGGCCAGTGTACATTTATTTTCACTGCACCCCTGTATTTTACAGCTAGCACCCTGTATTTTACAGCATACAGGGCCAGTGTACTTTTATTTTAACAGCAGCACCCCTGTATTTTTAAAGCATACAGGATCAGTGTACTTTTATTTTAACAGCAGCACCCCTGTAATTTTACAGCATACAAGACCAGTGTACTTTTGTTTTAACAGCAGCACCCCTGTATTTTTACAGCATACAGGACCAGTGTACATTTGTTTTCACAGCAGCACCCCAGAATCTTTACAGCATACAAGACAGGGCCAGTGTACATTTATTTTCACTGCACCCCAGAATTTTTACAGCTAGCACCCCTGTATTTTCACAGTATACAGGAGGACAGTGCCCCTGCTCCCTGTACAAGACAGTAACAGCACATGAAACACCAGTGACTGCCAGGACAGCATCCCTAACAGCATAGGTACACCACAGGGATAGGAACAGCACCCCTATAGAGCACACACTGATCCCACCTGATGCCACCACCCACAGAGAGAGACAGAGGTCTGTCTCCTTCACTCTCCAAGTCTGGAGTGAAAATGGCGTCGACGCACGGCTCCTTATGCACTGTGCACCCTATACTTCATGCATGTACATACTGCCATTACTGTATGCTTCATTCATAACATTAGCTTTAATGTATAAATTACATTTTATGAATGAAGTGTACACTATTAATGGTCGTACATGTCAACCATTGAGAAGTATTAAGACTTTTTTATTTTTGATTGGATGGATTTGTAGAAGACTCAAAGAGACTCCATCCTATTTTAGTTTGCTGCAATATCAAATGGCTGACGTGACAATGGTCAACATAACTATGGTCGACACAATTTGTTTTCTCATAATTTACCATTCACGTTGACTATGATTGGGAATAGTAACCAAGCCATGCAAGGGGACGCAGTACACTAATGGGGGTATTTTTGTGAAAGAAATGTGACACTCGAAAAAGCATAAAAAGTTGTGTCGACCATTTCCATGTCAACCTTTTGACTCTGTTGACCTTTTGACCATGTCAACCTTTTTCAATGTCTACCATGTCGACCTTTTGACCCTGTCAACCTTTTGCATGTTGACCATTTGGGGTCGACCTCATGACTGTAGACATTTATAGTGTAGATCTAATAAACCACACCCTTAAAAAATATGAATTTTTAGAATTTAGCTTTGAACTTTATATTAAAGATTTTGTAACCAAGTGGATTAGAAGTGAAGGAGCAAGCCACAATACTGATCAAATATAACCACTGTATGTGTGATAGAATGCACCTTTGGGCTTTTATTATTATTATTATTATTATTATTATTGCTATTGTTAGAATTATTTACTTTCTGAAAACTTTCTGGCTGTTAGGAGTTGTAGGCGAACCAGGTATACAAGACAGAAATACATGTTGCAATTGTCTAGTGTATGAGGCTATATTGGAGAACATATCTCTGACTGCAGTGGCAAACAATTTCTAGAGGGGGGTCTCCAAATGCAATCCACACTCTCTCACTCTGCAGTACATTGGAGTGAGTGCGGGAGTCTGGGGGAGCTGTAGAAGAACCTAGTAGTGACCCTGGACATTTATGTAAACATTGGTCTTTTTATACACTGGATACTTTATGAAATACAGTATTAATATGAAACACTATAGATGGTCTATAATATAGACTGTATCAAACATTTAAATAATATAAATAAAACACAAGGAAAAGGTTAAACATACCATAATAAATAAATACACAAACATAATAGAACCAGTACTGCACATTCTAAGCACAAATTCTTCTGCTTCATGGTAAGGCTCCTTTCTGTTCTTCCTGGTGGCTACTCTCTGGTTCAGTGCACTGATTGATCCAAACACACAGCAAACTTGGTAGAAGAAGCTGCTACCACTGGGCATGTGCTGCAGGTCTGCTCTGTCCCTCAAACTGCATGATGGTGGCGGCAGCTCTAGTAATCATACTATATACAATTGCTTTTGTTGTCATAATTTGATCCACTTGCCCAGAAGAAGGGGGTTTCTGGGCAACCGGAAACCCCCCCTGCGTTTGCCTATGGACTGCACTTAGTCCCGGCACTACCCGCTTACCACATTCTGCAAAGCAGGGAGGTACTGCACTGTAGAGGCGCTCTCCGTGCTCTGCTACACCTTGCTAATGTGTCCTCTTGCTGCCGGCTGCCACATGCTTCGGCTGTGAAACAGGCAACAGTGCCGGCAGTGTGGTGAGCAGCTACCCTTCTGTTTGAACTTGCTGTTGTACCGTACGGCACTCAAGTCACTGGGCACAGACTGTTGCTATCAAATGTATGACAGGCAGAGGTGCGGCAGCATGAAGCTGCTTACCTGCGAGCCCACCTGAACCAATGCACATTCCTTGGCTGAAGAGACAACATGGCCTTCGCCCAGAGACCTCTAGGTAACTGTTCTCCCAGGATTGTAAGCTCTTCTGCTCAGTCTCATTCTGCGGCGCATAGCTATACATCCCTCTTTCTCTCTTCCTCCATGTCTCTCTCTCCATCTCTTTCTCTCCATGTTTCTCTCTCTCTCCCACATGTCTCTCATCATGTCTCTCTCTCTCCCTCAAGTCTCTTTCTCTCCATGTGTCCATCTCCTCGGGTCTCTCTCTTCCCATAACGCTCTCTCCCCATGTCTCTCTCTCTCTTATTCTCCCCATGCCTCCCTCTCTCTCCCCATGTCTTGCCTCTAGTATACTAATATATATATATATATATATATATATACACAAATCCAAACGTGGAAAAAAGGCACTCCAGAGGCTCAATCAATGAAAAAAGATGTATTAGAATGTGACGTTTCGGAGATAACCCCTTCCTCAAGACATAACCAACAAGTGTAGCACATGAACTTACCCACTAATGTACCCTCGAGCCCGCAGCGTCATCTCCCGCGTCTCCCGCCGCCTCTCCCGGCTCCGGCCGCCACTGTGCTGCACTTCCGGGTCGTAGCTCTGCCTGGTAGGCATAGCAACCTAGGCCGCTTGCGTTCCACCCGGGAGGCTCATTCCGCAGTCCGGGCTCAGGAGCGCTGCTGGTGGCCGGAGGTTGACATAACAGCATGGCTCAACATATAAATCTATAACAACAAAAAAATGTGAAACGAATGGCAGTAATGCATCAATTACAAATATACATAAATTATTAAAATGCCATATAGATTATTGCACAGATGATCACAGAACAGTACCACCTAAGTACAACCCTACTCGGTACAAAGCTATAGGATCATTACATGAGACTATTCCAATTAATTTTATCGTTAAGCCCCTTATGGGGACATGGTATTAAGTCTGAAGATCCATCTTGATTCAGCTAGGAGCAGGGCTTTCTGACGATCACCGCCCCTTATGGATAGGGGAATGTGATCAATCATAAAATACCTTAGCATGGAAAGAGTGTGGCCCTTAGATTTAAAGTGGCGCGCCACGGGCTGATCCAGATTCCTACCGGTTAAGCTAATGGCCGAACGATGCAGGGCCATCCTGTCCCTGAATGGCCTCGAGGTTTGTCCAACGTTATAGAGGCCACAAGGGCAACATATTACGTAGACAACAAATTCTGTTCTGCAGGTGAGGACATGCCTAATGTCAAATAACTTATCGCAATGTGGGTGAGAAAATTTCTTACATGGCTGCATGTACTTACAAGTGGTACAGTTAAAACAACTATAGAATCCAGGAGGCTTATAATATACATTAGGTGTAATCGCTTTGCCCATCCAGGAAATATCCGATTTGACCAGCCTATCACGAAGATTACGTCCCCTTTTAAATGCTGCCATGGGTCTAATATCCCTAAGGCAAGATAATTCACTATCCGTTTTAATAATAGGCCATAAAGCGTAGGTGGCCTGTTTAATAATTGGGCTTGCTGTGGTAAAATTACTGACCCAAGGGGTGAACTTGTCTTGGTCTCTTAATTTCGGTTGCAATAGTTGTGACCTGGGCATTTCTAATACCGACATCTTTTGTTGGTTCAAAATCTTAGGGTCATAACCACGTGAGATAAACTTCACGATAAGGTCATCCAACCGATCTGATAGCACAGTATGATCACTGACTATTCTAGCTATTCTCATCATCTGTGACAGAGGTAGACCACGTTTGAGGGCTGGCGGATGGTGACTGTCAGCTCAAAGAAAAGTATTACGATCAACATCTTTATAAAAGATGTCAGTGCTGATGACACCTTGTGAAATCATGACCTTAACATCTAAAAAATGCATCACCTCTGAACTACAGGAATAAGTGTACTTAATGGATGAATTCTGCTGGTTCACCTTGTTCATGAGGTCATCAAAACTATCTCTACCCCCGGTCCACAGGATGAAAATATCATCTATGTACCGGGAGTAGAGCAGAAGATGCCGGCTCACTTCAGGACAATTTAGAAAGTTCTGATATTCTTGGGCAAACATAAAGACATTTGCATATGAGGGGGCTACTGCCGACCCCATAGCACATCCCCTTAGTTGCAAAAAGAACTGACTGTCATACAGAAAAAAATTTCTATATAAAGTCAGCTCCAATAGCCTAATAAACAAATTATGATCAAAAATCTCAGGGTCAAGATAGCATTCAAGGAAATTACGCATAGCCTCCACACCATCCACATGTTGAATGGAGGTGTAAAGGCTACATACGTCTAGGCAGCACATAATAGTACCCTGTGGTACTGACGAAACATCAAGTAACAATTTGATAAAGCTGGTAGTATCCTTCAGGAATGACTGCTTCCTCAGCAATAATGGTTGTAGAATAAAGTCCAACAGCTGTGCTATTGTTTGTAACAATGAGTTCCTGGCCGATATGATAGGCCTACCAGGGGGGGAAACACTGTCCTTGTGGAGTTTAGGCAATGTATAAAGCACAGGAGTCATAGGATGTTCCTTATGTAGGATCTTCTGAAATGATGGTGTAAGCAGACCCTCTTGGACCGCAGTATCAAGAATGGCTCTCACTTCACGCTGGTATTCCTTAGTGGGGTCACTAGCCAATTTTCTATATACATCTGGTTCAGACAACTGGCGGACAATTTCGGCCCGATAATCGGCGATGTTTTGGACCACCACGGCCCCGCCCTTATCGGCGGGCCTAATAACAATATCTTCATAGCTGGCCAGATTTTTGAGAGCAATAGTCTTGCGGTGAGATAAATTCTTACGGATACGACCAGGCGCAGAGGCAAATTTGCAGACAGATTCATCTAGGAGTCTATTAAAAGTTTTTAAAGACGGATTAGATGAAGTGGGATCAAATTTAGAACTGGAGTGCGAATGCAGAAAAGGATCCATATACGTGGCTACTGCCGTGACTGGACGAGACTGGTAATATTCCTTTAAACGTAGTTTACGTGCTAATTTATGATGATCCTGGTGCCAGTCAAATCCATCATGCATATTAGTCGGCACGAAGGATAATCCCTTCTGTAAAACCTTCAGTTCATCATCAGATAATGACCTATCAGATAAATTAAAAATTAGCGAGTCTTCTTTTTGTCTGCATTTTTGCCGCCTCTTGTTCTGCCCTCCCCGGCGGGTGGACGATCGCTTGGGTGACTTAATTGCTGGGAGCCGTGGCCTAAAGGGACACTGGTACTTGGATTGCCATCTTCCGAATCTGTAATACAAAAGTCGCTGTCGCTGTTACTATTAGGTGTATCACGAGCAGAACGTTTTTTCTGCCAAGGACGTCTCTTTTGGTAGCGTACTTTACTACGAGATTCTCCCTCAGTGCCAGATAGCCAACGGTACACCCTATTTTCGTCGTAATCATTATCCACCTAGACCGTTTGTTCTTTTTAAATTTAAGAAGATCTTTCCTGTACTGGTCACAATTTTGTTCAAGTTTAGTGACCGAGCTGGCATTGTTGGGATCATTTAATAACTTTTTGGATTCCTTCTCCAGGGTTTTAATTTTAGCCCGAGTTGAATCAAGTTCACAGCGTGCCTCCTCGATCACTAGAATCATGAGATCTAGCGCGCACCTATTTAAGATGCCAATCCATTTTCTGATAAACTCTGGGTTATTTCTCCCGATAGTAGGGGTATTCCTACAGCGAAACCCACGGGGGATTTTCTTATCTCTGTAGTACTCTGTTAGAGAAGAGGCATGCAGTAAGTAATCCGCCTCGCGACGTTTAAGCTTGAACAACTGAAAGTATACATCTTCCATGGTAAGCTTAGCATCATAGCCAGGTACTTTTTCTTTGAGCAAAATCCCCTCTATTTGCTCTGGGGTGAAGCAAAAGATCTCACCAGGCGGTACAATAAAGTTGTGGCATCCTGTTGCATCCTGCGATGCTGAAGTGCCACTGGCTGAATCCATAATGTTAGTGATGCACACTGCTGCCACACCAATGAAACAAAGTGAATAAAATCAGACAGCCTAGCTTAGCTGACTGAAAAAAAGGCACAAATAGGTCAGTCCAAATAGTCAATCTTTAAAAAGTATTGTAGGTGCCATACTACTCGGACTGCATGTTGCTGCAATCCCAATATACAGAAACACAACTCAGTCGGCACTCAATTACAATTCAGACAACTTGCCCCGGTGCCGTAGTCCTAGAAATACATGCAAATCCAAACGTGGAAAAAAGGCACTCCAGAGGCTCAATCAATGAAAAAAGATGTATTAGAATGTGATGTTTCAGGGATAACCCCTTCCTCAAGACATAACCAACAAGTGTAGCACATGAACTTACCCACTAATATACCCTCGAGCCCGCAGCGTCATCTCCTGCGTCTCCCGCCGCCTCTCCCGGCTCCGGCCGCCACTGTGCTGCACTTCCGGGTCGTAGCTCTGCCTGGTAGGCATAGCAACCTAGGCCGCTTGCGTTCCACCCGGGAGGCTCATTCCGCAGTCCGGGCTCAGGAGCGCTGCTGGTGGCCGGAGGTTGACATAACAGCATGGCTCAACATATAAATCTATAACAACAAAAAAATGTGAAACGAATGGCAGAAATGCATCAATTACAGATATACATAAATTATTAAAATGCCATATAGATTATTGCACAGATGATCACAGAACAGTACCACCTAAGTACAACCCTACTCGGTACAAAGCTATAGGATCATTACATGAGACTATTCCAATTAATTTTATCGTTAAGCCCCATAGGGGACATGGTATTAAGACTGAAGATCCATCTTGATTCAGCTAGGAGCAGGGCTTTCTGACGATCACCGCCCCTTATGGATAGGGGAATGTGATCAATCATAAAATACCTTAGCATGGAAAGAGTGTGGCCCTTAGATTTAAAGTGGCGCGCCACGGGCTGATCCAGATTCCTACCGGTTAAGCTAATGGCCGAACGATGCAGGGCCATCCTGTCCCTGAATGGCCTCGAGGTTTGTCCAACGTAATAGAGGCCACAAGGGCAACATATTACGTAGACAACAAATTCTGTTCTGCAGGTGAGGACATGCCTAATGTCAAATAACTTATCGCAATGTGGGTGAGAAAATTTCTTACATGGCTGCATGTACTTACAAGTGGTACAGTTAAAACAACTATAGAATCCAGGAGGCTTATAATATACATTAGGTGTAATCGCTTTGCCCATCCCGGAAATATCCGATTTGACCAGCCTAAAAATGCTGCCATGGGTCTAATATCCCTAAGGCAAGATAATTCACTATCCGTTTTAATAATAGGCCATAAAGCGTGGGTGGCCTGTTTAATAATTGGGCTTGCTGTGGTAAAATTACTGACCCAAGGGGTGAACTTGTCTTGGTCTCTTAATTTCGGTTGCAATAGTTGTGACCTGGGCATTTCTAATACCGACATCTTTTGTTGGTTCAAAATCTTAGGGTCATAACCACGTGAGATAAACTTCACGATAAGGTCATCCAACCGATCTGATAGCACAGTATGATCACTGACTATTCTAGCTATTCTCATCATCTGTGACAGAGGTAGACCACGTTTGAGGGCTGGCGGATGGTGATTGTTAGCTCTAAGAAAAGTATTACGATCAACATCTTTATAAAAGATGTCAGTGCTGATGACACCTTCTGAAATCATGACCTTAACATCTAAAAAATGCATCACCTCTGAACTACAGGAATAAGTGTACTTAATGGATGAATTCTGCTGGTTCACCTTGTTCATGAGGTCATCAAAACTATCTCTACCCCCGGTCCACAGGATGAAAATATCATCTATGTACCGGGAGTAGAGCAGAAGATGCCGGCTCACTTCAGGACAATTTAGAAAGTTCTTATATTCTTGGGCAAACATAAAGACATTTGCATATGAGGGGGCTACTGCCGACCCCATAGCACATCCCCTTAGTTGCAAAAAGAACTGACTGTCACACAGAAAAAAAATTCTATATAAAGTCAGCTCCAATAGCCTAATAAACAAATTATGATCAAAAATCTCAGGGTCAAGATAGCATTCAAGGAAATTACGCATAGCCTCCACACCATCCACATGTTGAATGGAGGTGTAAAGGCTACATACGTCTAGGCAGCACATAATAGTACCCTGTGGTACTGACGAAACATCAAGTAACAATTTGATAAAGCTGGTAGTATCCTTCAGGAATGACTGCTTCCTCAGCAATAATGGTTGTAGAATAAAGTCCAACAGCTGTGCTATTGTTTGTAACAATGAGTTCATGGCCGATATGATAGGCCTACCAGGGGGGGAAACACTGTCCTTGTGGAGTTTAGGCAATGTATAAAGCACAGGAGTCATAGGATGTTCCTTATGTAGGATCTTCTGTAATGATGGTGTAAGCAGACCCTCTTGGACCGCAGTATCAAGAATGGCTCTCACTTCACGCTGGTATTCCTTAGTGGGGTCACTAGCCAATTTTCTATATACATCTGGTTCAGACAACTGGCGGACAATTTCGGCCCGATAATCGGCGATGTTTTGGACCACCACGGCCCCGCCCTTATCGGCGGGCCTAATAACAATATCTTCATAGCTGGCCAGATTTTTGAGAGCAATAGTCTTGCGGTGAGATAAATTCTTACGGATACGACCAGGCGCAGAGGCAAATTTGCAGACAGATTCATCTAGGAGTCTATTAAAAGTTTTTAAAGACGGATTAGATGAAGTGGGATCAAATTTAGAACTGGAGTGCGAATGCAGAAAAGGATCCATATACGTGGCTACTGCCGTGACTGGACGAGACTGGTAATATTCCTTTAAACGTAGTTTACGTGCTAATTTATGATGATCCTGGTGCCAGTCAAATCCATCATGCATATTAGTCGGCACGAAGGATAATCCCTTCTGTAAAACCTTCAGTTCATCATCAGATAATGACCTATCAGATAAATTAAAAATTAGCGAGTCTTCTTTTTGTCTGCATTTTTGCCGCCTCTTGTTCTGCCCTCCCCGGCGGGTGGACGATCGCTTGGGTGACTTAATTGCTGGGAGCCGTGGCCTAAAGGGACACTGGTACTTGGATTGCCATCTTCCGAATCTGTAATACAAAAGTCGCTGTCGCTGTTACTATTAGGTGTATCACGAGCAGAACGTTTTTTCTGCCAAGGACGTCTCTTTTGGTAGCGTACTTTACTACGAGATTCTCCCTCAGTGCCAGATAGCCAACGGTACACCCTATTTTCGTTGTAATCATTATCCACCTAGACCGTTTGTTCTTTTTAAATTTAAGAAGATCTTTCCTGTACTGGTCACAATTTTGTTCAAGTTTAGTGACCGAGCTGGCATTGTTGGGATCATTTAATAACTTTTTGGATTCCTTCTCCAGGGTTTTAATTTTAGCCCGAGTTGAATCAAGTTCACAGCGTGCCTCCTCGATCACTAGAATCATGAGATCTAGCGCGCACCTATTTAAGATGCCAATCCATTTTCTGATAAACTCTGGGTTATTTCTCCCGATAGTAGGGGTATTCCTATAGCGAAACCCACGGGGGATTTTCTTATCTCTGTAGTACTCTGTTAGAGAAGAGGCATGCAGTAAGTAATCCGCCTCGCGACGTTTAAGCTTGAACAACTGAAAGTATACATCTTCCATGGTAAGCTTAGCATCATAGCCAGGTACTTTTTCTTTGAGCAAAATCCCCTCTATTTGCTCTGGGGTGAAGCAAAAGATCTCACCAGGCGGTACAATAAAGTTGTGGCATCCTGTTGCATCCTGCGATGCTGAAGTGCCACTGGCTGAATCCATAATGTTAGTGATGCACACTGCTGCCACACCAATGAAACAAAGTGAATAAAATCAGACAGCCTAGCTTAGCTGACTGAAAAAAAGGCACAAATAGGTCAGTCCAAATAGTCAATCTTTAAAAAGTATTGTAGGTGCCATACTACTCGGACTGCATGTTGCTGCAATCCCAATATACAGAAACACAACTCAGTCGGCACTCAATTACAATTCAGACAACTTGCCCCGGTGCCGTAGTCCTAGAAATACATGCAAATCCAAGCGTGGAAAAAAGGCACTCCAGAGGCTCAGTCAATGAAAAAAGATGTATTAGAATGTGATGTTTCGGGGATAACCCCTTCCTCAAGACATAACCAACAAGTGTAGCACATGAACTTACCCACTAATGTACCCTCGAGCCCGCAGCGTCATCTCCTGCGTCTCCCGCCGCCTCTCCCGGCTCCGGCCGCCACTGTGCTGCACTTCCGGGTCGTAGCTCTGCCTGGTAGGCATAGCAACCTAGGCCGCTTGCGTTCCACCCGTGAGGCTCATTCCGCAGTCCGGGCTCAGGAGCGCTGCTGGTGGCCGGAGGTTGACATAACAGCATGGCTCAACATATAAATCTATAACAACAAAAAAATGTGAAACGAATGGCAGTAATGCATCAATTACAGATATACATAAATTATTAAAATGCCATATAGATTATTGCACAGATGATCACAGAACAGTACCACCTAAGTACAACCCTACTCGGTACAAAGCTATAGGATCATTACATGAGACTATTCCAATTAATTTTATCGTTAAGCCCCATAGGGGACATGGTATTAAGTCTAAAGATCCATCTTGATTCAGCTAGGAGCAGGGCTTTCTGATGATCACCGCCCCTTATGGATAGGGGAATGTGATCAATCATAAAATACCTTAGCATGGAAAGAGTGTGGCCCTTAGATTTAAAGTGGCGCGCCACGGGCTGATCCAGATTCCTACCGGCTAAGCTAATGGCCGAACGATGCAGGGCCATCCTGTCCCTGAATGGCCTCGAGGTTTGTCCAACGTAATAGAGGCCACAAGGGCAACATATTACGTAGACAACAAATTCTGTTCTGCAGGTGAGGACATGCCTAATGTCAAATAACTTATCGCAATGTGGGTGAGAAAATTTCTTACACGGCTGCATGTACTTACAAGTGGTACAGTTAAAACAACTATAGCATCCAGGAGGCTTGTAATATACATTAGGTGTAATCGCTTTGCCCATCCCGGAAATATCCGATTTGACCAGCCTATCACGAAGATTACGTCCCCTTTTAAATGCTGCCATGGGTCTAATATCCCTAAGGCAAGATAATTCACTATCCATTTTAATAATAGGCCATAAAGCGTGGGTGGCCTGTTTAATAATTGGGCTTGCTGTGGTAAAATTACTGACCCAAGGGGTGAACTTGTCTTGGTCTCTTAATTTCGGTTGCAATAGTTGTGACCTGGGCATTTCTAATACTGACATCTTTTGTTGGTTCAAAATCTTAGGGTCATAACCACGTGAGATAAACTTTACGATAAGGTCATCCAACCGATCTGATAGCACAGTATGATCACTGACTATTCTAGCTATTCTCATAATCTGTGACAGAGGTAGACCACGTTTGAGGGCTGGCGGATGGTGACTGTCAGCTCTAAGAAAAGTATTACGATCAACATCTTTATAAAAGATGTCAGTGCTGATGACACCTTCTGAAATCATGACCTTAACATCTAAAAAATGCATCACCTCTGAACTACAGGTATAAGTGTACTTAATGGATGAATTCTGCTGGTTCACCTTGTTCATGAGGTCATCAAAAATATCTCTACCCCCGGTCCACAGGATGAAAATATCATCTATGTACCGGGAGTAGAGCAGAAGATGCCGGCTCACTTCAGGACAATTTGGAAAGTTCTGATCTTCTTGGGCAAACATAAAGACATTTGCATATGAGGGGGCTACTGCCGACCCCATAGCACATCCCCTTAGTTGCAAAAAGAACTGACTGTCATACAGAAAAAAATTTCTATATAAAGTCAGCTCCAATAGCCTAATAAACAAATTATGATCAAAAATCTCAGGGTCAAGATAGCATCACCCGATACTTCTAACAGTGGACAGATAAACCGTTTTATGTTTTTATCTTGTACGTATGTTACCTGCATTTGCTTCAGGATTTTAAATTGAACATCTGACTAGGGAACTGGGATTTGCTGTTATGGACAGATAAGCTATCTAATTGTTTTATCTTGTACGTTTGCTACCTGCATTTGCGTCAGGATTTTTTGTATTAAACTTTGTTCATACTTAAAATTTGATAAGCTTCTGTACGGTTACTGGGACAAGCAAGGTTCTTAATTTCAGAGTTTTATGCGGATTTGAATATTGTGAAAACAGTACACACTATGTTTGTCTTTTGTTTTCTAATTTACATGTCCTAAAGTGTCATCTGATCGAAGCCGCCCTCAAGGAACTAAGTTGTTCTTTATTAAATTTTGCACATTGCACACCTCACAGGGTGAACTGGCTATACATTAATATTTTAATAACACTATTAGGCGCTCTCTTGCACTCTATTTTTTATCTATTTTCCCCGTATTGGGCACGAGCTGCCACCCATTGATTTATGGGGTGTGTTTTAATATCTCAATTGATCCCATAATACTTTATCAGTGTGTCTTAATTAGGATTGTCCTAGGCACTATTCTTCACTTTCCTTATATATATATATATATATATATATATACATACAGTATATATATATATATATATATATATATACACACACAGTATATATATATCTCGCATTTCTGAAAGCTCCGTCCCTTCAAATGCATTTGTCCCTGGTTGCCCCTGCCCCCCAGACATCACAGCTGCCACCGATAGGGTAGGGGTCCCAGTATAGGCCCCTGTCAAAGGGGCCTATACTGCCCTTAAGGCATTACGTATAGGGGCACTACTATGGGCATTGTGTATAAGGGATACTACTGTGTGGCGTAACATGTATAAGAGAGGTATCCGGACTCCAGGTCGACACCAAAAAGGTTGACACACCTTAGGTTGACACCAATTGGTCGACACACCTTAGGTCGACTTGAACAAGGTCGACATGGAAAAAGGTCAACATGAGTTTTTCAAATTTTTTCCCATTTTTTTTAACTTTTTCATATTTTACGATCCACGTGGACTACAATTGGGAACTGTAACCTTGCCTGAAGCACGGCGAGCGAAACAAGCCATGCAAGGGGACATGGTGCACTAATTGGGGTTCCCGGTCACTCTACGAAGAAAACGACACCCAAAAAACATTAAAAACTCATGTTGACATTTTTCAGGTCGACCTTGTTCAGGTCGACCTTTTGGCCATGTTGACATATTTCAGGTGTCGACCTAAGGTGCATCGACCAATTGGTGTTGACTTAAGGCATGTCAACCTTTTTGGTGTCAACCTGGAGTCCCATACCCAGGGGGCTACTACTGTGTGGTGTAAGGGACACTACTACATTGTGGTGTAATATAGAAACATAGAATTTGACGGCAGATAAAAACCACTTGCCTCATCTAGTCTGCCACTACCATATTTTTTTATCTCAAACCTTATTTGACCCTTATTTCTTTCTAAGAATAGCCTCATGTTTATCACATGCATGTTTAAATTGCTCTACTGTCTTAGCCTCTATCACCACTGATGGGAGGATATTCCACTTGTCCACTACCCCTTCTGTTTAGTAATTTTTCGTCAAATTTCCCCTGACCCCCCCCCCCCTGCAGTCTCAGAGCATGTCCTCGTGTCCTATTGCTTCTCTTCATTTGGAGAATGTTTCCCTCCTGGACTTTCTTAAAACCTTTGATATATTTGAAAGTTACTATCATGTCCCCCCTTTCCCTTCTCTGCTCCAAACTATACATATTGAGATTTCTTGGTCTTTCTGGGTATGTTTTGTGATGTAGGCCATGCACCATTTTAGTTGCCCTTCTTTGTACAGTCTCTAATGTATTACTATCCTTTTGAAGATATGGGGCCAAATGTAATAGAGTGAGAGTTTCAGAAAGTGAGAGATTTGGTAAGGTTTTTCAGTTCATTTACACTGCGAAACAAGGTTGATCTTGCTGTGTAAATGATTGCCACTTAAAAAAAAACTGCAAAACCTTACCAAATCTCTCACTTTTTGAAACTCTCACTCTATTACATATGGCCTTCAGAATTGAACACAGTGGGGCAGATGTATTAACCTGGAGAAGGCATAAGGAAGTGATAAACCAGTGATATGTGCAAGGTGATAAAGGCACCAGCCAATCAGATCCTAACTGTTAATTTACATATGGGAGCTGATTGGCTGGTGCCTTTATCACCTTGCACATATCACTGGTTTATCACTTCCTTATGCCTTCTCCAGGTTAATAGTACATCTGCCCCAGTATTCTAGATGAGGCCATACCAATGACCTATACACTGTACAGTGGCATTATTTCTTCTTTCTTTCTTCTGCTAATTCCTCTCCCAATGCAGCCAAGCATCTGACTAGCCTTCCTCATTGCTTTGTTACATTGCTTGCCTGCCTAATATGAATCAGGGGAACTACTGTCTGTAGGTGCAGTGTAATGTGAATTAGATTGTACTACAGTATGGCATCATTTGAATTGGAGGTACTACTGTGTGTCCACGTCCCTCTCTTGTGTGACTACACCCCTTCTGCATGCGCTGTCCCTTTATGAGTTATGGGAGGGAGGGCGCAAAATTAGTTTGCAGGGGGGCGCCGAATACCCTAGCACCGAACCTGACTGCACCATACTTGCCTACATGACCCTCTCCATGACGGAGAAAATACTCTGTGTCTGGACTTTCCTGGTAATGTATGATTGCCATCACCTGTGGTGAAACACCTTTCTTCTCAATTAACTAGCTCACCACAGGTGATGGCAATCATATATTTCCTCCCCCTTTAGAATGTAAGCTCTCACGAGCAGGGCCCTCTTCCCTCATGTGCTTATCCTTTCTTACTTTAATAATCTTCAACTGCACCAAATCCAGCAGTCTTCTGCCACCTGATACTTATTCCAGTGTCATCTGCTGATGTAACTATGTTTATTTACCCTGTACTTGTCCTATACTGTCATCAACTGTAAAGGGCCCTACACACTTGTAGATAATACTGCACGATTTGAACGATCTCGTTCAGTAATGAACGAGAACTCGTTCAAATCGTGCAGTGTGTATATACCAGCGATGAACGATGCGCGACACCGCGCTCGTTCATCGCTGGTCTATCATCGCTGATACATGCAAGTCAATCTGAACGATACCGACATATACAATGTGCGGTATCGTTCATTGTGTATGTATCAGTGATGAACGATACTCACGATCCTCACGATCCTCCGCCCCGCCGCCGGAACGCCACGCCTGTCCGTCCGTCATCAGAGGAACTCCTGGCCGTCAGTGAAGAGGAGCGCAGCCGCAGCACAGCCAGCCGCAGCATCGTGGAAGAGAGGAGCAGCGCGTCTTCGGTAAGTATAGGACAGTGTTCCCACTGGCCACCAATGTGTAAACCACTGGCCACCAATGACACACTGGCCACCAATGTATAAAACACTGGCCACCAATGAATTTGATAAAATCCACTGTCCACCAATGCATAATGTCCCCCGGCAGTGTGCATGCAGCATGTGTTCCTAGTACACAGCATGCATATTGACATGCTGTGTACTGAGAACACATGCTGCATGCACACTGCCGGGGGACAAACCGCTGCCCACCAATGTATATAATATATCCACTGTCCACCAATGCATAATGTCCCCCGGCAGTGTGCATGCAGCATGTGTTCCTAGTACACAGCATGCATATTGACATGCTGTGTACTGAGAACACATGCTGCATGCACACTGCCGGGGGACAAACCGCTGCCCACCAATGTATATAATATATCCACTGTCCACCAATGCATAATGTCCCCCGGCAGTGTGCATGCAGCATGTGTTCCTAGTACACAGCATGCATATTGACATGCTGTGTACTGAGAACACATGCTGCATGCACACTGCCGGGGGACATAATGCATTGGTGGCCAGGGGATATATTATATACATTGGTGGGCAGAGGTTTTTTCCCCGGCAGTGTGCATGACGCACACCCATGGATTCTACGTGGACAAGGGGACCGAGCCTCGTGTCAACATAGGTAAGTATGTATGACTGTAAGTGTGCATGTATGTAATAAAGTTGTACTGTCACGGCGTGTGTGTACTGTTTTTATTTGGGTATTTTTTTTGTAGTAGAACTACAGGTACCAGCGGGCCCGTTCCCCCCCGCATGCTGGTACTTGTGGTTCTCCAAGTACCAGCATGCGGGGGAGGCTTGCTGGGACTTGTAGTACTGCTACTAAAAACAATATCTTTTAATTTTCAACAAAGGCTATCAGCCCCCCATCCGCAGCCCATTGGATGGGGGGGACAGCCTCGGGCTTCACCCCTGGCCCTTGGGTGGCTGGGGGGGGGGACCCCTTGATTGAAGGGGTCCCCACTCCCCCAGGGTACCCCGGCCAGGGGTGACTAGTTGGATTTTTGATGCCACGGCCGAAGGGCACTATATAAAAGTGACCCCCGGCTGTGGCATTATCTGTCCAGCTAGTGGAGCCCGGTGCTGGTTTTAAAAATACGGGGGACCCCTACTCTTTTTGTCCCCCGTATTTTTGGAACCAGGACCAGGCGCAGAGCCCGATGCTGGTTGCTTAAATATGGGGGAACCCCTGTCAATTTTTTCCCCATATTTCTGCAACCAGGATCGGCTCAAAGAGCCCGAGGCTGGTTATGCTTAGGAGGGGGGACCCCACGCAATTTTTTTTAGAGATTTTACAGTGTTTAGTTTAAAATAAAATAAAAAATGAACCCCAGCACGGATCACACAGATCCGGCCGAGATTCATTTGTAAAAAGTCGGCAGTGTTTTGCTAATCACTGCCGTAAAAAATGTAAAAAAAACACGAATGACATCGACATCGGAACAAATGAAAATGCAGAATACGACAGCTTAGTAAATTAGTCGTAATCAATTCAAAAAGTTGCAAGTTTACACTTTCGATGTCATTCGTGATTGAACTTTGACCTTTTTCCGAAAATTACGAATGTTAGTAAATATACCCCAATGTCATTATGGGGTATTGTGTATAGAATTTTTAGGGAAAAAGTGTTTTTTTTCCCTTTTTTGAATAAGGTTGTAATATAACAAAATGTGCAAAAAGTGAAGCATATATAAATATATATTTACACAGGAGCAAAGGACTGCCACTCCAGGAAAGCAGAAATCAAATCACAGTTATATACACATCACTGGGCTAATCTGCTTTAATAAGGTACGTTTTTGTATTATATATATATATATATATATATATATAACAAGTCAAAACTATATCACGCAAATTCACGTATCCTTAATTGTCAATTTTTAAACAGGCTTCTGATTATCATCCACTGAATGATTTCCCTGCAGCGTCCTCCCGATAGAGCCGTACCACAAGCTCAATGATGCACATTTAGAGAAAACAAATGGAGGGCGCAGGGAGTGAGTATACAACTAATAACTCTTTTAATACGAGTATATGTGTATACATACATCTAGTTTGAGTAACACAGCATAGAGGACTATCACTGGCGCCTCCGAACAGCACACACAGAAAGCTGCTAGCCGCCGCTTGTCAGATACTCCTGGTCTGAGACCGCACACCGTCAGGTAAGCCAAAGAGACGTAGTACGTCCAGTGTCCCACTATCATGCCAACATGTTTCGTCCCAAGGACTTCGTCAGGGGGTGTGACACTTCTTTTGGCTGACCCGACGGTGTGCGGTCTCAGACCAGGAGTATCTGATGAGCGGCAGGTAGCGGCTTTCTGTGTGTGCTGTCCGGAGGCGCCAGTGATAGCCCTCTGTGCTATGATACTGAAACTAGATGTATGTATACATATACTCATATTAAAAGAGTTATAAGTCGTGTACTCATTGCCTGCAGCCTCCATTTGTTTTCTCTACATATATATATATATATATATATATACATACACACACAAACATTTTTATTATATTATTTTGTGCATATATATATATATATATATATATTTTTTTTTTTTTTTTGGTAACATGGGTATTGTAAATAAGGACTCGTAGACAGATTTTCAGGTTATAACCACAGTATCTTTAATGACATCAGACACTGTAGCACAGCATACACAGGCTTGGGCCTGGTCACAGAGGTACATAGAGAATATAAACAGACAAACATAAAAGGTCCTAGCAATTCCCGTACTGAAAAGTAACTCTGCTGCAGTGGCTTGCAGCTACACATACCATGGTCTCCTGGCACGGCCAATGTTATATTATATCTGATTACTGTGTTAAGTTATGATTTTAATATTTTAAAATTAAATCTCACCTTTCACAGAGACATGGATGCAAACCGTGAATTCTGGGCTGGATTCATCGATCTCTACCAGGCCAATGAGTGCTTGTGGCGTGTGGGAACAAGGGATTACGCCAACAGAGGAAAGAAAAATCTGGCATACCAGCAATTGGCCAGGTACAGCCTTGCCCAAGATAGTGGTGCCGACATCAAGTGGGTGAAGAGGAAGATCCAGAATCTGAGGACAGTATTTCTTAAGGAGCACAGGAAATACAAAGATTCCCAACGTTCAGGAGCGGGGTCAGATCAAGTCAAGAAGCCAACATTATGGTATTATGACTTGATGAAGTTCGTATTGGATGAGGAGCCTTCGAGGACAGCGCGGAGCACGGAGGAGCCGAACACGCCCGAGATGTTCGAGCCTGAGGAAGAGGAGAGTGTGGATCCGGTAAGTGTCCGCACAATACAGATGTCACTGTTTCTTGTTTAATTTGTTGCCTTATTATTTTCACATATTTTTCTTCATTTTGTTGGATAACTCAGCTGTCTTCGAGGGAGCTGGACGTGGAACCTGCAGTGGATGAGCCGGCAGACCAAGCCACTGTAAGGCCGGAGCTGGAGGAGAGTGAGGCGGCGATGGGAACACCCCAGCTTCCGGCTAGAAGGAGATGCCGGCCAGCTATCCCTAGAAGATCTGTCTCGTCCAGCAGGTCAGATACAATTCTGAGGCAGGCAGAGGAGGTCCTAAAAAACAGACCGGATAGATTTGAAGCTATTGGAGACCATTTAGCATGTGAGTTGCGGGAGATGAACCCCACTCAGCAAAAATACGCCCAGCGTCTGGTATATGCCATTATATCACATGGCCAGGATGATGAATTGACCAACCACAGTGGCGTTGTGTTAGATACCAGACAGGTGCCTAGTACATCTTATGCCCCTCCCCCAACTCACCCTCCCATGTATTCTGCGCCGGTAATTCCTCCTCAACAATACCCCACATATCCTGCTCCGGGTTACCAAATGCCACAATCCCCCTTCCCTGGCACCTCTTCAGGTGGAGTGTTCACCACTCTGTTGAGTGCACACTCCACTGTTCAAGGCGACCTAAATTTTTAATAAAAATGTTTTTGAATTTTTGAATTTGCGTTTAGGTTTGCTGTCTTCAGATTTGTATTTGACCTTCCTCATCCAATATGTTTTTTCTTGAAGTCAATTGTACCATAATGTTGGTTTTCTACACTTCATTTGACCCTGTAATAGAACGTTGGGAATGCTTTTATTTCATGTGCACTTTTGAAATACTGTCCTCAGATTCTTTTACCTCTACTTCATCCCCAGTTATGTTGGCACCACTGTTTTTGCTGCACTGTATCTGGCTAATTGTTGGAATGCCTGATGCCTCTATTGGTGTAATCCCTGCTGTCATGGCACTCATTGGCACAAAAATCGATGAATCCAGCCCAGAATGTTTCTAATTTATTATTTTTCTAAAATTTATAATTACAAATTGTTACTAAAAATTGTGTGGAGTCTTTATTTATGGGTAGTGCTAAAAGGTTTACCAGGTATACACTGCACCAAACAAACTACAGAGTAGATATGCAGTGATTTTAAATGGATGCTGTTATTTATTGTACAAAGAAGACCTGCCCACATTCCTAAAACCATGCCCAGTATTTAAATGAGCTAGATCTTTCAAATCTTTCAAATCTTTCAAATCTTTCAAATCTTTCATCAGACATTGTTCAGTGTGTATGCACATAATCGTTCATGGGAAATCTTTCATCTATCATATCTTTCATCTTTTAAATCTTTCAAATCTACAAGTGTGTAGGGCCCATAAGTTGCTGTTTTCATGTTTGATTATTTGTTTATGTACTCTGTAATTGGGCGCTGCGGAACCCTTGTGGCGCCATATAATGGATGATAATAATAATAATAATAATAACCAGGAACGTCCAGGAACAGAGCATTTTCTCCCTCATGGAGAGGGTCAGGTAGGCAAGTATGGACTGCACCCATATATATTCATATATATTCATTGCAGTGGTCATTTGGAAAAGGCATGTGTTAGTATGATTATAAATATTTTGCAGTCCTATTTTGTTTTTGGTGTGTGACATGTTCTTTAGGCCTTTGCACATGTGCTGTATGATGAACTGTTCATAGAATTGCAGGAAATCCTCTTAAAAGCATGAAAATACATGTCCTAGCATGAGCTGACATCCTAGTGTATTATGTCTACTAAGAACTAATCACCTCCCTGTATGCACGCACTCTGTGACCCTGTACCATTACTGTATAAAATGTGCAGTAACAAATAGATATAGCTCAGGAAAGGAACTGCTTTAGAGCATAATACCTTGAGCACTCCTTGCATACCCTGACCATTAATTCAGAGCCAATACAATCTTTGTGAATAAAACCATAAATACTGGACAGTCGACTATACAGGCTGTTCACTGTTTCACTGCTGGTTAATTGTTTAATTTTCTATGCTTCCACCTCCTGCTGCTTCATTCTCGCACTCACATCACATTTCTGTATCCTAGCCCCAGTCCATTTTACATTCCTAAGGGTACCTGTTTGTGGCTTGATGTACAAACCAGCCCTGTGTATAGAAAGTTGTATTTTTAAATATTTTTAAGTAAAACAATATTACAGTATATACTCATGTACTGTGTCCTTGTAGTGCAGGCTCGATGGCTACCACACACATGGAATAATCACCATTAAAGTGAGGCACCTGAGCACAGATCCCTGACTGGGTGGTGACATGTAGGTGACTATTTATATACAAAGAGGTATACTGTCATATAGGTGTACTGTGGGAATGTCGCAAGCGTGCTGCTGAAGTGGTTGCGTACACAGACCCTTAAGTGCTCATACTGTAGGCTATACTTAGATGGAAAATGCACAGGGCTGGTGCAAGTTTCAATGGTGCGACCAATGGTGGTGTCTAAGGATGCTTTCAGTCCTTGCTATAGAGTCCTCTCAGTCCTTGCTATGGAGTCCTAATCTTTAATAGAAAGAATGAGAATATTTATACCTTCATACTCCCAACTGTCCCATGTTTTCCTACAACTGTCCTACTGTCCTGTGGTGGTGGTGGTGGTGGTGGTGGTGGTGGTGGTGGTGGTGAGTTGGGAGGAGCACACACCGCTGCTCTGCATAGCAGAGCAGCGGGTGAATAGATTCCATGTGCATGAGAATGGTATCTATTCACAGTGTCTCGGAGAGTTGCTGGGCACAACCCTACAGTGATGGGAATGGGGGTGCCTAAAAGCTCTGCCACTTTCCTCTCAGGTCCTGCCCCTTCACAATTGGGCACGCACCATTGGTGTGCGCAGGGTCCCGCTACACTGTCCACCATTGTTGGGAGGTATGTAGCTTATTTCTCAACTGAATCATTTGAGGCTGAGAGAGCAATGCTGTTTGGCACATTGCCCATACTGATAATTTTGAAATCAGGGAATGTGGGGCAGATGTATTAAGCCTGGAGAAGTGATTAAGCAGTGAGGAAGCAGTGATAAGTGTAAGGTGATAACGCACCAGCCAATCAGCTCCAATATGTAAATTTACATATTGGAGCTGATTGGCTGGTGCGTTATCACCTTGCAATTATCACCACTTTATCACTTCTCCAGGCTTAATACATCTGCACCTATATTACAATAACATTATCAAGACATCCCCAGCATAATGTAGGCTAAGGGGAAGCCCTCAGTCACATAAACTAAATATAGGGGGGATTGAATTCAGCACACCGTTCCCCCAGGCAAGGCCGGTGCTAGGGTGTTCGGCGCCCTCCTGCAAACTATAAATTTGCACCTTCCCACACTTTATAAAGGGACAGCATGCGCTGGAAAAAGGGGTGTGGTCTCACAAGGACTGGACATGGCCACACAAAGTACCCCCATTTCAATTAGCGCCACACAGTAGCACAATCGTATTCACATTACACAGCAAGTAGTAGTGCCGCTTATACACATGATGCCCATAGATAGTAGTAGTGCCCTGTATACGTAATGGCCATAGTAGCAGCGCCCCTTTTACGTAATGCCCATAGTAGTAGCGTCACTTATACATAACACCGATAGTATTAGCACCCCTTATATGTAATGCCCATTGTAGTAGTGCCTCTTATGCGTAATGTCCATAGTAGTAGCGCCGTTTAAACATAATGCCCACAGTAGTAGCACCGCTTATACGTAATGCACATAGTAGCAGCACCGCTTTTACATAATGCCCATAGTAGCAGTGCTGCTTTTACGTAATGTCCATAGTAGTAGTGCCGCTTATATATAATGCCCATAGCAGTGGCACCGCTTATACGTAATACGCATAGTAGCAGTGCTGCTTTTACGTAATGTCCATAGTAGTAGTGCCGCTTATATGTAATGCCCATAGCAGTAGCACTGCTTATACGTAATGCGCATAGTAGCAGTGACGCTTTTACGTAATGCCCATAGTAGTAGTGCCGCTTATATGTAATGCCCATAGCAGTAGCACCGCTTATACGTAATGCGCATAGTAGCAGTGCTGCTTTTACGTAATGTCCATAGTAGTAGTGACGCTTATATGTAATGCCCATAGCAGTAGCACCGCTTATACGTAATGCGCATAGTAGCAGTGACGCTTTTACGTAATGCCCATAGTAGTAGTGCTGCTTATACGTAATGCCCATAGTAGTAGTGCTGCTTATACGTAATGCCCATAGCAGTAGTGCCGCTTATACGTAATGTGCATAGTAGTAGTGCCGCTTATATATAATGCCCATAGTGGTAGTGCTGCTTATACGTAATGCCCATAGCAGTAGTGCCGCTTATACGTAATGTGCATAGTAGTGGTGCCGCTCATATGTAATGCCCATAGTGGTAGTGCTGCTTATACGTAATGCCCATAGCAGTAGTGCCGCTTATACGTAATGTGCATAGTAGTGGTGCCGCTCATATGTAATGCCCATAGTGGTAGTGATGCTTATACGTAATGCCCATAGCAGTAGTGCCGCATATACGTAATGCGCATAGTAGCAGTGGCACTTTTACGTAATGCCCATAGTAGTAGTGCTGCTTATACGTAATGCCCATAGCAGTAGTGCCGCTTATATGTAATGGGCATAGTAGTAGTGCCGCTTATATGTAATGCCCATAGTGGTAGTGACGCTTATATGTAATGTCCATAGTGGTAGTGACGCTTATATGTAATGCCTATAATGGTAGTGACGCTTATATGTAATGCCCATAGTGGTAGTGCCGCTTATATGTAATGCCCATAGTGGTAGTGACGCTTATATGTAATGCCCATAATGGTAGTGACGCTTATATGTAATGCCCATAGCCGTAGTGCCGCTTATATGTAATGTTCATAGTAGTAGAGCCGCTTATATGTAATGCCCATAGTGGTAGTGACGCTTATACGTAATGTGCATAGTAGTGGTGCCACTTAAATGTAATGCCCATAGTGGTAGTGCTGCTTATACGTAATGCCCATAGCAGTAGTGCCGCTTATACGTAATGCGCATACTAGCAGTGGCGCTTTTACGTAATGCCCATAGTAGTAGTGCCGCTTATATGTAATGCCCATAGTGGTAGTGATGCTTATATGTAATGCCCATAGTGGTAGTGACGCTTATATGTAATGCCCATAGTGGTAGTGACGCTTATATGTATTGCCCATAGTGGTAGTGAAGCTTATATGTAATGCCCATAGCGGTAGTGCCGCTTATACGTAATGCGCATAGTAGTAGTGCCGCTTATATGTAATGCCCATAGTGGTAGTGATGCTTATATGTAATGCCCATAGTGGTAGTGATGCTTATATGTAATGCTCATAGTAGTAGTGCCACTTATATGTAATGTGCATAATAGTAGTGACGCTTATATGTAATGCCCTTAGTGGTAGTGATGCTTATATGTAATGCCCATAGTGGTAGTGACGCTTATATGTAATGCCCATAGTAGTAGTGACGCTTATATATAAGGCCCATAGTGGTAGTTACTAGAGATGAGCGCCTGAAATTTTTCGGGTTTTGTGTTTTGGTTTTGGGTTCGGTTCCGCGGCCGTGTTTTGGGTTCGAACGCGTTTTGGCAAAACCTCACCGAATTTTTTTTGTCGGATTCGGGTGTGTTTTGGATTCGGGTGTTTTTTTCAAAAAACACTAAAAAACAGCTTAAATCATAGAATTTGGGGGTCATTTTGATCCCAAAGTATTATTAACCTCAAAAACCATAATTTACACTCATTTTCAGTCTATTCTGAATACCTCACACCTCACAATATTATTTTTAGTCCTAAAATTTGCACCGAGGTCGCTGTGTGAGTAAGATAAGCGACCCTAGTGGCCGACACAAACACCGGGCCCATCTAGGAGTGGCACTGCAGTGTCACGCAGGATGGCCCTTCCAAAAAACCCTCCCCAAACAGCACATGACGCAAAGAAAAAAAGAGGCGCAATGAGGTAGCTGTGTGAGTAAGATTAGCGACCCTAGTGGCCGACACAAACACCGGGCCCATCTAGGAGTGGCACTGCAGTGTCACGCAGGATGTCCCTTCCAAAAAACCCTCCCCAAACAGCACATGACGCAAAGAAAAAAAGAGGCGCAATGAGGTAGCTGTGTGAGTAAGATTAGCGACCCTAGTGGCCGACACAAACACCGGGCCCATCTAGGAGTGGCACTGCAGTGTCACGCAGGATGGCCCTTCCAAAAAACCCTCCCCAAACAGCACATGACGCAAAGAAAAAAAGAGGCGCAATGAGGTAGCTGTGTGAGTAAGATTAGCGACCCTAGTGGCCGACACAAACACCGGGCCCATCTAGGAGTGGCACTGCAGTGTCACGCAGGATGTCCCTTCCAAAAAACCCTCCCCAAACAGCACATGACGCAAAGAAAAAAAGAGGCGCAATGAGGTAGCTGTGTGAGTAAGATTAGCGACCCTAGTGGCCGACACAAACACCGGGCCCATCTAGGAGTGGCACTGCAGTGTCACGCAGGATGTCCCTTCCAAAAAACCCTCCCCAAACAGCACATGACGCAAAGAAAAAAAGAGGCGCAATGAGGTAGCTGACTGTGTGAGTAAGATTAGCGACCCTAGTGGCCGACACAAACACCGGGCCCATCTAGGAGTGGCACTGCAGTGTCACGCAGGATGTCCCTTCCAAAAAACCCTCCCCAAACAGCACATGACGCAAAGAAAAAAAGAGGCGCAATGAGGTAGCTGACTGTGTGAGTAAGATTAGCGACCCTAGTGGCCGACACAAACACCGGGCCCATCTAGGAGTGGCACTGCAGTGTCACGCAGGATGTCCCTTCCAAAAAACCCTCCCCAATCAGCACATGATGCAAAGAAAAAGAAAAGAAAAAAGAGGTGCAAGATGGAATTGTCCTTGGGCCCTCCCACCCACCCTTATGTTGTATAAACAAAACAGGACATGCACACTTTAACCAACCCATCATTTCAGTGACAGGGTCTGCCACACGACTGTGACTGATATGACGGGTTGGTTTGGACCCCCCCCGAAAAAGAAGCAATTAATCTCTCCTTGCACAAACTGGCTCTACAGAGGCAAGATGTCCACCTCATCTTCACCCTCCGATATATCACCGTGTACATCCCCCTCCTCACAGATTATCAATTCGTCCCCACTGGAATCCACCATCTCAGCTCCCTGTGTACTTTGTGGAGGCAATTGCTGCTGGTCAATGTCTCCGCGGAGGAATTGATTATAATTCATTTTAATGAACATCATCTTCTCCACATTTTCTGGATGTAACCTCGTACGCCGATTGCTGACAAGGTGAGCGGCGGCACTAAACACTCTTTCGGAGTACACACTTGTGGGAGGGCAACTTAGGTAGAATAAAGCCAGTTTGTGCAAGGGCCTCCAAATTGCCTCTTTTTCCTGCCAGTATAAGTACGGACTGTGTGACGTGCCTACTTGGATGCGGTCACTCATATAATCCTCCACCATTCTATCAATGTTGAGAGAATCATATGCAGTGACAGTAGACGACATGTCCGTAATCGTTGTCAGGTCCTTCAGTCCGGACCAGATGTCAGCATCAGCAGTCGCTCCAGACTGCCCTGCATCACCGCCAGCGGGTGGGCTCGGAATTCTGAGCCTTTTCCTCGCACCCCCAGTTGCGGGAGAATGTGAAGGAGGAGATGTTGACAGGTCGCGTTCCGCTTGACTTGACAATTTTCTCACCAGCAGGTCTTTCAACCCCAGCAGACCTGTGTCTGCCGGAAAGAGAGATCCAAGGTAGGCTTTAAATCTAGGATCGAGCACGGTGGCCAAAATGTAGTGCTCTGATTTCAACAGATTGACCACCCGTGAATCCTTGTTAAGCGAATTAAGGGCTGCATCCACAAGTCCCACATGCCTAGCGGAATCGCTCCCTTTTAGCTCCTTCTTCAATGCCTCCAGCTTCTTCTGCAAAAGCCTGATGAGGGGAATGACCTGACTCAGGCTGGCAGTGTCTGAACTGACTTCACGTGTGGCAAGTTCAAAGGGCATCAGAACCTTGCACAACGTTGAAATCATTCTCCACTGCACTTGAGACAGGTGCATTCCACCTACTATATCGTGCTCAATTGTATAGGCTTGAATGGCCTTTTGCTGCTCCTCCAACCTCTGATGCATATAGAGGGTTGAATTCCACCTCGTTACCACTTCTTGCTTCAGATGATGGCAGGGCAGGTTCAGTAGTTTTTGGTGGTGCTCCAGTCTTCTGTACGTGGTGCCTGTACGCCGAAAGTGTCCCGCAATTTTTCTGGCCACCGACAGCATCTCTTGCACGCCCCTGTCGTTTTTTAAAAAATTCTGCACCACCAAATTCAAGGTATGTGCAAAACATGGGACGTGCTGGAATTTGCCCATATTTAATGCACACACAATATTGCTGGCGTTGTCCGATGCCACAAATCCACAGGAGAGTCCAATTGGGGTAAGCCATTCCGCGATGATCTTCCTCAGTTGCCGTAAGAGGTTTTCAGCTGTGTGCGTATTCTGGAAAGCGGTGATACAAAGCGTAGCCTGCCTAGGAAAGAGTTGGCGTTTGCGAGATGCTGCTACTGGTGCCGCCGCTGCTGTTCTTGCGGCGGGAGTCCATACATCTACCCAGTGGGCTGTCACAGTCATATAGTCCTGACCCTGCCCTGCTCCACTTGTCCACATGTCCGTGGTTAAGTGGACATTGGGTACAACTGCATTTTTTAGGACACTGGTGAGTCTTTTTCTGACGTCCGTGTACATTCTCGGTATCGCCTGCCTAGAGAAGTGGAACCTAGATGGTATTTGGTAACGGGGGCACACTGCCTCAATAAATTGTCTAGTTCCCTGTGAACTAACGGCGGATACCGGACGCACGTCTAACACCAACATAGTTGTCAAGGACTCAGTTATCCGCTTTGCAGTAGGATGACTGCTGTGATATTTCATCTTCCTCGCAAAGGACTGTTGAACAGTCAATTGCTTACTGGAAGTAGTACAAGTGGGCTTACGACTTCCCCTCTGGGATGACCATCGACTCCCAGCGGCAACAACAGCAGCGCCAGCAGCAGTAGGCGTTACACGCAAGGATGCATCGGAGGAATCCCAGGCAGGAGAGGACTCGTCAGAATTGCCAGTGACATGGCCTGCAGGACTATTGGCATTCCTGGGGAAGGAGGAAATTGACACTGAGGGAGTTGGTGGGGTGGTTTGCGTGAGCTTGGTTACAAGAGGAAGGGATTTACTGGTCAGTGGACTGCTTCCGCTGTCACCCAAAGTTTTTGAACTTGTCACTGACTTATTATGAATGCGCTGCAGGTGACGTATAAGGGAGGATGTTCCGAGGTGGTTAACGTCCTTACCCCTACTTATTACAGCTTGACAAAGGGAACACACGGCTTGACACCTGTTGTCCGCATTTCTGGTGAAATACCTCCACACCGAAGAGCTGATTTTTTTGGTATTTTCACCTGGCATGTCAACGGCCATATTCCTCCCACGGACAACAGGTGTCTCCCCGGGTGCCTGACTTAAACAAACCACCTCACCATCAGAATCCTCCTGGTCAATTTCCTCCCCAGCGCCAGCAACACCCATATCCTCCTCATCCTGGTGTACTTCAACACTGACATCTTCAATCTGACTATCAGGAACTGGACTGCGGGTGCTCCTTCCAGCACTTGCAGGGGGCGTGCAAATGGTGGAAGGCGCATGCTCTTCACGTCCAGTGTTGGGAAGGTCAGGCATCGCAACCGACACAATTGGACTCTCCTTGTGGATTTGGGATTTCAAAGAACGCACAGTTCTTTGCGGTGCTTTTGCCAGCTTGAGTCTTTTCAGTTTTCTAGCGAGAGGCTGAGTGCTTCCATCCTCATGTGAAGCTGAACCACTAGCCATGAACATAGGCCAGGGCCTCAGCCGTTCCTTGCCACTCCGTGTGGTAAATGGCATATTGGCAAGTTTACGCTTCTCCTCCGACAATTTTATTTTAGGTTTTGGAGTCCTTTTTTTACTGATATTTGGTGTTTTGGTTTTGACATGCTCTGTACTATGCCATTGGGCATCGGCCTTGGCAGACGACGTTGCTGGCATTTCATCGTCTCGGCCATGACTAGTGGCAGCAGCTTCAGCACGAGGTGGAAGTGGATCTTGATCTTTCCCTAATTTTGGAACCTCAACATTTTTGTTCTCCATATTTTAATAGGCACAACTAAAAGGCACCTCAGGTAAACAATGGAGATGGATGGATTGGATACTAGTATACAATTATGGACGGGCTGCCGAGTGCCGACACAGAGGTAGCCACAGCCGTGAACTACCGCACTGTACTGTGTCTGCTGCTAATATATAGACTGGTTGATAAAGAGATAGTATACTCGTAACTAGTATGTATGTATAAAGAAAGAAAAAAAAACCACGGTTAGGTGGTATATACAATTATGGACGGGCTGCCGAGTGCCGACACAGAGGTAGCCACAGCCGTGAACTACCGCACTGTACTGTGTCTGCTGCTAATATATAGACTGGTTGATAAAGAGATAGTATACTCGTAACTAGTATGTATGTATAAAGAAAGAAAAAAAAACCACGGTTAGGTGGTATATACAATTATGGACGGGCTGCCGAGTGCCGACACAGAGGTAGCCACAGCCGTGAACTACCGCACTGTACTGTGTCTGCTGCTAATATATAGACTGGTTGATAAAGAGATAGTATACTCGTAACTAGTATGTATGTATAAAGAAAGAAAAAAAAACCACGGTTAGGTGGTATATACAATTATGGACGGGCTGCCGAGTGCCGACACAGAGGTAGCCACAGCCGTGAACTACCGCACTGTACTGTGTCTGCTGCTAATATATAGACTGGTTGATAAAGAGATAGTATACTCGTAACTAGTATGTATGTATAAAGAAAGAAAAAAAAACCACGGTTAGGTGGTATATACAATTATGGATGGGCTGCCGAGTGCCGACACAGAGGTAGCCACAGCCGTGAACTACCGCACTGTACTGTGTCTGCTGCTAATATATAGACTGGTTGATAAAGAGATAGTATACTCGTAACTAGTATGTATGTATAAAGAAAGAAAAAAAAACCACGGTTAGGTGGTATATACAATTATGGACGGGCTGCCGAGTGCCGACACAGAGGTAGCCACAGCCGTGAACTACCGCACTGTACTGTGTCTGCTGCTAATATAGACTGGTTGATAAAGAGATAGTATACTCGTAACTAGTATGTATGTATAAAGAAAGAAAAAAAAAACACGGTTAGGTGGTATATACAATTATGGACGGGCTGCCGAGTGCCGACACAGAGGTAGCCACAGCCGTGAACTACCGCACTGTACTGTGTCTGCTGCTAATATATAGACTGGTTGATAAAGAGATAGTATACTCGTAACTAGTATGTATGTATAAAGAAAGAAAAAAAAACCACGGTTAGGTGGTATATACAATTATGGACGGGCTGCCGAGTGCCGACACAGAGGTAGCCACAGCCGTGAACTACCGCACTGTACTGTGTCTGCTGCTAATATAGACTGGTTGATAAAGAGATAGTATACTCGTAACTAGTATGTATGTATAAAGAAAGAAAAAAAAACCACGGTTAGGTGGTATATACAATTATGGACGGGCTGCCGAGTGCCGACACAGAGGTAGCCACAGCCGTGAACTACCGCACTGTACTGTGTCTGCTGCTAATATATAGACTGGTTGATAAAGAGATAGTATACTCGTAACTAGTATGTATGTATAAAGAAAGAAAAAAAAAACACGGTTAGGTGGTATATACAATTATGGACGGGCTGCCGAGTGCCGACACAGAGGTAGCCACAGCCGTGAACTACCGCACTGTACTGTGTCTGCTGCTAATATATAGACTGGTTGATAAAGAGATAGTATACTCGTAACTAGTATGTATGTATAAAGAAAGAAAAAAAAACCACGGTTAGGTGGTATATACAATTATGGACGGGCTGCCGAGTGCCGACACAGAGGTAGCCACAGCCGTGAACTACCGCACTGTACTGTGTCTGCTGCTAATATATAGACTGGTTGATAAAGAGATAGTATACTCGTAACTAGTATGTATGTATAAAGAAAGAAAAAAAAACCACGGTTAGGTGGTATATACAATTATGGACGGGCTGCCGAGTGCCGACACAGAGGTAGCCACAGCCGTGAACTACCGCACTGTACTGTGTCTGCTGCTAATATAGACTGGTTGATAAAGAGATAGTATACTACTAATATTATATATACTGGTGGTCAGGTCACTGGTCACTAGTCACACTGGCAGTGGCACTCCTGCAGCAAAAGTGTGCACTGTTTAATTTTAATATAATATTATGTACTCCTGGCTCCTGCTATAACCTATAACTGGCACTGCAGTAGTGCTCCCCAGTCTCCCCCACAATTATAAGCGGTGTGAGCTGAGCAGTCAGACAGATATATAATATATATAGATGATGCAGCACACTGGCCTGAGCCTGAGCAGTGCACACAGATATGGTATGTGACTGACTGAGTCACTGTGTGTATCGCTTTTTTCAGGCAGAGAACGGATATATTAAATAAACTGCACTGTGTGTCTGGTGGTCACTCACTATATAATATATTATGTACTCCTGGCTCCTGCTATAACCTATAACTGGCACTGCAGTAGTGCTCCCCAGTCTCCCCCACAATTATAAGCTGTGTGAGCTGAGCAGTCAGACAGATATATATAATATTATATATAGATAATAGATGATGCAGCACACTGGCCTGAGCCTGAGCAATGCACACAGATATGGTATGTGACTGAGTCACTGTGTGCTGTGTATCGCTTTTTTCAGGCAGAGAACGGATTATAAATAAAACTGGTGGTCACTGGTCACTATCAGCAAAACTCTGCACTGTACTGAGTACTCCTAATGCTCCCCAAAATTAGTAAATCAAGTGTCTCTCTAATCTATTCTAAACGGAGAGGACGCCAGCCACGTCCTCTCCCTATCAATCTCAATGCACGTGTGAAAATGGCGGCGACGCGCGGCTCCTTATATAGAATCCGAGTCTCGCGATAGAATCCGAGCCTCGCGAGAATCCGACAGCGTCATGATGACGTTCGGGCGCGCTCGGGTTAACCGAGCAAGGCGGGAAGATCCGAGTCGCTCGGACCCGTGAAAAAAAACATGACGTTCTGGCGGGTTCGGATTCAGAGAAACCGAACCCGCTCATCTCTAGTAGTTACGCTTATACGTAATGCCCATACTGGTAGTGACGCTTATATGTATTGCCCATAGTGGTAGTGACTCTTATATGTAATGCCCATAGTGGTAGTGACGCTTATATGTACATATTATAATGTATATATGCTGGCCATAGCAGCAGCCTGGTCCTGTGTAGCTCCGCCCCCACTCCCGTGTAGCCACGCCCCTTTTCTGCCTGGACCAACCCCGCTGTCACAGGTGAGGGGGAGAGGAGGCTCCAAGGTGCCAGCGCTGCTGTCTGTCATATAGTGTGACAGGCAAAGCAGCTGGCAGCAGCAGCAGGGGGAGACAGGCTGGTGCAGCAGTGGGGATGCAGAGCAGAGACTGCGCCTCTCCTGGCCTGGCGCCTATCTGCTGTGCATTCCTTTGCTGAGTGGGTAGCGCCGGGCCTGCCCCCAGGATCACTATGATGGCCGACTGTGCACATGTCAGCCAGTTACGGTAGGATTTTCCCTTTCACCTCTTTGGAAGGTGGGAGAAAACTTGCAATGCCATGGAAGCAATGTGCCATTCTCATCTGGTGGGTTTCTAACACTAAGGTCCAAGTCCAGGGCATGGGACCCCTGAGGCCAGCACAAGCCAACCACCCCAAGACATCACACTAATAAGAGGTTTAAGTGTTAAAAAGTGTTACATTAGTAAGAAGCAGTAGCTATGTGGTGAGAGAGTTACAAAGGTAAGAGATACTCATTAAAGTGTTCAAAAGGTTTACAAATGGTAAAAGAGCAGGCAAGTCTCCCGGAATCAGGGGTCCCCCTGCCCGTCCGCCCACTTAGTGTGTAAAGTGGGCGGTCCGGGCAGTTGATGACGCGATTCTTGCTGAATCGCGTCATCATAGCCGCGCCCCCTGCAGTGTAATGCCGGGGATCGTGGCATTACAGAGCGGGGGGGCTTAAAGGATGTGGCACGGTAACTCCGCCCCATCCCGCCCCTGCTCCACCCCCGTCCCGCCTCCGGTCCACCTCCTCCCCACGTCACAGCCCTCCCCTGCCCCCCTGCTGAGCCGACCTGGCTGCTCTCTCCCGCAGAGAGCAGCAAAATGTCGGCATGTATGGGTAAAATTAGGTGCTAAAAAAAAGTGCTAGATCAAGTGTTACAATAGGATTCCCCGAAGCAGCCAGGTCACACCAATCCATGACCCATAATGGCCCTGTTTTAGGTTTCTTTGTCGCTTTAAATGTATTCAGGCCCGGCGCTACCCGCTCAGCGAAGGGATGCAGTGCAGGGAGGCGCTGGGACAGAGAGGCGCTTTCCCTGTTCTGAATCCCTTCACTGCTGCGCCGTCCTGTGACTCCTGTCCCCCCTGCTGCTGCTGTGTCTGTCACTGTATGACAGTCACTGGCAGCAGCGTCTGCAGAATCAAAAACCTCCTGCCTCCCCTCCCCGTGTGACAGCGGCTGAGTACGGGACAGACGGGGGCGGAGCTTAACGGGCCGAAAGGGGGCGGGGCTAACCGGGACAGAAGGGGCGGAGCTACACTGACCAGGCTGCACTGCAGTACAGAGGGAGACTGGCTTAGGTAAGTGGTGTGTGTGTGTATGTGTGTGTGTGTGTGTATGTGTGCATATGGTGGGTGGGTGTGTATGTGTGTGTATATATGTGTGAATTGTGTGTGTGAGGTATGTCTGCGTACGCGCACTTTATGGACGCTAGTACTGGGGGGGGCATTACGTATAATGACGCTACTACTGGGGGAGGCCATTACATGCAAGGACGCTACTACTACTGGGGGGGCATTACGTATAAGGACGCTACTACTACAGGGGGGCATTACGTGAAACTACGCTACTACTGGGGTGGCCATTATTTATAAGGACGATACTACTACTAGGGGGGAATTACGTATAAGGATGTTACTACTACTGTGGGTGCACTACGTATAAGGATGCTACTACTACAGGGGGGGCTTTACGCGTAACAACGCTACTACTGCTGGGGGGGGCATTACTTATAAGGACGCTACTAGTACTACGGGGGAATTACATATAAGGAGGCTTCTACTGGGGGTGCATTATGTAAAAGGACGCTACTACTACTGTGGGGCATTACGTATATGGACGATACTACTATTATGGGGAATTACGTATAAGGACGATTTTAATACTGGGGGTGCACTACGTATAAGGACGCTACTACTGCTGGGGGGGGGCATTACGTATAAGAACGCTACTACTACTTGGGGGCATTATATATAAGGACGCTACTATTACTCGGGGGGCATTACGTATAACAATGCTACCACTACTAGAGGGGCATTACGTATAAGGATGCTACTACTGGGGGGGCATTATGCATAAGGACGCTACTACTACAGGGGGGGGGGGCATTACATGTAAAGATGCTACTACTGGGGGGGCCATTACGTATAAGGACGCTACTAGTACTGTGGGGGGGGGGCATTACGTATAAGGACGCTACTACTACTAGGGGGGAATTACGTACAAGGACGCTTCTACTACTGGGGTGCACTACGTATAAGGACGCTTCTACTACTGGGGGGGGGGCATTACGTATATAAGGACGCATCTACTACTGGGGGTGCACTACGTATAAGGATGCTACTACTACTCTGTGTGCATTATGTATAAGGATGCTACTACTACTGGGGGGGGCACTACGTATAAGGATGCTACTACTACTGGGGGGCATTATGTATAAGGATGCTACTACTACTGTGAGTGCATTATGTATAAGGGTGCTACTACTACTGGGGTGCATTACATATAAGGACGCTACTACTACGGGTGGGGCATTACGTATAAGATTAATAAGATTGTGCTACATTGTGGCGTAATTTTAAATGGGGGTACTATTGTGTGGCCATGCCCCTTAGTTGTGAGACCACACCCCTTTTCCCGGCGCACGCCAACGGAATATGGAAGGGCGCAATTTTATAGTTTGCAGGGGGGCGCCGAACACCCTAGCACCGGCCCTGAATGTATTAGACACTGAATTGCACTGAATTACATATCTGGTACTTTTATTGGAGTATTAAACTTTGGGTATACTACGATTGGCCAGCTGTCGGGATTCCGGCGCCCAGCATACCAGCGCCGGGATCCCGACCACCGGAATGCCGGCAGCGGGGTGAGCGCAAAAGAGCACCCTTGCGGGCTTGCTGTGCTTGCCACGCTTGGGCATGATGGTGGTGCGCTACACACGCCACGCTATTTATTCTCCCTCCAGGGGTGTTGTGGGCACCCCAAGAGGGAGAATAGTTGTCGGTATACCGGCTGTTGGGATCCTGGCACCTGTATGCTGAGCGCCAGGATCCCGACAGCCGGTATATTGAGTGCCTCCCCCAAACTTTAAATATGGTATCATTATAATAATGTTACATCAAGCGATTATGTTTATTTGTATATTTTTATTTATAGATTCATTAATGTTCTAACCCTAGTTTTTATTTTATGGTGGTTGTTTGTGAAATGCTTAGTAGCATCCCTTCTGTCACTTTAGGTGGATAGCAGGGAAACTTTGTTACATATTAAATCCATATACTTTTTGTGCATGTAAATAAACATATAGGGGGTATTCAATTGTTTGAAAAGTCAGTTGGGAGTCTGTTTTTTCCTATCTAAGGAAAAAACAGTCACCCAACCAACTTTTCAAACAATTGAATTCCACCCATAGAGTCATACATATTCAGTGCTGTTTGTAATGGGGCCGGATGTATTGACGCCTGAGATCGCTGACATTTTTTTTAAAGTGGCAATCACTTACAGTGCAAAACCATGCCTTCTAAGTGATTGCCCCATTAAATAAACGTCCAAGATCAGCCGGCATCCCGCACCACTGGCGATCTCTGGCGTCATTACATCCAGGCCATGGAGAGTAAAGATTTAAAATTATTATTGTGATTAGGCCATAATTTTCTGATATACATACTGTATATCCATTGATGTTTTGATTGAATTTCACTTAAAAGGTGACTATAACAATGTGATTTGTCAAAAACAGTGGAATGACATGATAATTGTTTCTGATATTATATTAATGCATAAAGGGCCTAATTCAGCAAGGATCGCAAATCAGCAAAATTAGCAAAAAAAGCGTAAAAACGCAAATTCTGCAAATGAAATAGCAAAAACAGAAAAAAAATTTTTCTGAGACTTAGCAAAAACTGCGTATGCACTACGAAAAATAGGTGTGTAGGGGGGCGTACTAAAGGGCTGGACTCGCAAAAACTACGATCAGGGGCGTGTTGCGGGGCATGTTGTGGGCGTATGCTGATAGTGGGTGGGCGGTGCATTCACAATTTTTACAACAGGTCACACATTTCTGATGTGCAGTTTCTGAGTGACTACAGGTCTACCTTAAAAATTGCAAAGGCTGACCTCAGTTGTAAACTGCATGTATACTGCAGTCATTGCTACATTACACCCAGCTGAAGAAACTCACACCTCAGACCACAAATCACTTCATTCAGCTGTATTGGAACTTAGAAACATGTAAGGTATTGTTTAACTCTGTAACACAGGGCTGGCCAAACCAGTCCTCGAGATCTACCAACAGTACACATTTTCCAGACCACCTAGCTGGTGCACAGGTGTAGTCATTACTAATTAAGATGTGCTGCATTCATTCCTAACTGACAATTCTACAGATCTCCAGGAGGCCTGGAAAACATGAACTGTTGGTAGATCTCGAGGACCGGTTTGGCCAGCCCTGCTGTAACACATGTTGATTGTGAAAATATATGTTACTAACCAATTTGTGTTTACACTTATAGGCCCTACACACATGCCGATTTTTTGAAAGATATGAACGATCTCGTTCATAAATGAACGAGAACTCGTTCATATCTTTCAGTGTGGAGGCTCCAACGATGAACGATGCGCGGCCCCGCGCTCGTTCATCGCTGGTCCCCCGTCGGCTGTGCATGCAGGCCAATATGGACGATCTCGTCCATATTTGCCTGCACTTCAATGGAGCCGCATGACGGGGGGAGTGAAGAAACTTCACTCCCCCGTCACTGCCCCCCCGCCGCCGGGTCGCTCGTCGGCCGTATCCGCCGTCGGGCAGCTTGGCGGCGGATCGTCATGTATGTAGGGCCCATTACTAACAATCGAGGTTTGACAACCACACTATTTGATAGAAGCAAATGTAAAATAACCTTTACAAGCATTTTGCTTAGTAGTATCTGCTGAATGACATTTAGCTTCTTAACATTTTTTTTTAAACAACCAACATTTTTTTGTTAAACAAAACATACCCACATACATTTTTTTTAACATTTTATTTGTGCGCTACACACATAAACATATGTTGAAGAACAGCAACACCATCTTTTTATTTTCAAGTTTAGCAAATTCTGCTCCATTTGTATACTTATTGAAACACATATTTACACATAATTCCTTAAAGTATGTAAATAAAAGCAAAGAAACAATAATATGTAATGTTTGACCACTTCACAATCGAAAAAACACTATTTTTTTTTATTGATAAAAATGTTACTGTTGTTTCCGAATTAAAATATTTTGCCTCCAAAAAAAGTGTGTTTGTTAAAACATATACCAATAATTGCTGTTGTGTAAGGTTTAGAGGCTAGAATTCACACTCTCTCTAGTTGAATATATTTGAACACAGTCAGGGGCGGATTGGGAACAAAAAGCGGCCCTGGAAAAATTTGTACTAGGGGCCCCCCACATGGGCAGCACCATAGGTGTAAGGTCTAGCCATGGGCCATGGCTGCAGCACCCTCCACCCCAAGTCCAGATAGTGGGCATGTCCAGCATCAAGGGGGGAGTTAAAAAGAAATAAAATTAAATATTATGAGCACATTATATGATACACCTTCAGAATTTAGGAAACTATATCATTCTTTAGAAAGATATATTTTCTTGCTTATTACACCAACTGTATCCCAATCACTATTCACTCAATCTTATATGTCAGCCAAGCAGGCAGACAGAGCATACACTAGATCAGTGGTTCTCAAACTCGGTCCTCAGGACCCCACACAGTGCATGGTTTGCTGGTCACCCAGCAAGTGAACAGGTGTATTAATTACTTACTAACACATTTTAAAAGGTCCAGAGATGGAGCTAATTATTTCACTTGTGATTCTGTGAGGAGACCTGCAAAACATGCACTGTGTGGGGTCCTGAGGACCGAGTTTGAGAACCTGTGCACTAGATCATCTGCAATCACAGGCTAAGTGGCAGAGTAATTTTCATATATGCAAATTATTTTGCATCTTATTCATTATGTCTATAAAAAGGACCACATGTCCTCAAACAAAACAGGCCCCGCGGGTGTGTCGGCCCACCAGGAATCTTCCCTGTAAACCCTATGGCCAATCCGCCTCTGAACACAGTTATGGGCATTAGTCAATGTTTGAAGAAAAACACTATGGTGGCTTTAAGATAATAATTGCTAAATTACCACAAAGATCATTTGACCAATTAAGTGATGATTGAATTGATTTACAATTGTTGAGTAGTTTCTTTAATTTGGGTGCAAGAAAGTAGGTTGTGCAATTTTTAAGGGAAAAACACTTGTTAGCAAAAAATGCAACATCAGAAACATGTACGCAAAAATTGCGTACATTTGTAGTATGTACGCAAAAATTGCGATTATTAGGATGGTTTTCGCAATATTTGCACATTTCACAAGGCCACCTTCTTTTTGTTAAATTAAATTAGTGTTGCAGTTTTTCCGTTTGGGCGTGCTTTCGCAATTTTGCTTTTGCTCGCAATTTTTGCTAATTTGTAATTTTTGCAATCCTTACTTAATTTGCCCCAAAATACATAAAGCCTATGCTATGTCATTGAGCACAGAATGGAGACGTTCTGTTATCAATAGCAACTAGAGTACTCATATACTGTACTTGCTTTCATGAGTTGGCCAAAACCAGTAAATCATTGGGTTACACCACAAGTTATTAAACAGGCCATGTTTGCCTATATTCAGTTGGCTGTAGTGTTGACCTGTGAGCGCCCTGTCTGCCTTTCCTTGCACTAGACTTTTCACTGGGTCTGTTCCTAGTTGTGATATTGATATCATTTCAAAATCAGCCTTGCAGCGTTTCCTAAGCCTGAGCCTTGTTAAATGCCAGTCATAAAAGCTTCACTCACCCAGTTCCATTTCAATGGTAGATTGAGTTTACACCATAAAAAATGATCTCTATAATTCTGCCAGAAGCGGCACAATCCAAGTTAAGCAAGTCTGGTTAATCCAAGAGCACTAAAAAAAGATACGTGTACATTCCTAAATGTTACTATGTGTGGTCCCACATTACATATGAGCTTTATGTGCTTAACTCTGTGTGCTTCCAGAGCAGATATATTGAACATTAAGTTTAGGAGTCAACGGAAATAATTTGAAATGCAATTATACCCCTTTCACATCGCCAAAATAACCTGGCTTTTTACCGGGTTGCTGCCGAGTCGACCCGGGTAGAGGTGCGGTGTGAAGGCGCCAAACTGAATATCCCGGGACGTCCAACCCGGTATTTCTTCCCGGGTTAAAAGAAGGGTTGAGCACGTGTCGGACCCGGATTATTGTGCACTAAAATGGTACAGTCTCGGGATATTCGACCCACCTCTGAAGAAATAGCGCTGATTGGCTGTTTCCAGTCAGCTGAGGTTTGTTTACAGTACTGCACTGTGAGCACACGTGTTGGAAAGCAATCTGCACAGTTCTGGAGTCCTTTGGACCAGTTCTGCACTCCTTTGGACCAGTTCTGCACTCCTTTGGACCTCATTAGCCATGGCAAACTGGAGTGATGAGGAAGTCAGGGAGTTGCTGCGGATCAGGGGTGAAGAAGAAATACGTCGGCAGATAATGGGTACAGTCAAGCATGCGATAACATATCGCAACATCAGTAAAATGCTTGCGGCATCAGGCTTTATTAGGTCCCAACAGCAAGTGGTCAATAAATTGAAGGCACTCAAGAAACAATGGGGTTAATTCTTACTTGATCACAGCAGCAAGTTTGTTAGCAATTGGGCAAAACCATGTGCACTGCAGGGGGGGGCAGATATAACATTTGCAGAAAGAGTTAGATTTGGGTGGGTTATTTTGTTTCGGTGCAGGGTAAATACTGGCTGCTTTATTTTTACACTGCATTTAGATTTCAGTTTAAATACACCCCACCCAAATCTAACTCTCTCTGCACATGTTATATCTGTCCCCCCTGCAGTGCACATGGTTTTGCCCAACTGCTAACAAATTTGCCTCTGCGATCAACTCAGAATTAGGCCCAATATCACAAGGTTAACGACCACAATATTTATCGCAGTGGTGCTGCCCGCATGGATTGGCAGTATTTTGAGCTGTGTGCCCATGCATTTGGCCATACCGCATTAAGCCATCCAGACTGGCTGCCGCTGAAACTAGCCATGCCTGTGCTGCAGAACCCCTTCCTCCTATTGCGACCCCAGAGGCACGGTCATCTCCGCCACCATCACCTGCATTGTTTGTGGATGAGCCAACAGCCATGGCGGATGATCCACTGCTGATGGAAGAAGAAGCCAGTGTATTGCCTACAACACAGGTGGCTTGTGAGATACAACCTGGACCTATTGTGGCCGCAACAACCCCAACATCAACAACCCCAACGCAGCCTTTATGAGGATCATGTAAGTTAACGATTATATATTTTCAACAAAATCTGGACATACACTTGTCTTATTATTTGGCTACTTGTCACCCGATTCCATGTATATGCCAGAGAAAACGTGTAGAAAGTGGCCAAACAATAAAATATTCAAAAGTAATTGGAGATGAATTACAACTAAAATAATATTAAAAATGAGAAATGTTGCAGTGTATGCAGTGTGTAGGTGGGAGGAGACCACAGATCACTGCAGTTTTCTATAGCCTCACTGCAATTCACATTTGTTAAGAAATTTTTGATCTCTTACGCCCACAGTATATACTGTACTGCCATGCAGGAAGAGGCCTAACAAGACAGAACAGGCAGCCAAAGCCATGACGACTGTTCTGCTGGATAAGCTTGAGCTAATGGAAGCAGCCATGGCAGCCAGGGAAGATGCTCGCATGGACCGTTTCCTGGCTGTGGAACAAACCATGCAGAACAATTTTATGGATCATATTCGTGAGTTACAGAGGGAGAAACAGGAGTTTCTCACATCTCTATTTGGCAGCCAAAGTCAACGCTTAGGGCACCCACATAATATGCCTCCCCAATGCAGTCACTCATATCCCCATTTCAATCCTGCACCGTACCCAGCACCGAATGAGTATAGTCATCCCCAACCACCCCCTACACAGAGGCCGGTAGATCCTAATGCACCAGTGTATCCAGCACTGTATGAGTATAGTCATCCCCAACCACCCCCTACACAGAGGCCGGTAGATCCTAATGCACCGATGTACCCAGCACCGTATGAGTATAGTCCTCCCTAACCACCCCCCACACAGAGGCCGGTGGACCCTAATGCTCCGGTGTAACAGAATTTACCTTAATCTCTTAATTGCTGACTTGTTGCTGCTGTTGTTATTCTATTTTAGAAAAACCTTAAACATTTATAATATGATATATATTAACATAGTATTGTTATTTGGTATGTACAGTTCTTGTTTTGTATAAAGCAAAAAGGTGTCACAACTGTTTTGTAAGCCTACTGAAATATAATTTTTCAACAAAAAACAAAGTGTAACACGCAATCAGTTGAACATGGGCACAGAAGTTGAATGGCCAAAAACATTTTTGGGAAACTATAGCAAACTACAAAACATTTAAACCAACAAAGATGAAAAGTTGCCCATTATTGCAGCCCTAATTTGTTCCGCACTTGCTGCATGGTCACCCAAATATGACTCCATATCATGTGCAGGAAAACACATTCAGAGTCCTTTACTGTCCACTCCGGTAGGAATTCCTCCCTCCTATACTCGCAGAGATTATGCAGTATACAGCATGCTGCCACAATGTTAGGCATAATAAAAAAGGTCCACATCGTTCCTTTTCAGAAGACAACGCTAATGAGCTTTCAACCTGTCGAACGCATTTTCAACAACCATTCTGGCGGAGCTTAGGGTGTGAGTATATCTTATCTGGTTTGAGGTCAGCTGACCGTGGTGCGTGAACCCCTTCAGCAACCATCTTCTCAAAGGGTAAGCTGCATCCCCAATTATATGGAATGGTACTTCCACTCCATCAACTGTTTTAGAGTTCTACACAAAGAGTAAAAAAAAAAATACATTAAGAATAGGAGCAGATTCCTCCGTTAGGGGCAGACTGGGGGCCACAGATGGGGTGTTGACGTTTGCGCGTAAGATGAAATAATATTTGGGTGCAATGATGGAATCACATTCAATAGAAAACATTACCCCCTATTTTAATGCTCAGGGCGTCATATATATGCAGGAACAACAGGGCCAGCTATAATAAGATAGTAAAAAAAATTACAATTTACTTACCACTCTAGGAAAATGCCAGCCACCTTGCTTTTCCTCTGCTAGCCGAAACAGGTCAGGATTGGCAAGTACCCGAGCATCATGTGCCCGTCCAGGCCAACCCATAAATACATCTATGAAGCTGGGAAACAAAACAAATTAGTTTGGAAATGTTGAAAGATAAGTGTTATCACAAAAAAAAAAAGGACACAACATTCCTACCAATATTTATGATCCACCACGGCCTGTAAAATTATGGAGTGCCACCATTTTCTGTTGTAATAATCAGCATGGTTATCGTGAGGGGCTATGATAGGAATGTGGGTTCCATCAATTGCACCTGCGCATTGGGGATATCCGTGGGTCTTGAAACCTTTTCTGGTGTCCTGTAAGCACTGTCCTTGGGGTAGACAAATAAATTGATGGTATAGACCTTGCACCAGTGCCCGTGTGACTTCATAAATGATGTTGCACACTGTTGATATGCCCACACCAAATAGGCATGACAGGGTGCGATATTCACTGGGAGTTGTGTACCACCACAATGCTATCGCTAGCCTCCTACTTGGCTCTATGGGTGTACGGAAGTTTGTGGTCTGCCTAGCGAGTGTTGGGGTCAATAGATCCAAGAGATAATAGAAGGTCTGCCGAGACATCCTGAAGTGTGACTTCCACTGGATATCCTCAAAATTAAGGACACTGTGCATGAACGCTTGTCCATGCTGCCTTTCTCTGGACCACAATCTTCGGTCAGAAGAGAGGTAGAGGTGCAGGATAGTCAACACCAATGCTGTTGTGAGAGATCTCCTCCTACGCAGATATTGTCTCCACGAAATATCCATTTCAGAAATGCAGCCTCATCCGTCTTGTTAAATAGCTGCTGAAGAAGCTACAGACAGTGAGAAGCTGCAATAATCTTTCACAACCTGAATCCAGCAGCAGTACAGCTGAGACAATCATGAATTCCGGGCTCTGTGCTGCACTGCGAGCATTCCCCAGGCCCCTCCCTTTCTTGTTGAAAACTGGGAACCAATCAAGTCCTTTTAAAATGACATCACACTGGTTTTAACATGGGTGACCGGGTTGAGCAAAAAGACACCAACACGGCAATAACCCGGGAATAACCCAGGTCAATATTGCGATGTGAACGTCTCTTACCCGGGTCGGAGCCGGGTTGGAGCCGTGTTCAAATTCCGGATCTGACCCGGGTTTGCGATGTGAAAGGGGTATTAGAGAAATAACCCGTAAGGAGATTTGGGTAGCCAATAGTAAAAGAATTAAAGGAAGCATTTTGTTGTAACCCTATTTGATACATTCTATCATGTGTAAAGTAATGAGCTTGTCTTAGAAAAGAAGTACAGGTTGAGTCTCCCTTATCCAAAATGCTTGGGACCAGAGGTATTTTGGATATGGGATTTTTCCGTATTTTGGAATAATTGCATACCATAATGAGATATCATGGTGATGGGACCTGAATCTAAGCACAGCATGCCTTTATGTTACATATACACCTTATACACACAGCCTGAAGGTCATTTTAGCCAATATTTTTTATAACTTTGTGCATTAAACAAAGTGTGTCTACATTCACACAATTCATTTATGTTTCATATACACCTTATACACACAGCCTGAAGGTCATTTAATACAATATGTTTAATAACTTTGTGTATTAAACAAAGTTTGTGTACATTAAGCCATCAAAAAACAAAGGTTTCACTATCTCACTCTCACTCAAAAAAGTCCGTATTTCGGAATATTCCGTATTTCGGAATATTTGGATATGGGATACTCAACCTGTATTGTTGTATAGTTCATTCTTGATGTTCTTGTGTGAGTCATGTGCAATTCAGTTAAAACAATTGATGGTTGTGAACAGGGGCGTCTCTAGAGAGGAGGGGACCCATGTGCAGACTCCGTGTGTGGGCCCCCTCCTCTCCCGTAGCCGTCACGCCGCTGTTAGCGCTCTCAGCGCTCTAGACTCTGGCACAGTGCCAGAATCTCTAGTGGTCAGTGCGCTAGCAGCGGTGCGACGGCTACGGGAGAGGAGGGGGCCCACACACGTTCAGCAATGGACTCTGGAAAGGTAAGTATAGGAGAAATGGGTGCAGTGTGTGCACCCATTATAGAAACGCCAATGGTTGTGAAAATAGTTGCAGTAACAGAGGGAGACATGATGAAAACCTGGTAGATATCTGGGATAGGAATAGTTGCAACTTGCAGTAAAATGAATTTTTGAGAAAAGAAAGACATTACACTTAATTACTAAAATTCTACTATGGGTAGCTTCTATAATGATACTGTGGGGAAGATGTATCAAGCCTTGAAGAGAGAGAAAGTTTCCAGTTTTTTTAAAATCATGAGCCGATTAAAGAAGATACATGATCATGAAAGATGTTACCAAGACTTTGAGGCAAAATAAAATAAATTATAAATGGGAGTTCCCTTTTAGTTTGATGATGTGTAATTAAGCAAGGATGAAGCCTTTATCCTCAAACCAGTGTTAGGAAATGCAGCGCATTTGCATGAGACCCCTAGAGCCATTGTGAGGGTCTTCCACCTACAACAGCTGCCCGTTGTTTCCTTGCTTAGGATGCCAGCAGGTCTTAAGCCTCAAGCATTAGGGACTCATACTATTGGCTGGAGACTGCTGGATAATTGGCTGAAGTAATAACTAAGGCAGATGCAGATTGTAAGAAAAAAGAATAAGTGGAGAATACTAGGTGTGTTCAGAACTCTGGAGCAGGCAGTAGCAAGAATAGCTACTCAGTGTAGTAATATGCAGACAATGGATATGGATGTTGTTAACAGTAAGAGTTATATTAAAGTGCAGCACAATACTTAACCACTGGTGAATTGCAAATGAGAAGTGAATACACAGATCTCCACTAGAGCTTGGAATGCAGTACAATGGTATAACACAATGGCTACTGCTATTCATAATAGATACCCACGGCAAAGGAGATATACTCAGTACTTATTACAAAAGCAGCAATGTAATAAAGTATGAGACAAGAAAGCACAGTTGTAGTCCAAGGCTGAGAGATATGTTGCGTTTGCACAGACATCCAATATGAAATAGCAATGGTAATTATCCAGGGATTTTCACCTAAACACAGTGAAATTCACAGCAGTAATAACTGCACAGAACACAGTACTACTGCTGGGTACACACTGACCGATATATCGGGCGTTCTACTGGAAACCAATATATCGCTGACCTGTCGGCCAGTGTGTACCAACAATGTCTGTAAACACTGTAGTTCACAGACATATCGCGTCTGCCCTGCTGTACACATGATGAACAATATATCTACAGATATATTGGTGCATTGTTGTGTGTGTACGCCACCTATACACATGCTGGAGCAGCTACCAGTTATTGACGGATGAAATGGGCAGGTGCATGTAAATGCCCGCCCAGTTTGTGACGTCAATCACGATGGATCAGGCAGTGTGAATGCACAACACACTGCCCGACCCACTTGATGCAGCTGAGAAGCTGCACGTATTTACACTTTTACAGGCATCCCAGCTGCTAAGCAACAGCTGGGACCAAAGTTCACTGGACTGTCTGGAGTCCTGAATGCCAGGCAACCACCAGGACTAGAAAACATTGCGGCCAGCTGGAGTCCCAGCTGCCCGCAACAGCAGGGAACAGCAACCCCCCACAGCCGGCATGATGCTTCATCCCGTTCACCTAATAAAGGCCGGGACCTACTATAGGAATGTGCAGCGATGGTGGCTCATATCATCCAGGGTGAATCTTTAATTGCAATCACCAATTTACTCTTAGAGGCCTAAAGATCCTGATCATTCTACTTTGACAAACCATTATCACAATATGTAAAAAGTTAATAGATGTCCTGCCTCACTATAGGTAGGAGTCAGGAGCTGCTATTCTCGGAAAGGAGTCCATTTTTTTCTTTAGTAAATAATGCAAATCTCTTTGCATTACCACAGTCAGATAACAAGAAGGTATGGTCGGTGGTTTCTATGGTATGTCTCTTCTTCAGCAGCCACTCAAGCTCAAGATACACCCTGTTTATTGACAATATTGTTTCCATTTTGTAGAAACATAGAATTTGACAGCAGATAAGAGCCACTTGGCCCATCTAGCCTGCCCCTTTTTTAACCATATTGTTACCTCAAACCCTCATGGGGAAAGATGTATTAAGCCTGGAGAATGGAGAAAGAAGTGATAAAGCAGTGATGAAAGGGAGTACACATCAAGATATCCAACACTCATAAGGAAACAAGATAGGGCATACACGGCGTTATAGCAAACATTTTGCATTACACAGTACATAGCAATAGTACATAGCAACAGCATCTCTCTATTAAAAAAGACAATCAAAAATTAAATTAAAAACTTAAGGCACCATAAAAGATATTGGGATACAAACGCTGCCAACAATACTGAAAAAGAAAATCTCAGTGTCGACCTTACACCAACATTGTAATATAGAAATGATGATAAGAAAGCTATAAACTAAATCTGTAATCTAGTAGTCCGGTTTTCATTCCATGGAAACCATCGAATCAAGGGGTTGGAGGCAGAGGAGGAGTAAGAGCTACCCGCTGTTTCATTTTGATAGTGAGAATTAACATTTTGTCAACTTGGGTAATAGTTGGGACATAAGGGGATCACCAATTTTGAGCAATTAGGGATTTAGTAGTGATTAAGATGTGTCCCATTATATATTTATCATTATGTGAGAGGTCACCACGATACAGATGAAATAATGCCAACATCGGGTTAGAGGTGAATGGAGTATTTAAAACTGTGAAAATAAGAGACCACAGTGTATGTAGGGTGGGGCACTCCCAAAATATATGGAAGAGTGAACCGACATTGCCACAGTTGCGCCAACAAAGGTTCGAATGAGAAGGGCAGAATTTATGGAGCAGTACTGACGTAAGATATAAACAATGTAATAATTAAAAAATTGTTCCAAATTGGAAATACATTTGGATAATTGAAAACATGTCTTGAAAATTGAATGCCAATCATCCTCCATCAAGGATTCAGTAAAGTCACTCTCCCATTTTGATAGAGAAGGAAATTTGATAAATACTTGAGGCTCTATTAAGAGGGAGTACCACCAGGAAATTCCACCTTTACTATCTACCCGTTTTCAATCTATCATAAATATATTTAGGGAAAGAAGCAATCAAATGTGCGGTCAATGTGATACTAAACAACCAATGTCTAAGATGAAGAAAATTGAAAAAGTCCCCATGGGGAAGGAAGTATTGAGTTTGAATCTGGGTATAAGGAAGCAAGACTCCTGCTAGTGAGGAAATACCCTGGGAAATCCAGGATTCAAAAGAAAGATTTGGGATTAAAGAGGCCACTCCTTCAAGAGAGAGGTGAGTACAGGGAAGGGGGATATCTGGGTTTGAGTTATCAAACTCCAGCCATGCATGCCTTTAGTGTGTTCAAAACCGATGTTACTCGTATTAAAGGGTGTGTGTCCACTGATGGAGGGAGCCATAAGCAGTCAGTCACAGGGAAGGGAGAAACAAAATCGGTTGTAGGGTTACCAACAGTTTGGGATTGTCAGAGGCAAACTAAGCCCACACCTGTGGAAGAATGCTTGCAAGTTTAGAAAGGGAAAGAGTTTTCCTAGCTAGTCTGGGTTTTTTCCCTTTCCAGATATACTTTATAAAAGCGGTATGAAATTTATTTAGAAGAGATATGGGAACCAATAGAGGAATAGTTTGAAAAAGGTATAAGATTTTGGGTAGTAGCATAATTTTCAGAGCTGTGATTCGACCCAGCCACGAAATGTTCAGCATCATCCAATCTGATGTCATCAAGGATAATTTGTGAAGAAGAGGATTATAGTTATCTGAGATTAGATTTTCCAATTTAGAAGTAATCTGGATACCTAGATATTTGAGGCTTCCATCCTGCCAGTTGTAAGAGTAATCAGAGCGTATAACTTGAATAAGATCAGGGTTGAAATTAATAGGGAGCGCTTCAGTTTTGGACCCATTCAATCTATAATAAGAGACTGTGGAGTAGTCAGCAAGGATACTATGTAGATTGGGTAATGACGTTACTGGGTCTACAATAGTCAACAGAACATCGTCTGCAAATAAACAGCTTTTATACATCTTGCCAGAAATAGTCTTGCCCCTTACCGTGTCTGCTGTTCGAATTGCTTCGGCCAATGGCTCAATAGCTAGCGCGAAGATCAATGGGATAGGGGGCAGCCTTGGCGAGTGCCATTTGTAATTAAGAAGGGGGAGGATAACAGACCATTCACGAATACCCTAGCTGATGGAGCAGAGTACAAAGCCACTACCAATGTCAACATACGCCCAGAATATCTAAATTTATCAGGAGATTGTTTTCCTTGAATGAAGCCCACCTGATCCTGGTGGATAAGAGTAGGGAGAAGAGGATTGATTCTGTTTGCAAGCAACTGAGCATACATTTTAATGTCCGTATTTAGTAATGCAATAGGGTGATAGTTGGCCAAAATATAGTTTTTTTTTCCTGGTTTGGGGAATGCGACTATTCTAGTTTCTATCATTTCTTTTTGAAAGCTACCACAGGTCGAGGCTTCTTTAAACACCTAAGACAAAATAGGGGAAAGGGTATCTTTGAAAGAGGAGTCAAATTTGTTGGTATAACCATCGGGACCTGGGGCCTTGTCATAAGGGAGGGAGTGAATAACAGTTTAAATTTCCTCCTGAGACCAAGGGCCTTCTAGGGAGTGAAGAGAATCTGAGTTAATAGAGGGCAGATTTACTGCAGCCAAGAATTTGTCAATCTGCACCACTGAAGGCTGTGAGGTCATCAGATTATACAGTTTGGAATAAAATGTGGTGAAAGCGTTTGCTATGTCTGATGGATCTCAGACTTTAGTGCCTTGCATATCAGCAATTAATCTAATACGGTCATTTGCTCGCTTCCCCATTCATTTCCTAGCCATAAGCCTTCCCGCCCTATCACCATGTACATAAAATTTCTGTTTCAGAATGTAAAGAGATTTATGTACCTTCTTTACAGTTAAAACATTCCATTCCTCACGGACCTTCAATAGTTCGCGATACAGTTTGCGGTTAGAAGGGGACTGTTTATGTCTAAATTCCAGATCAGCCATGCAGACTTCAATGTCTACCAGATAGGCGGACGCTTTTTTATGTAGCCTGGCCACCACCTGAATGGCGGAACCTCTATCCACCGCTTTTAGAGAACACCAAAAGGTAATCTGGGAAGTGTCTTCTGGCTTGTTTGTCTCTAGGTAAAGATTAAGGGATTGCATAATGGTCTAGGTAAAGATTAAGGGATTGCGTAATGGTCTGCTTATCCTCCAGATCAAGTGTGAATGATCACCGAGGCGCCAAGGACTGTGAGGGACCCTAAACAAGTTGACGTCCCAATACAGGCATAGTGCTGCGTGATCTGACCACTGATCAAACTGGCAGAATGGAAGCCTTTGAAATCTGCTGTAATACCCATTTATCTGAGTTAGCCAGATCAATTCAAGAGTAAGTACTGTGAACTGGAGAATAAAAAGTATAATCCCTTGTCAACGGGTTTCTTGCTCTCCAGACATCGTACAAATCATATTCACATAGGATCTGTTTGAACGCAGAGGAAGGGTCATGATTGGGTCATTTATCAAAAGACGGGTCGAGAACCGTACTAAAATACCCAAGAATCATAACCAGCCCTTTCCGGGAAGTTTGGAGGGAGTTACAAAATTTCCTCACAAAGAGGATCTGTTTAGTTTTAGGGGTGTATAGCACGGCAAGAGTCACCTGTTTATCTTCTAATTACCTTTACCTTTAAATTACCTTCCTTATCTGCCACCTGTCGTTCAAGTATGAAATTGCAAGTATTAGAGATGAGGATAGCCATCCCTGCTTTTTTGTGCAGGCCATTAGATTGATAGCAATGAGGGAAGGTGGGATGTGAAAACTTAAGAGGGGAGGACTGAATGAAATGTGTTTCCTGTAGGGCTACAATGTGCACTTTTAGTTTGCTAAAGTGACACAGCTCCAATCGCCTCTTATTAGGTAAGTTTAAGCCTTTGACATTTAAGGATAATAATTTAACCATTGAAAATATTGAGTAAATTGGATTACCATAATATAGACAGATGCTGTATCACAAACACATGTATGTGTGCAACCATAATAGGAGAAATAAAAGCATGACAATAAGTAGAAGCATAGGAACACTGTTTCCTAATCTGGGAATAAAGAGAAGGCAAAAAAGGACCAGGAGGGATAAGCAATAACATAAAAAGGGACATAAAGCGTCACATTGGGGTTGTGGCAGTGAAGCTAGTGCCTCCATCACTCCTAAGGGAACTGGAAGAACAAATGTGATATAAAATATAGGCCCCCCAGGGAATCCGGAGGCCCAATAACTGAGTTAACCGTTATAGGCAGGTTGAGTCTCCCTTATCCAAAATGCTTGGGACCAGAGATATTTTGGATATGGGATTTTTCCGTATTTTGGAATAATTGCATATCATAATGAGATATCATGGTGATGGGACCTAAATCTAAGCACAGAATGCATTTATGTTTCATATACACCTTATACACACAGCCTGAAGGTCATTTTAGCCAATATTTTTTATAACTTTGTGCATTAAACAAAGTGTGTGTACATTCACACAATTCATTTATGTTTCATATACACCTTATACACACAGCCTGAAGGACATTTAATACAATATTTTTAATAACTTTGTGTATTAAACAAAGTTTGTGTACATTGAGCCATCAAAAAACAAAGGTTTCACTATCTCACTCTCACTCAAAAAAGTCCGTATTTCGGAATATTCCGTATTTCGGAATATTTGGATATGGGATACTCAACCTGTAATACATAACCAAGCAAAATTATTGAAAAATACCGGATTTAAGCTGAGACAGTTCACTGGAATCAGACGGGCCCTAAGCCCCCTAAAAAATGTAACACATGAAACTGATGCAATGTATTAGTCCGGCACAGCCAAACTAAGTAAGTAATTTACCGTAAAGTCATGACCTGTAGTGATTGGGTGAGCCGGGACTCAGACATCACCCTAAACTGTAGCGAGTTACGTGAATAGCAAAGGATCTCAACAAATAAACACCAAGTCCCTAAAGAAGGTAATGATATTCAAGTAGACTTGTTCCCTGTAGACCATTCTTGTGGGATACGCAGACCCTCTGGGATTCTTGAGGTTACATCATCCAAGTTACAGGAAAGCAGAAGTTTTATACCTTCATCCAGTGTAGAGACAACATGAGTTGAGCTGTTTTTTTGGATCACAAGCTTTGTGGGGGTGCCTCATATGTAGAGAATATCCGCTTTTCGTAGAGCCTTAGTGACCAGATAGAAGGATCGTTGGCATCAGTTTCAGGAATAAATCCATCACATAATCCTTCAGCTCCGAATTAGAGACGGATTCTGGGATTCCCTGAATTTTAATGTTATTGCATCGCAATCTGTCCTCTAAATCACAGACTTTACTTTGCAAAGATGTTACCTCCACCTGGAGGTCTTCGTGTAGTGTGATAAGGTCGATATGTGACTTAATGACTTCCTCCAGTTTGGTTTCCATGTGGTCAGTACGATGGATGACCTCCTCTATCACCGGTTGACAAGTTTGTAAAGCAGATTTAAATTCCACTGACATATCTGCCTTGAATGAGGCCAGAAGCTGTTTCATCGATCCCACTGTCAGGGGGGCATCATCTCCCAAAGCCAGCAGCAGCGAGACAGAAGCAGAGGCTGGATTAAATGGGCGCACTCAAAGCAGAAATTGGGAAGGATGTTTATCTTGTTTGGGTGAGACTTTGACGCCCTGTGATGGAGACGTGGTTTTAAAAAACAAAACACAAACAAGTACAAAGCACCACCTGGTGCCAATTAATTATGCTCAGATATACAGCTTTGCCTGCAGCTCTCTAAAACCAAAGGGACTACTCCACCCTTCAAAATACAAACTTAGACAAAAAATAATATAAAAAGCGCTGACAAGCTACTTTAAAATATGTTTTTATTCTCATTTATATGAAACATTTAATTAAGAATCTTATTTTACCAGCTTCAATAAAATATATATAACAGTATTGGTTTCTAACTGTTTTTTTTTTTGTCTCAATAAAATTTATATATATAGCAAATCTCTATTCCATTAGACTTTCTAAATCAATTTCTAGCATAAATGCAAATATTAGTAAGTTAGTAAGCCATTGTGATATAGTTTCTTTTAGCCAATATAATTCAAAAGTCTTGGAAATAATTGTCCAGAAAGTATGCAAAGATGCCACAAAGAGTCTTATTTAGGGTTTTGTTAAGCAAAGCGATTAGTATGCATGCATAGTGTGAGACAGTTCTTTGTAGAATTAGAGCAGAGAAATTACTATTCAGACATGGCCATGCTATTTAGCTGTCAAAATGTAGTTGTTACCAAATCCTCATTCTGGGTAGAATCCAGCGTTTATCAGCTCCTGGCTCTGGCGCTCCAAACCATTGATATGAGCCTTATTGGATGTACAACTTCAGCCAGTATAGGTTCCACAAGTACTTTCAAACAGAGTCACTGACTGAGGAAGCCGCCGAGTAGTTTTAAGGCGGGGAAATGCGTCTCTGTTTTAAAGTACTTGTGTAACCTATACTGGCTGAAGTTGTACATCCAATCTCTGGTTACTGGGATCGATACTGCACCACTCCGGATAAGGCTCGTATCAATGGTTTATTTTATTGAAGCCGGTAAAATAAGGTTCTTAATTAAATGTTTCATATATAAATGAGAATAAAAACATATTTTAAAGTAGCTCTTCAGTGCTTTTTAGATTCTTTTTTGTCCGTGGTTTTAAAAAAGCTAACCGGAGGAACCCCTGTGGGGTCTTTATGTCATTTGGGAGGCATATAAGAGATATTTAAGCAAAAGAGATCCCATCCAAATCCGGTTCAGGATAAATCAGGATCAGTTCCAAGGAGCGAGATTCGGTAATCAAATAAAAACATATCAAAGTGATGGAGGCAGCCAAGCATATTCAAAACCCCTGAAGCATCAAGTTTTAATGGCCACACAGAAGGATTGAGTACTGGATGCTCAGGGAAGCAGTAGTGGTGGACTTGCCAGCACAGACCACCGACCACCTCACTGGTCCGTGGTAGGTTTCCTTAGTCCTAGCAGTCGTGAAGCAGCAAGGAAAATGCATGTCAGCAGTTATATAGTGTATAAGCTGCAGCCACAGGCTGTATCCTCACTTACAGGAGGGGAGGGAGGGGCCGATGCAAGCTGGAGTCAGGCACAAGGTGTTATGCATGAGAATCTCTCACCCACCTTATGGTATGTAAAGCAGGGTGAATGTAGTTCTCTGAGGAGTTATTTCCAGGAAGGTAGTGAGGAGAGAGTCCCTGCACTTAGGCTGTTGTAGGGCAAGGACCGTGGACTTCTGCGCCAGCCATGCACCACTTCAGGGAGCTGCCTAGTACTCGAGGCCACAGCTTCACTGGCAAGCTAGGCTGCAGACTACAGGGACCTGGATACGTGTCCCCCGGCTCCACGAGCGGCGCCCTCTGTAGCGGCAGAAGCAGGGCAGTGAGAGGTGTGAGTGGAGTGCTTATTGGAGCGGATAGCAGCGTAAGGAGAGGTGAAATGGAAGACGATTGTCAGGAGCTCCCTCAGTGCAGCAGGCTTGCTAGGTCATGCCGCCTATAGTTTATCAGTTTTAAAGAATATTTTTTTTTTATGTATGTTCTCATTTTATTTAATATCTTATAGGACAATTTTGTAAAAACTGTGGCATATGAGTTGCCTTTTATTTGTTCTCCTTTCCATAATGTGCTCACATTCCTGGTATATGAGAGGTGTGCAATAAAGTCCAGATGTGCAGTGCATAGGTAGAGTAAATTCACTTGCAATGTTCATTGTGGCTGATCTGTGTCTGCCATCACCGATGAGAACATTGCTGCCATGCAGGCCACAGTTGAGGTGGAAGCCAGGGTGACAGTGGTCCAGTTAGAGAAGGAGATCTCATCAGAATCTGTCTGCTTTATACTTGACAAAAAGCTTGGCCTGAGCAAGGTTTCTGCATGCTGTGTGCCCCATCAGCTGACGCAAGAGTAGAAGGAGGCTCGGGTGACTTGGTGCTGCAACATGCTGGCCAGGTTTGATGGCGGTCGCTCAAATTCTGTCTGTGACATCATCAGAGGCGGTGAATCCTTGATCTACAGTTTTGATCATGAGAAAAAACCACAGTCGGCCCAGAAGACGCCAGTGGGAGGTGCGCCGCCATAGAAGTTTGGACCAATGCCTGCCGCAAGTGCTGGAAGCCATTACCAGGTGCCATCCAAACACTTGCACTCGTGGTGCCCTTCTCCATCATGACAATGCAGCTGGCCACAAGTCCAGGAAAGTGGAGGACCTTGGCCATATGCCATACAGTCCAAACCTGGCCCACATGCTTGGGATTAGTTTTGAGTCACCAGAAGCTGCTGTGTAGACCTTCATCCAGCATGTAGAAGATAAACTTGCTTCCAACTGGTCCAGCTGCTTCACCTAATGATATGACTACATGCAACTTTACATAGACTCCTCTGGCAAATGCTTTGAAAAAATGTAATGTTCACTTTGTTTGTAAATATAATACTGTTTGTTCATCCAGAAACTTATTGCACACTCCTTGTATTTGGAATAATTACTGAGGGCCTGATTCAGAAGTGGACGCCCACCGGCAGCATCTCTAATCTGTCACTTGCATACAAAGATGCACCATCGGTCACTTGTTGATTGCACCATCGTAGTTCTGAGCAATCCTATGGGTGCTGAGAATGTCCGTCAGAACTAAGACACCAGGGGCAGTACAACTGCATAAACAGACTTGCGTCACACTACTAAGCATTTTACATCTATTAAGACAGTCAAATGAAATCCTAAATATATATTCCTGATATTACATGTTCAGGGATAAACATTTCAGGGAATTTTGGAATAAATATTATTATTAATACTTAAATAGAATTATAGCTATGTAACACATATTTATATTTACAAGCAGTGGGAGTAGCCATGGGCACTCTGTTTGTCCCAAGAAGTTATCTTTACATTTAATCTAGGGATAAAAGTTTTATTTATGTATTATTTAAAAAAAAATTAAATGTCAATATAAATATATAGATTAAAAATTAGTATAACTTGTGATAGGAGTGTCTATAATTATCAGAATTACTGCTGTTTAATATTGGTGCCTGGGTTTTAAGGTTTAGTATAAAAATATGGCCATCAAAGGAGAAATATCACTGGCTATGTCTTTGTAAAATATTTTAGATTCCATTTCACACTGTAGGCATATTTAATAATTACATTGAAAAGGCTGAATAAGGGCTTTCAAAGTTATTCTATTAACTTGTAAATGACTGGTAGTATCCAGTCTGCATTTTTAGGAAAAGAGGGGGTAATTAAACTAGAGATGTGCGCCGGACTATTTTTGCTGGATTTGGATGTTGCTCTGATTTGTCATCCAATTTTGGATTTGGATTTGCTAAACCGCCATGACTGGTTTTGGATTTGGATTTTTTTTTCAAAAATGGAGAGAAAAACTAAAATCACATAAATTGGGCATTTTTTTGTTGCATTATTAACCTCAATAACATTAATTTCCAGTCAATTTGGCTCACCTCACAGTTCACAATATAGTTTCCATCAATATTAGCCAAAGGCTGCAACAAACTTGCTGGTTACAAAACATCAGAGCAGTAGCACAAACACATTGCAGTTTATAGCTCATCTATAAAACGTTGCCACAGCATACTGGGGTACAGTACACAGAACAATACTAACAATAGATCTATATATTGTTTTTTCTTTTTTGAACTCGCAGCTCGGGTCAAACTGTGTGGACCACAGGGCTTATTGATGCATGTGAATAAAGCGCACTGTGGTAAAGCGCACCAACAGTACAATTTACAGCAGAGTACAGCGCGGCATACAGCAGCGTGCAGTATACACCTATACATAGTCACTATTGTTATGCACACCAGTGCCAGCAGGAATGTACTGGTGTCTGAACGGTGAGGGATGCAAAACAAATGAACTCACAGACAGACTGGGGAATATGACATTACATACACAGAAGGTGATAGGGTAACAAAATAAACACAAAGTGAACAGAGAAGCCCAAAGGCTAAGAAACTGGGTGTGTCCCTAGTATTAGGAATGCTCAGATGGAAAGAAGCGAGATGTAGTGATTTAATACGTAGAGAACCCGAAATGCTGTTGCTAAGGGCAACAGCAAAACCCTAAAGGGTTACCAACGGGTGTGGCAGTAAACTCCTTGGTCAGAGATGGAATAATAGACACAAGGAGAGTCTCCACAATCCTAGTCCTCACTTGCAGTGCACTGGTTCAGCTTACTGCCACTAAACTGACACCTGAACACCTTGCACAGTGAGAAAGGATTTTGGCAGGCAAGTCTGAGAATACAGCCGCAAACCTGCTAGGTTCACAGAGTAGCAAAAGAACCCCAGCAGGTTAAACGACTGACTCCAGTCTTACTGCTAGGTCTGGATTGGCAGAGTGTAATACCAAATCCCAAGGCCTATTTGCAGTAAGCAACAAACAAATACAAAGTTTACACAGTACTAGCTAGCTTTCAGGAACTGACTAACCAACAAAGATTCAGCAGCATCTGCCTAACCTGAGAAGAGGGTTTATATAGCAGGTGCTGTCCACGCCCCACTCAGACCTCACAGACTGTGAGCACAAAAACCAGCACCGGATCCCCTGCCGTGCACAGAGCCTGTAACCACTGCACAGCAAAAGACCCGAACCGGAGTATCAGCTACGCTCAGGTTACTCCGCTAGCACTTGTCTCCCGGTTGCCATGACGACGTGGCAGCACAGAGCAGGAGACCCTAACAGTACCCCCCCTCTGACGAGGGGTCAAAGAACCCCTACCACCTGGTTTATCGGGGAACTGCGAGAAGAAAGAGCGTAACAGTCTGGGGGCATGAAGATCACAACTGCGCACCCACGACCGCTCCTCCGGGCCATACCCCTTCCAGTGCACCAAAAATGACAGCCGACCCCGAACCATCTTGGAGTCAAGAATCCTTTCAACAACAAACTCCCTCTGGCCACGTATCAGAAGAGGGGAAGGTCTTCCACTGGAAGAAGGATTACTAATCGCCCGTTTTAAAAGGGAACAATGAAATGTTTTATTGATACCCAATGAACGGGGTAGATCTAACTGAAATGCCACCGGATTGATGACCCTAGTGATCTTATAAGGACCGATGAACCGGGGGCCTAACTTATGAGATGGCTGTCTCAACTTCAAATTCTTGGTAGACAACCAGACGAAGTCTCCTAATTTGAAGCTGCAGGGTCTTTTCCGCTTATCAAAAACCCTTTTGGTCACTAATGACACAGACACAAGGGCTTTCTTCACTTTCCTCCAAATACCTCTAAGGACCGAAACCACAGAGGAACCACCAGGCGTGGAATCCAGGGGGTCAAAAGAATTGGCCTTAGGATGATGCCCATACACACAAAGGAAGGGAGAGATCCCTGTAGCAGAGTGAGCCGCGTTGTTATAGGCAAACTCCGCCATGGACAGATGAGCAACCCAGTCAGTCTGACACTTGGAGACATAACACCTGAGGAACTGCTCCAAGGACTGGTTCACCCTTTCAGTCTGCCCATTAGACTGCGGATGGTAGCCTGACGACAAGCTGACAGAAATCTGGAGATCGGAACAAAATGCCCTCCAGAATTTGGCCACAAACTGGGATCCGCGGTCAGAGACCACATCAAGTGGCAACCCGTGGAGGCGCACAACATGCAGCATAAATAATTCAGACAGGCGTCTGGCCGATGGCAGCCCAACCAATGGAACGAAGTGCGCCATCTTCGAAAACCTGTCAACGACAACCCAGATGGCTGTCATCCCCAAGGATTTGGGCAAGTCCACCACAAAATCCATTGAAATGTGGGTCCATGGCTTAGATGGAATAGAGAGTGGATGTAATGGGCCAACAGGAACCCCTCTAGGAGTCTTATTTCGGGCACAGATGTCACATGCCCGAACCCACTGATCCACATCCCTAGCCACCAAGGGCCACCACACCGCCCTAGATAGCAACTCCCGAGTTCTGGCAACACCCGGGTGACCTGCCGACTTCTTGGCATGGACTTCCAGGAACACTAGCTGTCTTAACCTAGGAGGCACAAACAAAAGACCTACCGGAAGGTCTGGAGGAGCCTGCTCCTGTGCTCTAAGGACTAATGACAAGAGGTCCTGGGTAATGCCCACTTTAATACATGATGGGGACACAATAGGCAATGGCTCCTCGGTGGTCTCCTGGATTGGAGCAAAACTCTGCGAGAGCGCATCAGCCTTGATGTTTTTTGACCCAGGGCGATATGTTATCAAAAAATTAAAGCGAGCAAAAAACAAAGCCCATCGTGCCTGCCTGGCATTGAGGCGCTTCGCTGACTCTAAATATGCCAAATTCTTATGGTCGGTGAGAATTGAGACCACAAACTTAGCCCCCTCAAGCCAGTGTCTCCACTCCTCGAGTGCATCCTTAATAGCCAACAATTCCCAGTTACCCACATCATAATTCATCTCGGCAGGCGAAAATTTACGGGAAAAGTAAGCACAGGGATGAAGGCGATTATCGGACACCCCCATCTGAGAGAGCACTGCCCCAATACCCATCTCAGAGGCATCCACCTCCACCACAAAAGGACGCTCTGGATCTGGGTGTCGCAGCACCTTGGCCGAGACAAATGCCCTTTTGAGACGGGCAAAAGCCGCTTTGGCCTCACAAGACCAGTGAGCAACATCCGCCCCTTTCTTAGTGAGTGCCACCAAGGGCGCCACTATAGACGAAAATCCAGCGATAAATCGTCTATAAAAATTCGCAAAGCCCAGAAAACGCTGAAGCGCCTTCAAACGAGTGGGCTGCACCCAATCCAGGACTGCCTGTACCTTGGAACCCTCCATTTGGAAACCTTCTGGGGAGATAATATATCCTAGAAATGCGATTTGCTGAACTTCAAATTCGCACTTCTCCCGCTTTGCCCCAAGCCGGTGGTCTCTGAGTTTCTGGAGGACTAAGCGTACATGCTTCCGATGTTCCTCCAGGGAATGGGAGAAGATTAGGATGTCATCTAAGTATACAACTAAGAATCTATCCAAATATTCCCTGAGCACATCGTTCATGAAGTCCTGGAAGACTGCCGGGGCATTACAGAGCCCAAAAGGCATCACCAAATATTCATAATGCCCTGAGTGGGTATTAAAGGCAGTCTTCCATTCATCCCCCTCTCTTATTCGGATTAGATTGTACGCACCGCGTAGGTCAATCTTAGAAAAAATGGTGGCAGTACGAAGCTGGTCAAACAAGACCGAAATGAGAGGCAGTGGGTATGAGTTTTTAATCGTGATACGGTTCAATTCCCTGAAGTCGATGCAGGGTCGCAACGAACCGTCCTTTTTACCCACGAAGAAGAACCCCGACCCAACTAGAGACTGTGAAGGTCTGATAAATCCCTTAGCCAAGTTCTCCTGAATGTACTCTGCCATAGCCTGAGTCTCAGGACGTGACAGGGAGTACAACCTGCTCTTGGGAAGCTTAGCATTCGGCAACAAATCAATGGCACAGTCATAGGGGCGATGGGGAGGTAGTACCTCTGCAACTCTTTTGGAGAACACGTCCACAAAATCTGCATAACATCCTGGCAATCCTGGCAAACTTAGCTGCGAAAGCCTGACTGGAAGGCTCAAGCAACTCCTGAAACAATCAGTACCCCAACTAAGAATCTACCCAGGGACCCAGTCAAATTGAGGATTGTGGGCCCTTAACCAGGGTAACCCCAACACCAATGGGGCAAAAGTACAGACAGTCACATAAAAGGACAATTTTTCAGAGTGTGTGGCTCCAATAAACAAAGAAATCTGGCTAGTGCAAGAGGTAATTTTACCCTGGGATAATGGTTCCCCGTTTAACCCACAAATCTCAATTTCCGATGCCAAGGGTACTAAGGGAACAGAGTGTTTCAGGGCGAATTGGCGTTCCATAAAAACCCCGTCAGCCCCACTGTCCACAAAGGCCTCAGTCTTGACAGTTTGACCGAGGATCTTCAAGGTCACCGGAATGATAAAAGTCTTCTTGGGAAATTCTGACTTCTGGCCTGACAGGATATTTCCCATCACCCTCAGGCCCTGAAGTTTTCCGGCTTTTCTGGGCATGATACTACCACATGACCTTTATTCCCACAGTACAAACATAACCCCTGCTGTCTCCTCCGCGTCTTCTCACGCAAGGAGAGGCGGGTAGCCCCAATCTGCATAGGCTCCTCAGAAAATTCCTCAGAGTCTGAGGTTCCCTTGGGAAAGAAGGAAACCTTGGTCTCCCTTTCAAGCCTGCGCTCTCTCAGCCGTCTATCCACCCGAATGGATAACTGCATGAGCTGATCCAAGATATCAGGCAAGGGATATTGTACCAGTTGGTCTTTTAACTGGTTAGAAAGACCTCTTCGGTACTGGTGTCTCAGGGCTGGGTCATTCCACTGGGTATCATGGGCCAACCTCCGAAACTCCGTACAATAAACCTCAACTGGCCTTCGCCCTTGCTTAAGGATCGAAATCTGAGCCTCGGCTGAGGCCGTCTTGTCAGGGTCATCATACAACATGCCCAGTGCCGTAAAAAAAGCATCAACACTTTGAAGCGACGGGCAGTCAGGCTGCAACCCATATGCCCAGACCTGTGGGTCTCCTTGTAGCAAGGAAATCACTATGCCCACCCACTGAATCTCCGACCCAGAAGACTGAGGCCTAATCTGGAAATATAGCTTGCAGCTCTCCTTGAAACAAAAGAACTGCGAGCGATCTCCAGAAAAACGATCCGGGAGATTTACTTTCGGCTCTTTAACCCCTGAAGGTTCTGCTGCTGCGGGAGCTCCGCCAGCGGCCTGTGAGGTGTGCATTTTAATGGACAAATCATTAAATTGTCGAGTCAGGACCTGCACCTGATCGACCATCTGTTGCAAAGTATTTTGAGGGGTATGCTCCATATTCCCACAAAATTTCAACAGGAGTATTGGGCTGCTGAATATGTTATGCACACCAGTGCCAGCAGGAATGTACTGGTGTCTGAATGGTGAGGGATGCAAAACAAATGAACTCACAGACAGACTGGGGAATATGACATTACATACACAGAAGGTGATAGGGTAACAAAATAAACACAAAGTGAACAGAGAAGCCCAAAGGCTAAGAAACTGGGTGTGTCCCTAGTATTAGGAATGCTCAGATGGAAAGAAGCGAGATGTAGTGATTTAATACGTAGAGAACCCGAAATGCTGTTGCTAAGGGCAACAGCAAAACCCTAAAGGGTTACCAACGGGTGTGGCAGTAAACTCCTTGGTCAGAGATGGAATAATAGACACAAGGAGAGTCTCCACAATCCTAGTCCTCACTTGCAGTGCACTGGTTAAGCTTACTGCCACTAAACTGACACCTAAACACCTTGCACAGTGAGAAAGGATTTTGGCAGGCAAGTCTGAGAATACAGCCGCAAACCTGCTAGGTTCACAGAGTAGCAAAAGAACCCCAGCAGGTTAAACGACTGACTCCAGTCTTACTGCTAGGTCTGGATTGGCAGAGTGTAATACCAAATCCCAAGGCCTATTTGCAGTAAGCAACAAACAAATACAAAGTTTACACAGTACTAGCTAGCTTTCAGGAACTGACTAACCAACAAAGATTCAGCAGCATCTGCCTAACCTGAGAAGAGGGTTTATATAGCAGGTGCTGTCCACGCCCCACTCAGACCTCACAGACTGTGAGCACAAAAACCAGCACCGGATCCCCTGCCGTGCACAGAGCCTGTAACCACTGCACAGCAAAAGACCCGAACCGGAGTATCAGCTACGCTCAGGTTACTCCGCTAGCACTTGTCTCCCGGTTGCCATGACGACGTGGCAGCACAGAGCAGGAGACCCTAACAACTATAGAGCACAGCCACTTGTAGACACAGCACAGCTAATACAGCAGAGTATAGCATAGCATACAGCAGCGTCTAGAGTGCTGCTATATACAGTCACTATATAGCACAGCCACTTGTGGACATGGCACAGCTAATACAGCAGAGTATAGCACAGCATACAGCAGCGTGAAGTGTGCCCCCTTTATAGAGTCACTATAGAGTACAGGCACTTGGTGTCGAGTCCCGGCCGCGGTACCTTATATAGAATCCAAGTCCCGTGAGACTCCGTCACCTGGAGGATGAAGTTCTGTTTCGACGTTGGATCCGGATCTGGCAGGAATACCTGAGCAACGGGTCGAGTGGACTCAGATGCCCGATGTTCGGACCGTTCCAGGTTCTTTGGAATCCAGACCACTCATCTCTAGAATAAACTATAGACCAGTACAACAGGGTAAATTAAATTGGCACTAAGGGAATACTTCCTTAATGCCTTGCCAATACACATGTTTTCCTGAGTCAAATGTCTGTCACACACCTAGCATGAACTTTGAAGAAAAGTATGTCTCCAAACACTGCTGGACATAGAAAGCCCAAAGCCTATGCAAACTGCCATGATCCTCTTGGCCATGGTCCTTATTTACCTGGTACGGAAATTGTTTAGATCCCATATCCTGTCCTCCAGCGTTCACTCAGCTGTGGCTTCCTCTGGCTGGTGCATGATCTCAGCATTCCAAATGGTAGCAGTGCTTCATGGAAGCTGCCATCTTGGATCTCCACCCATGTTTGGTTAGCCAAGTTGGATCCAGGCTCTCTTTATACATGAGGATCACTAACCAACCAGATTATATATGTGACTGGGTGGCCTATTTAAATCAAGCCTGTTCTCTGCAGATATTGCCTGATCTTCATCTCTCGCTCTGCAGACTGCTGGTGAATGCTCTTTGTGACTCTGCTACTCTGTTAACTAGTATCCTCTAGTTCTTGCATTCATTGCTCCTGCAAGTTCATTTCATGTTGCTGTCTTATCAGATTGCAGCATTCCACTAATTCCTGCATTTATTGTTTCCACAAATACATCTCAAGTTGCTGCTTAATCAAACTGCAGCAAATTACATCCTCCTGCTTTAGTACATCTCCAGTTACTACAAACTCAGTATTAATTGGCTTGCAGCTGACTCTGTCCTGTAGCACCTCTCATCCCACAGTATACGTGGTTCTGCACACCTTTTATTTCCCTTACCTGCTTCACTCTGTGCTATCCCAGAGAACTGCAACCTCATGAGTTCTCTGCAGCAAAGTCTACCCTGCACTGCGACAGTTCTTGGTTAACACCAGAGTTTTCTTAGGCTCTGTGCCCCTAGGTCAGCCATTCCAAACAGAGTAGGATGGCACAAGAGTGTACACAAGACATTCCTGTGTTGCAATAGTAATATAGTAATATCAGGACGTTGCAAAAAACCCCACTCAGAAGATAGATCCAGTCCAGTTTCTGGCTGGATGACTTGAAAAGCAAGAGGCTGTCAGACACAGCTGATGTATTACCTTTAAAATCTTTCCACTATGTATAACCTGCAAGTTATACCTACCAATCAAACTACAACTTTTCATACAGTGTCAGAATCACCCCCAACTTAAGATATGTCTATCCGGTTGCCTACATCAGCCAAGTATGATGGAACCTGAATTCCTGTTGCAGATATTTGAACCAGTGTATTATTGGATTAGACTATGGTGTCATACATGATTTCCCTACTTACTTGGTCTGCCCTGGCATGAGCATCTCTTTTATAGGAAAAGCCTGACCCTCTACAGCATAACTACACCCCAATTCTTTTGTCAATCTTTTTAAAGAATTTTTGACAAGCCTGGATACATTACTACTGTTGCCTCAGATATTCTTTGCCTATGTCAAGAAGTTTTTTAATTGGATTAAGAGTGTCATAATATTCACAAAATTCAATCTATAGGGCACCTGTGCCTTCATCTGGATTTAAAGACAGGGATTTTGAACAAGATCCTTCAAGATTTCTGGTATAACTCAGTACTGGTCTATCTACATGACAGCCTCATATTTGTACATGACTTATCCTTTATCAGGAAACATGTCCATTAAGTCCTTTCCTGGTTATGGCAGAACAAACTTTATTACAAACTCCACAAGTACCTCTTTGAGTTAGATAATGTAACCTGGTATAAGAACTGATTCTAAGTCACTGGTCTCCAAAAAGACACAGAGAAGGTGAAAGTCCTCCTCTTTTGGCCCAAATCCTGATTTGATATCCACAGATCTCATATCAGCCCAATGATTATAGGTTTTTGCCAATTATTATTGAATGGTTATATGGGGTTATTTCTCACTGATAGTCTTCAGTCATGGCACTGAATAAAAAGGGATCTCATGCTAGAGTATGGCCAGAAGAAGCAGTCACAGCTTTTCTAAAGTTGCAGGAAGCTTTAACTTGTGCTGAAACAACCAGATGCTTCTTGTCCTTTCTATCTTGAAGCAGATGTCTATGAAGCAGATAGCAAAGCTGGAGGATGAAATATTCCACCTTGTGGTTCCTGTTCTGAAAAATTCCTGCCAGCCGAACATTACTACACCATTAATGATAAGACATTGCCTACTATGCGTCTTTACAATGGAGGAGTGGAGATATTTGCTCGAAGGATCTCAGTTTTCTGTTGTCATCTCCACCAATCTTAAGAATCTCCTCAAATTACAGACAGCACAATGCATGAATCCTAGTAAAGCCCAGTGCCCTTTGTTTTTTTCCAGGTTTGACCTTCACATCTCCTTTCAACAGATTAGCAGAAATGGCCCCCTTTGTTTCCCACAAGGGACTACATCCTCTGGCTAAGCTTTTTGTGAGAGAAATCTTCCTCTTTCATGGGTGTCCACATGAGATTGTCTTTGACCACCTCATGAGATTGTCTCTGATTTCAGTGTACAATTCATGGCAATCTTCTGGAAAGCACTTTGTAAGGCATTAGGCATAAAATTTCTCTGCCTATCATTCTCAGGCCAATGGACAGACTGTGGGGCATATTCATCATGAAAAAATGGTGAATGAGAATTTTTAGTTTTCAATTTTCATTGTATTCTCTCACAATTTTTTCATGATTCATCATGCCACCAGGAGAAAATGATCACTTCTGAAAAACTGGCCTTTTTGAGAAGGCAGTTTTTTTGAAAAGTGATAACTTTTCCCTTTCAAGCCACAGACCCAGCACCTGGCACTAGGCTCCCGGCTGTGTCTGCAACCAACCACCCCCCTACTGCCACATTAGAGTGTCTCCCGCCGCGGCCACCCCCAATTCCCCCACCGGCACCTTGCTGTGTGTCCATCATGCCCACCTCACTGCCACTGTAATGTGTCTCCAGCCACGGTCTCCTTCTGGACTGCACCAGCTTCCCCCTGCCGAGACATTAATAGCAGGGTTGCACGGCTGCAGATCACACACTCAGCTCCCCCACCACTAGCACCATCACTATATGGCCTGCCGGGCTACAGCCGCGGTTCCATGCATCACTGCAGTGGTGGCGGACCCCCTCTCTAAAGCGGCTTGTAATTGCCGGGGCAGCCAGGGGTGCACAATGGATCCTGTAGCTGGCTTGAAAACACCTATCTCTTCACAGGCTGCCGTGAAAACGGCAGCTTGTGAAGGGATTAGGGAGCTGTTCGTCATCTCAGGATGGCGAATAGATTCTCAATCAAACTCCCCAAAAAATGCTTTTTTGGAGTTTGATTAATGTCACAATTTCTACATCCCCTGGGAAGTGTAGAAATTGTGACATTTTAAGGATAATGAATATGCCCCTAAGTGAGCCTATGAAGATTCAGAGACGTTTGCAGTTACACATTTCCTCTTCTCAAGGTAGCTGGGCGGAACGCCTTCCTTGGGCAGAGTTTTCCCACAACAAACACTTCCATGAATCCTTCAAACTAGTCATTTCCCTTTTTTCTATAGCCTCCATCCTCTGGTACCCTTATTCATCCCAGCAATAGTGGTTTTAGCAGCTGAACAGTGGCAGCTTTTGCTCCTGAGCTGCAGCAATGACCACACATTGCAGGGAGGAGCCAGCCAGCACATTCAAACATACATGTGATGATGTTGTATGTAATATATGTACTGGCTTTCCTTACCCGGGGATCAGCAGCCATCGCTGCGTGTATCCCTGACCTGCTGGATGCCGAAGGATGGGAGATAGCATTAAGCTTCCATAAGCCCACCCCCAACTCCCATTGGCTTACAGGATTCTGATGGCGGGCTTATAGAAGGTAAGATCCACGTGTCCTGACCTATTTGGTAACCATCAGTTATTTATTCCTCACATTTGGCATGATGATGTATAAATTGTTTCCCACCAGTGGTTCTCATTGAAAAACTGGTTCATGAATTTAGGTTTACAAGAAAAAAGAAGGGAGGGGAAACAGGGAAAGAAAAGAAAAAAAGGAAAAAGAGGATGGGGAAACACTAACACGTTGTCATAATAAAATACACATATACAGTATATAGAAACAATAGACATTTTAGTATTTCTTAAAGAATAAATTATTTCAATTTCACCAATGCAGAGTGTGTGTTGGAAGTTGATGCCAGTTCACAGACTATAAATGCCTCCATTATACATGTTTTAAAAGCAGAGGGTTAGGCTGGGTACAGACCATCGCGACTTGACGGTGGACACTTCATCACACCAACAGAGCCGATGTTATATACTTACGTAAACCCAATAGTTTACGTATAAATCCAATGGTTAGTGGTTTTTGCGCATACGCAAAACCAGTCTGTGCAGAATTAGTCTGGCGATATTGCTCACAGCACAGCATAAAGTTCAGAAGGGGGAGTGAAGGGAGGGGGAGACTGAGCAATACAGAGTGAAAGGGATGGTGAGAGACCAGGGGGAACATGATAGTGTGGCAGAGAGACACAGTCAGGAAATGATGATGTGGCAGTGATGCAGGCGGTAGATGATGGTGTGGTTGAGAGAGGTGAAGGTGGGAGATGATGGTGTGGCAAAGAGACAATGAAGGGGTGAGATGATGGCGTGCTGAGAAATGGTGCAGGGGTAAGAAGATAGTGTGCTGAGAGATGACACAGGGGTGAGATGATTGTGTGCTAAGAGATGTTGCAGGCAGAGGTGACATAGGGAGTAGATGATGGTGTGACTGAGAGATACAGTGGTTAGATGGTGTGGCTGAGAGATCAAAGAAGGAGATGATGGTGTGGCTGAGGGATGCAGGGGAGAAACTATGTTGTGACTGAGAGATGCAGGGAGGAGATGATGGTGTGCTGATAGACACAGGAAGGAGATGGTGTGGCTGAGAGATGCATGAGGAGATGATGGTGTGGCTGAGAGAGGCAGGGGGATGGTATGGCTTAGAGGCAAAGCAGGGGGGAGATGATGGTGTAGCTGAGAGACTCAGGGTATATGGTGTGACTGAGATGCAGCGAGGAGATGGTGTGGCTGAGAGATGCAGGGAGAGATGAAGGTGTAGATAAGAGATGCAGGGGGCAGGAAGTGACACAGGTAGTCCGAGTCTGATTGAACTGCTGTTGTATGATGATGACCTTGGTAATATTCCTACACAAACAGGCATCTTCTGGACGATGTGATATCCTGCATGAATAGTGAATACCGACTGCAGGCACCGTCTTCCCAGTGAGCACACATTTCTTCAGGGGTTCCCAATTGTTAGAAGCAGGTAAGGTGCATATTGAATTGAAATGGAATGTTCCCAGAGTGACGTGAAATGGGTAGCATGTTGACACACCCTTTTTTCAGTAGTCACTCCCCTTCCGGCACATGGCCATGCTCATATTTTAGTGCGTGCACATAGTTTTGGGAGGGGGGAGGCACCGTTCTTCATCTTACCCTGTGCACCAGAGACCCTAGTTATGCCTCTGTTCCTGGATTCCTGCACAGGACTAATAGGATATTGATTAGGTAATGATTTAAAAAAAAACATAAATAAAGACTATATTAACTGGTTTGGTAATTGAAACTTTATGGTTTGGTGGTACTTCCCAAGAGTCAAAAATTACACATAATCAAACATAATTGTTTTCTGCAAGGTACAGAAATTTGTTTTGGGCACGGCACATCTAAATAAAAAAAAATATTCTATTCAAATTACGTTTATTCGTATTTGTACTAATAAAGCTGCTAAGATTTATTTAAAAAAAAAATTAATAAAAAATAATTTTAAAGGAATCAGTGTGCCCCCCAAAATTGATTTCTTCTTCATTCTGTACCTTGCAGAAAACAAATAGGTTTGATTACTCACCACATACTGGCTGCAAAAGATCTGTCAGATCCCATGCTACGATCAATCAAGGGAGCCAGCATACGCTCCCAAGTAACTGACATGACACTCCCACGAGATGGAAAAGTCCCAATTGCCATCCAGAAATGCCAATTTCATAGATAGAGTGCTCAATTATAGGATAGATCAGGGCCGGATTAAGGGCCACATGGGCCTGGAGCTGAAAATATTCAAGGGCCTATTGTGAGAAACGGGGAAGGTGTGATCAGTGCTGTGTAGGTGTGGCTAGACATGTGGGCGTGTACATCCCCTACACTATCAGCTCCAATGTCTCCCTAAATATGTAAAAATATATAAAATGCATAATTTTGTGACAAAAATAGAAATGCAATCTTAATAGTTATGATTTATGGCCGACCATGTGACCAGCTGGTGGCTAGTGATCATCATGCTGCCATGATGATGGGCCTATTTTTATGTGGAGGCCTGGAGCTGGAGCTCCATCCGCCCCATTGTTAATCTGGCCCTGGGATAGATCAATATGTATGCACCAGCAAAGTACATCCATTCGCGTACACCTAATCCGGCTCATGTGCGGACTCCAATTTGATTCTTTGGCGCATGTGCAGTATGCAGATATCAGTGAGATCCATCCACATTTCCACTTGCGTCCAACTCAGAATCAAGTCTTATCTTTAGTAAAGATTTAGTGCAGGCATAGAGAAGATACTGTAGGCATTAGAGCTGAGTCTGGTCTGGAGTCACATTACTGTGGAACTTCATAGTGTCAGCAGGCTGTATTCAGTGATGTACCGCTGCATGTAAAGATTCTTTACATGCAGCGGTACATCACTGAATACAGCCTGCTGACACTATGAAGTTCCACAGTAATGTGACTCCAGACCAGACTCAGCTCTAATGCCTACAGTATCTTCTCTATGCCTGCATGTTACCTTTCTGTGACAGCTTGGTCACAGATAGTCATTTTTCTAAGTGTTATATTCATTACTAATACAATATACAGTATTTGCTGGCGTATAAGACTACTTTTTTGCCCTGAAAAACATGCCTCCAAGTGGGGGGGTCGTCTTATACGCCGGGTGCACTTCAGTTGGGATAGACATAGCTGCCATAGTGGCCTTCCGATACTCGCCCGGTGCCCATAGTGGCCTCCCGATGCCCGCCCACCTCATTCTACTCACCATCCAGTATCGCGCGATATCCAGTTCGGCCGCGGCGGGTCACTAGTGCCAATTACAGGGAGATGCAGGGACTGGCCGGAGGCGCTGCAGTCGCGTTGTGGCCGTACAATGGTGACAATGACAGGTACTGTAATGGCACTAATACTAATACTAGTGGCACTCATGTGAAACCGGTAACACTAAATGCACACAGGGGTATACTTTTATACATTTTACAACTTTCTCCTCGCCCCCTCCCCCCTTCTTATGCATACCTTGATAAATACTCCCTATCCAAATCTCTTATCAGGTCATAATATACAGTATGTCACAAATCTGATGTTCTTTTACGTTTTATTTGGTGTGTGGAAGGGGGTAGTCTTATACGGCGAGTATATAACAAACTCTATATTTTGAGTGGAAATGTTGGGGGTCGTCTTATACGCCTAGTCGTCTTATACGCCGGCAAATACGGTATATATTAGAGATGAGCGGGTTCGGTTCCTCTGAATCCGAACCCGCCCGAACTTCAGGTTTTTTACACGGGTCCGAGCAGGCTCGGATCTTCCCGCCTTGCTCGGCTAACCCGACATCACGCTGTTGGATTCTCGCGAGGCTCGGATTCTATCGCAAGACTCGGATTCTATTTAAGGAGCCGCGCGTCGCCGCCATTTTCACACGTGCATTGAGAGTCATAGGGAGAGGACGTGGCTGGCGTCCTCTCCGTTTAGAGAAGAGAGAGACACAGTATTTTGGGGAGCATTATTAGGAGGAGTACTACTATACTGTATACTACTATACTACTTGCTGAAGTGATATTTATAGATTAGATAGTGTGACTGTAAGTGTATTATCTGACTTGTGGGGGAGACACTGACAGTGGGGAGCAGTTAGAGTCTGAGAGCAGGACTCAGGAGTACATATAACGTACAGTGCACACTTTTGCTGCCAGAGTCAGTGCCACACTGCCATTGTTGTGACCACACTGACCACCAGTATAATAATATATTTTGTGATTGTCTGCTTAGGCCTCGGAGTGCTAGTTGCAAGTTGCAACGTGACCTGAAGTGACCACCAGTTTAATAATCAATCACCACCAGTTTAATATATATATATATATATATATATATATAATTGTATATAATATATATATATATATAATATTGTATACCACCTACCCGTGGTTTTTTTTTTTTTTCATTCTTCTTTATACATACTACTATAGTAGCTTACTGTAGCAGTCTGCGGTGCTGTGCTGACCTGACAGTGTCCAGCAGGTCCGTCATCAGTCATTACATAATAAATATATATAGTACCTGTCCGGCTGCAGTACTAGTGATATTACATTGATTTCATCTCATTATCAATAATTTATCATCCAGTCTAGACTCTATATTAGCAGCAGACACAGTACGTTAGTCCACGGCTGTAGCTACCTCTGTGTCGGCACTCGGCAGTCCATCCATAATTGTATACCACCTACCCGTGGTTTTTTTTTTTCTTTCTTCTTTGTACATACTACTATAGAGTATAGTAGCTTACTGTAGCAGTCTGCGGTGCTGCTGAGCTGACAGTGTCCAGCAGGTCCGTCATCAGTCATCATTACCTAATAAATATATTATCTACCTGTCCGGCTGCAGTACTAGTGATATTATATATACATACATATATATATTGATTTCATCTCATTATCAATCATCCAGTCTATATTAGCAGCAGACACAGTACGTTAGTCCACGGCTGTAGCTACCTCTGTGTCGGCACTCGGCAGTCCATCCATAATTGTATACCACCTACCCGTGTTTTTTTTTTTTTTTTTCTTCTTTGTACATACTACTATAGAGTATAGTAGCTTACTGTAGCAGTCTGCGGTGCTGCTGAGGTGACAGTGTCCAGCAGGTCCGTCATCAGTCATCATTACCTAATAAATATATTATCTACCTGTCCGGCTGCAGTACTAGTGATATTATATATACATACATATATATATTGATTTCATCTCATTATCAATCATCCAGTCTATATTAGCAGCAGACACAGTACGTTAGTCCACGGCTGTAGCTACCTCTGTGTCGGCACTCGGCAGTCCATCCATAATTGTATACCACCTACCCGTGGTTTTTTTTTTCTTTCTTCTTTGTACATACTACTATAGTATAGTAGCTTACTGTAGCAGTCTGCGGTGCTGCTGAGCTGACAGTGTCCAGCAGGTCCGTCATCAGTCATCATTACCTAATAAATATATTATCTACCTGTCCGGCTGCAGTACTAGTGATATTATATATACATACATATATATATATTGATTTCATCTCATTATCAATCATCCAGTCTATATTAGCAGCAGACACAGTACGTTAGTCCACGGCTGTAGCTACCTCTGTGTCGGCACTCGGCAGTCCATCCATAATTGTATACCACCTACCCGTGGTTTTTTTTTTTTTTCTTCTTTGTACATACTACTATAGTATAGTAGCTTACTGTAGCAGTCTGCGGTGCTGCTGAGCTGACAGTGTCCAGCAGGTCCGTCATCAGTCATCATTACCTAATAAATATATTATCTACCTGTCCGGCTGCAGTACTAGTGATATTATATATACATACATATATATATATTGATTTCATCTCATTATCATCCAGTCTATATTAGCAGCAGACACAGTACGGTAGTCCACGGCTGTAGCTACCTCTGTGTCGGCACTCGGAAGTCCATCCATAAGTATACTAGTATCCATCCATCTCCATTGTTTACCTGAGGTGCCTTTTAGTTGTGCCTATTAAAATATGGAGAACAAAAATGTTGAGGTTCCAAAATTAGGGAAAGATCAAGATCCACTTCCACCTCGTGCTGAAGCTGCTGCCACTAGTCATGGCCGAGACGATGAAATGCCAGCAACGTCGTCTGCCAAGGCCGATGCCCAATGTCATAGTACAAAGCATGTCAAATCCAAAACACCAAATATCAGTAAAAAAAGGACTCCAAAACCTAAAATAAAATTGTCGGAGGAGAAGCGTAAACTTGCCAATATGCCATTTACCACACGGAGTGGCAAGGAACGGCTGAGGCCCTGGCCTATGTTCATGGCTAGTGGTTCAGCTTCACATGAGGATGGAAGCACTCAGCCTCTCACTAGAAAACTGAAAAGACTCAAGCTGGCAAAAGCACCGCAAAGAACTGTGCGTTCTTCGAAATCCCAAATCCACAAGGAGAGTCCAATTGTGTCGGTTGCGATGCCTGACCTTCCCAACACTGGACGTGAAGAGCATGCGCCTTCCACCATTTGCACGCCCCCTGCAAGTGCTGGAAGGAGCACCCGCAGTCCAGTTCCTGATAGTCAGATTGAAGATGTCAGTGTTGAAGTACACAAGGATGAGGAGGATATGGGTGTTGCTGGCGCTGGGGAGGAAATTGACCGGGAGGATTCTGATGGTGAGGTGGTTTGTTTAAGTCAGGCACCCGGGGAGACACCTGTTGTCCGTGGGAGGAATATGGCCGTTGACATGCCTGGTGAAAATACCAAAAAAATCAGCTCTTCAGTGTGGAGGTATTTCAACAGAAAAGCGGACAACAGGTGTCAAGCCGTGTGTTGCCTTTGTCAAGCTGTAATAAGTAGGGGTAAGGACGTTAACCACCTCGGAACATCCTCCCTTATACGTCACCTGCAGCGCATTCATAATAAGTCAGTGACAAGTTCAAAAACTTTGGGTGACAGCGGAAGCAGTCCACTGACCAGTAAATCCCTTCCTCTTGTAACCAAGCTCACGCAAACCACCCCACCAACTCCCTCAGTGTCAATTTCCTCCTTCCCCAGGAATGCCAATAGTCCTGCAGGCCATGTCACTGGCAATTCTGACGATTCCTCTCCTGCCTGGCATTCCTCCGATGCATCCTTGCGTGTAACGCCTACTGCTGCTGGCGCTGCTGTTGTTGCTGCTGGGAGTCGATGGTCATCCCAGATGGGAAGTCGGAAGACCACTTGTACTACTTCCAGTAAGCAATTGACTGTCCAACAGTCCTTTGCGAGGAAGATGAAATATCACAGCAGTCATCCTGCTGCAAAGCGGATAACTGAGGCCTTGACAACTATGTTGGTGTTAGACGTGCGTCCGGTATCCGCCGTTAGTTCACAGGGAACTACACAATTTCTTGAGGTAGTGTGCCCCCGTTACCAAATACCATCTAGGTTCCACTTCTCTAGGCAGGCGATACCGAAAATGTACACAGACCTCAGAAAAAGACTCACCAGTGTCCTAAAAAATGCAGCTGTACCCAATGTCCACTTAACCACGGACATGTGGACAAGTGGAGCAGGGCAGGGTCAGGACTATATGACTGTGACAGCCCACTGGGTAGATGTATGGACTTCCGCCGCAAGAACAGCAGCGGCGGCACCAGTAGCAGCATCTCGCAAACGCCAACTCTTTCCTAGGCAGGCTACGCTTTGTATCACCGCTTTCCAGAATACGCACACAGCTGAAAACCTCTTACGGCAACTGAGGAAGATCATCGCGGAATGGCTTACCCCAATTGGACTCTCCTGTGGATTTGTGGCATCGGACAACGCCAGCAATATTGTGTGTGCATTAAATATGGGCAAATTCCAGCACGTCCCATGTTTTGCACATACCTTGAATTTGGTGGTGCAGAATTTTTAAAAAAACCACAGGGGCGTGCAAGAGATGCTGTCGGTGGCCAGAAGAATTGCGGGACACTTTCGGCGTACAGGCACCACGTACAGAAGACTGGAGCACCACCAAAAACTACTGAACCTGCCCTGCCATCATCTGAAGCAAGAAGTGGTAACGAGGTGGAATTCAACCCTCTATATGCTTCAGAGGTTGGAGGAGCAGCAAAAGGCCATTCAAGCCTATACAATTGAGCACGATATAGGAGGTGGAATGCACCTGTCTCAAGCGCAGTGGAGAAAGACTGCGTAGGTCACGAATGTGGCCGAGACAGCATAAACTCGCCGGCCGGGCATGCGGCACGCCTCTTAATGCATCACTCTGGCACGGAAGGGGTTACATTTTTTATGGGAGGAACTGAAGAAAAGCTGCCTGGATTGTGATTGGCTGGATTGTGTATAGGGGCTGGTCTGACATACATATAGTCTTCAGACTTGGGACACCCTGTCTCTTCCTGGTTTTCCGTGAGAATGATAAGTACAGCTGCTTTATTATTCCTTCATAATTTTATTACCCCTTCTATTTTCTAACTATCTCTCTCTGGTCTTTCCCTATTCTTCCTTCTATCCTCTCCCTGCTTTCTCCTATATCTTCTACCTTTCATTTCTTGTGTCAGAGCAGATAGCTCAGTGGTCTAATGCTCCATACCACTCCACATACTAACTGGGGTTTGCACCCTGGCCGAGCTCACTGGTATTTTGCCCCCTCCCCACTCCCCCCTTTTACACATGGCCGCAGGACCTTTGAGCAGCACGGCCTCCCCCTACCCGGCTCACGGACTCTGCTGTGGTCCGCGAGGCCCGGGGTAGACCTGCTGCAGCTACTGTAGGGGACTCAGTGCGCATGCGGCCGTGCTCGGCGCCCGCCCGCCCGTGCTCCTCTCCGTCTCTGTCCCCGCCGCTGGGCGCGGCGGTGGACGGAGCATCGGGGTCCGGGAACATCTGAGCCGCGCTAGTCGCCGGGGGTTGGGGACGGGACAGCGCTCCCTCCATGGCTCGGCGGCTCCCTCCCACCAGGGGGCAGCCTCCATTTAATTTTTACATGGCTCAATTACTCCCGTCCCTAAACCCGCCGCACGTGGAGCTGGCGGCCGCGGCGGGGGGGGGGAAGGGGGGAGGGAAACATTGCAAACTACTATACCAGTTAAATGCCCGCAAACCACTGAAGGATCCACCTGTGGTATTACTGCTACCTCCATCCTACATGCGTCTCACTCCCGCCAGGGGGGACAACCCCCATTTTCTTGCATGGCTCAGCACACTAATCCCCTGAGCCTCAGGAACTAAAAAGTGAACTGCTTCAAATTAAAGGGGGCTTTTGTCATGCACTCTCCAGCGGGCGGGGTGTCGCGCGGCCGCCGAACGTGAGGGGTCTGGGCGGCACGCGCGTGCTGGCACTCATGCAATCACCAGGGGGGCCCAGATGAGGCCTACTCCCTCTGGTGCTGCTGACTACGTTCCCTTCTCGGTTAGTGCCCTCCCGCGACAGGGCAAGGCGACACTTGCCGACGGTCAACATTTCAGGGCCCGTCCGGCGGGGGCGTGCCACGTCCGCCCGCGGTGGGACGTGCCACCTGGCCTCTACTGCCGTGGTTGGGGACCCGCGGTGCCAACCCGCTTTCTGGTTTGGCTCGTGTGTCGCTTCTGCCGGTCTCAGGCTGGGGTCTCAGCTGCCGGTCACTCGCCCCTTCTGGGGGCGGCGTGCGCAGGCGGGTGGTGAGCGATCTGGCCCCTCCCTGCGTTCAGATGTCTTCTTCCGACACTGCAGTGGATAGCACTCAGTCCTACATTCCTGCACAACGGTTGGTGTAGTGGTTAGCATTACTGCCTCACAGCCGTGAGGTCATGGTTTCGTTACCACCATGGCTCTAAATGTGTGGAGTTTGTATATTCTCCCCGTACTTGCGTGGGTTTCCTCTGGGTACTCCGGTTTCCTCCCACACTCCGAAAATATAATGGTAGATTAATTGGCTACCTACAAAATTAACCCTAAAAAAGAAGCTTCCTCTCCCTAGCAGTTACGACTCTCCGGTTTCCCATCCTGAGGTCAATGCTTGGGATAGGAGGAGGTCTCGGCACAAGCGGTTCGGCCGGGGTTTTATCGCAGCAGGACTAGGTGCCGTGATACCTGCAAAAGTGGGCTCATACGGGTCCTTGCTCCCGACGGGAGGTTTGCGAACCTCTCGTGGGGCGCTCGACTCGCTTGTCGGCTCTGATCTTAGAGCGCCTGCCGCGGCGCCCGCACCCTTGGTGGACGCCACCGTCTTGTCCGCCATTTGTGCCGCTATCGTGTCATCCCCCGTATCCGGGGGACGCGCAAACTCTTACCCCGCTCCTGTCCTCTGGTGCGACGGTCGCCCCGCCAGCACCGCTCACGGCGGCTGGGGGAGCGGGGGCACAATGTATTTTTTGTCTCTCCAGCAGTCGTCGTCGGATCGGGGAATGGCTTCGGTCGGTGCATCGACAAGCCGCCTGGAGGCTGCTGGATCAGATGGAGTTCCCTCTCGTGCAGGCGAGTCTTCATCGGACCCTGCCGGGTCCGAGGGGAGCGTGGTTACCCCGTAGCGGCTTGGGATCAAGTACTCAGTCCTGCTCCTCTAGTGAAGGTAACGGTGCGCGTAGGTTTTGCCAGCATTCACATTAGACACAGTCGCAAGCGTCGGGTCACGGACTCCTTCCTTGCCTACACGTCCTCTGTGGTTGTGTCCTCCGACCACGGCGGTTTGCACGGACAGGTGTCGCAAACTGGGCGAGCGCCTGTGTTCAACCTCTTCAGCCTCGCAAGGTGGAGTCGGACACCTTTCACAGCGCCCACATGGCAGTGCAACGTGGGATCAGGGTCCGGGACCGGATCCGTAAGGGCCAATACGTTAATATTTTGCTCTTACTAGCGATGCTCATGAAGCCTTGCTTTCAGCTATGAAAACGGCCATGCTAGCGAGGACGCTTCGCGCTCCTACCCAAATTGGGTTATATGCATGTTTAGCTTCGCGGCATGTTACTTAGCTATGTGCCGGGACTAACACATACCTTCGTGCGCTATCAGTTCCTTATACACGTTCTGTACCATCAGTACCCAGGGTCGGCTTGGCGACGTTTCCAATTAGGACTTCCAGCGCAAACAGCATGGGCGGCGGATCTATACTTTCGGTAAGGATGTGGAATTCTGTGCGGAGCTGACGCTGGGTTCCGCCGGCGCTTAGATAGGCGGTATAGCTAGATGATGGGCTCAACGACCTGCCTCTCGATCTGCCGGCTTTCAAAGGGGGTTCATTTCGCGCGGGACATGGAATATGCTTCGCTTTCAATACTGACCAATGCGACTTGGGGCGGCGGGGTCGTTTTTCGTCACTCCTGCATCAGCTTTGGCGGAGGCCACGGGATCAAGGACTGCCCCAGTACAGGGCACAGGGGGAATTCCGGCCCGCAGACCTGTCCCCAGGCGCTGGCCACGGCCCCCACCCCACTCAGACTTCGGGCGCTCATACCCTGGCTGCGACGGTACCCGCGGCCGATGGACGCCCGATTCTTACACTCGGGTTTCACATCCCTTGCCGATACCTGGACTGGCGGGAATCTACGTTCGGCTCGGGAGCTTCCGGACATGCTCCGGCAGAAGGTTGGGGCTGAAGTGTCATTGGCCAGGATGATAGGCCCTTTCCGGGAACCTCCCCCTTACCAGGTCTTGTCTCCCGTAGGCATTGTGCCCAAGAAGACCGCAGGAAAATTTTGGCTCATCCAACATCTTTCCTGTCCTCTCGGGTCATCGGTTCACGATGCTATCCCTTATTATCCGTGTAGGGTCATTTACCTATCTTTTTATTCGGCCACAGACACCATTCCGTCGTTTGGTCCGGGGGCACTGATGTGTCAATTGGACATTGAGTCAGCGTTTCGACTCCTCCCGCTGCACCCTTTCGCCTTTCGATTTATGGGCTTCAAACTGGTCGATGGCTACTACATCGCTCTATACCTCCCTAGGGGTTGTTCTCTTTCTCGCACATACTTCCAAAGACTCAGTTCTTTCCTCCACTGGTGTCTGGAGCTGGCGATGGGCGAGCAGGGAATTTCTCACTACTGGGACGATTTTCTTTTGATCGGTCCACCGGCCTCCGATCGCTGCGCTGGCAATTGCCCCCCCCTTTTTCGCACACTTCGGGGTTACGTTTGCTCCAGGGAAGGCAGAGGCTCCTTTAGCCTCCTTGGTTTACCTCGGGATTCAGATTGATACAGTCGGTGGTCTCTGTAGGCTCCCTGTGAACAAGGTGTTGCGTCTCCCCGGTGGGATCCTTCCATTGTCCCTCTGCGGGCAACCTTAATCTGCCCCAGGCTCCATCCTTATTGGGCCTGTTTCCTTTTGCTGGAAAGGTTATCCTCATGATTATGCTTTTCTGTAGACATTTGGGACAGGTGACGGTTGGGATTAGACGCCCGCCTCATTTTCTTAAATTATCACTCGACATCCGTCGGGATTTACCTATTTGGGACGAATTTCTAGTTCGTTTCACAGGCGTCTGTATTTGCCAAGAGTTAGTCGTGTCCAGCGCGTCCCTGGATGCTTTTCACGTACGTCTCTGATGCCTTTGGTTTCGGGACTTATTTTGCTGGCCGCTGGTGTGCATCTCGTGGCCGCGTGCCTGGTTTAGCGAGCACCTCACGACAAGCATGCTGTTGCTGGTATTTTTCCCATTCTGGTTGCATGCCCTGCGTAACTAACAGGTTGTCTTGTGGTGCGACGGCTTGGGTGTGGTTTTTTGCCATAACCCGACAGAAGCCACACCCTTGCCTGTCCTGCGGCTCCTTGCGCAGATAGTCTTGCTGTGCTTGGTGACCAACAGGATGTTGCGAGCCAAGCCTGTCCCGGGAGTGCGTAATGGAATTGCTGAGGCCCTTTCTCGGGCGACGGCCAGCATTTTAGGCGCTCGGCTCCTGCAGCTCTAATCCATGGGGACCCATGTCTGCCTGATGTGTGGCAGGTTATCCGCCCGGATTGGAGGATTTAGCCCACAGGTTTGTTGTCCCCTGCAACCCTGGGAGCGATCGGGTCGCTACCTGCTGTGGTGAGGCCATTGTATGTTGGTAGGGTTCTTGCGAGCATACCTTCCTTTCTGCAGCTTCGGGGGGAAGGAGTACTTTACTAAGTCCTTTTTCCTTCGGAGGGTGTTGAAGGAATGGGCTTGGGCGATCTCGTCGCCGACCGCTCACTGGGTCTTTGCTGAGGCGAATTTTGGGATCCCTACGGAGTCTTTGCTCTTTGGGGGTACGAGGTTTGCCTCTTCATGACTGCCTTTCCGGTAACCTTTCACGGTGCGTTCAGGGTGGGTGAGCTGGTGTCCGTTTCTCGGACTTCTGCCTCGCCCATGCTGGCGGCCCGCGTCGTCATGCGCCCCGACGGTTTGTGGTGTAGGATTCAGCGCTCCAAGACTGACGTAGTCGGCGGGGGGCTGTGGGTTCGAATGGGTCGGGCTCGTGTGCGGGGCATTTGTCCAGTTATCGCGGGCCGGTCTTATTCGCCCGTACGGCCTCCGACGCCTTCCGGGTGGCTCGTCCATTTTGACGGTTCCCCGTTGACCGCATTTCAATTTCTGTCGGTTTTGGGACGTTGTATTTTATACCTGGGTCTACCTCCGGACGACTATGGGACTCACTCTTTCCGCATCAGCGCTGCTTCAGCTGCTGCTGCGGCGGGTGGGTCCGAAGTCAACGTCCAGGCACTGGGTGGGTGGAGGTCTGGTGCAGTCAGGCGCTATATCAGACCTTGTCCTCCCAGTGCGCCCATTTGAGGATTAGCTGCTTGTCGCAGTTGCGCTTTGCGACTGCGGGGGCCTTGAGGAATTTTTGTTTTATCGTTGGTTTTAATTGCGGCTTTTGCCGGCTGACGAAGTTTTGTTTTTGCCTCAAGTCAAATTGGGCGACCCCCCACCCACCCTCCCTCCCCCTGTTAGGGACGCAGGTTAGGTTACCCATTTTCTCCATACTATGTTTCGTTTAATACCCTCGGTCACACCCTTCTTTTGCAGGCAGGCGGCTAGATCCGCAATTTATATGGTTTGTTGGCCGTGGGTGGCAATGATCTGGTCTTTTTAGCTTCATGTTCTGTTTTTATTTTTATTTTTATTTTTTTTCACGTTTGAGTTTAGTTTAGTTTTCTTGGTTCAGGTGGCGGTGGCAGGTTGGTAACCTGGCAGTTGGCCGGTTTCTGAACGGTTATTTTAGCGTAACTGAAGGAGTTTATTGTTAGTAAGTTCGGGTGAACTTTTAGGTAATTTTACAGTCCTATTATTAATTTATGGGCACCACCGTACCTGGTGGGCCCATATGATAGACCATAAACATGTGTGGATATCGGGGCCGGAGGCCCAATTTTTTACCCCATAGGGGCGGAGCGTACCTCCGTCCCTACAACTGTTGGTGGGCAGGGGTAGTGGCAGAAGGTCGACCCCTAGCCTTGGATTTTGGATTTCCGATGTCTGGGATGGAGGCAGGAGGCCGATCCCGGAACATCTGGGGGCAGAAGGCCCCCTCACACATATGTTTTTATTGCTCGGGATGGAGGCAGGAGGCCGATCCCGGAACATTTGGGGCAGAAGGCCCCCTCACACACATATGTTTATTGCTCTATTTTGTCATATAATTTTTGATCACCCTTATTAAGTTGTTTATCATGCTTAACCGTTCTTCTCCCCGCCACCTTAGTTAGAGAGGGAAGTCTGCATTCTTAGTTTTAGTATTAATAGGCCTCCCTCTCAGTCAAAATAAAAAGCTGACCCCTTTCACGCCAATTACGGTTGTTGTGTCTTTATTTACTAAGATAAGTGTGCTTGAGTGGCGTGCGGATGCATCTGACGTGTGAAGTTTAAGACTGCGTAGGTCACGAATGTGGCCGAGACAGCATAAACTCGCCGGCCGGGCATGCGGCACGCCTCTTAATGCATCACTCTGGCACGGAAGGGGTTACATTTTTTATGGGAGGAACTGAAGAAAAGCTGCCTGGATTGTGATTGGCTGGATTGTGTATAGGGGCTGGTCTGACATACATATAGTCTTCAGACTTGGGACACCCTGTCTCTTCCTGGTTTTCCGTGACCCACCCTCCCGCCCTGGGGAGTTGGTTTTTTGGTTGCTCCAATGGAGTTACTTGTGTCGGCTTTTGGTGGCCGGTTTCTGAACGGTTATTTTAGCGTAACTGAAGGAGTTTATTGTTAGTAAGTTCGGGTGAACTTTTAGGTAATTTTACAGTCCTATTATTAATTTATGGGCACCACCGTACCTGGTGGGCCCATATGATAGACCATAAACATGTGTGGATATCGGGGCCGGAGGCCCAATTTTTTACCCCATAGGGGCGGAGCGTACCTCCGTCCCTACAACTGTTGGTGGGCAGGGGTAGTGGCAGAAGGTCGACCCCTAGCCTTGGATTTTGGATTTCCGATGTCTGGGATGGAGGCAGGAGGCCGATCCCGGAACATCTGGGGGCAGAAGGCCCCCTCACACATATGTTTTTATTGCTCGGGATGGAGGCAGGAGGCCGATCCCGGAACATTTGGGGCAGAAGGCCCCCTCACACACATATGTTTATTGCTCTATTTTGTCATATAATTTTTGATCACCCTTATTAAGTTGTTTATCATGCTTAACCGTTCTTCTCCCCGCCACCTTAGTTAGAGAGGGAAGTCTGCATTCTTAGTTTTAGTATTAATAGGCCTCCCTCTCAGTCAAAATAAAAAGCTGACCCCTTTCACGCCAATTACGGTTGTTGTGTCTTTATTTACTAAGATAAGTGTGCTTGAGTGGCGTGCGGATGCATCTGACGTGTGAAGTTTATGATTTCAACGTTGTGCAAGGTTCTGATGCCCTTTGAACTTGCCACATGTGAAGTCAGTTCAGACACTGCCAGCCTGAGTCAGGTCATTCCCCTCATCAGGCTTTTGCAGAAGAAGCTGGAGACATTGAAGGAGGAGCTAACACGGAGCGATTCCGCTAGGCATGTGGGACTTGTGGATGGAGCCCTTAATTCGCTTAACAAGGATTCACGGGTGGTCAATCTGTTGAAATCAGAGCACTACATTTTGGCCACCGTGCTCGATCCTAGATTTAAAGCCTACCTTGGATCTCTCTTTCCGGCAGACACAAGTCTGCTGGGGTTGAAAGACCTGCTGGTGAGAAAATTGTCAAGTCAAGCGGAACGCGACCTGTCAACATCTCCTCCTTCACATTCTCCCGCAACTGGGGGTGCGAGGAAAAGGCTCAGAATTCCGAGCCCACCCGCTGGCGGTGATGCAGGGCAGTCTGGAGCGACTGCTGATGCTGACATCTGGTCCGGACTGAAGGACCTGACAACGATTACGGACATGTCGTCTACTGTCACTGCATATGATTCTCTCACCATTGAAAGAATGGTGGAGGATTATATGAGTGACCGCATCCAAGTAGGCACGTCACACAGTCCGTACTTATACTGGCAGGAAAAAGAGGCAATTTGGAGGCCCTTGCACAAACTGGCTTTATTCTACCTAAGTTGCCCTCCCACAAGTGTGTACTCCGAAAGAGTGTTTAGTGCCGCCGCTCACCTTGTCAGCAATCGGCGTACGAGGTTACATCCAGAAAATGTGGAGAAGATGATGTTCATTAAAATGAATTATAATCAATTCCTCCGTGGAGACATTGACCAGCAGCAATTGCCTCCACAAAGTACACAGGGAGCTGAGATGGTGGATTCCAGTGGGGACGAATTGATAATCTGTGAGGAGGGGGATGTACACGGTGATATATCGGAGGATGATGATGAGGTGGACATCTTGCCTCTGTAGAGCCAGTTTGTGCAAGGAGAGATTAATTGCTTCTTTTTTGGTGGGGGTCCAAACCAACCCGTCATTTCAGTCACAGTCGTGTGGCAGACCCTGTCACTGAAATGATGGGTTGGTTAAAGTGTGCATGTCCTGTTTATACAACATAAGGGTGGGTGGGAGGGCCCAAGGACAATTCCATCTTGCACCTCTTTTTTCTTTAATTTTTCTTTGCGTCATGTGCTGTTTGGGGAGGGTTTTTTGGAAGGGACATCCTGCGTGACACTGCAGTGCCACTCCTAGATGGGCCCGGTGTTTGTGTCGGCCACTAGGGTCGCTTATCTTACTCACACAGCTACCTCATTGCGCCTCTTTTTTTCTTTGCGTCATGTGCTGTTTGGGGAGGGTTTTTTGGAAGGGACATCCTGCGTGACACTGCAGTGACACTCCTAGATGGGCCCGGTGTTTGTGTCGGCCACTAGGGTCGCTTATCTTACTCACACAGCTACCTCATTGCGCCTCTTTTTTTCTTTGCGTCATGTGCTGTTTGGGGAGGGTTTTTTGGAAGGGACATCCTGCGTGACACTGCAGTGCCACTCCTAGATGGGCCCGGTGTTTGTGTCGGCCACTAGGGTCGCTTATCTTACTCACACAGCTACGTCATTGCGCCTCTTTTTTTCTTTGCGTCATGTGCTGTTTGGGGAGGGTTTTTTGGAAGGGACATCCTGCGTGACACTGCAGCACACTCCTAGATGGGCCCGGTGTTTGTGTCGGCCACTAGGGTCGCTTATCTTACTCACACAGCTACCTCATTGCGCCTCTTTTTTTCTTTGCGTCATGTGCTGTTTGGGGAGGGTTTTTTGGAAGGGACATCCTGCGTGACACTGCAGTGACACTCCTAGATGGGCCCGGTGTTTGTGTCGGCCACTAGGGTCGCTTATCTTACTCACACAGCTACCTCATTGCGCCTCTTTTTTTCTTTGCGTCATGTGCTGTTTGGGGAGGGTTTTTTGGAAGGGACATCCTGCGTGACACTGCAGTGCCACTCCTAGATGGGCCCGGTGTTTGTGTCGGCCACTAGGGTCGCTTATCTTACTCACACAGCTACCTCATTGCGCCTCTTTTTTTCTTTGCGTCATGTGCTGTTTGGGGAGGGTTTTTTGGAAGGGACATCCTGCGTGACACTGCAGCACACTCCTAGATGGGCCCGGTGTTTGTGTCGGCCACTAGGGTCGCTTATCTTACTCACACAGCTACCTCATTGCGCCTCTTTTTTTCTTTGCGTCATGTGCTGTTTGGGGAGGGTTTTTTGGAAGGGACATCCTGCGTGACACTGCAGTGACACTCCTAGATGGGCCCGGTGTTTGTGTCGGCCACTAGGGTCGCTTATCTTACTCACACAGCTACCTCATTGCGCCTCTTTTTTTCTTTGCGTCATGTGCTGTTTGGGGAGGGTTTTTTGGAAGGGACATCCTGCGTGACACTGCAGTGACACTCCTAGATGGGCCCGGTGTTTGTGTCGGCCACTAGGGTCGCTTATCTTACTCACACAGCTACCTCATTGCGCCTCTTTTTTTCTTTGCGTCATGTGCTGTTTGGGGAGGGTTTTTTGGAAGGGACATCCTGCGTGACACTGCAGTGACACTCCTAGATGGGCCCGGTGTTTGTGTCGGCCACTAGGGTCGCTTATCTTACTCACACAGCTACCTCATTGCGCCTCTTTTTTTCTTTGCGTCATGTGCTGTTTGTGGAGGGTTTTTTGGAAGGGACATCCTGCGTGACACTGCAGTGACACTCCTAGATGGGCCCGGTGTTTGTGTCGGCCACTAGGGTCGCTTAGCTTAGTCATCCAGCGACCTAGGTGCAAATTTTAGGACTAAAAATAATATTGTGAGGTGTGAGGTATTCAGAATAGACTGAAAATGAGTGTAAATTATGGTTTTTGAGGTTAATAATACTTTGGGATCAAAATGACCCCCAAATTCTATGATTTAAGCTGTTTTTTAGGGTTTTTTGAAAAAAACACCCGAATCCAAAACACACCCGAATCCGACAAAAAAATTTCGGTGAGGTTTTGCCAAAACGCGGTCGAACCCAAAACACGGCCGCGGAACCGAACCCAAAACCAAAACACAAAACCCGAAAAATTTCCGGCGCTCATCTCTAATATATATATTTTTTGTCTCGAACAGGGACGTGCGGTGAGCTAAATGACCCAGGAGGCACTGGCTAGCACCAGAGTCAGATTTACAGTTACACACAATGGGGTAAATTTACGAAGATGGGAGTTCTATTGAAGACGGGATGTTGCCCATAGCAACCAACCAGATTCTAATTCTCATTTGTCTAGCACCTTCTAGAAGATAGTACCTGGAATCTGATTGGTTGCTATTGGCAACATCCCATCTTAAATAGAACTCACATCTTAGTAAAATTACCCCCATATCAGTCAAAGGCTACATCTGGGCATTATACACAGGTGCAGCAGTATAAACTCCTGGAAATTTGGTGAGCTTTGATGAGAGATGTGCATAAAAGATAGACAGGGGAGGCACTGCCTCACCTGCCATAGACTTTACTCCAGAGTTTTGACTATAAAAATTATTAGAATAATGCAAAGGAGATATTTCTTTTTTTTCCAATAAGTTTTTATTAAAGCACTGCATGTCACATATTAAAGACATTTAAAATACAGTATGAACCGTGTACAGTCCCATTTTTGTACATAAACCAATTACAATGTGTACAGAGATAAGAATAATATGCATTAAAAAACATTGTATTGTGAAGATTACATTCAATGTAAAGATTAAAGGTTAGCAGTAAAGGGGAGTACTGACTGGAGAGATGTGTGCTGAGCAATCTTAACACAGACCGCTCAGCACAAATCTCTCCCCCCGCTCAGCACAGCGCAATGTGCTGAGCGAGGGGACGGACGGACAGGGGGCTGCTCACTTCACACAACGGTGATGTGAGCGACCCGCTAGATTGAGCCTGCATGCAGGCACAATCTAGCACCGGCGATAGCGATGCGCGGCCTATCGCTGGGGGGCATACACATGGCAGATCCGTGCTTAAAATCTAAGCAATCTAGTCAGATTGCTTAGATTTTAACACAAGTAAATATTCCAGGTGGCGCTTAAAATGTACTTTTAAGCGCCACCTGGAATATTTACTTGTGTTGTTTCTTTTTGTCTGGATTCGGCAACTTCAGCTCTGGGTGGATGCCGATTTACAGAATTTTACATTTAGCTATTAATTATACACCACTCACCTTAGCGCCACAGACCATCTCTTTGCTTTCTATGCTTAGATTTTAAACACAGATCTCTCAGTGTGTACCCCCCTTAAGAAAGAATCGATATATATATATATATATATATATATATATATATATATCAATATTGGAAAAACACAAAAAGAGAACTCTCTCCTGTTAACAGAACAAACAAATATGTAAAGTACTGTACACAGGGGGTAATTCCGACCCATTCGCATGCAGCGTTTTTTTTGCTGCGGTGCGAACGGGTGCAGAATGTGCATGCGCGGTGAACGCTGTGCACGTGTGCGACGTTGCCCGGCGACAGAGGTCGCCGGGTTACGTTGCAGCTACTGACGGAAGCGGTCGCAGAGGCGACCGATAAGAAGATTGACAGGAAGGAGGTGTGGCAGGGCGGATTTGGACCGTTGGAGACCGTTTTCGGGGGGTGGTGAGTAAAACGCAGGCGTGTCTAGGACAGCGTAGGGCGGAGGGGTGACGTCAAAGCCAAGCCCATCATCGCTGGATCCATCGCACAGGGTAAGTATGTCCAGCCCTAGTCTACTTCTGCTTGAATTTTTTTTACCTTAGCAGGGCTGCACAAGCGATCGCAGCCCTGCTAAGCTAAAATACACTCCCCCATAGGCGTGGACTAGGGAGGCCAATCCCGGTATCAAGATCGGCGGGATCCCGGGATTTAGGCCCAAAAATGCCGGGATTTGAATCCCGGGATTTTAGCCTCCAATCCCGGGATTCATGGGATTGCATTGTGCATGTGCAACGCAGCAGCGAGGGAGGGTTGGTGTAAGTAACTTACTATTAGGCGGGCGGCAGTATTAGGCGGGCGGCAGCCATGTACACAGACCGCGGCGGCATTTCAAATGTAGCGCCAGCCGCCAGCCAATCACAGCTGGTGGACCGGTGGCCAATCAGGGAAGCGGCCGCAGCGGCTCCTGATTGGCTGCCGGACTGCCCGTTCTGACTGGCTGACGGCCAGCACTACAATTTGAAAGGCCTCTGGCGCGCTCAGCGCGTCTTGTCCATGGCTGCCGCCTGCCGCCCGTCTAATAGTAAGTGTAGTTTTACTGACACCAACCCTCCCTCACTGTGGTGCTCGCTTCAGCCTCCCTCCCGCTCCGCTTCCTACACCCTCCAGCGCTGCTCCCTAGTCCCTACATTACACCCACCCTCCAGCGCTGCTCCCTAGTCCCTACACTACACCCACCCTCCAGCCCTGCTCCCTAGTCCCTACACTACACCCACCCTCCAGCGCTGCTCCCTAGTCCCTACATTACACCCACCCTCCAGCGCTGCTCCCTAGTCCCTACACTACACCCACCCTCCAGCGCTGCTCCCTAGTCCCTACATTACACCCACGTTCCAGCGCTGCTCCCTAGTCCCTACACTACACCCACCCTCCAGCGCTGCTACCTAGTCCCTACACTACACCCACCCTCCAGCGCTGCTCCCTAGTCCCCACACTACACCAACCCTCCAGCGCTGCTCCCTAGTCCCTACACTACACCCACCCTCCAGCGCTGCTACCTAGTCCCTACACTACACCCACCCTCCAGCGCTGCTCCCTAGTCCCTACACTACACCCACCCTCCAGCGCTGCTACCTAGTCCCTACACTACACCCACCCTCCAGCGCTTCTCCCTACAGCCTCCGTGCTCCCTACACTCTTTTCCACTGCCCTCCACTCCCACTCTCCCTGCTCCCTCCTGCAATCCCGGGATCCCGGGAATCCCGGGATTGAGCGTTTTTCAATCCCGAATCCCGGGATTGAAAAAACAGCCCGGGATTGGCCTCCCTAGCGTGGACTATTGATCGCAGCAGCAGCTAAAAGTTGCTGGCTGCGATCAACTCGCAATGACCACCATTGTTCGGACCACACCTCCATGTAGAAAGTAATAAAGAATAAAAAATTAAAAATAGTTATATAATAACAGAAAGAAAAGGAAAAGCAATAAATAAACTAAAACTATCTCTCTCTCACAACCCCCCCCCCCCCCTACCCCCCCCCCCCCCACCCCCAAGAACCCTCCACACTAAGCGCAGTCACAGAAGATGAGCTGGCCACCTAATACTGTATATACGTGTGGCTGGGATCAGTCTCCACAGGTGGGTCATTGTCTATCAAGCGCAATAAATACCAGGATGTACAGTATGTTTTAAACTGTGATAGATTTGTCTTTTCATCTCTGCAGACAATGACAATATACTGTAGCTTTCCCACATTGTGAATACATTTTCTACATTAGATTCTTTTTCTAGGCTAACTTCTATCCAATCCATTCTAAAAAGGTAGAAAAGTTTACACTTAAACTAGGAAAATGTCAGAGGAGAAGAGGATATCCATTCCTGTAAAACTGTCTTGCGGGCTGCAGCGCTAATCGCCAAATGGAGGCGTTTGCCTCCTTTGCTAACTCTCATTGAAGATGGGATCATACCAGATATTGCACATTCTGCATTAAAGGGAACATAGTTAAGTAATAAAGTTTCAGCATACTGTTTTACTTGTAGCCAAAATCGTCTTACCAATGGGCATGACCAAAAGCAATGGTAAAGGTCATCATTAGTTTCCCCACATCTATAGCAGGTGAAAGTAGTAGAGCGTCCCATAAGGAAGCTCCTATGAGGGGATAGATAAGATCTGTGCAAAATATTAAAATACATTTCCGTATAGACAGCAGAGGGTAAGATTGTTCACAACGTTATGAGAGCAGCAATAAGATCTTGATTTCATAACCAGTGAATTTGGGTAACCACTGTGCCATACCTTTAGTGGAGACCGAATGATCTAAATTAACCCTAAAATGTTGGTAATATTGAGAAATAGCATTTTTTTTTTTACAGAGGGGGTTTATTTAAAAGGGCATCCACTAGATTTTCCGAAAAATAGCCGTATCACAGATGCAGTATAATGTTTGACCTGCAGGAAGGCCAGAGGGTATCCCATCAAAGTGCTATGTTTGTCCACAGCTTCGGTAAATGTAAGAACCCGATGCGTAGTCCTATCAACCAGGCAGCCCAGATTACTGATACCGCTCACTTTCCATACTTTGAATGGATAAGTCTCTTGACCATTTTGAAAATAAGGATTGGCCACGAATGGTAAAAACAAAAATTTGTGGGAATTCAAGCCTGCTTTATGTCTAACCAAATGCCATGTTTTCTTTTATAGTCCATAATAATGGATTGTCCTGTATTTAGGATGGGACTTGCAAAAAGGAGATCAGGCTACCACCCTCCAATAGTGCCCTTTTCAAGGAAGTGTTAGCATAGTTATCCTGCCCAGATACCCAGTCGGAGAAGTACCGAAACATGGCGGCCCTATTATATTGTAGAATATCAGGGAAGGCCACCCCTCCATTCTCCTTGGGTTGTTGTAGTTTTATTAGACTGATCTTAGGCCTTCTACCATGCCAAATAAAAAGTTTGTAAATGTACTGCACATCTCTTTGTGTGATAAATAGGAGGAGAGCCTGAATGAGGTACATTCATCTTGGGAAAGATATCATTTTGATTAAATGTAAGTGACCCAGAAATGACAAGGGCAGGTATTTCCAGCTCTCAAGCTCAGCAGAGATTCGCCTAATGGTGGTCATTCCGAGTTGATCGCTCGTTGCCGTATTTTGCAATGGAGCGATTAGTTGGAAAATGCGCATGCGCATGGTACGCAGCGCGCATGCGTTCAGTAATTTAACACAAAACTTTGGAGATTAGCACAAGCTCGAGCAACGTTTTTTCATTGCTCGAGTGATCGTAGTGTGATTGACAGAAAGTGGGTGTTTCTGGGCGGAAACTGGCCGTTCTCAGGGAGTATGCTAAAAAACGCAGGCGTGCCAGGTAAAAACGCAGGAGTGGCTGGAGAAATGGGGGAGTGGCTGGCCGAACGCAGCGCGTGTTTGTGACGTCAAACAAGGAACTAAACGGACTGAGGTGATCGCAATCTAGGAGTAGGTCTGGAGCTACTCAGAAACTGCAAGGAATTATTTAGTAGCAGTTCTGCTAACCTTTCGTTCGCTATTCTGCTAAGCTAAGATACACTCCCAGAGGGCGGCGGCCTAGCGTTTGCAATGCTGCTAAAAGCAGCTAGCGAGCGAACAACTCAGAATGACCACCAATGAGGGATGTATAATTAATGGTGTATAAATTTGACAATTTGCAGGGAATTTGAACTCCTAAGTATGTGAAGCTGTCCTTAGCCCATTTCAATGGGGTAGCACTCATAATTTCAGCCTGCGATGCCCCATTACCCTATGGAAGAGCTATGGATTTATGGAGGGATGTATAATTAATGGTGTTTAAATTTGACAATTTGCAGGGAATTTGAACTCCTAAGTATGTGAAGCTGTCCAAGGCCCATTTCAATGGTGTAGCACTCATAATTTCAGCCTGCGATGCACCATTACCCTATGGAAGAGCTATGGATTTATGGAGGTTCACCGCAAACCCTGATATTTCTTCAAATTGTTTTAATAACTCAAAGATGTGAGGCAAAGACTCAGTGGGGTTGGTAATATAGAGGAGCACATCATCCACAAAGACTGTCCGTTTTATCACCCTCATATCCACATGTATACCCTTAAAGGTCTCATCAGTGTGCCCAAGATGCGGAGCAGTGGGTCAATGGCAAGATTAAACAATAAAGGTGACAGGAGACACCCCTGACGGGTGGCCCTGTGCATCTCTAACAGTGCACTACTACTACCATTAATCATTAAATTTGTGACGGGGAAGTGTACAAATATTTTATAAGGTTTATGAATGACAGGCCGAACCCTAGTCTTTGTAGGATTGAAAAAAAGGTGTGGCCAAAGCCCTATCCGTATCAAGGCTTAGCAAAATATTAATGTGGGACTGTGAACTAGAGGATGCCGCCACCGCAGTAAGTGCAGCTCTAATCCCCCAAACCGAATGCCTACCCTGGACAAATCCTAGTTGGTGGTCCGTAAGTAAATCAGGTAGGATGCTCTGTAATCTATCCGACATTATTTTGACTAAAAGCTTGACGTCGGTGTTGAGCAAAGTGATCGGTCTGTATGAGTCTACTAGTGTCTGATCCCTTTGGGGTTTGGGAAGTAGTACAGTGGTAGTGTTAGTGAAGTAAGGGAAAGGAGTATGATTGTCAATCAGATCATTAAATAGATCAACCAGAGTTGGCACTACTTGGTGCTGTAATAATTTATAGTATTCATTTGAGGGACTTGCCCAGATGTAGACGTGAATTGCTGAGAGTATTTCAGTGACAGTAATCAAGCCGTCAAGTATCTCCAATTGAGCTGGGGACAACTCTGTTAGGGCCACATTATGGAGCGTGGCATCATGTTTCACAGGGTCGAAAGGAAGGTCACTGTATATGATATGTGTAGTACTTTTCAAATTCACTAATTATCTTATCAGTGGTAGTATGTAAGGTATTACCAAGGGGACCCCGAATGGCTGCTATGTATGGTCATTTGTATTTTAGTTTTGAAAAAGCGGCCTTATTCCCCCACCTACAATATCTATGTTTAGTATAAAGGACATCCCTTTTAGCTTGTGACAGTAAGTGGGTGTCCAGCAGCTGTTTAGCCTGTAAGTAAGCCTCCTGGGATGAAGGGGTAGGGTCAGCTAAATAATCCCGTAAAGCTGTTGACAGCGAGGAGGACAGGGACATATAAACAGTGTTCAATTCCTTGCGTTGCCTAGATACATAATCAATAATGTGTCCTCTCAATACCGCTTTAGATGTTCCCCAGAACACAGTAGGAGTGTCCCATGCCTCTATATTATCATCCTGAAAGTTCATCCATTGGGTTAGCAGGAAATCCTTAAAATTTTCAGATTTATAAAGATATGCAAGGAAACGCCACTGACCCAGGCCCCGAGTCCCATTAGGAAGAGTGAGAGTCATAGTTATAGGGGCGTGATCAGAGATCACAATCAAGTGAATGTCAGCCTTACGTACCCGGGAAATAAAGTGATTTGCTTTAAAAAAAATGATCAATTCGGGACCAAGAATGGTGTACTGGTGAGTAAAATGTAAAAGTTTTGTCCATGGTATTAAGTAGTCTCCAGCAACTTGGAGAGTGGACTTTGAGAGATTGGAATTGTCCCCAAATTGAAGAGGCAGAAGACAGGGGGTGTAGGTTGCCTATCCATGGAAGGGTTCTCTACATCATTAAAGTCACCTGCTATATGTAGGGTGTAGTTTGTACGCTGTGCCAAGATCCCTACTATTTGACCAAGAAAATCTTGGGGTGCAACATTGGGAGAGTAAACACTGACTAGAGTGCATTTTAGTCCCCAGATTTCTACATCTATAATTAAATATCTACCATTCGGGTCCATCACAGTATCCAAAATTGTTAAATGTAAATTTTTATTAAAAAGGATAGCCACCCCTCTGACCTTCCTGCAATAATTAGCCACCACGCAGTCACCAATTCAAGGTGCCCTCAGTGTAGTGATATCCCCATCCACCCAATGCATCTCCTGTAGGAAAACAACATCAGAGCGAAAGTGTTTAAGATGAGAGACTACTCATTTCCTTTTCATAGGGGAATTAAGCCCTCCGACGTTCCATGACAAAAATGTTAGCGTGTCACCCAATACTCCAGTAGAAGGTATTGATGTAGACATAATTATCCAATGCCAGATCTATGGTGACCCAGCGAGCAGGGGTCACACAAGTATGAACTTCGGGGCCGTACCAAGAGAGAGGGAATGAGGGAGAGAGAGAAAAAAAAAAATCAAGCATAGACATACAGTACCTTAGCCACATTTTTCGAAATTTTTCTCCTTTAACATGAAGTGCTGCGAGCATCACAGAGACAGTGTGATGTGCACCTGAAACAATCAATTAAACATTACAATAACAAGAGATGCTAGTGCAGTGAAACTGAGAAGAGGAACACTACTCGAAGGATCACCATTGTGTGGCTACATATAGCCGAGAGTTAACATGTAAATAATTGTAAAGATAGAACTAAACAGTACATTAATATATTGGGCGATATAGTCGGATTGATTCCTATACCAAAGTGGGTTTCGGCAGCAGTAGGATCAGTAAAATACAAATTTCTGCCATTATCCTCGGCCCGCAGTTTCACCGGGTACAATAAGGCGAATTTGGTATTGTGATCATAGAGCCATTTGCACACCTCTGAGAATTTTTTTCTCATTTGTGTGACCGTTGCTGAAAAGTCTTGGTATATCAGAATTTTAAATCCATTGACTTCCAGCGTGGGTGTTCTACAATAGGCTGAAAGGATTTTTTCCTTCAAGCGAAAGTCTAGGTATTTGGCTATCACTGGTCTAGACCTAGCATTCTGGGCAGCCCTCTCTGGGCCAATACGATGCACTCTCTCTACATAGGGTAGTTAAGAGTCGTCAGTTAGGTGTAAAGCCTTAGCGATGGCAACTGTAATTAAATCAATTAGGGATTGACCTGAAACCTGTTCAGGCACCCCAATGAACCTCAAATTACTTCTTCTTGAACGATTCTCTAGATCATCTATTTTTTTCAAAAGGGTCTGAATGGTGTCTGTGTGAGAACCTACAATCTGATACGTGTCTTGCGACTGGTCCTCCATATCACTGACATGCTGTTCCAAGGCATTAAGCCTGGTTGTGTTGGAGTCAATCTTGGCCAAAGCTGCATCAAAAGATGACTGGAAAGAATATAACTTTCTATCTACTTGGGGCATTATGATTTTAGAAATTTCTCATGCCATCTCCAAGACCGCTGAGGGGGTCTGCGAGCTAGGTCCCGGAGAGGAAGGCCCATCAGAACCATTATCAGCAACATCACTGTAAGATTGGGAGGTAGGGGATTGTCTCCCCGGTACAGGTTGATTTTTAACTCATCTTCATGTTTCGTGTATTCAGTGTGAATCTAGTAGAGGAAGATTTACGGAAGTATTTGTCCATAGCCCTAAGAGACTAGTAGGAAGTTTCCAAACCTATGAGGGCAGCACAGACCAGTATGCACCAATAATCTAATGAATGTACCACAAAATGTAAGATAGCAATAGGTTAATGATACAGGAGCAGTGTCCTCAATGTAAGTTAAAGAACCCTCATAAGTCACATTTGTTTCACTGGCTAAATGCAAAGAGTTAAAACAATTAGAACAACAAAAACAGTAAGATAAACATGTGATACATTTTTGCCAGATAATAGAGTTGACAATGGATTCAGTATACAATATATAAGGCGGATATGTCAATAAAGTGAGCAACTAAGTGAAGCGATAAGGCTCTGTGTAGTAGAAGTAGCTTACAGAGGAATCACGTAAATTGAAAATAAAACAATAGATTGTAATAAATTCACAGTCAAACATTCCACTGACACATTAAGCACACTGTATATAAGTAAAAAGGGTAAACCACTAAATGGCAGTATATGCAGATTGCCACAATAAGATCACCCTGTTTTACGGTTACTGAAATGGTTTTATGGTTACTGAAACAGCTCTGCAGCCACACATTACAGAAAATATAACAGTCGAGCCTGTCAGCCTAAGCTGTTGTGACACTACAGCGGTAAATGCAGTAATAAAGGAGCAACCAAATGCAATTTATCTCATGAGAGATGCTGTTTATGATCCCCCTGGGAGAGAACAATTCCCACTGGACTGCAGCTCCACATCCTGGAGTATGTTAAATATAACTCCCCAGTCTTTCAACTTATAGCAGTTCTCCTGTATAGGAGTGTACTTTTCAGGTGAGAAAGAAACAGTCCAAGTCTTTAAAGAAAAATTTCAAATGCTTCACTATTGCAGCAAAAGATAAGAGCAGGTAAGGCAGAGGGGATAAGAACAGGAATTATGGTAGGGAAGGGAGGGGGGGGGGTATGGATGACACAAAAAGTGGGGAGGTACAAAGAAAAGGGGTAGTGTGATATAAATGAGAGCAGTTTGTAGAATGAATGATGGGGGTAAACAAACCTTAGTACCTCAGGGGAGTGAGGCAGCCAAGATCCTAGAAAACTGTATTGTAGTCAGCAGCTGTTCCTTCAATCCACAATGCCCAGGGCACAAATAGCACCCCGATAACCACAGAGGGATAGAGTATCTTAAGTGTTTGGCTGCACCTGAGCTGGCTTATATCTGGATCAAACTCCAAAATAGGTCAGCAGCTCCACCATCAGCGTTACATATCCTAGCCAGCACAGTTTTCACCACAGAAGCCTCCTCACAGGTCCACTGGGAAGGGAGTACCCATGCAGCCATCAGTGAAACCAGAGACACCGGGGTAGAGGTAAGCCACAACACATCAGTTCAGCCCCCTGGGGGCAGCACCACAGATCAGAAATATGTAGAAGAGCCGCTGTGAGGTCAGCCAGCAGGGGTCGTCCGCTGTCCCGCCGGTGGATCTTGTAATGACCTCGAGCTATACAGTGAGTAGACGTCTACCAAATGGAAGGGTGCTGCCCCAGGATACAGGTTGTCCGTCAGTAAGGTGCCAAAGCAGGGGAGCAGTCAGCATTCAGCCAGCATCGCCACTACCAGTGGTTCCGTAGCAGCAAAATGGGCAGCCACCACGGGAGTCAGAAAGGCAGGCAAATCCACTGCTGGTTGGAGCAGGATGCGGCTTTTCGGAAGCAAACTCCTCAAGTAGGTCAGCGGGTGCAGGTCCACGTTGCAGCTTCTATAGGCAGCTCACCCACAGGTAGTCCTCCTCCAAGATCCAAAAAAGGGGGGCACAGTCCAATCCAGCCAAGGGTAGTGGGTCCAGGCACCCCACAGATCAGATTACTAGGCAGCTCGGCATAGACAGAGAGGGGAGTCTTCCGGTGCCAATCGTGAGCAGCAGCTCCAAATAGTCAATTGGAGAAGCACTGGGCAGTCACCTCCAGAGGCAAGGAGAGTGAGGGAACCATAAATTCCAGCGGCTATGACAGACCCACTGCTAGGTAACAGGTAGAGTCAGGGCATCCACACACACTGCACGTATCACAGAGTATCACGCGGTATAGTGAGCCGTAAATGCACTTATCCAATTCCACCAGGGATACGGGCCAGCCGGGATGCACACAGATGAGGTCTTATGGTGATAGACAGGGTCTCTTACAATGTGCAGAGCTGTGTCACGCGGGTGAGCCCTAACAGGGAGGCCACCAAACTTAATGGCCTGACTCCGGGGAGTAGAAGCATAGTGGTGGGTTAAGGAGTCATGCGCGGGAGCTGAGTTAAAAAGCGGCCATGCTAGATGCGCCACCCACCGGAAGTCAAAGGAAATATTTGTAACATATTATTTGTATTTGTCATATACTGTGGCACAAACGTTAGTATGACAGGAAAGGCTCTGCCTCACCTGCCTGACCCCACCGCACGTCACAGATCTCAAGTACACCATAAATTTGTTGATGAAACAAATGTAGCTTTGGAAAGGTTGAATTTTGTCCTCTGCCTCTAACTGTATTTGAATTATTTGTTTGTTTGTGTGATTTATTGTTTGTTTGTGTGATTTGTTGCTCTTTCCTCTGTGGTCCACTTGCTCCATACAGGGGTGTTTTAAGACAGGAGAGGGCCCATGTGTGTTAGGTTCCTGGTGCTCAGAACAAGGGAGATGTTGCGTAGTGAGTCCTGAGCACCAGAACGTGACGCTGAAACGAGGTGTGGTGTGGAAATAGCCCCTAGCACCCTACCTCCGTTGTTTCACCCGTGTGGTCCGTTCACGCCTGAGTGACTATGGTTTCTTGGGCCCACGGCAGCCGCGTTTGAAGGGCGGATTAGGTCTGCCCAACTCCGAAGCCCCCAGGTCTTAGATTGAGACAGGGCGTGAACCGAGACAGGATAATAACAAGGGGACCTCTAGCTAAAACAAACAGAAGGCTAGGGGCTACTAACAACCCTAAACCTAAATATATGTGCGGCACGCCGCCAAAGAAAAAGAACAACAAAGGAAATGCTGTCCACTCGCCGACACAATACCGTTGTGTACCGGCGGTGACAGCACAAGCAGAACCCTCTGCAAAACACCAGAAACAAATTATAACCAAAGAATACTGCGGCCTGAGCCGACGGACGCGGCGAAGCCGCTACTCACGGAACCGGTACAAATACTGGCAAACGGACAGGAACCCCCAATGTATCCGACACAGACTCTCAGAACTGGAGGACAGGCAGAATCCCAAACGACAGACCGGTGGACACCAAGAAGCCAGATATTCGACCAGGCACAGACAAAGCCACAGGACTCCTGGACAGGAACGCTTCACGGCAGGACACAGGATCAGACACTGGAATCGACACTGGAATCGACACAGGAATCGACACTCAAAGCAGCTAGACAGAGACTGCAAGACGGGAGCTCAGGAACTGGCAGGGACTAGCTCAGAACTCAAGAACTCTGGAACCCAGGAAACCTGGAAATCTGGAAATATCACCAGCGTCTGTGAATTGCACTGAGCCAGCATATAACAGTGAGTCTTAATTAATTATGTCGTGCAGCTGCCCTGCTGCACAACTGAGAAGTGCAATCAACAGACAGGTGAGGCTGAACACATGGGAACAAGCTGCAATCACACAGACTCACCACTGGCAGCAAACAAGAATCTTCTTAAACCAGAGCAACGGGAAATCCTGGCCTGCAAGACTACTTATAAACATAAAATAGGAATGAACCACTACCTGTGGTTCATAACAATGTGCAGGCTCCGTGCAGGCACCCTCCTCTCTGGCAGTGAATAGTCTACTGCACATGTGCAGGTCTCCAGGAACACGGCGCCCGTGCCTTATACCCAGGGACATGTCTATTGCGCATGCACAAATAACCAGGAAAACTACCACTGCGGACATTTTCCCAGTGATTCATATCTGCATCGCCAGCCGCTGAGGTTCTCTAGAGGGGTAAGTTTAATTATATGGGTGTAGGGTGTGCAATATGTGGGCCTCCCTGGACTCAGAGAACAGTGTTGTGCACAGCAAACATTGCAACCATTATAGATACGCCTATGGCTCCATATCAGAACTGCCACTTCCAAACTCTTCACATTCAATACCACTTTTCCACATCAGCCTTTCCAAATAGGTGTAATCTACAGTGATGGCTAATTTGTAGACCTTGTCTTTACCAACTTCTGTGCCATTTTTAACTACAACTTTGTCTTCCTTCTCTCACCAACTTCCTTTTTGATCTATCCCTTCTTCCTGTTCCATATTACCCAACCAAAGCTGCAGACACTCTGTGTCCTCTTAACAACTTTGATCCTCTCCTTGTCACACCCTCTCTTGAACCCTGCTTTGACACTATTTACATTTACTTCATAAACATCTCATCCTAATAACTTGTTCTCTTCTGCTTCAAACAATCTTTATTTAAACGTCTTATTTCCACTATCGGCAGCAATCTCACCATCTCTTCACTACTGTAAACTTAATTCTCTATCTCCACCTACTTCCTCTCTCACAGGTGGCGACCTCCTTTAAATATAAACTTGACCCTATCCACCATGACATCTACTGCCAACAAATCCACATTCATCCAGTCATCCTCTAATTCCCCCAATCTTCAAGAAATATTCTCCTGTCCCTAACTATCAACAACTACTACCAATCTCCCTTTCATTCACTTCCAAAACCTCTTGAATTACTTGTTTTCGTCCATCAAACCCAATTCTTCTATTACCACTCCTTTGTCGGCCCTGGCTCTCTGGTTTCTGTCCTCTTCCCCAAAATGGAAACTGACATAAGAAAAAAATACCTACTCCAAGCTAAGGCCAAAGGTTTCTCTCTTTTAATTTTTCTTGACCTCTATGTCACCTTCAACTTTGTCTCCATCTTTATACTCTCTGCTCATTTAGCATTCGGAACACTATCCGCTATTGGTTCACTTCCCACCTCCATTGTTACACCATCAGCACTTACTCTTGCTCTTCCTCATCCACCCTCTCATGTGAAGTCTTCCAGTTCTCTGTTTCAGTCCTCCTTCATGCCATTCATATTAAGTTTCCTCTCTTGACCTCTCTCCTTCTGAATTAACCCATGTGTCCATCAGCCTTGTGGCCATCTCCACCAGGATGACCTAGATAACCACATGCTACTGTACCTCTGACTCAATATGTCAAAAGCTGAGCTCATCATATTTATACCATCCTCACTGTAGACAACAGCACTATCTACCTGACCTCAAACAGCTGCTGCCTTGGTGTAATTATAATTTCTGCCCACAGCTTCTCTCCCCACATTCAGACCCTCAGCTGGTCCTGTTTCCTCTTTCTCTACAACCTTGCTAAAATGTGTCCTATCTTCTCTAGTCCATTCAGCTACCATCTCCAATCTCAACTATTTTTTTATACTCTTTATTTTGCAAAAGTGGTAAACAATGCAATATAACATGAAGATACGTGGTACATAAAACATGCAGAAATACCTTCCTACCAAAGTATCAGAGAATGGTGCAATGTTAAGTAAAAGATTTCTGTGTTTACCACTTAGTTTTTTGTGTATTTTTTCAACAAACAACAACTAAAATTAGATAACAGTAAGGAATACGGGTGAGAGGGGGGAAGAGAGAGAGAAAGAGAGAGAGAGAGAGAGAGAAAAGTAGAAGGAAACATAGGTGGGGGTGCACTGTCTTGAGCATACTTGACTTATAGGAGTAGAATCTACTAAGTAGTAGAGAGAAAGTCTATCACATCTCAGGGCTGAAAGTAGTGCCTACAACTAACCAGGCAGTTGTCTCTGAAAATAGTAATACCAGGGGTTCCATGTATCTGAGAATTTCCTTACTGAATCATGAAGCAAAGCTGCAATATATTCCATTGAGGCTGCAAACCAAACTTTATTGATTACAGCCTGAATGGAGGGAGCAGCAGGTTGTTTCCAGTTTGCAGCAATCAACATTTTGGCGGAGTTGAGTACATGATTACACAATTTGCTTTTAGGGTTCGAGGGCCCATCCACTGGTTTACAAAGTAAAGCTCGTAAAGTGCATTTGGGAACGGTGGAGTTGTAAATGTTACACAAGAGGAAGAAGATTTCATCCCAATAAGAGCAAATATGAGGGCAGTCCCACCATACATGTATGAATGAGCCCTTAGAACCATAATGTCTCCAGCATTGATGTGAGCTGGAAGGGAAAATATGATGTATGACCATAGGGACCATGTATCACCGTGTGTAAACCTTAAAAGCATTCTCCTTAAAATTGGAATTTATAGAGGTTTTTGCAACAAATTGCTTTATTTCTGACCAATCCTCCTCATCCAACGTCACCTCCAGATCATGTTCCCAAGCTAATTCAAATGTTTCCTTGATGGGTGGAGAGCCGGCCAAGAGAGAATACAGAATTGATATAACCCCTCTACGGTCAGGATTGTACATACACAGCCTTTCAACGGGGTGAGGGGATCTATGTTTAACGGATTTGGTGAGAGATTGCACAAAACTGACTATCTGTAAGTAATTAAAGTATCTAAGGTTCTGGCTATCATACTTCTCACATAATGCCGTGAAATTTTGTGGAGCGAATTCCCCAGAAATATGTGATAATCTAGTTATACCCACCGAGACCCATGGCCGTAGATAGGGTGTCATACAACCCAGGGGGAAATCAGGGTGGTGCCAAAGAGGAGTTAGTGGGGAGGGATAAGGAGCTAGATGAAGTTTTCTTATTAAGGAAGGCCCGGTTTCCAGTACTGAATAAACACAAGGAGTTTCCGCTACCGAGGCTGGCCTCAATCGTGACAGTAACCATGGGAAAAACTGACCGATTGATGGCTAATTAGTTAGCTTTCCAGAGACACCCATTTCTTATCCCCTTCTTTTGTGCGCCAGGCTACAACATAGCTCAGTTGCGTTGCTTGGAAGTAGCGTTCGAAAATAGGGAGGCCTAAGCCACCGTTAATTGAAGATTTTGTCAGACATGACCTGCTTAGTCTAGGGGTTTTGTTTGACTATATAAATTTGCCACATATAGATTGTATGGTGCGTAAGAATGAGGTTGGAACAACTATGGGGACGGTTTGAAACAAGTAAAGCAGCCGTGGTAGGATATTCATTTTAATCGAATTTATTTTTCCCGTCCACGAGATGTACAAGGGGGCCCATTTAGCTAAATCCCTCTTAATAGTATGTAGAATAGGGATACAGTTGGCTTTGAACAATTGATCATAATGTTTTGTAATCTGGATACCCAAATATGTGATAGATTTAGGCCGCCAGACGTAATAAAAATGTGATTCTAGCAGTTGTACAGAAGCACTGGGGAGGTGGAAAGCTATCGCCTCCGATTTAGTATTATTCACTTTGTGGCCTGAGAGATTGCCATACAATGAGAGCTCGGTCTGCAAATTAAGATGTGAAGTTAGAGGAGAGGAAAGTGAGAGCAGGATGTCATCAGCAAAAAGTGATATTTTATACTGAGATCCCCGGACAGCGATCCCTTTTATATTAGGGTTCACCCTAATATGAGCTGCCAGGGGTTCAATACTAAGAGCATATAATAAGGGAGACAAGGGACATCCCTGTCTAGTGCCGTTACCTAGGCTAAAAGAAGGGGAAGAAATGCCATCTGTGGATACTACGGTGGACGGGTTATGATACAGAGCTTGCACTGCAGACATAAAGCTACCGCAGAAGCCATAGGTTCTCAACGTGTGAAACATAAAGGGCCAAGAAAGGCAATCGAAGGCCTTTTCTGCATCTAACGATAGCATAATCGCTTGGGCTTTAGTTCTGTTGATGTGTGAAATCAGGTTGATTGTGCGTCTCGTATTGTCAAGGGCTTGTCTTGTCGGGACAAAGCCCACTTGATCTGCATCAATCAATTGTGTCAGGTATAAATTTAATCTCAAAGCCAAAACTTTCGCGAGTAGCTTTCTGTCCGCATTGATGAGCGAAATTGGCCTTTAGTTCGTGCAACTGGTGGGATCCTTGCCTGGTTTCGGGAGTACAATGATTGTGGATTTCAGCGACCCGGCATGAAATCTGTCCCCTAGCATAACTTTGTTAAAAAAAGCGACCGTTTGAGGAACTAATATCCCCGAAAAGGATTTATAATAAGACATGGGAAATCCATCAGGGCCCGGTGTCTTAGACGGTTTATGTGATTTTAATGGGTGGTATTCATGTGACCGACGGTCGGGAGACCGACGGTCACATGACCTCCTCCAGCATCCCGACCCCCACTATCCCGATGGTCGGCATGCCGACCAACAGGGACTATTTCCACTCGTGGGTGTCCACAACACCCATAGAGTGGGAATAGAACCCGTGGCGACCGTAGGTCGCCACCGAGCCCGCAGTGTGGCGAGCGCAGCGAGCCCACAAGGGGCTTGCTGCACTTGCCTCTCCCCGCCGGGATTCCGGCGTCGGTAAGCTGACCGGCGGTCAAGAGACCGCCGGTCAGCCATACTACACCCGATTTTAATGCCTGATGTAATTCCTCGGGGGTAATGGGGGAGTTTAGTGTATTTATAGCCGAGTGTGAGAGTGTGGGAAGGTTGCAAGCATCCTGTGGCAACGCCGATGGCAGGTTGGGGCCAGCCACTGGTTCACTAAGATTTTAAAGGGATTTGTAATATTCGTAAAAAGATTTATTGATCAATCTTGGATCAATAGTAAGATCATTTTGATCGTTACGGATAGCAAAAATAGTTTGGGAGGCTCTTTTTGCTCTAAGTTTAGAGGCTAAGATAGTCTGTTTTGTTGCTTTTTTCATAGAATTTTTGGTTTAAATATCTGAGGGATTTCTCCGTACGTTCAGCAAGAATGGATTGGAGCTCCCCTCTGACACTCCGTATCTGGGTGAGAACGTGTGAGGAGGGGAATGTTTGTGTGTATGTTCCAGTTGTGAAAGTTGAGATGTGAGAGAGTTCATTCTCTCATTTTGGAGTTTTTTCCTATGTGTGGCATATTTAATCATCACACCCCTACCATCTCAACTATTTTAACCTTCTAACTGGCCGTTCCCTCACCGGCATCTTCCTTTCACAGTCCATCCATGAACTCTATCTACTGCACCTATTTGCACATACAGTACCTCTGTAAAACCCAATTTAAGCTCCTCACAATACCCACCTCAAAGCTTTTTTGTCTTATTTTGGTGACTTCATCACAAAATATTTTACACTCAAACTTTATTTTTTGTAAGTTTGATTACAGAACACTACACTATGTTTAAAAGCAGAGATACTGTATAATATTGTTTTCCTTTTATTTTATTTTAAATGTAAATCAAATTATAAAGGTGGGTACACACTAATAGATATATCTGCAGATCAATTGATCTGCAGATATATCTATGGACGGATCGGGCAGTGTGCTGTGCAAACACACTGCCCGATCCGTCGGGGACTGACGTCATGAACTGGGTGGGCGTGTACCCAGTTCAGCTGTCAATCACCGCTGGCCGCCGCAGCATGTGTACGGGCGGTCGGCCGACCGCCCCGTACACACACAGCGATGCGCCAATATATCGGTAGATATATTGGCCGTCGGCTGTGCTGCGCGGCCGACGCGATACGTCTGTGAACGACGGAGTTCACAAGACGTATCGGCCGTACACACTGGCCGACGGTCCCGCGATATATCGGCCGTTCAAGAGAACGGCCGATATATCGACCAGTGTGTACGGGCCTTAAGATGTGTGTATTATTGAGCAAAGTTCACATAAATAGATCATTTATAATGTTAACAATTTTAAGCTATTTGTTTTCATTTTTACTAAACAACAAACTAAGGAAGTTAGTCAGGCTGCATCACTAAGCGATGCAACCACAATTACCCCATTAGGGGTGCCAGTGCGCATGCAAAGGTTCCATTCTGTGCGTGCTCGGCCGCCGAATGCGATCAGTTCACAATGGGTGCGAACGCCTCTGCCTGATTGACAGGCAGAGGCATTCGCATGGTGTTTGGGGGTAGGGACAGACCATTGCGGGGGGGGGTGGCGTGGAGAAAACGGGAGTGGGATGGTGGCATTTTTGGGGTGGCTGCATGTAATGTCACACACAGCCGCTCCAATGGAAAAAAAATGTAGCTGCAGGTGGTTGTCCACAATTGCTGAGACCGCAATATAAATTGCGGTTGCAGCTAGTGCCCGCCAGTTAGCATGCTGGGCGGCCTTGCCCTGCGACGGGCGGCCCCCAGCATGCTACAGAAGGGATTGCAGATCATGCTTTTTAGCAGAATCTGTAATCCTTACTGAATAACCGCATATGGACCGTATTCAGCTTCAGTTGCAGCAAAACTGCAACTGCTAGCACTCGCATGCTGTGGGAAGCCCAACACAGGGCATGGCCGCTCAGCATGCTAATGGCTGCCAGTAATGTGATAGCAATTCAATTGCGATCACATCGCTGGCAGTCATTGCAGACCCAGCAAATTGAGGAATCCCCCTGTCTTCACAGCCTGGCTGCGAAGACAGGCCCAGCACGGCCATCTTTCCCATCCCAATGGCTGCATGTTGCGTCACACGTTCGGCCCGAAAACATCCTGGACCAGCCTGCCTTTTTTACACCATCTCCCCGCAATGGTGCATCGCCGCCCCAGACTGCTCTGCGAACACCTCTGCCTGTTAATCAGGCAGAGGCGTTTGCATCACTCCTGGCCACACACACGTAGAATGGGCCCTGCGCTTGCGGTCTGGCTTGAAAATTGGGAGAATGCGATTGCATTGCTGATGCGATCAATACTGAATAGGGTCCTAAGACAGTAATCTAGAGAACTATGTGGACTGTGCAGTTTTGTGTGGAGTAATCTTATCCAGTGGATCATATCCCAACTAACTCATAAATTCCAGTTCTCATTCCAGTGAGATAAGTGTGATATGTTCCTCTTGTTATATAACATATTTGGAATATGTTAAGCTTACTAACTCCAATACCTTGCCAGTAGTCCTTTTTACTCTTTATAGCAGAATCTTGGGCTCACATACAGTATATCCAGGATCTCTGCCATTTAGCATGCTGATGGCCATTCAGTGCCTGGCTGCAGGCTACAGGCTGGAAGGCATTTATAGAATATTGCCTCGCCACTCTGATTATGTAACCACCACCCACTCCCGCTCAGAGGCCCCTAGAATTATGGGGCCCTGGCCAGTGGTTCCCAAACGTTTTTGAATCACGGTGCCCTAGAGTATCAGAATTATTTTCAAGGCACCCCGAGGTCAAAAGTTTATTTTTGAGAAATTTAGAAAAAAATATTACATTAAGTAAATTGTGTTTATATGTCATCCTTAAGGGTTGGGTGCGGGATCCAGACAGTTAGGATGCCGGCGGTAAGAATACTGCTTAAAAATCTGACTGAACTAGACTAACCCTAACCCTTCCCCTGCAGTCTAACTCTAACCGTCCATGATTCTGTTCGGGATTCCGCCGTCAGCATTCTGACAGGTGATGGGATTCTGGCACCGGTATTCTGACCGCCTGGATCTCGTCTGCCGGGATGTCAACTACATCCCATCCTTAGGTTAAGTTATGTGGTGAGAGACAGGATTCACTTCTGTTTGTCCACATACATGTGATAGGAAATCTAGATTGTAAGCTCCACTGGGGCAGGGACAGATCTGAATGGCCAAATATTCTCTGTAAAGCGCTATGGAATATGTATGCGCTATATAAATAACTGATAATAAATAAATAATAATTTATGATTGGAAGCGACAAGCACGGGTTTTGTCTATTACATGGACTATAAATAATTTAAATTGGTCTTGGACCACCAATCCAGGGCACCCCTGCAAGTACCCCGAGACGCCCCAGGGTGCCTAGGCACACTGTTTGAGAATCAATGGCCTATACGTTAAGATGGTCCTGTACTATGCAAATATGTGACAGTGCAGTGGAATTGTGCTCATTTACACTGTCAGGGTCCATGAAAGCCATTGCGCAATATTTTGAATTTTTGTTTTGTCTATTTCTGATACATACTGTATATATGCAAAATTGGAAACCACCAGCAAAGGGGATCTGGTCAAAATACATACGCCGGGATACCCAGAACCCCAAATGCTCCACTCCCAGCACGTAAGACAGGTAAGACACAGGGGGAAGGGAGTTTAGGATTAGGCTGCTGGGGTAGTGTCAGGGCTAGGCTGCGGGAAGAGGGGGTTAGGCTGTGGGAAAGGGGAGTTAGGGGGCCATTGGGGGAAGGTAAGTATACTTACCTTCCCTTGTCGGGACTCCTACTGCCAGGATGCCACGGTAGGTATTCTGACCGCCAGCATCCCAACTGCCAGCATAATGACCCAACCCCCAGCAAAGTACAACCTACAGTACTATTACCATTCCCTTATGGCATTCAGAAAGGTTTATACTGAATCAACATAGTAATAACCATCTTCTGTTAGAAGCATTTACACTGAGTAAAATACATCTTATTGAAAGAGTGGCCAAGTGCAACCTCTAAAAATCTGCGTTTTACATAGCTGAAAAGGAGCCTGGGATATGAACCAACCAGAAGTGCCTGTATATATGCAGTGTCTCCACCACTTGAAGTTCATCATAAAAACTTGTCCCACAAAATGTAATCTTGTGGCCATAAATAGATACATTACAGCAATTATCCATAGTTCTGTGTGGACAGAGGCGTATTGGCCATAGGGTTTACAGGGAAGATTCCCGGTGGGCCGGCGCACCCGTGGGGCCTGTTGTGTTTGAGGACATGTTGTCCTTTTTATAGACATAATGAATAAGATGCAAAATAATTTGCATATATGAAAATTACTTTGCCACTTAGCCTGTGATTGCAGATGATCTAGTGTATGCTCTGTCTGCCTGCCTGGCTGACATATAAGATTGAGTGAATGGTGATTGGGATACGGTTGGTGTAATAAAGAATGAAATAGTTTCCTAAATTCTGAAGGTGTATCATATAATGTGCTCATAATATTTAATTTTCTTTTTAACTTCCCCCTTGATGCTGGACATGTCCACTATCTGGAAAGTCTTGGGGGGAGGGTGCTGCTGCCATGGCCCATGGCTAGACCTTACACCTCTGATGCTGCCCATGTGGGGCCACTAGTACAAATTTTTCCAGGGCCACTTTTTGTTCCCAATCCACCCTTGTGTGTGGATCTCCCCATTCTGTCCATGACTCAGCACAATCATCGCCTTCTGTTACTATCATTCTCTATGACTGCATTAATACAGGAGAAAAAGAGGAAACGTGAAAGCAGGAATGAACATTAGTCCTAAGTAAATGAACACCAATATATCTCTATTGCTTATATATATATATATATATACATATATATATATATATATATATTTTTTAATGGCAGTTTATAGAACCTCTTGTACTTGATGTATTCACTACATATCTTTCATAGTCTCCATAATTCCACAGTACAGAGGCGGTGTGGTCTAATTGTGGCAGCATAGTCACTTCCCCTTACCCCCCCCCCCCTTCCCGAAAAAGTGAAAACCAGTATGCACCACATAGATTCAGAGGGAGGGATGGCACTGGGACCGTCAGTGTGATTGCTCCCTCCCCTGCACATCATACACGCAGAGGAGACTCACTGGACTCACCGCAGCCCAGCACAGTACTGTTACCACTAACAGGTAAGAAGTGTGGTGGTGGAGGATCCAGGCCCCCGCTGGGCAGCTCCAACAAGCTAGAACCCCATCCCCTACCTTCAAGGCACCCCTGCCCAAGGGACTACATTCATACCATGTATGCCAATTTCTGATTGTACTCATTTCATGGGTGGACACTTTGTATGTTCTCCAGATGCTCCTCACATATTGGAATTGTTAGTTTCTTTTTTTCCTTTTTTTTTACAATCGAGGAATCTTGGCCTGATCCCAAGATTCTTGAGCAGATAACATCTAAAACCTTCAGGGGATTGAATTCTGACTTCACTATTAACCCCTGTGCTTCAACACCAAACAACCGTGCTGGGGAACAAGTGTTGTCTTACAGATCCATGTTTAAACTTATCCTTTAAAGAAGAGTAACAATTATTATCATTACTGCAATCACAGCCCTTTAAACTTTTAACAGTTTTGGGATTACACACTGAATTTGCATGACTGTTGACATCATAACCCAAGCCCTATTTTTTTATATTCTGAGGACAAGTACACATTAAAAGATTTATAGGAAACAATGATGATTTATATCTGAAATAAAGAAGAGCCTACATATTGTATAAAGTATAAAGAGTCTATCCCAAATTACTAATGAGCATTACTGTGCCCTAATCCAGGGACAAGACTAGGATTTTTGGCACCCGTGGCAAGGCAGTAATTTACCTCCAACACCTCTGTACAATATATATATATATATATATATATATATATATATATATAAAAACAAAAAAATATATCTATCTATCTATCTATCTATCTATCTATCTATCTATCTATCTATCTATCTATCAGGTATAGATAAGACTGACACCCCTTGTACATGCTGTACATGTATAGATGATATGAGGTAGCAGTATGTGTGACCCCCCCCTGTATAATATATAATAGGTACAGATATGAGTGACATCCAGTGTCCATGTCACAATAGGGGCATACAAAAAGTCCTGGGCCCAATGTGAGGAGGGGGATGCTGTTGATGGGCCACTAGGAATACCTACCCGGGGATATGATGCAAGGGCACAGCCACCCCCCAATTTCCTTCACCCTCTCCAGGCACTGGCTGGGGGTCAGACAGGGCCTGGGAGACCCGGTTGTACATGGCGGACCATGGAGCCTTGGGCCTGAAGATGGTAACGGCTCTCTAGCTGCTGGTACTTTGCCTCCATCAGCCACTCGTTCCCACACATGGCAATGAGTGCATTGGTCTCCGTGGAGGTCTAAGACATGCACCAACAGGTGGTGGAGAAGGACACCTAGGGGGAGGCTCCACTCAGGCCTTGAGGAGGGGGGGGGGCCCTGCCTGTCTAGACGACATTGAGGGAGGATGAGCGTCTGGTGGTGGACGGGATGCACATTTAGCAGTTACCATTGCTGAGCCCAGGCGAGGGTGGCGGTAAGACTTTGTTCTTCAGACGAAAGGTCTGAATTACAGGGTGCGGCATCTTCCCCCATGTGTGAGGTCAGAAGTGACATACGCAAGACCAAGGCCCACACAACTGAGGCACCGGCTGGGGGTCGGGGGGAGAACTGGATCGTCTGGGTGCTAGAGAGATGGGGACAGTCATGGCATTGTCTACCCCCTGACAGAGTCTTGTCACAAACAGCTTTGCACATAGCCCTGTTACCAGCCTTTGTACTGTGACCCTGATAACTTTGTACACTTTCTAATAACATCTAAGGATAATCTCAGCGCCCCTTCAAATCCAACACCCTCGGCATGTGCCCCACTTCTCTAGATGTGGCCATAATCATATGCAGATGGGGGTTTCCAGTTGCCCAGAAACCCCCTTCCCCACAGCCTGGCAAGTTGCCACTACTGTATATGCAGTATAGAGGGCAGAATTAAGATGCTGCCATGGCCCGTGGCAGCAGATTTTCCTACTAAGTAAGCTGTGTGTGTCAGTGGATCTGAGTGCTCAACCTGGTTTTTCCTTGTAAATGATTGCCGCTTTAAAAATACAGACATTTTCGGACGAAATCATGGCAACTTGGACCCTAGTGCATTTACCCCATTCTCTCTCTCTTACACTCTCTCTCTCTCTCTCTCTCTCTCTCTCTCGCTCTCTCTCTCTCTATATATATATGCAATATATATTAACTATGTTACATAATTAGGTTAATCATGAGACTTGGTTTATTTGTTCAGATTATTTTTAGATGCATATTAATCACCACATACAGTATGTCATTGAATACAATTGCAGCGCTAGGTGATTTGGTTTTTATTTATATGGCTGGAGGCTGGATACATCAGCAATTAACTCTCACAGGATTATCATATTGAGACCTAGAAGTGCTAATATTATAACTTATCGCTAGCATTGATGTAACAATTTCTCTTGTTTATGTTTATACAGTACCTGTAATACCTACAAAGAGCATACATTTGCACCAGTTTCTGTAGTTCAAAGCAAATTAATTTTCATGGGCAAATTAAAATATTTCATAGAAATCAATAGCCAAGGTAGCTATCCTCTTTAAGATGACATTGCTTCTCCTTTGCTAGGCCTACCCTTTATCAACCCTTGTGTCCATGGTGCTATGGTGTGTCTCAGGACTTACCTCACCCTCACTTAAACAACCCCACAAAGTACTTTTTGGGATGGGATGTATTTTAATTGTTTGCTTAACTCTAATATTGTAAAGAAACATTCCAGTGCAATAAGGAAATGTGTTTTATGAGGTTATGAATTTTCATGTTGCTCAATTGAAACATTTCAATACATTGCTTTCTGAAATACTTTACGTGCTGGCGTGAAAACAGCTTCCCATTGAAAATCTGCGTTACATCTTGCTCTGTTATCCTTGTGAGGAGTTACATACGATTTACCGACATTCGGGATGCCGGCGTTCAGAAGAATGACCGCGGCATCCTGATGGTGAGAATCCCGACAAGAGGTAGGTAAGTATACTTACCCTCCCCCAATACTCCCTAACCCTCCTTCCCCGCAGCCTATATTTGCACTTCCCTACATGCATATAATAATCTTCTCTCATTACACCTATAGCCTCCAATTGCCCATTATCCTAACATTCTCTGTTGATGTTTCTTAACAGTGCATATATCACTTTTGCTTCACTACATGTAAAAGCAAACTGTAATTGTATCTGTTTTTTACTTCAGCAGTTCTGATATGATACTTTGGTAGTGAAATAGTTATCTTTACTGAAGTCTACATAAGCAAAATGAAAACATAAGTGTGTATAGCTCATTGCCATCTGGCGTTATAATGTATGAACTGTGTAAGTATCTTGTTTCCACAGGAACAGTCTTTTGGATAAAGTCCCTTAGGGGCCATGTTGAAAAGTCGCCTATCTTGGACAGACAGGCCTCAGTCTAAACAGATGTGTAAACAGAGCCCCTTCTCACACTCTGCTCCATTCCTATTAAGATTCTTTAAGATCTTAAGCCTACGTCAAGTCTGCATAATCTTGTCTGGCAGTACCTAAGCACATGACAATGAGTACTACTAATGGCAAATAAGTGGTTTAGTTATCAGTGTTTCCTGGGACAAAACTTTATTAATAGCAGTGATATGTTTAATGACTTCATCCCTAAGGACTTAATTATGCATATGACAGTGAGACCAAGCCCAAAGTTTACCACTGTGAATATCATTTTAGTTAACTGTTTCCGTTGTAGTACAAAAATGCTAACTGTCTCGTATTGAGACCAGAGACTTTTCAGGAATCGTGATCATATTTTTAAGTATCTGCAAATGATTAAAATGGAAATGGGATGCAGAAATACTAGTAGAAGAAACATGCATATTAGTAGAAGTTGAATACTTTAAGAGAAAGTATAAATCAAAATAAGTATACATTTTTATTCATTCTTTCAGTTTCTAAAGTGTTAAGGATGAGTCCTAATCAAGAATATACAAAATGACGTAACTGAATTGGTACGTGATTACATCACTGAGTCCAGCCACTACAATGCATAAAAATCTGAATAGATTTGAAGGGTGCTTCAACTCCTCCATTCCAGGATCTACAGACTAATAAATGGATACCTCTTTCAAATGATGTGGCTACTTATATGTTATTACTCGGTGTTCAGAAAGTTACAGAAAGCATTTAAGTAGTTCTAGCTTTGCTAAACTAATTTGTACTCTAATTTAAGAAAGGGAAATGCCCTATCTGAAAAAATGTAGCTCCACAGTAGCAACTTTGGGGGTCATTCCGAGTTGATCGGTGCGGATCTTCGCATCGCAAGCAGCGGGATTTAGCCAAATGCGCACGCGCAAAGTACTGAATGTGCATGTGCCAAGTCCGCCGAATGATGAATGTGCAGAAATACACACGCTTTCTGTGTTCGCAGCCACACATCGACAAAAAGGCGTGTTGAAGGCGGTGCGGGGGAATGGCTCCGCTGGCTAGCGAAAAGGGGCATGAAGGTGGGTGTCTTGTGGGAGTGTATGCTATGGTCTGTAGGTGTGGTTTTCGCCCCGCAGCAAAGCTGCCCGTTGCTGGTACACACTAGGCGTTCGCAGCAGAAGAGTAAGTCTAGGGCTGTGCACAGCTAGCGAACGGCTGCCACAGGTGCCTGACAGGGCGCACCTAGCTAATCATTGCCGATAGGACGCAGCTGTTTGCAATGCAAACGCATCAACAGTCCATTGTAGCTCTAGCACTCTCAGAGATGGTATGTACATTTAAACTCCCTGGAAATGTTATTATGTTAAACGATAGTAAAATTTGTTAATCTCTCAAGCAGCACACATGTTTATTATTAGCAAATACATGTGTATTGCACATGTCAAACATTTATTGTTTTTTTTATTTTATTTATAAAACAAAATACAAAAAAATTAATTTCCTTTATATACCACATACATGCTATGTTTTCCTGATTCCTACATTTGTTGTGTGTTTCATCTAACAACATTCCCAACCCAATGCACCCTAACCTATCATGTTAGTAACTCCTGCTTTATCTAATACCTCTTATGGATTGATTAGGTCAGATGTGAGTTATATTTAAGATGGCTGGTTGCCCATAGTAACCAAATAGATTGCTGCCCTTCTGTTGTCTTATAGGCCCTACACACTGGCCAACAATCCTCAAAGATATGAATGATCTCGTTCATTATTGAACGAGATACCGTTCATATCTTTCAGTGTGGAGGCACCAGCGATGAACGATGCGCGGCCCTGCGCTCGTTCATCGCTGGTCCCCCGTCGGCTGTGCATGCAGGCCAATATGGACGATATCGTCCATATTTGCCTGCACTTCAATGGAGCCGGGTGACGGGGGAGTGAAGAAACGTCACTCCCCCATCACTGCCCCCCCCCCCGCCGCCGAGTCGCCCGTCGGCCGTATCTGCCGTCGGGCAGCTCGGCGGCGGATCTTTATATGTGTAGGGCCCATAAGGAGTATATTTGTTTTTTTCTATATGTAATATCCCATATTTTTCATGAATTGAGACAAGCAGGATAAAAATACATTTGTATATTTAGCTACAATGTAAAACTTTTTACACATACACAATAATATAAACACAATTTCAGAACAAAGTGTATGGGTTCAAAGTATTTTTACTAGGCAAAACAAAATTACATAATGTTGTGTAACTGTAAAAATTTTTTTGTACAAACATAACAGAACATGGCACAGCAACAAACACCTGCCTGTGCCCAAAATAGGATGACAGGACCCAGTAGTGAAGCAACCCCATCTACTGGCCATCAACACAACAAGACTGGTCTCATTACCCTGGCTGAGGAAGATGTGGGGTAAATTGAGGAAGAATCTGGACACAATACCCAAACCCAACTAGCCAGACCACAATCTGAAGAGGAAGGTGGGACAAGTTCACAGGCTAATGCATCACAGGCTGGTAACAAAAAAGAGAAGATGACAAACCACATTCAGCAGGAGGGAGTTTTTCATTCTGGTCCCACAAGCCATTGATAAACCATTTTAGAACATAAACAACATGGGTGCTGGGAAATGTGGCCGCATCTGGAGAGAATATATTTTTTCTTCTTTTTTCGCCCCGCCTGAGGGGGATGTTGGTCAATTGTAGGTCTGCGCACTGACCTTCGAGGATCCTGCCCAGTTGGATTTTGTTCCTGGGCAGTGGTAGGGGATGGCCCAAGTGGTGGAGCCTCCCTGAGACTATGGCCAAGGAGGCCAGCGATGGTCTGTATGCCTTGTCCTATTGTCCTATTGTGTTATTCAGTTGTTGGACAGAGGAGTTGATGTCGCACATGCCTTGGTGAACACAGGTGGTCAGGTCGGTGAGCCGGTAGGACATCTCATGTACCTCCCGGATCATCTGGTCATGGAATTGGGTGTTTTGAACTCCATGACTGGCTATCTCAGTCAGAATCTCCGGGAGAGTGCTTTTGGGTGGGTGGGGGACGGGAGGGTTGTGCCCCTCCTGTGACTCACTGAGATGCCTCTCCATTGTTGTGTTTTGGAAAAAAAGTAGAAAAAACAATTTTTAAAAAAACTTATACAGTAAACACTTGACAATATATGTTTGAAAACTTACCTGCCAAGGCATGTGGACCTTCAATGGATGGTGTGTCGGTGTCCATTTCGGACACACCTGCCACCTCCTCATAGAACACACAGACCATCGCTAGCTCCTCCAGATCTGTAAACTCCACAGTCTCAGGGAGTGGACCTGACCTCCCCCTGTTGCCCTCGAAGCGTTCCAGTGTGCAGCCTTTTTCTGCTTCAGGTGGGACTTGAAGTCAGCCCAACTACATATGTTTTGGGGTTTGGGGGAAAGGAAAAAAAATTAAACGTCAGTAAATGTGATGCATACTCTTTGTGCACATGTCATGCTATTGGTTGCTATAGGCAACATGTCTTTGGAAATGCAGCTTAAATCTTAGTCAATGCATAATATAGTGTTTGTCATTGTGGCTGAGTAGGTACTTACTGTCTTCTTACTTCCTGTGGTTAGAGGACAATTGGGCAAACAGCATTCACACAGTCCTTTGTCCCAGCACCCATGTTTTTATCTTCAAAATGTATTTTATCTATGGCCTGTGGTACCAGAATTCCCAACTCCCTCTCTGTGAATGAGGGTTGCCGTCTTCTCTTTTTGCCTGCGATGCATCAGCCTGAGAAGTATCGCCACCTTCCTCTTCACTTTGTGGCTGGGATTGCTGGGTGTGGGTAGTTGGCCCAGATTCTTCCTCAGTCTGTGCCACATGTTCCTCAGCCAGGGCCCTCACACCAGCCTCTTCTTGTGTTTGTGGGCCAGTAGATGGGGGTTCGTCACTACTGGGTCCTGGTCGTTTCTTCTCTGGACTGGCAGGTGTTTGTTGCTGCTGCCTTTGGAAAGCCAGCTGTCTACTTCTTTCAAGAGTAGACCTCATTTCGGCATTCAACCTGGCCATCTCCTCTGCTAGTGGATCTGGCTCCATGATGCTGATAGCATGTGCGCATGGCACTGTGGTGCGTTTTTATACCTGTGTATGCATGGTTATGCGGAAAACGGCACAGGTGATGCATACACAATTGTTACATGTGCTATTTAAGCAGGTTCGATGCAGCCTGTGTTTGTGGGTGTATGCAGGAGTCTATTATTTTGTGTAGTGTTTGCTGTGTTTGAGACATGTCCAGTATTCAAGGTAAGATATGTTGTTTGTAACATTTTAAAAACAAAGCATTGCTACCGAGCTTAGGTCTATGGAGTAATGTATATGGAATGTTATGCAGACACGTGTACTTCTTTGTTTGAATAATCGAGTTTAGTATATTGTATGTGGATGTGTATGCAGCACATCCCTATGTGGTATTGTGTTTATTTGTTGTTACGCAAACACATGGCGTTTAGTTTTTTTTTTAAATATTTTGTGCTTGTGTATTGTTTTTATATGTACAGTATTGTCTGAAGTTTGTAGTGGTTATGTGCTTAGTTGTATTTGTAATCTGTTTCCCTTTATTATAATTGGACCAACAGTATATCTATCTGCTGCTAAGTATATGCATGTTCATAGGTGTGTTTTGGGTGTTGGGGTGTTGTTATATCTTCGTGTGCTTATTATGTTTTTTGTTGTCATTTACTTCTCAAGGAATATTCTATAATAGTTTTCATTTTTTGGAAAGGATTTCCTAGTTTTTTCCCCTGGCCTTTTGCCATTTGTGAAATATTTGAAGTTCATCTGCTGGTAAGTATATGCATGTTCATACTGTAGGTGTGTTTTGGGTGCTGGGGTGTTGCTATATCTTCGTGTGCTTATTATGTTATTTGTTGTAATTTACTTCTCAAGGAAGATTCTATATTAGTTTTCGTTTTTTGGAAAGGATTTCCTATTTTTTTCCCCCTGGCATTTTGCCAGTTGTGAAATATTTGAAGTTCATCTGCTGGTAAGTACATGCATGCTCATAAGTTTGTGTGGTTTGTAGGGATATGGGTATATATTTGTGTTCTTA